>NC_090921.1:701722667-702363611 GCF_040938575.1 Ambystoma mexicanum
ACCAACTGGCTTGCACTGTAAAAACGAACTCATTATTGCGTCTGGAGATATAATGTAAAAAAGTGGGTCCCGACTGAGAGCTTTTTTACAGCTACTAACAAAGTTAAAGTTGTCAAATCTGAAAAAAAAACACTAGGTATTACTCTGGATGCTGAGCTTACTATGAGGCCTCAAGTTGCTCAGATTAAAACATCCTGCAACTACATGACCAAACTTCTGAACCACATACGCCCCCATATTTCCTTACAAAATAGGTTGCTGCTTGCTACGGCCTTGGTCAATTCACGTGTGGTAACAGCCTACTTGCCGAACTTCAAAAGCCAATGTTCAAGTTCTGCAAGTTACACAGAACAATGCTCTCAGATCAGTCTTTTGTCTTTCTCGAAGGGATCATGTCTCTGAAGCCAGACAAGAACTTCACTGGCTTTCTATAAAACATTGTGTGACTCACAAGACCTTGTCACTAACCTATAAAAGCTCAAACATTGATGTGCCACAGTACTTATCAAATTGGCTGTCTCCCACTTTATTAGGACACTCTTTGCGCTCTTATGATCTCACCAAACTGGTACAGCCCAGATTCATGCTCTCGGGATTTGGTGGCACCATGTTCGATGTACAAGCCCCTGTGGCCTGGAATAAGCTTCCAAATCACTTAAGGCAGTCCAACTCCCTCTCTGAGTTTAAAAAGGGAGTCAAGACCCATCTTTTTAATCTCAATCCAGACTCCGATTTTTATCATCCCTGTATCACCTCATCTAGATTGTTTCGGTCATTGGTCTTGTTTGTCGACTGTGCGCTTTGAGGCCTGTGGACAATTTAGCACGTTATAAAAATTAAATTAAACTAATGCTCAGAGGCTCTCCATCCAACCTGAACACACCTAACCCTCCCCCAACTACCTCTCCCCTTCTACTCAGCCCTCTCTCGCTCTCCCCACACTCCCTACCCTCTCCCCAGCTCACCCGGGCAAACATATACTCTGTAATATAAGTTATAAATGTTATCAGTAAAATGTAGCTGTACTGTAATTATCGCACTTCAGACAGTCAAGTGTGAAAAGAATGAATTAATCCACAAACACACACTTAAATATTGTTACCGTACTGTTTTGTTAAACATCTGAATAATTAACATTGCACAGTAACAGATGTTTTATGAAACTGTTATTTAAATGTTATAAAAGCATACAAGTGCACATACTTAAAGTAACATGTTTTTTTCATGTAAAGTTCCCGAATCACACTGCAGTTTGTTTTAAGATTAATGTTGAAGACAGTGCACAATAGAAAATGGTTTTAGGGAAATTGATTGTTGCTTTGCTTTAAGAGAGTGATGACCTAGACGTTAAGGAAATAGGCACGAACGAGTCCAAGAAGTCTTTAGATCAAGTCACCAGTGAGTTATTTGCTATTCATTTTAAAACGACACATCGAAGGTTAATTTTTCTTTTATGACATGACATTGCTTGTCATGTTTTGACAGGCACATTTGACCGTTTTTTTTTATTCTGAGTATTTTTATCTCCAATTATGACATTGTTTGGCATGGCATGCGACACCTGCCAGTAACACGTGTCACTTGTAGTAGTGACATTCAGCGGAAAGTGTCACGTGCCATTGTCAGCTCTAACCCCTACTGCTGTTCGGTCCAGTCCAGTGACTTTTTTTTTTCGTGAACACGAATTGCTCCAAGCTCCATATTGAAAGTGAAACCTGCAATTCTGTGAAAGGTTGCAGAGCTTTCAAGTATCCCGTGGTTATGTATGAGACAAGCCATCCAGTCCTGTTTTTTTTTTTCTCCTTTTGGATTGTATTTATTTCTCCATCTGAAATTTAGGAAAACTACAAGCCACGGTATTGCAGGCAAACAAAGGACTGGATTGCTTTCTCAGGCAAAGATACGTGAAACCTCAGAATTCTGCTTGATGAACCAAATGCAGACACGTATGAACCTTACATTTACAGTTACCGCAATGCCATGTCCTCTATACCCAGGAACAAACGATGCAGAGTAAAGGGACGCACCTGAACTTATGTTTCAGTTGTGTCCACCCACGGAGCCGTAAACAAGGATCGTTCACAACTGACCTCAAGGGTGCAGATCAGAAAACCGGAGCCTATCAACGCTCTGCTTCCTATTGGTCAGATGACTTAGCGCGGCGTTACGCTCATGCCATGCGTATTACTACCGAGAAACGGACCCTAGCAACGTTAGCCTCCTTCTCGCGTTCCTTGCACGTTCTTTTCAGAACCACGTGATGTTGGCACGAGCGGGAAGGCAGCATCTGAACCACATGGCTGAGAGCGGGAGAACATTAGGGGTTCTCTGACGTTACGGGGCATAACTTTGTGGGAGAGATTGTGGAAGGGTAGACCTGTGAGAGCGAGGCAATTATGGATAGGCAGAGCCTGGGGGGCTGGCCTGGCTCTTGGTGCCAGCCACAAGCTGAGCCAGAGAAATGGGCTTGCAAAATAGGGCAGAGGCTGGGGAGCAGGGAACAGGAGCTAAAGATGGCTTGGGGGCAAGAAAAGGGGCTAAATGACTAGGGGCAACAAAAGGGGCCAAAGTTGTAACTGCAACAAAAGGGGCTAAAGGGACTGGGATGGGGAAAGGGGCTATTGAAGCTGTGTGCAGGAAAAGGGGTAAAGGGTCTGGGGCAATAAAAGGGGTTTAACAGGGCTGAGCCAACTAAATGGGCTCTGGGCAACAAAAGGGGCCGAGGGCGAGAACAGGGGTAGTGGAACCTGGTGGACGTAGTGTCAGTATTTTGTGGATGGTGGTGCAAATAAAGGGGAACAAAGGGGATTGGCAGTACTCCAGGTGAGGTGGGAGGGGAATTGTGGATGGTGGCAGAGGCGGCTAAGGGGGCTATAGCCCTAGGTCTTTTGGTTGTAGCCCCTGATAGAAGCTCAGAGTCTACAACCAAAAGGATATAGCTAGCCCCGAGTCTTGCCAGGCCCGACATTAGCTCAGCCCCTGATCTTTTCCAGACCTAGCAACACCCCTGGATGGTGGCGTGTGGAAAGAAATGGGCATGGTCGTAGGACATGGGGGGAATAGGAGGGACGAATCCCCCCTACAATTTTAAGTGGGGGGATACGATGGCATTTACCCCCCCCCCCAGTGTCCCCAGTTTGTGTGTATCTCTGCTGCACCAGTTTTTGTGTTTGCAGCGTGTCCCTGTGCAGTGATGCGTGCAAACTTCAGACTCTGAAGTTTGCACACAGTTCAAACACTGTCATAAGAGGGGCCCCCGCAGCCCCTGTGGTCCAGGGGGGCCCGCTAGCACATGTCCTGGGAGATGCCCCCCTGGAGAAAAAAATGAAAAAATATATTTTTTCAAATTAAAAAAAAAATGTTTCTTTTTGTAGTCACTCTGCATTTATAAAGAAATTATTTCTGTAACAGAAATTATAATTATTTCTTTATGAAGACAAAAAGAAACTACAAAAAGAAACTTTCTTTTTGAAGTCTGAGGGCCCTCCCCACCCTATGACATGAAAGACCCCAGGCTGGAGGCCTCCATGTCATGGGGTGGGGAGCCCTATGACTTCAAAAAGAAATAGTTTATTTTTGAAGGCACTATGGATCGGTCCCTAATGGAAATCATTTCAGAAGAGTGACTTCAAAAAGAAAACATCTCTTTTTGAAATAATAGGGCTCCCCTCAACCCCAACCCCATAACATGTGTGTGTCTGAGTGTATTATGAAAGGGTGTACACTTAAACGTTTAGGTGGCTGCCTATGTAAGTGTATGGTGAAAGGGTGCACACAAATGTATGGGTGTGCGTGTGTGCATGTACGGTGAAAGGGTGCACACTTAAATGTATGGGTGGCTGCCTGAGTGTGTCTGCATGGTTAAAGGGCACACACTTAAATATGTAGGTGGCTGCCTGTGTGGTTCTATCGTTAAAGCGTGCACACTTAAATGTATAGGTGGGTGCCTGGGTGGGTGTGCCTTTATGGTGAAAGGGTGCACACTTAAATGTATGGGTGCCTGCTTGGGTGTGCCTGCATGGTGAAAGGGTGCACACTTAAATGTATGGATGACTGACTGGGTGTGCCTGTATGGTGAAAGAGTGCACACTTAAATGTATGGATGGCTGGGTGTGTGTATATGGTGAATGGAGTGTGTGTGTTTATGTTCAGGGGTGCAACAAAACCTACATTTCGGGGGGCTAATCCTTCAAATGTTGGGAGAGGCGCTAACTTCACGGGCGGTGGGGGAGGGGAAAAATGTATTTGTGTGGGGGCATCTAACTTCTTTACGCATTGTAATGAGACTATTCTAGTGCAGCTTCAATGTTACACGCAGTTAACTCTCTCCTTTAAGTCTGAAAGCACCCATTTATGGACTGCTGTGAGAATGAGCGGTGTCCTGTCCTCTCTCTACCGTTCCAATCACTCCCCTGACATGCAAGTACTAAACAACCCACATCATGATTTCAGTTGCCTAAAAAATGTGGCATTTGAATGCAGGTAGTAACAGTGAAATGCTTTACGTTAGTAATTGCTGAGCCCTTGTTAACAGCGAAACCCAGGTGCTGTTTAACATCTGTGTCCTGTTCTGTCCGGCAACTGCTTTGAAGGTCAGCTAGGTTGAGTGAACATAGCCCAAAATTTCAGAGGGGTGTGGGGGGTGCTGAAGCCCAGTTAACTCAATGGTGTTACGCCACTACTTGTGTTTAATGCCTTGATTACTTATTGGTAATTGTCATTACTCCTAGCCCTATTCTTCCTCGTCCCTGTACTTGTGTATGAGGCAGTACTTGTGAATGAGGCACTCTGCCTCATACACAAGTACTAGGATGAGGTAGAGGTACATGGAGGTAATGCCTGACTTTGCTACCCATAATCTTCATTACTCCTAGTCCCACTCTTCCTCACCCCAATACTTACCTATGAGGCAAGGAGCCTCATACGTAAGCTCTGGGACAAGGAAGAGGGATGTGAAGGTAATTCTGTACAAATGAGCTGATTTTGGAGGATGGGGTAGGAGGTGGAAGAGAGAGGGGATGTGTGGGGGTTGGGATTGTACAAGAAATCATAATGGTTGTCCATGTCCAGGCTAAGCAGGCATGATATGCGCTATTAGTTCCTAGAGAGGCATTTTGGTGCAGCCAGCCTAGTCATTCCTCAGTTTGGTATGACTTTTTTTGACTGCGCATTTCTGATAAAGCAGACCTGCTAAGTGTAATTACCTGGCTAGACTGGAATTTGGGTGCTTCCAGTCTAGTCATTTCTAACTGTGGCATTGTATATTTTTCTGGACATCTGTGATAAAGTGATATTATATGATATAAAAATATCCACGTGTTGAACCAAAGGGGGGTGCTACAACACCAGGAGGCAGGAGAGGAACACAGAAGGTTCCCCGGTATGCACTTTTGAGAGCGCCCCTGGTTGGAAGTTAAACGCGAGTCTTCCGCCTGAGAAGGACCGCCACGTGTGTGAAAATTCTAACATGAGGGTGGGGCCTCCTGGAAACAGCCAAATCAATGATGCTGAAACCGAACAAGAAGACAGCACACTAGCTAGTGCGAGTCTAAGATAGCCCTGATGAAAGTGGGTTAATGACTCTACACCACTGAAACCAGTAGGCCTTTGTCTGTGCCCTGGCAAATACAAGCAAAGAAACAGGAACTTCATTCCAGGCCACAGATTGATCCTCCAATAAATCAAGAGAGAGCACCACGATATCTTTTACACTGTGAATGGAGTTCAAGAAATCAAAATAACTATTTTTCTAGTGTACAAGAGAATTTACCGAGCTACCTCGGTCCATTCACCTTTTATCTGTGTTACTAGGAAGACACACACAACTGTTCCCTGGCAAAACTGTTTGTCCTTTGACCAATAACTTTTTAATACTTCTTTCCATAGAAAACAAATAAAATTGGCATATATTTCATTTGGAAAGCAGTCAATGCACATGGGAAAAGGGCCAGAAAACCAAAAACCCAAAACATTGGGGAAATTATAATTTATCACAAACTAATTCACCTGAATCACAAGGTGGGACCATGATATGATATAAGTCATTTATAACAGGCCTGTACACAAGTGTTTCTAGGCACCATAAGACAAGAGAGGGAAGATAGAGGGAGAACAAGACAAACAATCTTACTAGGCGTTGTGTCATTCAGATTGTGCAAGTGCGAGAATGAGAAATGGGAGGGGGAGTGCAAGGAAGAGGGGAGGAGCAAACAGGGCAGTAATGCTCTGAGTGGGTGCAGTCAGGGCAGCGCGGCTCTGTGTAGTGCAAGGAGAACAAGGGGCTGTATGGTTACAGCTACAGCCCCTTTGTGCGTGGTAGGCCTGGAGGTAGTGCAAGTGTGACTGATCAAGAAAGAGCCTGCACTAGGTGAGACTCTGAGGGTAGCCAAGCAACCAGTTGGTACAGCCGCAGGTAGGTCAGGTGGGTCAGCAGGGGAGGGAGAGAGAGAAAGCAGAGGAGAAGAGGAAAGATTTGAGCTGCTTCTGGAACTTCAGGTGGTCTGCTCAAGTGTGAGAGGGGCAGGGAGGCCATTCCAGAGGGAGGCATCTGCAAAGGAGAGAGATCTACCCCCCACTCTCTGCCTAGAGAAGCGTTTAACCCTTAGAGAGTTGGAGGTATCTGGGGGAAGGGCTTGAGAAGGAAGGTATTTTGGAAGAGAGCATTGAATGTAGTGTGGGCCCCGGCCCTAGAAAGCCTTGGGCACAATGCAAAGGGTCTTGAACTTGAGCCTTGCAGCCACCGGGAGCCAGTGGAGAGATTTCAGGGCTGGAGAGATACAATCCCTCAGCTTGAGGACAAGGATAAGTATCTCAGTCCTGTTCTGGATTAGTGGCAGAGGACCGAGAGTAGAGGAAGGCAGATTGAAAAAGAGGCTGTTGCAGTAGTCCAACCTGGAGTGAATCAGGGCTCTGGAGACAGTGAGATTCTGGTGGAAAGTGAGAAAGGGAAGAGTCCCTTTGAGGAGGAGCAGCTGGTAGCGGGACTTCTTGGCGACGTCCGAGATGTGAGGAGACAAAGAGAGAGGTTTTTTGCCTCGAAGGAAGGTGAAGGAAGAGGGCCCAAGGTGGGCGGCCACAGTGAGTGAGGGAAAGCAGGGGCAGGGGTCCCAATGAAAATGATCTCCATCTTACTGGTATTAAGGCAGAGATCGTTGGAGGTGTACCAATCCTGAATTGCGGATAGACAGTCAGGAATGAGCGAGAAAGGAGAGGAGCCTGAAGGCAAGCTGAGTGTCAACCGCATAACATTGAAAGTTAGAGGAGAAGGTAGAGAACAGGTGGGCCAATGGGTCCAAGTAGAGGTAAAAAAAAAACGGGTGAGAGGATAGAGCATATGGAACGCCACAGTAGAGAGAGAGGTGGCAGATAGAAAGTGACTGAGTTGGACCTGGAGGGGCAGTCTATGAGGAAGGAGGTTGGCCACTCCAGGGCCTGATCTGTGATGCCCAGGTTCTCACGTAGTTGATTGATCAGGATGGTGTGGTTGACTGTGGCGAAAGTAGAGGAAAGATCAAGGAGGATTAGGACAGAAGGAATGCTGGAATCAAGGTTACAGAGCAGATCTTCACAGGTGTTCAGCAGAGTAGTTTCTCTGCCTCCGCCAGCTGTAAAGCCAGACTGATGTTCATGGAGACAACCAACAGATTCAGTGTGGAGAGTAAGCTGGGAGATGACCAGCTTTTCCAAGAGTTTGCTCAGGAAAGGGGTGATGGAGATTGGGCAATAGTTTGCCGGGCAGGTAGGATCGGCAGACGGCTTCTTGAGGAGTGGGTGCATAAGGGAGTGCTTAACAGGAGAGGGGAACGTTCCAGTGGCGAAAGAGTGATTTCAGAAATTGGCCAAGGCTGGAGCGAGGGTGTCAATATGGTCCTTGATGGTTCTAGAGGAGCAGGCGAGCACCTGTTTGGACGACACTTTCATAGATCAGACTTGTCTTGAAACCTTGTTGGGTGTTGTCAGAGAGAGAGAAAGAGGAGAAAGGTGGAGGAGAGGTAAAGATGGCCAAAGGGGGGCATAGAGAGGAAGAAGGAGAGGAAGAGGAGATATAGGACAGCATGTCCTGAGTTTTAGCAGAGACGTGAGAGGCCAGAGCCATACGGAGTGCCTGGGAGGGAACTGGAGGGGTGGAGACCACAACAGGATTGACCAGTTCCTTGCAGATTTTAAAGAGTTCGGCTGTGTTGTTAGACGCCGCAGAGACCCGGGCTTGAATGTGTGCTCTTTTCTTGATGAGTGTTATTGCTTCGACTGGCATTTTGGTGCAACCAGTCTAGGTTTGTCTAAATGTGGCCTGACATGCTTTACTGTAGTGTTATTATGTATCTACACTGGTGCTCCTGACTACTGACAGCGTGAGAAAAGTGTGACTCCGCCGACTCGACCTCCTGGAGACTGGAGTCCTGAGGAGAGACCTCACACTTACTCAACCTACTAAGTAAGGTAAGTCAAGTCTAAGTGGCCCCAGGCAGGTGTGTTTTCATGCAGGGGTTCCACAGCGATGCAACTCTGCCTGTTTTGTCAATGTTTAGAATTCAGGAAAAGCCGGCAAGCACCTAATTCCTCCCACTTGTTAATTAATTTGCACGGGATAAATTGTAACACTTCCCCGGCTTTCCTGGCTGGCACCTTTAAAGCTGCATAAACTGCTGATGGAGCCAAGCAGGGGGTGGGGGAGTTTTGTGCAGCACGGTTTCTCACCACACAAACCTGCGCTGCTCGTTCACACGCCGTGGGTCTAAGCAAAAGATTGTGCACAGCTGTGAAGGGTCTCCCCTCCACCCCCATGTCCTGTCTGACACCCTGGGCGGTGCAGTTCAGGCCGGGCCGGCATCGGGTGTTGGGGGAGGAGAATTTAATTAGAGGGCAGGCGGCATACTTGTCAACATTCTGTGACCAAAATGTCTAAGATGTAGGATTTTTCAAGTTTCAACAATAATACTTAGCATAACAATGACATCACATGAAATTACAAACCATACATTGTTGGCCCCACTGGAGCATTCTAAAATGCACAACCCATCGAACAGCACAACATAGAGAGATGTTGAAATGTTTACAATGTATCATTTTGAATGGTAAGTTAACACTACATTTAATTACCCACCTTCACAGAAGGTAATCACACAGAGCTGGTAGGCAACGTTTGCCACTCCTCTGTAGCATCAGCCCGGGTAGTACATATTTATTACTGCAGTGGAGGTGGAACACTGAACAACATGGAGACTGATACCCTCCTCAGTCTGATAGGCAGATGCTGTGTGATGGTGTTACGCACTGCAACTTGCCTTCACTGGTGGTTAATATAAGGTCTGTCCCTGCAAGAGTGCAGGTCAGAGTCATGTAGCTGTCAGGTCAGTGGATTGATCTGAGCCCATCACTCAAATGTATTACTTATCCACCCACCGCACAGACAGATTAATTGCCTTAGAGTCACATAAATTACCTGCCACTGTAAAAAGCAGTAGCATCTGTCACCCAAATCTGCAGGCAGTAGGACTGCTTAAAAAGCAGTAGCCCGCCTACTGCCTAAATCAGTAGGGTTGGCAAGTATGAGGCGGTACACAGGCCCAAAACCGCTGTCAGTCTGGGGCCATGCTGTTTGTGCACAAGTTGAGGGGCAGCCATTCCAGACCTCCTATACCCTGCCGGCATCCAAAGAACAAACCTATGATATCTTTGTCTTGCCCTTTAGGCACTGTTCAGAAAAGAAAACATGTTTTTGCACAGGACCTGCCCCTACACAACCCCATTGCACTGCCTAACAATCAGCTGCATCTTGCTAGCTGCATTTCCCTGACTGTCTATGGTTGTAGCATTACTGTGCTTCTTGCTTTGAACGTTGTGAGTTTTGAATTTGAATCCAAACTTATATCTCTTTACAAGGTGGCAGTGTCTTTGCCCCCAGACGCACAGCCACCACTGTTACATCTATCCATGGAGACATGGGCATACAAGATTCTTCACAACACCACCCCAACCCTCCTCCTCCTGCACCACCGCCAGGGAAGAACATCTTCTTCAGTATTAACCCCCACACACTCAAAAATAAATACTAGCAAATATTGTAATTTTAAGGTGAGGTCCCAAAATCAGGCTGCACACACGTTAAACGAGAACATTGCACTCAAACTGTGTGTTATAAAGGGTATCAGCCCATCATTGCCTATCCCAAAACGCCGAATTTCCACAGCCCCATTTCACTGCATATATATATATGACAAGTTAGCAAGATTGTGCAATGCCATGCCCATCAGGCCACCAACACTGCCTAAGGATGAAATAATGCACATCGTGTTCTTGCCAGCACACTGGTGTGGCTGGGTTGGGTTAAATGATTTGCCCATCACACAGTTTGGTTAAGCAGTGAAGCCAGAATTTGCCAGCAATGTAAGCAACTTACCACATACCTGCCAAGCTCTAATTAGTACCCATTTGTTTTGTGCTTCAAGAACCACAAAATGGTTGTTTATTTGCAAAGAACACAAAACACTCGAAGCAACCACCTTTGGGGGAGTATTTGCACCACCCTGAATATAAGACTACACGTGGCAGCCCCCCACCAATAACACAACCTGCTTGCAAAAGGCCTTTTAAATATTGTTCCATTCTCGTAAAGCACTGCTGATGGCACCAAACACAAAAGATGTTTTTTGGTATAAAAAGATTGCCTACGCTTTTCTTACCTCTCGGGTAACTCTTCCTTTGTTGTCAAAGTCAGTGTGAAGGTCCACTCTTGTCTGTTATCTTCCTCTACAGACACATTCCAATGTCTACAAAACAGACAAAGAGCAAATGATACCCACAGCAATGTGTTAAATTGGCTGCAAATATGTGTCCCACCGGAACGGGTAGGAGAAATATTACTGCCTGCCACTTGCTAACAACAAGCCCTGCAATCAGGGACATTGTCAGGACCTTTCAACCTTTTGAGTTGATAAGGGCCATGAGCCTCAGGGATGTCCCCAGGATCTGCCCCATGTTGTCAGTTTGCAGTGTTATATAATAACATAGCAATATATTTATCTGTATATACTTTTGTTCTGGGGCTTAATGCCTAACAAGCTGCATTTGCAGGAGTCCTTCCGGCCGTCACTTCCTGTGGGGTATAGAGAAGTGTTATCACCTTGTTGCCTTTTCACACAGGTTCCTCCACAGCAGGCACTTGCTGACATAGGATTTATATAGGATTTATAGCTTTTCAGTGGGTATTATTGTTTCAACTTCCTGCTTCCTGGCCATTTAGTGATAATTGGCGGCTGTTAACCCCCAGATTATTTCTTTGTCACTTCTTTGGGTAAAATTGATTTGACATCTCCTGTGATGTCATCAAATGCTACTTACTATTTTTGAAACTGGTCCCAGATTGTTGGCATGTCACAGTCATATATCAGATTATCTAGATGGATAGCAGTGTGCTTTAAAACTGCAGTTATCTGCTATGCAAAGAAGTTCCAAAATGGATCAGGTTGCACTGGAACATGAGGTGTGTCTCAGCTGCTGACCTGCCCTGTGAAGTGTGTCTCACCTGAGTTGACTGTGTAACTTTGTGTTGATCACTTGTTTGTTTTCATCATGTAACCTACTGTGTATGACCCTGCATACCATGTAACCTGGCTTGACCTGACCTAAGCACTTGCACGATGTATTGATTGTAACTACATCTGTAATAAAGAAAATGTAAAAGGCTTCTGTAGCAGGCCTGGGTGTCACGATGCCTGCCCCCAGACATCCGGAAACAGGTCCATCTGTCCAGGGAACAGGCACCCAAGAAGACACAGGAATTCCCAAAACCCCGCCTAGGGGCTATATGGGTTCAGTCCTGGCGCCGTGGGCGCCAGGCTCATATTGCCAACTTTAAACCATGCAGGTCATCCTGCAAAGAACTCATGTACAGGCCATCATGAGGCCATGAAGGGACTACTTTCCTTTAGGAACTATTTTGCTGCTTGGGTGTGGTACTGGAACTTCGTACCTGGGAACTACTTTTTTGATGCTATTTAAACCACGCCCGAAGAGCAGCACACGCTTCGCGTTATTCTGCATCTTAGCAGCGTAACGCTCACCGTGTCTGCAGTCCACCATCCAGTCTACAGCCACACCCGTCTTGTGTCCGGAGCTGATCCTAGAGAAAAGGAAAGAAGAAGAGAAGGTTAGAACAAGGAGATTTCCATTTGGTCATCATCTTTTCCTGGAGCAGCCGCACCTGTGGATAAAGGAAAAAGACATTTAAAATAAACCGCGTCGCATTAACCAGCTGCAGCACAGCACCATACTCACCTGTCTTCGGAGTATCTCCACGACCCGGCGCAGCACCCGAAACCTCAGCATCTGAAAAGACAAGAACAAACAAAAGGTGATCGGGGTTCCGCCAAAGACATTCTTTTACTTACCGCAAGATACTTACTCGGAATTTTACCGCTCGAGGCAGGGCTGGTCACCATCCTATGGGAGACACTTTTGGGAAGGCGCCGCACCTGCAAAGAAGATAGAGAACTATTGGTTAATTACATTTGGAACAATATTACTAGCTAGACCGTGCTTGGTACAAACTGACTCTTACCTAAGCGCTACCTTCATCCATAGAGGCGAACTCACTCCTTGGATCACGCTGCAATGGAAAAGGTATGAAAGGAGCAAGAGTGAATTAACAGACATTTGAACTCTAAAAGAACTATACATTGGTTTACACACTACTTACCTCGGAGTCATTGTTGTCTGGAACTCTGCCAAATACCTTCGGATCAGTGAAGTAACTGAACTTCTACGTGCCCCTGCACTCCACGCAGGATGGAGAGTTCATCCTTCCAAACAATAAGGTGAGACTTTATGAAGGGGAATACTGGAAGTTTTCAGGGAAAATAGTGTTAGTGTAACCCCTCTACCACGGGTGGCTAATCCCCTTTACTGCTTTTAGGAAAATATTCCTGCGGGCCAGGAAGACGAAACTGAGTGGGCAAGTGCGGTCGATCATCACTTCGCTACGAGTCACACTGGCGGAGACCGCAGCAGTTCAGCTTCGTTCGACGCCCCTGTGGAATCCAGGTGAGCATAATAGAACGCAAAGCCTTACTACAAATCTCCACCCGGGCGTTATGGAGACCTCAGAGACTGACCAATTAGCTCAACTACTGGGAGAACTAAGGGCTGAAGTGCATTCCGCCCGTCAAGAGACTAATGCTCTCAGGAGAGAACTGATTGTGGCAAAAGAATGTACGGATGATCTCGCCAGGTAATTACTTCAAGCTCAAGCTGGGCACACACCTTTACCTGGACTCGGGGGAGCTTCTGCCCAAGCTCAATCAAGTAATCCAGTGCAAGTAATTTTACCAGGGACAGTTCCTTTAGCACCACCAGAACGCTTTGCGGGCGACCCAAAAAGGTTTGCCGTGTTTATGAACCAGTGCCGCCTGCATTTTTTATGTAGACCCAGAGCCTTTCCGAATGATCAAGCAAAGGTAGCCTTTGTACTATCATATCTCAGCGGCAGTGCAGCTGATTGGTCTATTCCACTAGTCAACCAGGATGACCCTCTTCTTCGGGATTTTCAGGGTTTTCAACTAAGCATGGAAAGACTATTTGCCCGACATTCCCATGGCCAAACCTTGGATAACGAACTTTTGTCCTTGCGTCAGGGTAACCAGGATCTGCTGACCTACATCGCAACCTTCAATAGGTTGGTGGTAGAAACCGGATTGCCAGAGGTCAAGCGGATTACGCTATTTCATCGTGGGCTACGAGGTGAACTAAAAGACGTTTTGGCACAAGTACTGAACCCACCTCAAGATTGTGCTGAATACATAGACCCGGTTGTCCAGTTGGATCACCGACTTCAGAATCGGAAGGCTGATCGGGCTAGATTTGAGAATCGAGTATTGGTAAAACCTAAGGACAACGTCACCCCCAAAGGAACTGATGTATCTGAACCCATGCAAATTGGGGAGGTTAACAGACCTTTGACTCAAAAAGAAAGGGACAAGAGGCGGCAGTTACAATTATGTTTGTATTGTGGAACCGCAGGGCTTTTTTTTACGGGATTGCCCAGTGAAACCACCTAAGAAGGTCGTAGGAGTCGCTGACAAAATCAATATGGAATCAGAGCCGGGAAACGACCACGCCCGACAAGCGTAGAGGTCCGCTTGCCGAGCATGAAGAAGGACACTCAGACCTTGCACCTAATTATACCAATGGTCCTTATAGATCAAAGGCAACCATCTCGTATGCACGCAGTGAGAGCATACATAGATAGCGGAGCCATAGGAAACTACATGAATCGAGAATTGGCTACAAGGATGAACCTGCCTCTTTGCAAAAAACCCACAACTGATGTCATCACCACCGTCGATGGGACTGAAATTGCTTCCGGTCCAGTAACTCATTCAACTATGGAGATGACACTGTTGGGTCAAGATGGGCATCGAGAGAGCATTGTGTTTGACTTAATCAAGGCCCCACAGTTCCAAATAATTCTGGGAATGCCATGGTTGGAAACTCATAATCCGTGTATTGACTGGCGAGAAAAGAGGGTGACCTTCTCAGATTGTGCACACACTTGTTACCCTGAAAGAACTTTGATCAAAAGACTGGCTACGGTCACGAATCCGATAACTCAGTTACCCCAGGAATACCAGGAATTTCAGGATGTTTTCCAGAAAGACCAAGCAAACACGTTACCACCCCACAGATCATATGATTGCCAGATCAACCTCCTACCCAGCGCTCAAATTCCATGCAGCAGAATCTATGCCCTCACTGAACCCGAAAATCTTCATTTACGGCAATATTTGGATCAATACCTCGCTAATGGCTTCATTAGCCCATCCAAGTCTCCGGCAGCATCGTCTTTATTCTTCGTCCCTAAAAAGGAAGGTGACCTTAGGACTTGTATTGACTATTGTGCATTAAACCAAATAATGGTAAAAAAACGATACTCATTGCCCCTGATCCCAGAACTACTGGACCAAGTAAAGGATGCTCGTATCTACACTAAGTTGGATCTCCGAGGGGCGGATCATCTGGTACAAATGAAAAAAGGCGACGAATGGAAGACTGCCTTCTGTACCAAATATGGTTTGTTCGAATACCGGGTGCCTTTCGGGCTTTGCAACGCACCGGCAGCCTTCCAGTATTTTATGAACGATGACCTTCGCGAACTCATAAACGTCTGTGTTGTTATATACATAGACGACATCTTAGTATACTCTTCATCTTAATCAGACCATGTGAAGCATGTTCGTGCTGTACTAGAAAAACTACGCCAGTATAAATTATATGCGAAATTGGAAAAGTGTGTTTTTCATACTTCGGAAGTTGAATTCCTTGGATTTATCCTGACCCCAAATGGAGTTCGAATGGATTCACGAAAGGTGGATGCAATCCTCAAGTGGCCCTCACCTACCTCGATTAAAGGGGTACAGAGTATGCTTGGATTTGCGACCTTTTACCGCAGATTCATTCCTGATTTTTCACATCTTGTATGCCCCATCACGGCTCTTTTGTGGAAAAATAAACGCTTCCAGTGGACATAAGAAGCTGAAAAGACCTTCCAAGACCTAAAACAGAAATTTACTTCAGCTCCTGTTTTAAAGCACCCACGTCCAGAACTTCTGTACGTGGTTGAAAGTGATCCATCCAGCTTAGCCATGGGAGCTGTCCTTTCCCAAAAGGATCCTGAAACTGGTCAACTTCACCCAGTGGCATTCTGGTCACGGAAATGTTCAGCACCAGAGTTAAACTATGCAGTTACCGACAAGGAACTACTGGCCATCAAGTCGGCGTTCAAAGCCTGGCGGCATTATCTTCTCAGAGCTCGACACACCATCACCATAATCACGGATCACAGGAACTTACAATATTTAAAGACAGCCCAGGCTCAATCGTCACGCCAACTTAGATGGGCCTTATTCTTTGCGGAATATGATTTTGTGATTACTTACCGACCAGGTTGTCGAAATGGCAAAGCAGATGCCTTATCTCTTATTGGAATGGGAGAAGCATATTCAAATCCAGAACCAGTACCCATAATTTCGGAGAGAAGAATTCTTGGTATAACCACTCTACAGACTCTGGACGACATCCATAAAAATATTCAACCGCTTTTCGACCCTGCAGCCTTAAAAAGCTGGTTGAACAAAGGCAAAGATTATTCAGTCACCGATCACCTACCATACTATCAAGGATGTCTTTACCTACCAAATAAAGAATTACAAGAACATGTTATCTCCAATTACCATGAGTCTTTGATAGAAGGGCATCCTGGGATCGCTAAAACCGAGGCCAAGATCAAAAGACAATTCTGGTGGCCTACTTGGAGGAAAGACATTAAGTCATTTGTACTGTCTTGCGGTATTTGCGCCCAAAATAAGACCCAGAAAAGGAAACCAGCAGGCCTATTACAACCTTGGGACATTCCGCTTACGCCTTGGCATACCTTATCCCTTGACTTTATTACTGACCATCCCCCATGTAATGGGTATAACACCATCCTAGTTATAGTGGATCTTTTTTCCAAAATGGCTCATTTCATTCCATTAAAGGGTCTACCTTCAGCCTCGACCTTGGCCAAGCAATTTCTAGAACATATCGTCCAAATACATGGATTCCCCTCCGTATTGGTTTCCGACCGGGGAAGTCAGTTCATTTCTCAGTTTTGGAGGAAATGGTGTCAATTGACCCAAATCGACGTTAGACTATCAATGAGCCACCATCCTCAAACCGATGGTCAAACTGAGAGGACCAATCAGACAGTAGAGCAATACCTACGGTGCATGTTACACCAAACCGAAGGCAATTGGAAAGAAATGTTGTGGATATCCGAATAAGCATACAACAACTCATTGCACTCAGGAACAGGACAAAGCCCATTTTATACTATATATGGGCGACATCCTCGAACCTCTGAACTCGATTCGCCCCAACACTTAGAGATGCCCGCCGTGAACCATCTACACGCCACTATTACACAATCTTTTAAAAAGGCAACTGAACATTTGAAACAGGCTAAAGAAAGATACAAGAAAACCGCAGATCAACATAGAAGCAAAGCTCAGAAATATCAGATAGGAGACCAGGTTTGGCTGACTTCAAGACACATACCTTTAAAGGGGACTCGAACCTTTAACCCCAAGTATTTGGGACCTTGCACTATTAAAGCCATTATTAATCCTGTGGCCGTCAAATTAGAGTTACCGTCAAATATGCAAATTCACCCAGTCTTTCATGTTTCACTTCTAAAGCCAGTACAACCAGGGACAAGGCTAACTAAACCACCTAACCCCATCCTAATAGACGGGGAACCAGAATTTGAAGTAAAGAATATTTTGGACTCAAAAATAGTCAAATCAAGACTTTTTTTATCTGGTTGACTGGAAAGGTTATGGTCCACAAGAAAGGTCATGGGAACCAAGTGACAATATTCATGCACCTCGATTGGTGAAAAGGTTCCACCAGAATTTCCCAGACAAACCGGGACCAGTGAGGAGAACAGCCTTGGGGGGGAGTGCTGTCATGATGCCTGCCCCCAGACATCCGGAACAGGTCCATCTGTCCAGGGAACAGGCACCCAAGAAGACACAGGAATTCCCAAAACCCCGCCTAGGGGCTATATGCGTTCAGTGCTGGCGCCGTACGCGCCAGGCTCATATTGCCAACTTTAAACTATGCAGGTCATCCTGCAAAGAACTCATGTACAGGCCATCACGAGGCCATGAAGGGACTACTTTCCTTTAGGAACTATTTTGCTGCTTGGGTGTGGTACTGGAACTTCTTACCTGGGAACTACTTTTTTGATGCTATTTAAACCACGCCTGAAGAGCAGCACACGCTTCGCGTTATTCTGCATCTTAGCAGCGTAACGCTCACCGTATCTGCAGTCCAGCATCCAGTCTACAGCCACACCCGTCTTGTGTCCGGAGCCGATCCTAGAGAAAAGGAAAGAAGGTTAGAACAAGGAGATTTCCATTTGGTCATCATCTTTTCCTGGAGCAGCCGCCCCTGTGGATAAAGGAAAAAGACATTAAAATAAACTGCGTCGCATTGCCAGCTGCAGCACCGCACCATACTCGACTGTCTTCGGAGCATCTCCATGACCCGGCGCAGCACCCGTTGAATCTCCGCCCGAAACCTCAACATCTGAAAAGACAAGAAGAAACAAAAGGTGAGCAGGGTTCCGCCAAAGACATTCTTTTACTTACCGCAAGATACTTACTCGGAATTTTACAGCTCGAGGCAGCGCTGGTCACCATCCTACGTGAGACATTTTCGGCAAGACGCCGCACCTGCAAAGAAGATAGAGAACTATTGGTTAATTACATTTGGAACAATATTACTAGCTAGACCATGCTTGGTACAAACTGACTCTTACCTAAGCGCTACCTTTATCCATCGAGGCAAACTCACTCCTTGGATCACACTGCAATGGAAAAGGTATGTAAGGAGCATGAGTGAATTAACAGACATTTGAACTCTAAAAGAACTATACATTCGGTTTACACACTACTTACCTCTGAGTCATTGTTCTCTGGAACTCTGCCAAATACCTTCGGATCAGTGAAGTAACTGAACTTCTACGCGCCCCTGCACTCCACGCAGGATGGAGAGTTCATCATTCCAAACAATAAGGTGAGACTTTATGAAGGGGAATACTGGAAGTTTTCAGGAAAAATAGTGTTAGTGTAACATCTCTACCACAGGCGGCTAATCCCCTTTACTGTTTTAAGGAAAATATTCCTGCGGGCCAGGCAGACGAAACTGAGTGGGCAAGTGCAGTCGATCATCACTTCGCTACGAGTCACACTGGTGGATACCGCAGCAGTCCAGCTTCGTTCGACGCCCCTGTGGAATCCAGATGAGCGTAACACTGGGTGTTTAGAAAGTGGCAGTGCAGGAGAAATATTATTTCCACCCACTTTCTACAGTGATGAAAGCACTTGTTGCACCTTTAATCACGAGACTGGAAGAATATGTACAAGGCCTTCTGTAGCAGGCTGTGTTAATAGTGCAGATCTGGGTGCTTAGAAAGTGTCAGTAAATAATATCTTTCCCGCCCATCGGGAGAGATATTATTTACTGACACTTTCTAAGCACCCAGGCCTCCAGTAATAACATAGCCTGCTTGCAGAGGGCATTTAAAATATTCTTTTAGTCTCGTGATTAAATCGCTTGTGGCACCTTCAATCACGAGACTGAACGAAAATGTAAAAGGCCTTCTGTAGCAGGCTGTGTTATTAGTGCGGGTCCTGGGTGCTTAGAGAGCGGCAGTAAATAATATTTCCAGCCACTTTCTAAGCACCCAGACCTACAGTAATAACATAGCCTGCTTGAAGAGGGCATTTTAAATATTCCTTCCTTCTCACAAATCATGAGAAGGAAAGAATATTTGAAAGGCGATCTGCCAACATGCCATATTACTGTAGGGCTGGGTGCTAGCAAGTGGCTGGAATTAATATTTCTCCCACCCGAATGGGCAGGAGAAATATTTCTTCCTAGCCGTGGCCACTTGCTAACACCCAGCCCCGCAGACAAGGGGCTTGCAGAAGGCTTGCACCCTCCTCCCCCACCGTCTCCTAAGCACCCCAGCATGACTCCTTACCACGGATTGAGGCCTGGTTTGTGAGTGGAGCTGGGGTGACATGATGATGCCGCACCCGGGCTGGGCTCATACATTGATACAATGTATTTAGCCCAGCCGGGGAGCTTCTGCTTGCTGCCTGCACACTGTCAGTGCACCGAGCGCAGTGCTTAAATAAAAAGGCACAGTTATCTGTGCCTTTAAGCTCTGCGCTCGGTGCCATAAATCATATCGCAGTTGCTGCGGCATGATCACAAAATTAAAAGGCAAACCAGCGGAATCATATCGCAAATTGCGATGCGATACTGCTTATTTTATGCCTTGCTGTACCAGTAGGGAGCTATTATTCCCCTGGGGGAAAAGAGGAATGATTCCTACAGACTTGGTTTTGATACCGACTCCGGGTTGCTACATAAGATTGATCCTGAAATCAGGCCTAGCATGGACGTTTGGGATAGACATCTTAACAGGCGTTATTGACCCCGACTTCCGGGGAGATGTGAAGGTTCTCTTACAGAATCATTGTAAGAGCCACTTTGAGGTACGTCATGGCGATCAAATTGCCCAGGGGATCTTAGAAAGAGCTCTATTTCCTCAGTTTAAAGAAGTTGAACCAGATAAAACAGAAAGAGGTAACTTAGGCTTTGGGGAAGCTGATAAATCTCTTAACATCGAAGAAAGGAAGGGAGAAGAGCCTACCATCTATCCCGATCTAGCCTTTGTGTAGCAAAATGTTCCAGCTCTCGCTGAAGCTTTTCTACAAGCAATTCCGGAAGGAGAAGGCTTAGAGAAGGGAAGTCCCCTTTTCTTCTTAAGACAAGGATGTTTCATAGAAGAGGAACATCCACAGAAGGATTAGTAAAAACACAATTGGTAATACCCAAGATCCACTGAAAGGTTATACTAGAGGTCGCGCATTCCCATCTTACCGGGGGGCATTTAAGACAATGGGGGTCATTCCGAGGTTGGAGGTAAGGAATTACCGGCACCGGTAAGGGTGCCGATGCCGGTAATCCCTTACCTCCGTATTCCGAGGTCCCTTTGTGGGTCCTTCCTTACCTCCTGCTTTTAGCAGGAGTAAAGTACAGGACCCGCAAAGGTACTTCGGAGGTAATTACGGTACCGTAATTTACGGTGCCGTAATTACCTCCTTCCCCATTCCCATTGAGCCCTATGGGGCAGAAATGGGAATGGGGAAGGGCAAAAGGTGAATGGGGAATTACCGGTCCTTCCAACCCTGGAATGGACCGGTAATTACTCCATTCACCATGCCGGATTTAGGGCGGTTTCGGAGGCAACCATGGAGCTAATTACTCCATGGTTAGCTCCAAACCCGGAATGAGGCCGAATCTAAAACCCAGGCGCATATTAGTGAGAAGTTTTACTGGCCCGGTATCCACTCTGACATAAAGACCTTGATCCAGACTTGTGAAATATGTCAAAAGACCAGCACGCACGTCCCATTACCTGCCCCTCTGAACCCATTGCCGATCATATAAGTCCCCTTTTCAAGAATTGGTATGGGTATAATTGGATCTCTAGAGACATCCAGACTAGGCAATAAATATGTTCTTGTTATCGTGGATTATGCGACCCGATATACTGAGGCATTCCCAATGCGAAATAATACCACACAGCAGATCCTTAAACATCTTCTACCTTATTTATCCAGGGTCAGCTTTACCAAGGAAATACTAACAGACCACGGTTCGAAATTTTATGAATAAGCTTATGACAGAAGTCAAAGAGCTACTCCACATTACCACCATGCGAACCTCTGTGTACCATCCCCAAACCGATGGTTTGGTAGAAAGATTCAATAAAACAGTAAAGTAAATTTTACAAAAATACGTAGATAAGGACGGTAAAGACTGGGACCGAATGATCCTGTGGGCACTATTTGCCGTAGGAACCCCCTCAAGCTTCCACAAGTTTCTCTCCTTTTGACCTATTCTATGGTAGAGAGCCCAGAGATGTCCTGGACATGCTCTGGGAAACCTGGGAAGAACGAGAGGAGGCTCCCATCTCGCAGACCTCCACCAGAATGCAAGAACATATCAAATTGGTTCGAGGCTTAGTTTGTACTCAAATGGAAAAGGCACAGAGCCAAGAAAAAAATCCACTTATAACAAAAAAGTGAATTTAAGATCATTCTCCAAAGGTCAAAAAGTACTGGTCCTCTTACCCACCTAAGAAAACAAACTTATCTCCAGGTGGCACGGATCTTATGAGATAATAGAATGAACCGGAACCTGTACCTATAAAGTAGCCCAACCGGACAGAAAACAGAAGGTCCATTTGTATCACGTAAATCTCTTGAAAGAGTGGAAGGAGAACCCATCAGCCACCCATGCCAAGGTACTAGCCTGTCTGGTTCCTGAAGAGATAGATAACTTTGCTGTTAGAACCACCTCTAACACATGGTTCGTATGGCATAAGTGGAGGAAAAGACATCCATGCAGCATATTAAGATATCCAAGATGGCGTTGAGTTGCTATTCTTTGTGTTTCCTCAAGTAGCACTCTAGCTTATTCCAAGATAATGCCCGAAAGCCGGAGGACTCGCTTGCATGACTATTTAGCTAATGCGACCAGTCAGGTAAGCGTGTCGCTTCTTGCTGTTTAGAGCATACGCTGAGTTAGCTTCATCCGAGCTGCCAAGTCAATTCCTGCTTCCATTCATCTATCTGTGCCCCTGTGCACTATCCCTTCATGCTTCACAGCACCCTTCTCTTTCCTTGTCCTCTAGCATTTGCCTTTCCTTGTGTACTTGTCTTTCATCTCTTCAACTCCTTTCTACTCCTAAACTTTCACTCTGACTCTTGCGATACTCTGGGGAAACTGTACCAAGGCTACCTTCAGCATATCACCATTGATGTGAAACTCTGCGGCTGTACACTGTCACCCACGGCCGCCGTGTGTTCTGTGGAGTGCACTCCTAGCAACAGATCCTTATTCCACCTGTGTCACCAATACAGACCAGAAAAAACATCAGAGATTTAAGCTTCAAACTGAATTTGTTGGAAAAACCTTTCCTAGAGAGAACTACAAACAAACAGGGTTTTTTCCCCCCTTCATTGGGGGTTTTCCCTATTTGGGGCTTAGCCCTTTCTGTCCCCTTTGTCACCCTTGTTGCTACAGGGCTCAAAGGAATCAGTGAGGGACAGTCCCTTTCACAGCATCACTTCTACCAAAGGACCTGAGAACACAAGACCACAGGTCAGTCTTCATAATTATAACAGTGGGTTGTATAGTTGTAATATTTGCCTTAATTCCTCCCGAGTTATCTATCCAACAACAAGAAGATCTAAAAGATGTAGTGGACTTGTTTCCCGGTGTATTCTCAGAGAAACCAGGAATGGTAAACGGCACATCCCACTATATTAGAACACCCAAAGGTAAAGTGGTCCAGAAGTCCGTACACACATAGTGATTGAGGAAGTCAACAAAATGTTGAAAGCCAATATTATCGAGGCCTTCGTCAAGCCCATGGTCCTCTCCTTTGGTGTTGGTCAGTAAACCTGACCGTTCCTGTTTACTCTGCATAGATGTAGTCATGTTAATGCTATTTCAGACTTCAATGCCTATCCCATGCCACGCATCGATTACCTAATTGATAAACTCGGAGCAGCCACCTTTCTAGCTACCCTAGATCTAACCAAAGGGTACTGGCAAGTTCCTGTATCTGGGCCAGATAAGGAAAAGACTGCGTTTTCAATGCCTCCAGGACTGTTTCAATTCAAAGTCCTCCCTTTTGGCTTACACAGTGCACCAGCCACTTTCCAACGCTTCATGGATCAAATCCTACAACCTTATTCCGATTTCTGTGGAGCTTATATTGACGATATTGTCATTTATAGTAAGACTTGGGAGCACCATCTCTTCCATCTTTATTCCATCATGAAAGTCCTCCGAAACGCTGGCCTAACTGCTAATCCAGCTAAGTGCAGATTGGCCCAGTCAGCCATAAAATACCTGGGCTTCTTTGTAGGGAATGGGAATGTACAACCCCAACATGAGAAGATAAAAGCTAAAAGCTGTCTTAGATACACCAAGACCAAAAGAGATCTCAGAACTTTTCTCAGGTTAAGAAGATATTACCGTAAGTTTATCCCCAACTTTTTTCGGCTACAACAGCCCAGCTAACAGATAAACTTAAGAATGCCGATCCCCGAACCCCAGAAACTCCATTGGAATGACGAGGATGAGATATGTTTTAACACCTTGAAACAGACTTTCTGCCAGAACCCAATCCAAAAGGTAATCGACTTCTCTAAAGTATTTGTCTTATAAACGGATGCCTCCCTTAAAGGGTTAGGAGCAGTCCTATCCCAGGTTTGGGACAGATTCGAACACCCCATATTATTCACCAGTCGCAAACATTTCCCACGTGAAATAGATTACTCTGTGTTGGAACTAGAGGCCGTGGCCATCAAGTGGGAACTAGAGGCCGTGGCCATCAAGTGGGAACTAGAGGCCGTGGCCATCAAGTGGGCCATACTCTATCTTAGATACTACCTATTAGGACGAAAGTTCACAGTCGTTACAGATCACGCACCCCTAGTTTGGACTATCCAACAAAAAGACTCCAACCCTCGGATCATGCGGATCATGCAATGGTTTCTAAACCTACAATCCTATTGTTTCGCTGTGGAACACAGAAAAGGAAAAGACCAGGGAAATGTAGATTTTCTTTACTGATTCCGTTGTGAAACAAATGTGGATACATCGCATGGAGGAAGGATATGTGAGAAACCTGAAGGTGTCCCCTGACTAGTCCCTGGGGATCTGTCATCCAGGTGGCCAGGACACAGCGATCCCTATTGGATCCAGTTCCTGGGGGTGGACGAATGAGGGAGGATCACCGGGATGGGGGGTCCTTGGGAAGTGTGTATTGCATCTATTTGGCTATAAGGGAAGAACACCAACACCTACGTCACTCCAGCTCCTTATCTCAATAACTAATAATTGGACTCAGACTAGCAGAAGACACACACACTCACCATATAAGGTTATAAAAAGTGGCTCATTATAGGCTGTTTATTAGTATCAAACAATTGATAATAAACAAATAAAACACTAATACATACAAACATGTATACAAAGATAGATTAGAATATAAATGTCATTAGCCATGTAAGCGCCATGATGCCTTCGGGCGACCATGCGCTATATAAGAATTGATAACATAACATCACTGTGAGCCATATAGCAGAGGAAAACTTCATCTTGGCCACCAAACAACACTGCCTAGTCTCTCAGCAGGTAGGCGAAGAGATAGCTATGGTCCACGGGGTCTGAAGCGGAGCGTCCTCCCTATCAGCAAGACTGCAACAACACCTTGGGTTCAACATCCAACAACTACCTTTCCGTGATGCCCTCTCTTTCATGGGTCATCTCCCCCTCCCTTGCAAACTGCATTGTGCCCTCGGCCGAAAGGCAGACCACAAGTCGAAGAGACAAAGGGTGGAAAATCCAGTTGAAGGTGGAAAAACCAAGCACTCCTTTACTTGCAAGCATTCCCAGACCCGTTATCGTGCAGCTGCAGCGCACTCCAACTCCCCTTGTGTATTCGTCCTTCACTGGACAATACAATAACTATTCTCCGTAGTCAGTTCATTTGCAAAATGTGTCCTTGCTCTGTTTTGCCTGCTATTTGTTCATTCTGTGAGGCTTGCGGTGGCGCAGACTTTATTACTGAGTGTTCAAAATGGCTGCGCATTGACGCCATGTTATTCTTGCTTGCATTTTACACACTAGCATTACAGAGTGGAAGCAGGACACCGATGGGTGAGAGGCAGTATACCCCTTCTTCTAACACCTTTTCCCCATCCTACCATGTATGAGTTTCAGAAACACTGCCCCCCTATTCCCACACGAACACTTTCGCACACCACGAAAGACAAGGAAATAACACCAGAGCCATTTACCTCACATGTCCCAATACAAGGATCAGGCAATTGACCAAAATCACACACACACCCGATGGCCCTTTCCCTTCCCCACAGGGATAAAAGGTGGAGCATGTGAGCACAATACGAGCAAGGCAGAATGCACAACGAGACAGCTATCCAAGCACAGCAGTTCAAGAGGAGGAGAAAGGCGGCGAGAAGCGAAAGGCTGACAAGGAGAGGAGCGACCTTGCCCTTTCCGACTCAGATGCAAGACCTCTGTAGAAGGAATCGTAAGACCGCAAACAATAGCCCAAGTGTGTTGCAGCAGATGTCAACGGTACACAGAGCATGCCTACGCTGATAAGCAGGACAGAGGGAGACGCCTGCTACCATGGTACCATCCTTGACTCCATACACAAGTAAAGCCAAGCGATTCATCACAGCTGGTGAGTCGAGGGGAGAACCGATAAGAAACCAAACTGTGTTGAATGAAAGTCGCAAAGTAGCAAATTAAGAAAAGTGCAAAGAACTGTGAACATTGAGGGAAAACCAGCTGCAGAGGTGTCCGGCACCACGTGGATGCTCACTCGAGAGACTCTGGTTGATCCTGCGCTTGTTGAAATACTGATACCAGAAGGCCTTAGGAGAGCCCCAAGGAAAAGGTCAAAGGGGTCATACAGGGGTCTAGCAAAACCCCCTCTACAGTTGAAAGTCTTTGACCTGCACGTAATTGGAAAGCTTAGGGAGGTGTATCCCGCATAAGTGAATTCAAGAGAAAGAATTGTGTGAAAGGAAAGACTTGGCAAGAGTGAACCCGACGGAGGGATGCCGATAGAACAGGGCGAAGACTGAAGTCTCAGTGAACCCAGCAGAGGGGTGTCCAGAGTGAACTGTTAATAAAAATATTAAGACTTGTGAATGTCACAGGTGAGATTTTTCTGGAAAGCCTTGGTAAACCCGACAGAGGGAGGCTGAGATTTGAGAAGGGTCTGAGCCCGGAATAGGGCACCTCAAGGGTGGAAACTCATCACCCAACATACATGTGGAAAATAACTTTTTGTTTATTGTTTTGAACACATCAGGTTTTCGGAGGACTTTTTTATAGACTTAACCACCGACGATCCTGATATCTGAGAGCGGAACTGTTGTCTCGTGCTGGGAAAGCTCGAGCATGTACTGTGCTCAGGAGTCCCAACTTGTCCCGGGCTCATAACGTGGGTAAGGCGGAGCCCCTGCTGCCACATCCTGACTTATCATTTGTGAACATGTCTTTATTTCTTGTGAGCCTTATTCCACACTCTTTTTGTATTTAGCATAATGACTGGCGATAGGTTTTTCTTAGTATTGGCCCTTTTATTTGACAAGACGCCACTAGGACTGCCTTATTATTATTTGATGGTTGTAGCTTGCTCCCATCTTAGATTTACGTTTAGATTAGGTGTTTTTCTAACCTGCATATGCAGTTTAATAAACACCCTTAAACTGTGATCACTTGTGTCTGTCTTTACTGTTGCCACCATGAGTTCCTTACATATGGTGTAAGAAGTGGGATGTGACGCAATTTAAGCAAATTGGGGAACCCTACAATTTCAAAAACAGAGCGCTTCTAACCCTTCCATCGCCACCAAGGAATGAATAGGGTTTGATATCTGTAGCAGTAGGGATCCTATTATTCCCCCGGGGAAAGGAGGAATGATTCCTACAGACTTGGTTTTGATACTGACTCCGAGGTCCTACACAAGTTTGGCCCTGAAATCTGGCCTAGCGTGGAAGTTCCGGATAGACGTCTTAGAGGCTTATTTTGTGAGGGAAGCTTTCATTCTGTTTGTTGCCTCTTATCCCCGACTACCTGCTGCTTCTTTATATCCACTCAGAATTCGATTATTTTGGGGTTGAGGGAACATTGCAGGGGGAACCTTAACTTGGGTGCTATCTATCCTAATTCAAAAAGTGTTCCTATTCAATTGTGCTTTGGATATGTTCATGTAGAAAGGTAACCAAGTGTAGTTCAGTCGTTTTTATTGTAATTATCACCCCATTGGTGATTGCTGTCCAATATTAAAAAGTATGTGATTTTTGTGAATTAAAAAAATAAATAAATATTGTATTTTCACCAACCAGCCTGGTTCATGGTCCATTGTGACCCAGGATATTTGTAAAAGGGTTGTGTGAATTGGGAAATTAAAGAAAAAGCATTCCTATTGAGCACTTCATCCCAGGCTAAGACCAAGTGTCCTGGTCCAGTGTGTGACGCCCGATTGGAATCCTTAACAAATTGGGGGCTCATCCGGGATTGAGTTTGTTTATTCACCCGTGACAGCCTAACACAGCAGACTAACCTCCACGGTAGGAATACTTTGTGTAGTTGGAATACTGGGTCACACTGTAGAAGCGCCTCCCCAAAACAAAATTCCTAAGTGCCAGGCCTGTGTATAAAATTAAAGTTAAATCAACCCTAAAAATAGAGAAAAAGCAATAGAATACAGACTACCCTTATATAAATAAATTAATAAAGAGAGAACACAAATGGCCACAGTAGAGATCAACATAGCTAGGGAACACCTTCTGCACAGGTTATTTGTCAGGGGGGAATGGCTAGAACAAGATGTAAATGTCTGGCTAGAAGAAATAACGCAACAGGTCACCGCCATAGACATGGATACATGGCAGGACGGTGGCCTATTACACCAAACATCGAGCAAGTTATACATGACTTCGAAAATGAAAGAGAAGCCGATTAAAATTGTCAGAATTGCGGCATATATGTATCTTCATATGGGAGTGATGCGGGAAAAGCATGAGGAAAATAGAACTCTTGCGCAAAATCAATCCGAATTTTTAGCTCAAATTCAGACTGAGCTAAAATTAGTGGAACAAAAATTACAAAAGAGCCAATATTTGGAGGCAGAATCCGGAAATTATATTCAAAAGCTAAAAGAGGACTTGGTTCTCCAACGGCAGAATAATGTAGACCAAGAGACCCAATTAGATGCATTAAGAGTAGAGTATCAGGAAAAGGTTGAATAAACTGACTCGACAATTAACATATAATGGGGCCTGGTCAGGACAAATAACCATGCTGCAAGATCCGGTCAAAAGGTTGAAAGAGGAAAATAATAAATTAATTATGAGAGACCTCCACTCTCAATCAGAATTTGATGAAGAGCGCCAGAAATTAGGCGCCATAAAACAACAAAGGGAGGACCTGGTTGAAAAAAAGGGGCGCTGTGTATGAGGAGAAAGAGGCCCTCCACCAGGAAATTTGTAATTTAAAAACTAATTTGGAGAGAAGGGAGTCAGACCTTCAGGACTGACTGGCTTAAAAGAAGAATATAATACATTAATGGGACATAGGAGACAAATGGAATTTGTTTTAGAGCAGGCCATAGAGGCTCTAAATGTGCAGACAAGGGAGGCTCACCTCCTACAACAAAAATTGGCTCAGGGTGCCCAAATTATACAGGCAGCACAAAGAGATAATGAGGCCCTCTGTGAAGAGAATGATGGGCTCTACGAACAAGTGGCAGCTCAAGAGCGGGTCATAGAGGCCAATAAAACCCCGATAGCCGATCAAAAGGCTCAGATTTTCCTATTATCAAGAGATAGGGGCTGAGGAGCAAAAACTAGCTAGATTGGAGAAAGAGCATCCTAGATCTAATACAAACTGGAGGGACCCCGAACAGGTAGAGAGGGACAGGGTAACGGCTGATCATAGTATGATGACCTCTGTACTAAGGGACTCAAACCCATTTAATCCTTTGTGCACTGCTGACTTCATGGCTACCAGTTCATATGAGCCGGAGACCATGAGGTCATCAGAATTAAATTGGCCTAGTATGATGGATCTGACATGTCAATGCCACCCAGAAATTGATGGACGGGCGTCCCAGTATAGATACCAAAACATTAAAGCTGATGTCTCTGACAAGGAAGTCTTGTATGAGGGGAAAGTCAGGGAATTAGATCCACAGAAATACTACCTTCCAAGGGACCAGGTGGGTCAATTTGTAGAAAATTCGAATGAAATGAGGCCCAGAAAGAGCATTTTGAAGACCACCCAATCAGGGCAGTGGGGGGATCCTCCGCCAACCCTGGAAGCAGGAAGGAGTCAGAAGACTACTCTCCTGTGCGCCACAGGGGAGTAGAAACTAGGCCCCCCCATTCTGCGAGCCCCTCCCAAGCTGAAAGAATCAGGGAGCGCCTAGAAGATCAGGAGGGGTCCTCCAAAAGTAGCACCTCTGAGTCTGAGGGCGAGTGGATTCAGGTGACCAAGCCAAAGAAGGCAAATGAACTAAAGAGAGTTATGGCAAAAGACCCCATTAGGCAGATTAAGGCCATTAGGAGTTTCATAACTCCATACCACAAAAATGCAAAATATTCTGTCTGGGAACATTTGGAACTCTATGAGCAAATGATGGACACTTTTCACCTTAAATACAACCAGAACTGCATAGAGTATGCTAAGTGGATGTTCTCTCCAGAGTACTCCAGCTTATTTGCTGGACTAGAGGGCCAGAACCATTCAAGATGGTCAACCTACAGGGCGGCTATCTATCTTGAAACACATTTCTGCCCACAGAAACCCCCAGGAGGCTCGCAAAGCAGCCTGCAGTTTGCAGTGCAGGGAAGATCAGCCCCCACGAGAATTTTTGCAGGAGCTAAAACGTGCCTTTGCACAAACCACTATGGGGGTGCGCACGGATAGCAGGGAGTTTATAACTACTTTCTTTCATGCGCTCCCAAAGTATATTATGACCCAGCTGGTGAGGGATTTCCACAATAAAAGATCTCTAGACTGGGTCATAGAGCAAGCGATTCGCATTTATGAAATCCAAAAACCTGCAGAAAACAAAAATCAGACCAAAAACCCCGAACCAGCCAACACCCCTGCTGCTGCTAAAGTTGCAGAGGTGAAGGTTGCCCCCATTTTAGACCTAGAGATGGGGGAGCCTAAAAATGCACCAATCCCAAACCAGCAAAACCAGAGACCCAGAAGGCCTTCCGGCTAATCACAAACAGGTGGCAGTCAGGGAGGTAATCCCACCAATGGGACCCTAACTCCCCTGATTATATAAGTCCCAGATACAAGGGCAACTGACCTATCTTGGGGTATGTATGGACTCTTCCAGCCCAAGGGGGGACCTAATCAGGCAAGTGCCGCCCGGGAAACTTCCCTACTAACTTCCACCAGGAGGGCAGTAATCCCCCAAATACTAGGTTAAGTTTCTTTCCCCGGTAGCCACCAAACCCCAATGTGCAGGAAAACCCTCCTTTCTTTCCCGGCTTTCAGGAGCCCAGACAACCCAATCCAGGAGAGGGGGGACCAAGGGTGGAAGGTTACCAAAATCCACAATATCCATGGTACTACGGGAGAAGGGATAGTTACCCTTCCCGTGAAGCACCTAGATTTGAACAGAGACCCCCGTACCTGCCGGAACGGGTGTCCCAACTGGAGCGCCAGGCCCAGAACCTCACCCAGGATCTGGGTCGCATGTTGAGGGCTCAACAGAACCCTCAGATGAACATGGCAGCTCAGAAACCCACAAACCAAGGGTCTTGCACCCCATAACAATGACGGGGAGAGAACCCCAACAACTCACCTGTCTGGAGGAGGAGCACGATGGCAAGAGTGGTGTAAAGCCCTAGAGGAAGCATCCTTCCTCACTCGTGAAAAACCCCTGGACACCCAGAAACGGGACAAAAATCTCTTGCCCCCGAAAATCTGCAACCCAGGGAACAGAGGGTGGGTAAAGACAGTAAAAAGTCCCATTGTGTGGAGGAAGTGAGTGTCCTCCAGTTTGAAGGGGAAGAATCCTTAGAGGATTCTGGGAAAACAATCTTCTCCTTCAGGGGTGGGGGAACTCCTCCCAAAGAAAAATGGGTCCCAAAAGATGTAAATGAAGACGTGGTGGGTGTGGAGACTGATTCAAAATCGCCCATCCGTGAACCCCAAAATGAGCATCCAGAGAATCAAATATTAAAGGAAGGATCCCAAACCTCACAAACCAATTCTGGGGAGTGTCTCCAAGAAGGGGGGGGCAGCCCAGAATCAGAAAAAGGGGATCCTGAAGCTCCCCAAATATCAGAATGTCAAATTTTGCTTTCAGATTCCCAAAGTCCAACACAGAATTATGCCCAAACTACCCCTCTGTCGGAGTCCAAAATAAAGAAATTGACCACCCAGCTTGCCCAGAATGCCTATTACCTTTGCCCATTGGAGGAGAAAGAAGGTAGATTCTACGCCTCCGTCCAAGTGCAAGGGCAATGTGCAATTCCAGCACTGGTGGACACTGGATCCCAAGCCACTCTTCTGTCAAAAAGGGCCTTGGAACAGCTACATTCAGGAAGGGGGAGAGATACCAGATTCCTCTCACCCCTCTTCCTGGACAACTGCAGAACTTCGATGGGAATGAAATTCCTGTCGAGGGGACTGCAGAGCTGGAAATTAAAATAGGGCGACATAAGATGAAGCACCCGGTCATAGTCGTGGCTCCAGAAGGAACCCCCTGTCTATTAGGGAATGTCATCCTTCGTCCGTTGTCTCCCCTAATAGTCTGTGTGAACAAGGTACTCCGGACTCAGAGGCTAATAAAATTAAAACAGTGTGTCAACCATATTAGTCTAAATGGCACATGCCACATGGTTGAACAAAAATCAAATCAAATTAAGTTTCATCTTCAAAATAATGAAATACCCGATTTTACAATAATTGCTGTAGGCCAACAAACTTGTGATGGAAACTCCTCTCCATTCCTGAAAATCAACCTTCCTTCCAGTTTCAAGTGGCATTCCACACTGGAAGGAAATACTTTGAAATTCTATACCAATTCACAATCAGAAAATCCCAATTCTATAGCCAAAATTGATAACAAACCAGCACAAAGCGTAGCTGGTATTCAGAAGAAGGGCGAACAGCTCTTCTTCCCGATTCATTTAAATGACGGGAAGGAGTCTGTTTTGCCTGAGTTGACTTGAATAGCGAAGAAAGCTTCATCAGCGAAGTATTATTCAGGAAACTCCCAAATGACCAGACCCTGCCCGCTGTTGAGTAAATTTATTAGTGGGTATGGAACATGAAAATTCCCTGTTTCAAACATCTTCTGCTTAGCAGTTGTATGATAAAAATGTCTATAGGTGACAAAAGCATAGAACAATTGTTGGTTCGTGCGAGGTGTTCCTTCCGCCTTTTACATGGGCAGTCACATCCTCAACCGACTCGAGATTAATTTGGATCCCACGCCCTGTCGCAACTGGAGAGTAAATCTCAGGGCCCTGGCAGTCCTAAAGAAAGCCTTCCGGTCAGCCCCATTACTACCGTAGGCGATTGAAGTTCAAAATGGAGAAGAGGTCACCATCCCAGGCCTAGCCTATAGAATCTGCATCCCCAAAGGAGACCTGACAGTAGAGAAATGGGTCCATAATAATCACCCTAGGCACACTTTGAAGCTTATTGAGGAGCCAAGTGAAAATCAAATAGAGGAGAGACCTGAAGCATGAGAATAAGAAAAAAGAAGAACCAGAAGGGAACAGATAGATTTATAGGTATAATTATTTAACAGGGAGTATTTTTCTTCATTGTCAGGACGAAAGGGATTCCCCAAAATTCTACCCAAAATCCATAATTATCTGTGTCTTGTGAGTGAGCATTTGTTTTGTCTGAAACTGTCATTATTGCAATGTATGTGTGTCCCACTGCTGTCACCCTTCCCGGAGGGCAGTCAGTGGGAAAATGTAGTAACCGGTTCTTTGTCTTATAGATTCATGCTGGTGGCGCCCTTCAATGACCACGGAGGACCTCCCTGGGGACCTGGAAAGGAGAAATCAAAGAAAATCTGGGGGTGTCGTTCAACACCATAAAGGAAGACCTCAGGGAAAGCTGTGGGGTTCATTCCATGCTCCAATGAGGGACAGCAAGAGGATTACCGCTCACTGATGGAAGAAGAACCCCTACCTGATTAACCCATTTTGGCCTACTTGATGAACCCCCTTTTGCCCTACCAATGAACCCCACATTGCCCTACTCTCCCTCAATAAGGTCTCAGAAAAGTCAGGGGGGTATTTGTGGGCTACATTGACCTACTCAACAGAATTATTCTCCATAACCAAGGTGCGCTTTTGCAGTCAACAGCAAAATGGCTGCGCTGGCTCCTTGGGGCACCATTGCGTCAAAACTGTGCCTTGCAGCGACAAAAGGATGGCTGCACTATCTTGCCAAACACAAAATGGACAATTTGGAACAGGGAGCACACAGAAAAAGGTGCCAGTGTGTTCTGGGATGCACCCAAAAGAAGCGAATCAAAGCAGCACTTGCAAAAACAAAAAGTTCCCATTGAAAAAGGGAAATAGTTACATTTAAAAATGATGCTGCTCTGATGCTATTTTCCTCTGTTTTCATCAAACTACTGTTATTAATAAATAATAAAGCTTTGCCATGCCCATCCATACCCCTTTGTGCTTCAGCAGAAGAAAGCATGATCCCTGAATGACAGGCTCTTTCAAGCCAAACCTGGGAAAATAAAAGAAACTCAATTTTCAGCCGCACGGGAAATGCTTTACTTTTTGAGTTACAAAGTGTTAAAGATAATAATTCAAAGAAACTCCAGCCCTCTGGGCCTATGTCAATTTCAGTGCATCTGTGTTCAAACAAATTGCTGCCTACAAGAAATTAACTATGGCTGCAAAACAATATTGGGAAGTTAGTTGGAAAAAACGAATTTGAAAGGAAAATGCCAGCTTTCGCCACATGTGTCAAAATTGGCTTTAACAAACCAAAGAACAAAATGCCAGTTTTAAAAGTACAAATGGTGAAAACTTATCCTTGCATAGCAATGTGAAAGGGGATTGTGCTTTGAAATATATATAGGGGAGGTTTTATTCAGCAGGTTTTCTTCTGATTCAGGGCAAAAATAATTAAAATAAGGAATTATAAGGCAGTGGCTACATGGGGGAAAATCACCCAAACAGGTTTCTGCTTCGGGGATGCTAGCAACAGAAGGCCGCTCACAGTAGATTGCTGGACACATAAATGCTAAGTGCTAAGTGCTCCCTTAGCAGACTTGAGTCTGGGCTGAGGCTTCTTACAATGGAAATCTGGGACACGATGTTGTGAAAAAGGAAATCACACCTCCCCGCAACTTCTGCTAGGAGTTTCAGAGCCAACTCAAGAGCAGCCTTGGAGGCTATGCCATATATGCGGCACAATACTGAATATTTGCTTCCAAAGACTATATTGTTAATAAAACTTGTAAGACTTTTATCTTTACAAAAGGACTTTGCAAAAATGTAATAAGTTAACGATTTAAATGTGATTTTATGGGCTTTTATTTAAGACGTCGTAGACTTCACTGCCATGTTGGGAACATAAATGGCAAAGAAGTGGATATTCTGAGGAAAGTGTACAGGGTGCCACTATAAAATGTAATACTGATATGCCTAATAATAATCTATACCCATGTGTAAAGTTATAGGATTTTAAGTAATATATTTCTCACTAAAAAGTGCAGAAAAACTGGTAGAAGGACAAAACAAGGTCTTACAAACTGTAGAGTTGGACTGACTTGTTTGGCATAAAATATGTAACCTGCTTATGTAATTTGTTAAGATGCTTCGACTGTACAAATGTCCATTTATGGCATACTAGATTTTAGCTAAAGTTACTGTGGGAAGGCTGTTCACCTCATAAAATGCAACCTCATAAACTGAGACTCCTCCTCGAGGAGGCGATTAACTTAGGCCGACCTGTCCGTGTCTTGGAGGTAGGCCTAGCTCAGTTTTGCCCACCAATAATTCTGCAATGTCACCATGCTTTATATAAAGGGTGGCTGACAGGACTCTAGACAGACTCTTTCCTGAATTTCTTGCGCCTGCATTCCTGATTATCTACATTCATCCTGCCAGACTCCAGATCCCACTGCAAAGTCAAAGCATAGCGGATTCCAGATCCCACAGCAAGGCCAAAGCATAGCTGACCCCATCTCAGCAAAGGCCTTGATCCAGAAATCCCACTAAAATCCCATTAAAAAGGGAAAAAGCTGTGGTACCTTTAGCATCCTGAGACCAGACCGGCTTGTCTATTACCTGCATTCAGCTGTACTTGGCATCCAGTGACCAGACCCTTGCCCAGCTGTCTTTTGCCAGAAGAGTCCATTATCCAGTGACCAGAATCTTTTGTGACCAGAACCCTGACTGTTCCAAAATCCCAAAACTTAAGCTTGGGCTGTGAGTATATGTTACGCTCCCCTGGTATCCACGGGGATGCCAACCAACCCTGGTTGGATGATTTGCACTCTCAAACCCTCTCCCGGTCCCTTGGTAAGGGCTCTGGTTAAACATGGGTCTGCAATATCGGAGAGCTGGATTCAATACCAGATTGTCTTGATGTTTTCTCACCTCCCTTAGCCTCAACTCCTTCCTCCCCCTTGGGCCTTCTCCTAACCTTAATATTGTAAAAGGTGGATTCTCCATCCTGCTCCTCATGGCAGGGGCGCGTAGATGTGGGGGGCGAGCAGCAACCAAGTTACTTCACTGGTGCAAGCCCCCCTGTGGGAATCCAGGCATGCTGCGAATCCGTAGGTTTGCTGCTTTACAGTCTTTATATGCAGTTCTTATGTTCCTCTTAGTTCGAATAATAATGTCTTGCTTCTTCCCTTTTAGGTATGGAAAGGTATTTTGGTGTTGCCATGCAGTTTGAAGATGAGCATGGGCCGGTAGGTGAAAGCGCCATGTGCGCGATGCTATCCGCTGAGTAATGTGCAATGCGCGGCGCTGTTTCACCTTTTATATTGCTAACATGTGTCTTTTCTCTCCTTGCAGGTTGCTATGTTCCTCGCCGAGCGCCGTAATGTTCCAGCAATGATACTGACCAGGAGATGACTACCCAGGTAAGAATTGTGTGGCTTTCTTCATTCGGGAGGAAACGTGATTAAACGCTTACTAATGCTGTCTTTCTTTCTCCTCTTTCCAGGTTATGGTATTCCAGGATGCATGCGGTGATGATGGAGTTCGTACCTTCAGGTGAGTGGAACTGAAGTCAGCGATGGATTGAAGACAGGATACTGTTCCAGGGAAGTTTGTAGTGTTCTTTCTCTCTCTGCAGGTGCTTGGTTTCAGGTAAACTGGCATCAAAGAATTGGACATAGTGAGTGTTACGCTGCCCACAGCAGAATAACGCAAAGCATGTTCTGCTGTTTGGGTGCAGTTTAAATAGTCTCAGGTAAAGTAGTCCAGGTAAAATAGTCCCAGGCATGCCACACCCAAAGTAGTCCAGCTAAAGTAGTCCCAGGCCTGCCACACCCAAAAGACTAGACCGCATAGCTCAGTTCCTTGTAACTGAGCTATGTGTGTGCCTCCATGTTGGCTGAACTTCCCCCCCCCCCCAAGTTAAATAGTCCCAAGTAAAAAGTCCCATTCTAATGTTGGTTTTCATGATGGTTATGAGCCTGGCGCCAAAGGCACCAGGACTGACTCCAAGAGAGTCTTGGGTGAGGTTTTAAGGCCTTTGACCTGGCCCTAACTGGAAGGCTGACTTGCCAGTGAGGACAAGGGTCATGACAGTACATCCTCATCCCAGAGAAACACATAGTCTCCCCATCTTGACCCTTTTGTCTTTATTCCACTCTCTAAGCAATCCTATCCATACCCTGGTAACGTGTTAAAACTGGTAGAATTCTCCATGTACCCTGTCCTTGACTTTCTAAGTGCTAGCGCCATCGGTCTATTAATTCTGTCTTGTGTAGATCATAAGGCCTTAGTCATATTTTGAGTAATCAAACTAATTTCCACATACTGTTGACCACTGGGGTGACAAGGTTGACGTTGTGAATCAACCTTGGATCTTACTGTGTCACTCTTTAACAATATAGTGTCAATAATCCAGTTTAAGTCAAACCTGTTCTTTTCTCAGCTGATTTTCTCTCTTTCATGGCTTCATTTTACCCAAAGCGAACCTTCTTCTATCTTGCAAATCTCATCCGGTTTTGTAGCTACAGACATTCTTTCACCTCTATATTGTCCCTGTGATATACATCTATCCCCCAGCCCAAAACCGCATTGCGATTTCAATCATTTCACCCGTTTTTCATAGAAAACTTTTCTGTCATTTAAAACTGCATCTGTGTAAAATGAAATTTCCCAACATGTGAATTCGGCTGCAGCGTGTTCTTACTTTCAACTTGTTTTGGAATTGTATGCCTTTGGTTGACACCTTGCCTTGTGATTGCTAGTGTTTATGCATTCCTGTTGTTGTGAGAAATCATATTTGCCTCAAAGATTTAACCGCACATTAATTATTTATCAATTTTCGAGTGTCATTTCATGCTATTGCAAAGGGTTTAAAAATCTGTTTTTGCCTCTTTTTTTGTGAGGGAAGGTTTGATTCTGTTTTTTTGATTGATTGATTGATATTTTATTTCTATTGCGCTCGTACACAAGTGTTTCAGAGCGCGACAAGGCAAGGGAGGGGAACAGGGGAGAACAAAACAGCGATCTTACTAGGCCCAGTGACATTGAGAACGCGCAAGTGCATGGGAGAGGGGGGAGGGGAAAAGTGTATGGAAGGGGGGAGAAGTGGAAAGTGCGAAGCAGAGGAGAAACAGATAAATAATAAATAAATAATAAAGGCAACAAACAGTGGTAATGCAGCCAGCAATTTGCAAGTGCTAGGTTTAAGGCAGCAGACAGGGAAGGTCTGATAAGTGCAGGAAGAAAAGGGGGGGGTGTATGGGTACAGATACAGACCCCAGTGCAAGGGGTGGCCCGGAGGCAGTGCGGGAGGGTGGCAGGGTGAGCAGGTACCTGGGCCCGAAGGACAGAGGGTGGCCAGGTGCACGGTGCCAAGAGAGAACAGATCAACAGGGGAGAGAGGGAGCAAAGGCAGAAGAAAAGAGGAAGGTCTTGAGGTGCTTCCGGAACCGGAGATGGTTCTCCTCAAGTTTTAGAGTGGCAGGGCGGCTGTTCCAGAGGGGGGCCCCAGCTGAAGACAGAGATCTACCCCCAGCTTGTTTCTTTGAAAAACGACTGACCCTGAGGGAGTTGGAGGTAGAGGAGCGAAGAGCTCGAGAGGGGAGATATTTGCGGAGGGATAGCTGAAGGTATTTTGGACCCAGGCCCCAGAAAGCCTTGTGGACAATGCAGAGGGTTTTGGATTTAATCCTGGCATCCACTGGGAGCCAGTGGAGAGATTTCAGAGCTGGAGAGATATGATCCCAGGGCTTGAGGCCAAGGACAAGTCTCGCAGTCCTGTTCTGGATTAGTTGCAGAGTGCGGAGAGTAGAGGAAGGTACATTTAGAAAGAGGCTGTTACAATAGTCCAAGCTAGAGAGAACCAGAGTTTGGGATACCATGAGCTTCTGGGGGAAGGAGAGGAAAGGCAGAGTACCTCTGAGGAGGTGCAGTCGGAAATTTTACTTTTTAGAGACCTCAGAGATGTGGGCGGAGAAGGAAAGGGTGGAGTCAAAGATGACCCCAAGGTTCTTAGCCTCGCAGGTGGGGGTAGGTGGAGGGCCAAGGGAGGCTGGCCAGAGAGTGACGGGAAAGGATGGTGAAGGTGTGCCGATGAGGAGGATCTCCGTCTTGCTGGCATTCAGACAAAGATCATTGGCGGCACACCAATCTTGAATGGCAGTTAGGCAGTCAGAGATGAGAGAGTGAGAGGAGGTGGCAGAAGGCAGCCTGAAAATGAGTTGAGTGTCATCAGCGTAGCACTGGAGATTTGATCAGAAAGTGCCAATGCAGTGGGTGAGAGTTGCCAGGTATTGGTTGAAAAGCCAGGGCGAGAGGTTAGACCCCTGGGGAACACTACAGGTAGAGAGGAAGATAGATGAAAGGAAGGACCCAAGTTGGACCTGGGAGGGTCGACCATAGAGGAAAGAGGTCAGCCAGGCCAAAGCCTGATCAGTGATACCCAGGTTTTCACTGAGACGGTTGAGCAGGATGGTATGGTTGACTGTGTCGAAGGGAGAAGAGAGATCGAGGAGGATGAGGACAGAGAGAATGTTAGAGTCAAGGTTGGAGAGCAGATCTTCACAGATGTGCAGGAGAGCAGTTTCCATGCTTCTGGCAGCTCTGAAGCCAGACTGGTGGTCATGGAGACAGCCAACAGAATTGGAATGAATGTTACACTGAGAGATGGCCAACTTTTCCAGGAGTTTGCCAAGAAAGGGAGTAATGGAAATTGGGCGATAGTTAGCTGGACAAGAAGGATCAGCTGTGGGTTTTTTGAGAAGAGGATGCACAAAGGAGTGCTTCACAGGGGAGGGGAAGGATCCAGAGGCAAAGGAGTGGTTGCAAAAATCAGCAAGGGCCGGAGCGAGGGTGTCAATGTGGTCCTTGATGGTTTTAGAGGAACAGGGATGAATCTGTTTTGAAGAGGCTTTCATAGATCAGACTTGTCTAGCGACCTCGTCAGGGGTGAAAAGAGGAAAGGACGGGAAGGATGGTGGGAGGGTGGCTAAAGGAGGGTCAGCAAGCACAGATGGAGAGGGAAGAGGAGGGTTGTGGGTGGAGAGGGTGGACAGGATGTCCTGGTTTTTCTTTAATGAAGTGAGAGGCAAGGGCATTGCAAAGAGCCTGGGAGGCAACAGGAGGGGTAGAAACTGCAGCAGGGTTGGCCAGCTCCTTGCAGATTTGAAAGAGTTTGGCCGAGTTGTTAGATGCCGCAGAGACACGAGCTTGAATGTGGACTCTCTTCTTGGTGACGACAGAGAGTCGGTATTGCCTTTGTAGCAGGCGACAGGCCAGTTTGTCAGAGGATGAACAGGAAGTCCTCCATTTCCTCTCAGCTGCCCTACACTTACGTTTAAGTGTAGCTAGGTCAGAGACATACCAGGAATTGCACTTGGCTTTGGACTTCAAACGGATCCTCATGACAGCGGCAAGAGCATCAAGCGTATCAGAAATTGAAGAGTAGAGCAGAGACAGGGCTGTGTCAGGATGTGAGACAGCCAAAGGTGGAGGGGGGGGAGAAAGTGGCGGCAAAAGCCTCAACTGGCACACGCTTCATGGGCCGGATGGCCGAGAAGGTAGGTGGCAATGTTGGGGTAGGCTTGGCTTGGGGGGAAGAGAGGGAGTGATGAGATGAGAGGAGGGAGTGATCGCTCCAGGAGAGAGGAGTGGTCAGAGGGATGGAGAGGGGGAGGTCAGAGAAGATCAAGACATCGAGTATGTGCCCTGCAGAGTGAGTTGGGCCAGAGGGGAGGATGGACAGGGAGAGGGAGTCACAGAGATAACAGAAGAGTACAGAGGAGGAGCAAGGAGAGTCTAAATGTATATTTAGGTCACGGAGGAGGAGGAGTTGAGTGGTAGAGGCCAGAAGGGAGGAGGAGAGGTCTGCCCACTCAGAGAGAAATGAGGTGATTTGACCAGGAGGCCGGTAGATGGTAACCACAGTAAGAGAATGGGTAGGCGAGAGAGAAAGCCTACAGACAAGGCATTCAAAAGAGGAGTAGGTCTAAGTGGGAATGATAGAGGCAGGAATACACTCAGGAAAGATCAGGGCTCCCCCCCCCACCAGACCGGGAGGATCTGGGTGCTGAGAGGATCTTCTAGCCATCAGGGAGGAGAGTGTCAAAGCTTGTGGCAGAGCTGGCCATGAACCATGTCCCAGTAAGACCATCAAGGTCTAGTTCTTCAAGGAGGTGGCAGATGTCAGAGGAGTGTTTGACGGCAGAGCGAGAGTTGAGAGTGGCAATATGAAGAAGGTTGCCAGCCTTAAAGACCTTGCAGGGAGGGGTACAGATCAAAGGTACGCCCTGCAGAGGAGAAAGAGCCCTAGGAGGGGCACAGGAGGAGAGAGAGGGCAAGCTAGCCAAGGAGGGAGTGGAGGAGACAGCACGAGATGAGAGGAAATTGATGAGGCGAGGGAAGCGCCTATCAAAGAGGAGGAGATTGGCCTGAGGGCCTTGGACCATGACAGTGCCATTTAGGTAGACATTAATGATGACTTTGGGGAGTCAAAGGAAGCCATGAGAACTTACCAACGAGTGCCACCATTAATGGGAAAGGAGGAGATAGGGCAAAGCACAGAGACCATATGAGGAGTCCATAGATCTGGCGAAGGAACGACAAAGAGGATGTTGGTAAGGATCTGTCTGGTGGAAGCATTAGAGCAGGTGTCAGCGATAGGAAGACTAGGGTTAGAGGCCAAGATATCCTTTTTGAACTTCTTCCTACCACACTTAGTGAGAAGGGAAGGATAGTCAATGGAGAAGCAGTTGGATAAGATAGGAGAAACAGAAAGCGCCATTGGGGTGGAAGTGAGGAGAGGATGAGGGGCTAAGGCAGGTAGGTGTGGGACAAAAGAGAGTGGTGAGGTCACTGGGCTGGCAAGTTACAGTGAAGAAACAGTATACAAGCAGAATACAGAGAATTTTGCAATGGGCAGCAAGATTTGACTTTTTAGAGCAAAGCAAAAACAGCAAAATTTGTCTTTTTAGCACAAAGCAAAAACAGCAAGATTTGACTTTTTAGAGCAATGCAAAAACAGCAAGATTTGACTTTTAAGAGCAAAGCAAAAACAGCAAGATTTGTCTTTTTAGCACAAAGCAAAAACAGCAAGATTTGACTTTAAAGAGCAAAGCAAAAACAGCAAGATTTGTCTTTTTAGCGAAAAGCAAAAACAGCAAGATTTGACTTTTAAGAGCAAAGCCAAAACAGCAAGATTTGACTTTTTAGAGCAAAGCAAAACAGCAAGATTTGTCTTTTTAGCACAAAGCAAAAACAGCAAGATTTGACTTTTATGAGCAAAGCAAAAACAGCAAGATTTGACTTTTAAGAGCAAAGCAAAAACAGCAAGATTTGACTTTTTAGAGCAAAGCAAAAACAGCAAGATTTGACTTTTTTCAATCTTGGAATCGGATGTTAGCAAAGGGTTTTAGGAAACACTGCGCAGCAGGATGACAACATGGGAGTAACAAGCACAAAGAACAGTGATAGTCAAAGGCAGTAGAAGTGAGTCCATAAGGAGGGAACTAACCCATAGTTCTGGAGGTGGCAAAGTCAAGGCAGTCCGGATTTCTTAGAGGAATGAGATGGCAGCATCATTGTGGTTAAGGTGCAGGGAGGACCTCAATTAGCGTTCCGGAAGCAGACATGGGCCTTGGAAGTGGGCCCTTGCTGAGAGGGCCGGCTGAAGCCTGCCTGTCCTTGATTGGATGGAAGAAAACACTCAGCAACCAATGGGAGTGCAGCACAGGGAGAGGTGGTTCAGCACAGCCTGCCTACACAACAAAGAAAACCACAGTGCCCATCTTGGAAGGGCCAAAAACAGTCAAATACGCAGCAATAGTAGGAAAAAACTTGTGCTTTCAAAATAGCAAGGCAGCTCCAAGTATTAAAAAGCTCAAAAAATGGCTGCACGATGAAAATGCCAAATAAAACAGTCCTTTCCACAATTTTATGCAAATTTCGTCTTTTTTTCTTTTTCTTCTTTTTTTTCCAATTTCGATTTTTCAGGTTCAATAATTCCCTTGGAGGTGCAGTAATGCACAGAAAGTGCACCTACCTAATGGAATGGTCAGCAGCCAGGCACAAACTCCACATGTGCAGGAGAACAGATGGCCAGGAGGGTGAAAACAGGACCTCACTCCCAGTGAGAAGCAGATGAAAGAAACCAGTTCGAACCAGTGGGCCTTGCTGAGAGGGCCGGCTGAAGCCTGCCTGTTCTTGATTGGATGGAAGAAAACACTCAGCAACCAATGGGAGTGCAGCACAGTGAGAGGTGGTTCAGCACAGCCTGCCTACACAAGAAAGAAAACCACGGTGGCCATCTTGGAAGGGCCAAAAAAAGTCAAATAAGCAGCAATAGTAGGAAAAAACTTGTGCTTTTAAAATAGCAAGGCAGCACCAGGTATTAAAAAGATCACAAAAGGGCTGCACGATGAAAATGCCAAATAAAACAGTCCTTTCCAACAATGTTATGCAAATTTCATCTTTTTTTCTTTTTCTTCTTTTTTTCCAATTTCGATTTTTCAGGTTCAATAATTCCCCTGGAGGTGCAGTAATGCACAGAAAGTGCACCTACCTAATGGAATGGTCATCAGCCAGGCAGGTTTGCTGCCTCTTATCCCCGACTACCTGCTGCTTCTTTCTATCCACTCACAATTCGATTATTTTGGGGTTGAGGGAACATTGCAGGGGGAAACCTTAACTTGGTTGCTATCTATCCTAATTCAAAAAGTACTCCTATTCAATTGTGCTTTGGATATGTTCATGTAGAAGGTTAACCAAGTGTAGTTCAGTAGTTTTTATTGTAATTATCACCCCATTGATGATTGCTGCCCAATATTAAAATGTATGTGATTTTTGTGAATTCTAAAAATACATAAATATTGTATTTTCACCAGCCGGGCTGGTTCATGGTCCATTGTGACCCAGGGTATTTGCAAAAGGGGGTGTAAGTCAGGTCGGGGACCGGCTCAATTTGAATTAATTGAAATTAAAGAAAAAGCATTCCTATTGAGCACCACATCCCAGGCTAAGACCAAGTGGCCTGGTCCAGTGTGTGATGCCCGATTGGAATCTTTAACACTCCAGGATCTCTTGTCTGCCCTCACGAAAGAATATCAGAGGGGCACGGAGGAGGTCAGGAGCAAATTCACAGTCTTGGACAAAAGAGTGGGGGAGCTCGAAAGCGAGAACAGTGGAGGCCGGAAACTACCCTCTGTGAACACAGCTATGAGATGGACAAGGGATCGGCCAGACTGGGCGCACTGGAAACCAGGTGCAAAGCCCTGGAGCTTAAAGAGGAGGATGCTGAGAATCGTTCTCGGCGCAACAATATCCGCCTGCGAGGGATCCCGATGACTATCACAGACGCGGAATTGGAGCGATATGTCAACGACCTCTTTCGCTTCATCCTCACCTTGCCCGATGAAGCTCCCCTGGTGCTCGATAGAGTTCATAGAACGATGATCAGACCAAACACAACCACCCCGCTGGATGTTCTGGCGAGCCTACATTATTTTAAAGTAAAAGAAGAAATAATGTTCGAAGCAAGGAGCTCCCCTCGTATTCTCTTCAGAGACGCCTCCATCTCCTGATATCAGGACCTGGCAGCAGTTACGCTCTTGAAGAGGTAGGCTCTGAAACCGGTAACAGAATGGCTGAGGGATAAAGGGATTCCTTATCGCTGGGGTTACCCTACATCCCTGACCTTTACATGGGAAGGCTGCACCCGTCATATATGCAGCCTAAAGGAAGAGGAGCGACTTCTGCACCCAGAGGTGGAGGATGGGGCCCCGGATGAAGACTTGGCACCTGGACAAGCAACTGCGCAAGATCCTAAGCTGTCCTGGTCCCGGATGGCGAAGCACCGCCACAGGCTCAGAGGTCCCCCCTCCAAGGGCAAGCAACCCATCAATGGCTGACTACGTGGCTCACCTCATGAACACTCTATTAACTGGACATGGGGCCCCAAGTCGGGATCCAACAGCATGGGTTTCTGCCGTGAACAAAGAACTCAAAAGAAGCCACTTCCATTCATTACGTTGTGAAGTTTCACAGTTCAATGAGAGGGGGCCTAACCACCTCCACACAAGCTGGCGGCGTCGGCCCAGTCGGAGGCCCCGTGGACCGTGTTCTGTTCATCATGGGGGAGGATCGGGGGGAACGAGAGGCAAATCAGATAGCCAATGCAGGGAACAAACTGAACTGTGCACATCGGGCTGCCGTGGATGACAAATAATACCACGGATCTAACCATGATCACATGGAATGTTCAAGGCCTGCACTCACTCAGGAAACGTAAATCAGTGGAGCACTGCCTGTCCCAGCTTGCAGTGGACATCGTGTGTCTACAAAAGACCCATCTGTTGGCCTCCGATGAGAAGCGGATCAGCTTTCGCCGCTATCCTAAGAGGTTCTTTGCCTCATCGGGCCAGAAGAAGAGGGGGGTCGCAATTCTACTCAGTCACATTGCAGCCCTGAAGCAGATAACGGTCAAGCGTGATCCAGGGGTCATATATCTATTGCTCAAGGGCCTGCTGGTTGAACTCCCAATCACAATTGCAGCAATATATTGTCCGAATGACGCCCAAGACCGCTTTCTGAGGAAAATTCTCCCGACAATAACCGCCTTCGCCGAAGGTTCTCTGCTGATTGGAGGCGACTTCAACCTCACCCCAGACCCCTGCGTTGACAAAACGCTACCACCCACGAGATCGGACTTCATCCGATCCCTGGGGTTAGCGGAATTCCTGAGGGGTTTTGGCACAGTCGACGCATGGAGGCTAGCGAACGATGGGGCCCGAGACGACTACTTCTTTTTGCACGTCCATAAGGGCTTCTCACGCATAGATCTTCTGCTGGTTTCCAGCGCACTGTTCCCATGTATTGAAGACATTCATATCGGCTCGAGGGTACTCTCTGACCATGCACCAGTATTAGCCCGGCTCCAGGCGGTAGGCCTACCACCGCCCCCGCAGAGGCCCTGGACGTTGCAATATTACATTCTGTCGGAATGCTAGTGCACAAACTCAAGAAGCTGCATTCCAGGAACAACATCTAGTCCTCTGGGACCGGGAGGGTAAACCCCGCTGTTCAGAGGTAGAAAAGCTGGACATCATGACCGAACACAATAGAGGCGTAATGTCCGGAGACCCTACGAATAAGGAAGCGCAACTCCGTTACCTGCAAACTATTCAAAGACCCCCTCTCCATCCACAGCTGAACTCTCTTGAAATCCCTATCTCCACTGAAGAAGTGACCGAAGTCATACGCTCCTTGAATAATACAGCCCCAGCCCTGTTCTCTAAAATATATATTCACATCTTGGCCCCCTAGCTGGCTTCCCTCTTTTACACCTTCTTGGTGACAGGCTGTACCACTCCGTCCATGGAGGACTCCCTCACAGTTCTGATACTACAGCCTGGGAAGGACCCCGAACTCTGCTCGTCATATTGCCCCGTTGCACTGCTGAACGTTGACTTGAAAATCTTCTCTAAGCACCTAGAACGCAGGGTGACGAAAATTCTCCTGGACCTGATCCACCCGGACCAGGTGGGATTTATCCCTGGCCGCAATGCCTTAGACAACACTAGGCGCACTCTGAACGTCATTGAGTCAGCTAATAGAATGGGGGAGAAGGTGGCGATCATGTCGCTCGACGCTCACAAAGCCTTCGATATGCTCGACTGGGGTTATATGGAGGAAACACTGAAGCACTTTGGCTTTGGGCCGAAATTCTTTGGATGGACGCTGGCGAACTACCAACACCCCACCACAGCCCTTTGTATAAATGGCAGCAAATCCCCCAAGATTGTAATAATCAGAGGCACTCGGCAGGGTTGCCCCCTGTCCCTGCTCATATTTGCATTATCTATGGAGCCATTTGCCGCCAGAGTTTGTCAAAACCAGCTGATCTGTGGTCTTGAGTTTAAGGGCGAAACCTATAAAGTAGCATTATATGCCGACGACGTGCTGTTGACTTTGACCCAACCGGAAGCCTCTCTCAGCGCCCTATGGGAGGAATTAGACATCAGGCTTTACCATCAACCTTATTAAATCTACAGCCCTGGGCATCAACATCCCGAAGGCCTTGGTGGACTCCTCTGCGGCCACCTTCCCGATCCCATGGGCCAAAACCCACCTTGACTATCTGGGCACCAGGCTCCCTAAATCCATAGAGCGAACTTACAAGGTGAACTTTCCAGCCCTGCTTAAAGATCTACAGTCAGATCTCTCTCGCTGGCAGAAACAGGAGATCTCCTGGACCAGGAGGATCCCAGCAGTCTAAATGAATCTGGTACCCAGACTATTATACCATTGCCAGGCCCTCCCAGTTCCTATTCCCAAAAAAGATAGGCAGAAACTGCAGGCAAACATCTTGAAATGTGTCTGGGGAGGAGGGAAGCCCATGCATCACCAGAAGAGTAATGCTCCGGAGCCCGGGGATCGGTGGAATGGAGGTCCCAGAGGTGGGCAGATACTGCCTAGCGGTCCATCTGTCAGCGGCATTCTTGTGGCAATCAGGCACTAACAGACCCCGCGAGCTGAAGTTGGAGGAAGCCTGGAGCAGCTATGCACTGGCGTCCCTCCTGCACATCACCTGGCCTAGGACTACCACAAACGCGGGGCCCTGCTGGCAACCAGGACTATGGCGGAGAGCTGGAAAATGACAGCACGGAGGTGGAGCTGTTGTAGTACGTTGGGCCCAGTGTCCCCGATCTGGGGGAACCCGGACTTCACCCCCAGACTGGAGCCGAATGATTTCACCAGGTGGAAGACAGGCGGGTTGAAATGTATCGCAGACATTTACATGGACGACACCCTACTCACTTTTGAGGGACCTTAAAGAGAAGGTCCAGGTTCCGGAATGCAAGCGTTTTTGTTACGCCCAGCTGCGCCACTGGTTATCCCACGACTCAGTTAGGACACACAGGGGACGGGATTTAATGGCACTGGAATGAATCCTGACGGCGTCCCCGCCCAGGGGCAAAATTTCAACCTTGTACAAACTATTAGACAGAGGTGCCCCTAGTGTAAAGGAACCCTATATGAACGATGGGAGCGGGACCTAGGTAAAGAACTGGATGAGGCAAGCTGGAACTGGATCTGGACGAGGGCTCACGGGAACTCCAAGTGCGTCACAAACAAGGAAGAGGCAATCATGGTCTGCTACAGGTGGTACTTGACACCGGAAGTCCTGCACAAGAGTAACCCTGCGATCCCACCGCACTGCTGGAGGGGCTGCTCTGACAGTGGTTCTCTATTCCACTCTCTATTCCACCTCCTGTGAGCCTGCCTGAAAGCGACCCAGTTCTGGAGAGAGGTCCTGGAGCAGATCAAACTAATCACCAGTCTTTCAATTCTGTGGGACCCAGGCGTAATCTTGCTGGGTGACCCTCGTGAGGGCCAATTCCTGCTAACGGGATGCCTGGCTACCCTATGCACGCATCTGCTCACGGCTGCAAAACTCTCTATAGCTAGGCTGTGGAAACAACCAGAGGGCACAGCAATTCCTATGTGGTGGGTCACGTGTTGGGACATTGTGGCCGCTGAAAAGATGACTGCCCTCCGCTTTGGGAACAGAAGCAAGTTCGACAGCATTTGGGCCCCCTTTCTGGATTACGTATAACAATTCCCCAGAGTGGCCAGACAGCTCCCGACCCTCCGCTGGATGGTGAAATACGACCAATCTAATTCACATCCCTGCCAGTGGCGCCTGGGTGGCCCTATGCAAGAATACCTTTAACCGAAGTGTTTTGTGGGCCGAGATCCTGCTCCTTATACAGCTTCGAACTGGAGGGCTCTGGCCCGCCGTGAACCCCAGAGACAGCTCCCGATGTCCCTGATCGTGACGTGAAGCTGCCCCCGCCCCGCGAAACCCCACGTGAGACCTCCCTGTAATTTTGTTGTACTCTTGCGAGTTTGATGCTTGGTTTTGTTTTGATTGTTGTTTTCTTTAATTGACAGCATTATGACTTGGTGAGTGATTGTCTTTTTAATTTATACCTACCTTGTTGTCACTTTGTGAAACCATGCTGACAATAGATTATCTGCATTATTTATTGCAGTTCACTGGGCACCCGCTTTACGCAGAATTATTTTAGAATTCACTGCCCGTTTGAACCCTCTGTTTACGCAGAGCCACCTCGAAACGTATCAGCACAAAGGACTTTATTAGTCATGGTGAGCATATTTCCAGTCATTTTTTTCAGAATATTCATTCTCACTGAACCCTGCCATCTACTATCCCTCTGACATTTCACTATTTGGCCATCCTTTGTTTTGATTGCTTGTGGCTTTGGATATAACTCAATCTAAAACTGTGTCATTTTATCCTAAATACGATTTTTGTTATCAATATAATTGTTGAGACACTGAACGTGTCATCCTACTGGTAGAATTCGACTGTATGATGATAAATACTAGATAGGTTGTGGAATTGATTTGGTAACAACAGTATCCTGATTGTTCTTTTCTTTATTTTCTCTACATTCTTTACATCTAGTTCTTGTACATGATCTCTGGCTCATGAAGAAGAGAACATACTTCTCGAAACGCGTCAGCCGTCCTCAATGAACTGAATTTTCTCTGGCTTTTGCGTTTGGAATAAATAATACTTGTTTTCTACATTCAAAAAATGGATTGCATCATTAACTTCAGTTAAACCTGTTCTCTCATTGATGTGTGCAATGTGTACTAACACTATAATCTTCTTGAATTGATAACAAGGCGTCGCACTGATGCATCATTACGGTGTGCAGGGGACGGGAGGGTTCCAGTTTGGATCCTCTTTTCTCTCTCTTTGAATAACGTATACAGCATTGTTATGTCAGTAAAAGTTCAATAAAAAGCCTCGTTGAAAGGAAAAAAAAGAATGCAGAAAGGAGTATGCCTTGTAGAAGTGTGCTCGGAATTATTGTAAGCGTACTCTGCTACCCAGAGCACATCCATCCAAGAATTATTTGTTTGGTGGAGAAGACACTGGAGGTATTATTCTAAGGTTTGATTTGTTCTCTCAGTTTGACCATCAGTTTGTGGATGGTGACTAGTAGACAAACGCACCTCTATTTTAGCCACCTCACAACACCTTTTTCTGAATTGGGATACAAATTGGCTCCCTCTATCAGAGATCCCTGCTGACGGAAATCCATGAAGACGTACAATATGTTCCAGAAAAACCTTAGCCAAGACTGATGCCGATGGAAGTCCTTTCAAAGCAATGAAATGGGCCATTTTTGAGAATAAATCCACCACCACCAAAATCGTATTAAAACCCGAACAAGGGGGTAACTCTGTGATGAAGTCCATTGATATAGTATGCCATGGTGCAGGTGGAATAGGTAAGGGTTGAAGGAGCCCTGCTGGTCTCTGCTTTGAACTTTTATTTTGGGCGCAAGTGCCGCAAGTTTGGATTAAATCTATGATATCTTTGCACCAGGTGGGCCAACAATAATGTCTTTTGTCCTTAGCTATAGTTTTAGCAATTCCGGGATGACCTTCTAGCATAGCTCCATGATAATCTGCTATGACCTCTGTTTGTAATCCCTGTGTGGGTAGATAAAGACAACCCTGGAAGCATGGTAAACTCTCTTGAATTGAACACTTAGATCCTTTTGACTCCCAGGCCTCTAACCCAGAAGTGGTCATACTAAGTTGAATCTGTGACTTCAGATCTTCTTCGGAAAATCCAGTGACTCCCAGCATCTTGTCTTCTGGAATAATATTCACTAGATCCTGAATAACTTGAACATCCTCACTCTCCCCGATACGTGATAAGGCATCCTATTTGCCATTTCGGACTCCAGGGCCGTAGTTTATGACAAAATCGTATTCTGCAAAAAACAATGCCCAACAGAGTTGTCATGAGGATTGAGCCTTTGCATGGCGTAAATATTGTAGGTTTCTATGGTCAGTAAGAACCGTGATAGTGTGATGGGCTCCTAATAAATGATGTCTCCATTCTTTAAAGGCATTCTTTATTGCTAGTAATTCTTTATCTGTGGTAGTGTAATTTAACACTGCTGCTGAGCTGAGAACTTTTGGACGAAAAAGCCTCTGGGTGTAATTGTCCGGTTCCATATCTTTTCGGGACAATATTGCTCCCATGGCAGCAATGGAAGCATCAGCCTCTACACAAATGGTAAATCTGGCTGTGGATGTTTTAACGCCGGAGCAGTGGTAAATTTTCTTTTTAAAGTCTGGAAAGCCTCTTCTGCTTCCTTGGTCCAGGCAAATCTCTTGTGCTTTCGTAGTAGTGAAGTTAATGGGTGAACTAACTGTGAAAAGCCTGAAACAAAGCAGTGATAAAAATTGGCAAATCCCAGGAAACTTTGGACTCCTTTCACCAACGTAGGGGAAGGCCAGGTTTAAACTGCTTCTACTTTTCTGTTGTCCATCTGAATTCCCAATGCTGGCAAAACGAATCCCAAAAATTCCACTGAGGTCACATGAAAGGAAACATTTTCCAATTTGACGTACAACTGATGTTGCCGTAACTTTTGTAAGTACTGCTCTAACATGGACTACATGCTCCTGGGCAGAGGCTGAATAAATTAAGATGTCATCAATGTACACCACGGCACACACATCTAATAATTTGCGTAAAACATTGTTTATGAAATTCTGAAAGGCAGCTGGGGCATTGCATAAGCCAAAAGGCATAACTTGATACTCCTATAAGCCATACATGGTACGAAATGCGGTTTTCCATTCATCCCCCTTCTTTAATTCTCACCAGATTATAAACTCCCTGAAGATCTAGCTTTGTAAAAAATGTTGCATCTTTGACTTGGTCCATTAAGCCTGGAATGAGTGGATGTGGGTATCTGCTCTTTACTGTGAGTTGATTTAACGCACGATAGTCTATGCAAGTGCAAAGGTCCCCTTCCTTCTGTGGGACAAAAACAGAGGAGAGGCTACAGGGGACTTGGATGACCAAATGAAACCATTTGCAATGTACTTATCCAGATATGTCTTCAAATGTATATTCTCTTGCTCGGTTGAGGCATAGATCCTACTACATGGGGTTTGCAACCCTGGAATTAAATCAATTTGACAGTCATGGGGCCGACGTGGCGGCAGCACGCTGGCCTGTTCTTCTTCAAATACTTCATGAAAATCTTGATGCTCTGGTGGTAAAATTCCTATTAACCCTAAGGCAAGGCATTCTCTAAAAACCGCATGGACCTCATTTCCTGAATCTTTTTCTTGACTGTAACATGTTTTTACAATGTTCGGTGAATACTAAGGTTCTAGCTCGCCAATCAATCTGTGGATTATGTTTCTATAACCTGTCAGTCCAGAACCTTAATGCTGAGGTCCAAACACTCAAGACCGACAACGCAGCACTCCAACAGAGAGTAGCCGCTAGAGAACAACAGGCTACTGATCTACCCCCTTTACCTTTAGTGTCAGGGAAGTTTGATGGCACTCAAAGAAAGGTGAAGGAATTCCTAGAAGCCTGCAATATTCATTTCACCTTTAGACCCTATGCATTTTCCACGGATCATGCTAAAGTGGGTTTCATGATCACACACTTAACTGGGAACGCCTTGGCATGGGCAACCCCATTGGTGTCCCAGTCCGATCCTGTGTTACAGGATTATACCGCCTTTAAGGATCTCCTTAAACAGACCTTTTTGCGGACGGAATGTGCCCACATTGCCAGTGAGGACTTACTGGATGTGCGGCAAGGAAACTCCGATCTATTGTCCTACATTTCTACATTCAAAAAATTGGCTACGGAAGCTGGGTGGCAAGAACAGGCTCAGTATACGATTTTCCGCAGAGATTTACGGGAAGAATTAAAGGACGAACTCGCCACAATTCCTCGTCCTGACTCCTTCTCGGATCTACTAGCGGCCGTACTAAGAATTGACTTCCGCTTAACCGAACGGAAGAATGAAAGAAAGAAGAGCTGTAGTACAAACCCATTCTCGGACACTCACACCCCCGCCTCCTCACCTGCAACGCGAAATGTCCGAGACGAACCCATGCAAGTCGGGACCACTAGACCTCCCTTGACCGCCGAAGAGAAGAAGAAGAGACGTGATGAGAATCTTTGTCTGTATTGCAGTTCTGCTGCCCATCTGTTGAGGGATTGCCCTGATGTGCCCCCCAGAAGGTCGGGAAATGAGCGCCCTCGGTAGTTGGTAGGACGGACTACCGAGGGGTGCTTCCCTGTTCTTACACCACACTTTCCGTTACCTCTGCCAGAACGCCTGAAGACCTCCGCCTGATGGTGATAGGCATCACGCTCCGCTTCAGAGACAAGGAAATTGACACGCAAGCGTTGTTGGATTGCGGAGCCGCTGGAAACTTTTTGGACACCTTGTGGGCAGATAAGGTGGGTCTACTCAGAATTGCTAAGAAGGAGGACCAAAAGGTGGAAGGAGTGGACGGAACACCCCTATGTTCCGGACTCATAACTCATACCACTGAAGCAGTACAAGTATCTATACAGCAACACAAGGAGCAGATATTGTTTGACATAATCCGAGCTGCTCACTTCCCTGTCATCCTGGGTATCGGTTGGCTCCGGAAGCACAACCCAACGGTGGATTGGACAAACAACCTGCTAAGCTTTCATTCCAAGTATTGTCAGAAGTAGTGTTTACCGGAACCCCAACATGAAATGGTAAAGACGGTGTGTGCTACAGAACAGAATACCATCATCGGCAGGATGTATCCCCTTTCTTTGTCAGAAAAGGCAGTCCTCAGGCGCTACCTTGACGACAATCTCGCCAACGGACTGATTCGCTCTTCTAAATTACCCGCAGGCTCCTCTTTGTTTTTCATTCCTAAGCGCGAAAGCAAAGAGTTGAGGCCGTGTATAGACTACAGTGGTCTCAATAAAGTGACCGTAAAAGATCGTTACCCGATGGCCATCATCTCCGAGATTCTGGAAGCCGTTCAGGGCTCTGTAGTATTCACCAAGCTCGACCTACAAAACGCCTACCATCTACTTCGGATAAGAGCGAGCGATGAATGGAAAACGGCTTTCCGCACTCCCTACGGCCTTTACGAATATCAAGTGATGCCGTTTGGCCTAGTGAATGCACCCTCAATATTTCAGAGGTTCATGGACCGTTTGTTTTCAGATCTTTTGGCCCAGAATACCGTGGTCTACTTGGATGACATTCTGGTGTACTCCCGCAATCAAAAAGACCACGTTCCTCAAGTTGAAGAGGTCCTACGTAGACTGAAACAACACCACCTTCTAGTAAAGCCGGAGAAATGTACCTTTGCCCAGTCTTCCTTATCCTACCTGGGATTCATTTTATCCGAGCAAGGGATTGCTATGGACCCCAAAAAGGTCGAAGCCATTCTTGATTGGCCGTCACCCACCTCCGTCAAAGAGATACAACGGTTTTTGGGACTGGCAAACTTTTATAGAAAGTTTATACCCAACTTCTCACGGCTCACTCTGTTCGCTGTTAAAGAAGTCTTCTGAACCCTTTGTCTGGTCAACAGCCGCTGAGGATAGTTTTCTCCGCCTGAAACAAAGTTTCTGTTCAGCACCAATACTTAGACAGCCCGATCAGCTAAGTCCCTTCATTCTGGAGACCGACGCTTCACCGGCAGCCGTAGGAGCAGTTCTTCTGCAATCAGACCAAGGCCAGGAACACCCTGTGGCTTACTTCTCAAAGACACTGACTGCGAGCCAACGGAACTATTCAGTCATCGAGCGGGAGCTTTTGGCTATGAAGCTGGCTTGCCTTGAATGGAGACATCTACTCCAAGGAAGCTTTCATCCTTTCCAAATGCACCGACCATAAGAACTTACAGGTCCTAAGACAACAAGAATGTTACAACACCAGACAAGCCAGGTGGGCTCATTTCTTTGCTCAATTTCATTTTTCTATTTCCTACATCCCGGGTACTCAAAATCAGATTGCTGATGCCTTGTCCCGCAGAGACGACTTGAACCTTACCTACAGAAAAGAGTTAATGTTCCCACATACCCAAATCATCTCAACGGTGTCCTCTTTTATGCAGGAGGTAAGAGAAACCTCTTCGGATGTTCCTGCTCTAGACGCCAGTAATCTGCCAGTCAGTATGAAGGATGGTCTATACTTCGTCCAGGGAAAACTGTTCTTGCCCGCGCAGAAACATCGCCAACAGGCTCTTCAGTGGTGTCACGACTCCAAGACCGCCGGACATCGAGGAATTAGAGGAACATTGGAACTGTTAAACGATCTTTCCATTGGCCTAACATGAGGACAGATACTAAGACCTATGTACGGTCTTGTTTAGTATGTCAACAGAACAAGTATTCTACCCAAAAACCACTGGGATTGTTACAACAAGACTCTGTTCCTTCGGGTCCTTGGAAGTCCATCTCTACCGACTTCATCGTTGAACTACCTAGTTCCCAGGGTTGTACTTGCATCATGGTTACTGTCGACTCCTACTCCAAACTTGCTCATTTCTCTCCCCTGTCCAAGCTGCCTGCAGCCTCTATCATGGCTGAAGTATTCCTCAAAGATATCTTTAGATTACACGGCTTACCCCAGAAGATCGTATGAGATCGTGGTACCCAATACACCTCCAAATTCTGGACGGCCTTTTGTAATCTCTTGGGCATGGAGAGGGCTCTCTCTTCTGGTTATCACCCTCAAACAAATGGCCAGACCGAAAGACTCAATGGTACGCTGGAACAGTATCTAAGATGTTTCACAAATCAACAACAAGACAACTGGGTAACCTTGCTTCCCACAGCTGAGTTCGCGTACAATAATGCGGTGCATTCTGCTACGGGCATCAGCCCTTTTTTTTTGTACTTATGGTTTCCATCTTCAATCCATCATACCAACAGCCTGGAATGAGACCAACATCCCGTCTTTGGAAACCACTCTCAATCGACTGAAAGAAGCTCATGACACCGCGGAACGAAGTTTAAGTGAGACCAGCCGACGGTATAAGGAACTATCCAATAAACACCGAAGACAAGTGCCTACTTGGGACAAGGGTACAGAGGTAATGTTGTCCACCAAGTTCCTACCCCGTTGGGTCCGCCCTTCAAAGTTGTCCCCTCGTTTCATTGGACCTTTCAAAATAGAGTCAATGATCAATCCTGTTGCCTACCGTTTAAAGTTGCCAAAGACTCTCCGACGGATTCATCCGGTGTTCCATTCCTCCCTCCTTCGACCCTTTGTACCGGATGCCAGGAAACAAGGTGCTCCCAAGTTAGTGATCCAACCTACTTCTACCTCGGAGGAATACGAAGTCTCCCGAATTCGAGACTCTCGGTACCATCGAGGACGCCTAGAGTACCTCATACATTGGAAAGGCTACCCCTCTTCCGAGGATACTTGGGAACCGGCTACACAGGTTTTTGCCCCCCGGTTACTTCTACGATTCCACAGTTTTCACCCGGGTAAGCCTGGAGGAAGGGGTCTTCGAAGGGGGCATACTGTCACGACCTTTGGCGCTTGGAAGGTTTGGCGAAGATGGAAGTTCCATCGCCATTAGACTGTTCCACCACGTTTTTGTTCCAACGTACGGCGCAGTCTAGTGTTTCTCCAACATGGCCGCCCGCCGAGTATTTCCCCATTCGAATCTCGGCGGGTCGGCGCGTTGCAACTTGCATCCCCGTTTGTTGCGTGCGCTCAGTAGCGTTATTCTTCACCTCGTCTTCCCGCTCCCGTACCTACCAGCTCTCTCTCTCTTGCTCTCTCCCCCTATCCTCGCTTCCTGCTTCCATTGTGGTTTCTCCCCCGCTGGCCGCTTCTCCTGTCAGTTTCCCCGTGTGTTCCCTCCTCCGCAGCGTCCACTCAAGCTGCTTCTGTTCCTTCCTGTGATCTCCATCACGTCTTCTTGGAGTTGATTTCCTGGATCCTGCTTCAATATCTCCACGCTTCTACGGACCTGCTTCAGGAGTCTTCCTTCATATTTGTGCAGGTTTTTTGTGCCTCAGAGGCTTTTTCCCCTATTAACAACTGGCTGTCGCGGGAGGGGGTCATCGTGAGTTTTCTCTGTAGAGATTCACGGTGGCTTCTTTTCGAGGCAGACCGTATCTGCTCTCCAAGAAGAAGTCTCCAGGGCAAAAACCGCGACGAAGGAGAACCCACTACTCTTCAACATCAGGTGAGGAGGAGGAAGGCACTTTGGGGGAACCCTTCATATCAAGTGAGGAGGAGGACATTGCAGACCCTGTGGTCAATACTGTAGGGCAGTCACTAATCCTTGATATAACCATGGAATACCTAAGACTATTTTGAACTGCAGAGCACTTATTAGGTCAAACGAGATCTTTTCTCTATGTCCATCCTGGAAAAAGTAAGCTACAGACTTCAGTACACTTCGTCACTGGTCCTGATATTAGCTGAGTACCATCAACTGCTGTGACATTCTCCACCACAGACTTTGGGTTCACAGCAATACCAATCTTGCTTGCGAGTTCGTGATCCATGTAGTTTCCAATCGCACCACTGTCCACATATGCTTCTAGAGCGTGTAACTTGGAAGGTTGAAGGTCACTACTTAGGATAACAGGCACAACGAAATGAGAGATCTGAAATTCCTTCTTCTGGCTCAACAAGCCAACCTCTAAGCTTGTCGGGCGTTGGAGTTTTCCGTCAGTTCTTCCTTCTTTTTGCCTTTTTCAGCCTTGTTCAAAGCTCCCATCGGTTCCCAGGGAGGTTTCACCGGACAGTTACAAAGGTGATGACCATCTGAACCACAGTAAAGACATAAATTCTGTTGTCTTCTCTTTTCTCTTTCTTCCTTTGAAATGGGGCCCGAACAACCCCCAATTGCATTGGCTCTGGATGGCTCTCAGTTACATGGCGATTACCAATGTCTTTTGGACGTACATAGAGTGATCTATTTTCTGATCTGGAATGGTCTGTTCGTCGATCTTGCAACCGATGGTCCAGTTGTATAGTGAGATCTATGAATTCCGCACGACCCGTAGGAGGGTTCACAACCTGAGCCAATATGTCTTTGAGTTCTCCTTGTAAACCTTGAGAAAAGAGTGTTGTTCTCTTTTCTTCTGGCCAATTAGTTTCCGCTGCTAGTTGACTGAAAGATGCTACATATGCCAGCAATTGTTGACCACCTTGGCGTAAGGAAAGCAACACATTTTTCTGTAATTTTTTTTCATTTACTTGTTTAATTGATTTATAAGAAATTCTCGCTCTCATCTTTAAAGCAATCCATTAAAATTTAGTGAAAGGGAATGTATCTACTTTAAAGGCTTTAACATCTTCTAGCTCCATTTGGCTCCTTTAAGTTCTTTGACTTCTTCTAACTACACAGGAGTGGGGAAAGTAGGCCTGCGTAGAAATAGCTAAACAATGAGGCACGACTTCTCAAGTTCTTCTTCTGTGCTATTTCCCAAATCCATTTTTTGAAAGAACGCCACCACTGCTATTACCCATTGAACTCTTTCCCAACTTAGCAGTCTAGACCACCAATCTTCCTCAGTGTACGATTGGTATTTTGAAAGTAAATGTCCCAAGTGTTGTTCTCGTTGTGGCGACAAGTCTCCACTCGACAGGAGTAAATGTGTTAGAGTCTCAGGCTGCTTCGCTTTAAGACAATATCTACAATCTTTAATGGTCGATAGTCCCCTTTTTTCCAAGATTTCGCAAAATGTTGATCCTAACCTGTAAGAAAGAATTTCTATAGGTTTTGTTTGGACATTTTTTCAAGTAATCTGATAGCTGATTTACTCTTTTTGGGTTAGTTGGTACGTCTGCCATTGATTTGTATTTACTAGCTGAGTTGAGTGTGTCTATCCAATATGATTCCAGATGTTTTTGTTTTTGTTTTATTCGGATTTATCCAAAGTTCATCTTCTGAGCTGTTAATTCTTTCTAGGACAGACCTGTTTTTCTCTCCCCAAATTTTGATGGTGTTGTTTTTGCCTTTTTCTAATTCTGAGCGAATTATGGTGAACACCACAGGGCCAGTTGGGGCTATAATTTTCCTATATAGCATCAACGTATTGCGCTCCACTATACTTTGCAGGGACATCAAACCCAGTAAGTGCCGGATGATTGGCGTGGGAGTGGAGATTGGTAGATTTAGAATCAGGTGCCAAAAATAGCCTTCCAATCTTAACCAAATATTATGTGGTAATTGAGGTAGTGCTTCCGTTCAATATGTCAGGGCAGGTACTACCTTGGCCTTGTAGAATTTGATGGTAGGAATGATTGAGAAGCTGCCATATTTTTTGTCCACCATTTTGGCCTGTGATACCAGGTTCCTAATCTTCTCAAATAGGAACATCTGCATTTGTTGTTCCACCGAGCTGTTATTGAAAACAATACCCAGGTACTTAAACTCCTTTACCCTCTCGATTTTTACTCCTTCAAGGTACCATTGAAGGTTTTCAGATTTCTTGGCGGTCTTCTCAAGGATCATTATTTTGGTTTTGTTCATATTGATCTCTAGTTCGTTGTCACTGATGTATTTTGACAAATTGTCTAACTGGCGCTAGAGGACAATGGGAGTCTGATCGAGTAGTATCATATCATCAGCATATAAGAGAAAAAAAGCAACTATTTATCCAAGGCCTGTCCCTGTGTATGACGGGCAAAAAGTTTCTTCAATTCCTGCTGAAAGCCAGGAAAGTTTCTTAATAAAGGGTCATCCGGTTGACTAAGGGAATGGACCAATCAGCAGTGTATACAAATAGTATAACACAAATGCCACCTTAGACTGATCTGAGGGAAAGACCCTGGGTTTACAAAGAAAATGCAAGTAACATTGATTCATAAAGACTGCAAAACGCTTCACATCCCCCATAAATCGTTCGGTGGGGTGGCTAATGGAATATTTCCTGGTAAAATCACTTGAAGAGGAGGACTTGAAGAGGGACCTTGAACTGGTGGAAGGCCTCCGGGAAATGGGGCTTGGTCTGCTTATGTTTGTAATAATTGGCGACCCAATTTATCAGTGCGTTCCTTATTAACCACTAACTCCCTCCTCAGGGAATTGGTTTCTGACCTTGCAGCATGGACTTCGGCCCGTAACTCCCCCAAAGCTGGGACAAATTCTCTATATCTGTGGTTTCCATTACGCCCAGGCGTAGTATTCTTTAAGTATGGCTTTGCGTTCTATAACGCTTACCTGGACTACACAGGAGCGTAATGATCCCCAGCCCTGTTGATCTGCTAAAACTGGAGCTTTAAAAAATGTTTCCTGCCAAGAAAGAAAGATAACAAGAAGGGAGGTGCTGTAATTGATAAGAATGGTGAAAACTTCTAGAAATCTATGTCTGTCTTTCACCCAGCAGTAACACCCCTCTAATTCTAAGACCCAAACTCTCCTCACTTGTGTTTTGTGTTTAGGGAGCTCTCCATCCTGCTATCACACAGGGGCACGTTGATGTAGAGTCTCCGAAGGCTAGGATGCTGTTGATCTCAGGAAGACTTTGAGGCAAGTGTCTTTAAAAGTAAATGAATCTCTTGACAGAACCAAAATGAAAAAACTGTAGTCTCTGAAGAATTAACATTCCTTCTAAATTGGAGGGATCTATCTTGCTATCTAATTTATTTTTCTTTATCTTGCAGGTTCTCGGAGAATAAAGCTTTAACAGAAGAGTTTGAAGTTTCAAGGAAAAGAATATGGAAATCTTTTCTTGTGGAAAGTTGGCGCGCTTGCTAAAAATGAAGCGTACAAAACTTGAAGGGGTTTTCCGTATACTGGCAGGAGTTTTGACTGAGGAAGGTTTGCGTGTGTAATCAGGGAGAAGGAACGCTGCACAGCGTAAGTTCGTCTTGTCAGAAAACACTACAACCTTCTACTGCGGAGCACGGTAAACAACTGTGAGGAAAAACTCTGTGGAGCTTCATGTACGTAGGAGTGTAGGAATTATCTTCACTCTTAATGCTGTAATGTTCATTTAATAACTAAGGTACCTTTTGTTTTGCAGGTCTTCGGATACAGAGAAAAAAACCTCGGAATATGCTGCGGCTGTGACTGAAGACTGATGACTGAAGAGGAAACTGACGAAAGAAAATTCTTCTACTGAAAGACTGTGGCAGCGGAAACTTTGGTCAGGTAATTCTTGTCTGTGGTCAATAGATATTCTGTGAGCTATTAAAAGTATTAATATTACTTTCTCTTTGATTTCACAGGTTCTGTGAGCAGAAGCACTGGTAGCGTTACACCGCTGTCAGGAGGCTTAAGTAGCCCTCAGTGTCAAATGTCTAGATCTCTGCTGATACTTGTCTATGACTCACTGGGCGGCCATCTTATGGGTATTGATAAGCTATTGAATCCCTATGGAAGTCTATGGTCATTTAATGCTGTTAATTGTGAGAATGCCATGTGTGCCAGGCTAACACCCACCTTAAACCTACTGATCTATACAAAGAATCCTGCCTGGCCTGAACTCCTGAAACTAGACTCTGAACCCTGGATGTGGTCAGGACATTGACAGAATCAGAAGCCATCGAAGCATCTGAGCCCAGTTTCCTCTAACTCCACCTGAAAGATTCTCAGGAGAACCTAGGGCATACCGTACCTTTATCAACCAGTGCCGACTGCACTTTCTTTGCCGACCAAACTCGTTTCTTAACTCCACAACCAAAGCGGCCTTTGTATTATCCTACTTTGGTGGTACTGCGGCAGCCTGGGCTAACCCCTTGCTAGAATCCAACAGCTAGTTATTGTATAATTGTGATGCCTTGATTACTGCTATGAATTGGGTTTTTGATACCCATTATAAGTCACAAGCCACCGATCTTGAATTCCTCAGTCTTAGGCAGGGTAATTCAACGTTGTCACATATCTGGCCAAGTTCAACCAACTCGCAGCCGAAACCGGTTGGCCAGAAGAAAAGAAGGCTGCCGTGTTTTACAAAGGCCTCTCCGATGAGCTCAAGGATACGCTTTCCACTGTCCCTGTTTTTTGCAACGGAATTCCCCAAACTCCTGGATTTATTACTACAGGTGGATGCCCAAAGGGCAGAATGAAGAGGGGAGAAAAGAGCCGTTCCACTGGCTGTTGCAGGTCCAGAATGACCTCCTTCAGCACAACGTAGCCCTGAACCCATGCAAATAGGGGCAGCCCGTGGGCCTCTGTCTTCAGTCGAACGAGAGCACAGACGTAAAAACAATCTGTCCATGTATTGCAGATCCTCAGAACATCACTTAGATGGGTGCCCCAAAAAACCACCACGCAGGCAGGGAAACACCAGGGCCCGGCAATAGATAGAGTCCCGTTGCCGGGTAATCTTTCATTGGACTCCCCTGATCCCGAGGTATCGCCTCGGTATTATCTTTCGGTCTCTCTCGTAGTTTCCTCTGGTACTCAGTTGCATACCAATGCTGTCTTGGATTCCGGTGCCAGAGGTAATTATATGGATTTATGTGTCTTGCTTTGGGTGAATAGTATCAGTCTGTGCGCTCTACGCGTGTTAGGGGGAATTCTCATTTATGGCTAATTTCCCTCACCTAATGAGTCCCCCAGCAGCTTTGCTGGACTTCTGGAGTTTATTTTTTTCCACCTGGTAAGAGTGAGACCTTTTCCCCCACTCTTACCTGTGTTTTGCTATGTGTTTCCATCTGTTTTTGTGATTGTGGACTCTGAAGTACACCACTTCAGTAGCCCCCTTCTTTGTGTATGTCACACAGCATGTTCAGTGCCGTGGCACAGGGTTGTCTTTGAGACTTCCATCGACTCCATTTCTGAGGCGACTACTGTCCCCCAGAAAAGGGTAAAGTTACCATTAACTTTACTTAGTCAATCTACCACAGATCCAGTACACCCCATCTTCCATGGAGAACTGGAAAGGGTTAACTCGTATCCCTTTTCTATCTGTACCTCCTAGAGCATTGTTTCGCTCTTTTAACATTTAGACTTGGCTGGTGGCAGTGGTATCTACCCTAACTTTTCTACCGCAATTATATTAGATATACCTGGTACTGTTCTTGGCTATTATATTAGCCTCAAACATAAACCTGCTTGGCCAAATCGTCTTTCTTTTGGCTCTGGTTGGGTTTATTCACCATTTCTTTTTGTTAAAGTCCTTCTTGTGTTTTACTTTGCGCGGCAAACTAGGTTTGCCTTCTTTTTTCACTGTCTTTTGGCAGGCTTCTGCCCAGAAGCCCTCCTCAAGGTGCCTAGGTGTCTAGGTGGGCTGCATGTGAGGGAGGGGTATAGTCACCCCCTGCACAGGGTATCCTAGGAAACCCAAGTCGCACTTTGTCATGATTGGCCAGGGTAGTTGTCCGGGCTGGACAACCCCCCTGCTGGGAGATTGACAGCCAGGCTGTGTGAATGGGGGTTTTTCACATAAAAGGCAGGTCTCTTGGGCTAGAAGTCAGAGAGTCGCCACTGGAATTACCAGGAACCGAAGAGAAGCGGAGAGAACGACGGCTGCTGCAACTACCCCGTCCCAGTGAAGCCTTGCTGCAGTCTTGAGCCATCTGCCCTTCAATGACTCAGAGAAGATCCAGTCCGGAGTCTTCTTCCCTTGAGATTGGTGGGGATAACCAGCTCATCTTCTACAGCCAGAGGATCCTCTTCCGTGGTCGAAATCGCTGCACACTGCTGTAGTGGTCCGGATAGCCACCTGAAGAGCCTCTCCTGTTTTTTAAGGAGCGTACCTTTTATTCCGTGTCACTGCTGCCGGCCTCATCCCTGTGTGGTGCAGACCCCCTTCAGACTTCCTCCTTCTCGACAAAGTTCCAGGAATCGTGGGTCTGCGGGAAACCAACAGGAACAACTGCCAGGGCACCAGCTGCACCATTGGAACAAGGTACTGTGTTCTGTTGAGGAAACTGGGTGAATCCCTTTTTCTTCATTTCCAAGGCTTGACCTTGTCTTCCCTCCTTCTTATAACTTTTGCTCCCGAACATTGACAATATCCAAGTACTTTTGGCTCCGTTGAATCGTGAACTGTTAGACCGTGTGATCTTCAGCAACTGGCCCCGGTGTCTTCGACCCTGGCTCCGGACCTTTGACTTTTGAACTCCTGTCTCTGAGTGTTTTTTGATTCTGCCTGCCTAACCAAAATATTGCCTGTGATTTTTGTCTCCAACTCCCTCTGGGTATCAGCTAAGTGTGTTTTTGCCCCGGTAGCATTTCATGTCACGGGTACGCGTTTGTTTAGTAGACCGAACTGTCAAAAAGTGATCGCATTCGTATTCGCGGTAACATGTTTTTGTGCCTAATACCAGTTCATTCCAACACAGGGTACTTACCTTGAGACTTACTATACAAAGTGAATTGGTTAGTTGTAGTATATTTAATGTGTGGTTTTTATTGAAGTTTAATAGAAGTGTTGTGTTTATAACGAATGGTTTAAAAATAAATGTACTTATATTTTTCTACCTGAAACCTTGAGTCAGTGTTTGCTTGAGTCAAAGTAATTGTGGTCCCTTTGTGTAATCTCTGCTACTGCTCATATACTCTTGAGATAAGCCTGGCTGCTCCGCCACTGCTACCACTATGACATAGTAGTACAGGCTTGTACCAAAGGTAAAACTTGTATCACCAACTGTAGTCTTAATTGTGTGTAGTGGTCCCTAAGGGCACTGCACAGGATTCTGCCTAACAGGGTGTCGCCACCAGGCGCCCCGCAGGCGTTCACGCCAGAAGGTGCGTACAAGCTGGGGAGTATGCAAATTGGAGGCCGGTTCCCAGGTCCTGTCTTCCAATCAATCAAATAGGAACGTATCCCGCGTCGTAGTCGGGTGTCCAGAATAGCGCACACCTCATATTCGTCCTCCCCCTGCACTGAGAGCAGAGCCGGGGCAACAAAGAGCCTGGTGCCGGGTACAAAAGGACGAAGCAGGGAGACATGGAAGACCGGGTGTACACGCCAATGAGATGGAATACTTAAGCGAACAACAGCGGGATTAAGACATTGTAAAACCTCATAGGGACCCACATAGCAGGGCAATAGCTTCCGTTTACCCCGGATGGCGAGGTGTTTTGTAGAAAGCCGTACTCGATCCCCTTGAGTGTACAAAGGGGCCGGTGAGCGATGTTTGTCCACTTGTTCCTTTGTTCGAGACTGTGCAGCCTAAAGATGGCAAAGTACTGAGTTAAGTACGGCAACAAGGGAATCCCTCGCAGTCTTAGCAGCAGGAACCTGGTCTAAGGAAGGGAGAATAGATGGAAGGATCCTCGGATGCAGACCGTAGAGGGCATAGAACGGGGGAACAACCCACCGACGAATGTCTAGAATTGTTATATGCAAACTCGGCAGTCCCCAAAACAGATAACCAATTCGACTGATGTTGTAGGCATAGGCAACGGAAGTAAGTGCTCCATAGTGGCGTTAGTACGCTAGGTTTGTCCATCCGTCTGCAGGTGATAAGCAGAGGAAAGATGAGCATCGATGCCTAATGCATTGGTTAGGGCGCGCCAAAAGCGCAATGTGAACTGTGATCGGATATCATCACTGTTGGAAGTCCGAAAAACCGGACCACATTGTCAAAAAACAGGGAGGCTAACAGAGGTGCTGTCGGGATGCCAGGACATGGTATAAACCGTGCCATTTTGGTAAACTTGTCAACTACCACAAGTATGGCTGACATACCCTGAAAGACCGGAAGGTCCACTACAAAGTCAAGAGTAACCAGATACCAAGGGTGCAGAGGTAAGGGCATGTTCATCAGAAGACCCACGGGTTTCCCCGGTTGTCTCTTGCATTGGGTACAGATTGCAGACCTGGAGACGTATACATTGGTCTCTTTTTTCATTCCAGGCCACCAACACCATCGGTGTAACCGTTCATATGTTTTAGTCCGACCTGGATGTGCCACCAACTTGGAGTCATGTGACCATTCGAGAGCCATTCTCCTGGTTCTATTGTCCGGAAGATACAACAGACCATGAACATAAGGAAGACCCGAAACAAGCGTAGTGCCCAACTCATCAAGAGATGAAACATGATCCCTGGCCCATTGTCGTACTATGTCCAAGAGAGATGGAGAAGCCGAACATACACAGACCACCGAACCAGAGGGTAGAATCCGTGTTATTGGTTTCTGAGTGTCACAATCGATACCAATATGGGATAGGGCATCTGCCTTCCTGTGCAGAGGGCCAGGGCAGTAGGTCACTGTGAAGTCGAACATCGCGAAGAACAGGTGCCAACGTATTTATCGGGCATTGGTGCATTTGGCATGGGACAGGGCTTGTAGATTCCTATGATCAGTATATACTGTTACCGGGTGTCTTGCCCCCAAGAGGTGATGCCTCCACTCCTTAAACACAGCTCGAATGGCCAGGAATTCTCTGTCCATTATCGTATAATTGCGCTCCGCAGGTGACAACTTTCGGGAGTAATACGCAACTGGATGCATCTGCTGCGTAGAGGGACAGATCTGTGAAAGGATAGCCCCCACTGCAATAGCAGAGGCATCGGCTTCCATGATAAAGGGTAGAGACGGGTTGGGGTGCTGCAGAACAGGGACGGTAGTAAAGGACTCCTTCAGGGCCTGGAAAGCTGATTGCGCATGGGAATTCCAAGGGAACGGAACATTAGAGCTGGTAAGATGAGTGAGTGGGGCCACAACCTCAGAGAACGAGACTATGAACCTTCTATAAAAGTTTGCAAAGCCCAGGAATGACTGCAGTGTTTTCACGGATGTCGGAACAGGCCAGTCCAACACAGCCTGGACTTTGGAAGCACACATGCGCACCCCTTTCACAGATATTTGAAACCCCAAAAACTCAACTGAGGATGCGTGAAAAACACATTTCTCCAGCTTTGCATATAAGGAGTGTTCCCGGAGGCATTGTAAAACAGAGCAGACATGCCGGACGTGTTGGTGCAGAGTGTTAGAAAAAATCAATATATCATCCAGATATATAACGATATAGCAATCTATCATGTCTCTGAATATATCATTGACAAAATGTGGGAAGGTGGCTGGGGCGTTACAAAGCCCAAAGGGCATAACGCAGTATTCATAGAGACCAAATTTGGTCTTAAACGCAGTTTTCCACTCGTCCCTGCTTCGCATTATACCAGATTGTAAGCTCCTCTTAAATCGAGTTTAGTGAAAATGGTGGACGAGGTCAATTTGTCTAGCAGTTCTGATATGAGAGGCAGCGGATACTGGTTTTTAACAGTAATCTTATTAAGGGCCCTGTAGTCCACTCAAGGTCGCAGGTCCCCCTCTTTCTTGGGTACAAAGAAAATTGGGGATGCCGCAGGGGAGCGAGATGGCCGTATGTGTCCCAAAAGCAGAGCTTTATCCACGTATTCTCGCAGGTGGTCCTCCTCTTATTGCATGAAGGAATAGACACGACCATGTGGGATGACTGCCCCAGGTACCAGATCAATGGGGCAGTCATAACTCCGGTGTGGAGGAAGTTTTTCGGAAAGTCCTTTGTCAAAAACATTGATATATTCTCTGTATACCAAAGGGAGTTCTGAAGTGGGGTTTTGCAATATGGCACTAATTAAAGAAATGTTAGCAACCATTGCCAAGCAAGGCGACAACACTGGCACATCCTGAGGGCCAAGACACTGCTGACTGCAATATACAGAAGGAAAATGCACTGTCTGCTGGTGTTATGCCCGGTCTCAATAATACTACACTTCAGGGAGTTCCACAAGACAGTATAGCTGACTATTAACAAGGGCAAGACTTCCTACCTGGTCTTCAGTTCAGTTGTGAGGAAAAGAGTGATCCCGCAGTGTCAATCTGTCTGCACCTTCAAACGCAGGTGCAGAGAGAAAGGACTCTCGGAAACCCTTGTGGGGAAGAAAACCCAGTGATGGTGTTTAGAGTGTGCTGAAAGAGTCGGAATCCACTCGGAATTTCTGGAAGATGTGGCACCCTCGGACACAGGAGAGTAGTGTTCAGGAAGCGTCGCCGTGTGGACTACTGTAGGGTAGAAATATGAAAGGCTTAGAGTGTGGCTAGATGTTTCTCTACCAACTCCTGAGTGATGGATATACCTGGTGAGTAACTCAGTTCGGTTTATAGTTGGAGAGATCGAAGAGTTGAGAAGAGTATTCGAGCTGGAGTTTGGGAAACACAGGTAGAAGTGAGTATTGACGAGATTTCAGAAGGGAGAAACTAAAGAAGGGAGTTGGCAAAGAGCACCTACCAATGTGGGTTCAAGACAGTGATTCCGACTTGTAAGTTCCCAAGAGATCGCTGTCGTATTGCTGACAGAAGGTTTGACCATTCCTGTCTCAATCTGGAAGTGGGACAGGGAAATATGCGAGTAGATTTGTGAGTTCCAGGGAGGTAGGCGGTGCCTTATAGATATAGCGGAATAATGGAAAGGTGACTGACTTATGTGGGAAGCCGAGACTCTGACATGTATCGGGAAAAGGAGAGCGGACAGCGACCTAAGTAAAGGGGCACTGCGGAACAGGGCTTTCCTAAGTGAGAAGGTAGAAAGAGAAAGAATAAGTTAGAACAAACAAGGCAACAGGTTCCGAAGCGCGGGTCTGTAGGACGTAACTCACGGAGCGTAGGCACTGTTGACAGCAGCAACGCGCCGTGGAACGGGAACTGCTGACTCAAGTACTTCTTCCGGGTTGAGAGGCGGGGCTTCACTCACGTCTCTCGTCTGAAGGACTGGACCGGTGCATTTTGCATCGGGCGCCATGTTGGAGTAATTAATCCGTATTCTAGGATGGAAACGCCACCAATGCCACAAAGATCTCCCCCTGATGCCAGACGTGACAGCTGGATCCAGTCAATAGCAGGGTTATGGGTCTGCAGCCAAGATAGACCAAATATGATCCCAAACTGGGGAGCAGAAATGAGATCAAACTTAATGTACTCAGGATGGCTTTCTGGAGTAGACATCCGAAAGGGCCCTGCCTGTTCTGTTACTTGTCCTGAAATTAGGTGGGAACCATCTACGGCATGTACTTCCTCAGGTCTCTCTTTGGTAGATGTAGGTAACCCATGGTGGTTAGCCAACTGTACATCCATGTTATTACCGCTGGCACCAGAATCAATCATGACGGGGCTAGAAAAGGACACAGAAGCTGGGGCGGTAAAGCACATAGAAAGGAACATATGAGAGGCAAAATGGTGCTCCCCCGAGCCATCTGTTAATTGATTCGTCCTGCAGGCTCGAGTTAAGGACGAGTCTTGGCGTTTTCCGCCATTTTAGCTGGTCTCTTGGGGCATACTCGAATGAAATGACCTGCTTGGCCACAATAGAAACATAGATTGTTGATCATGCGCCTCTCCCGTTCTGCCTTGGTTAGCGGGCCCCTGGATGCCCCTATTTGCATAGGTTCCACATCTCCTGAAAAAGCAGGAGTACTTGCCTCAGACTTGGCCGAGATGCGGAGATCAGGGATCCGACATTCACCACGTCTCTGCCGGTGCCGGGCGTCAACCTGTAAGACCAGGTCCAACAACTCTGGAAAGCCTGATGGTACTGCTGGTACCACTGATAAGGCATCTTTTAGTTCATCAGAGAGTCCTTTGTAGAAGACGGCTGCTTTCTTCTGTTCTGGCCACGTAGTCTCGGCTGCTAACTGGTTAAAGCGGGCGAGATAAGTTAAGAGGTCTGCTTTGCCCTGAGTAATGGCAAGAAACTCAAGATCAGAAGCCTACGCCTTATGTCGCATATCAAACACGCCGTTCATGGCTTGGATTAGGGCATCAAAATCATACAGAATCATACAGAACCGGAACCAGAACAGCCTCTAGCAAAGGGTTGGCCCAGGAAGCTGCAGTCCCCCCCAAATGGGACAGAACAAAACCCGCCTTAGTCATGGCATCTGGAAATGCCAATGGACGACAAAGAAAGTGCAAGGTGCATTGATTCACAAAAGTCCAGTAGGCTTTAGGGTCACCCGTAAAGCGTTCTGGTGGAGCTAAAGGGAAAGGCCCGGGCAAAACAACAGGGGTCGGAGTAGGAGGTTGAGCTTGGGGCACTGGAGGGTTTACGACTGCTGTGGCCTCACCGAATTCCTCATCAGGAGGTAGCGGCTGTATTCAGCTCTGTAACACGTCCATACGCTGATGTAAGGCCGTATGGGCGGAAGCCATGTCAGTGTGCAAAGCTGAAAAAGCCTGCATGAGCGCCTTCATTGGATCCGCTCCCAGATCCATGTCCGATAGGCGTTTAATAGAGGGCTCCTTAATCTGTCACAACCTTAGGTAGTTATGAGTATCACACAATTCACTCGATAGTCTCGAACTGATGACTAATAGACTTTCCCCACAAGAGCGCGACCTGCAGGAATATAAATCACCTGACAGACCAGGGGCTTGAGTGAAAAGGCAGGAGCAGCAACAACAGAGCTAGAAGAAAGAACAATAGCAATAGTTCAGCACAGCAGTCAATTATACCAACCTCGGCAGCCACCACCCTCTGCTTCCCACTCTTACCTGCTCTGTGAAAGAAGAGAACAGAAACCTACTTGGTGCCACAGAATCAGTAAGGTGATGAAAAGTACAGAAAAATCCACAGAATAAGTCCAGAATCCCAAACAGTCAGTGTTGATCCACCTAACCCGGACGGCACGAGGGCGCAATCTAAAGAGGTTTCAAAAGCAGTCCTTTGGCATTCTGCATAGCGTCCATAGGTAAGCAAAGAATGGATGACCAATGGTGATATCAGGAGAGCATCCAAAAGGTCACCAAAATGTCCAGGAAAATGGGTCCTTGATGAATCAGCAAAGCGTCCCAAAGTGTGGCCAAAGGAAAACGAAAGGAGACTTTGCAAGCAGTGACAGGGAAAAGGTTGGATAGTTTGTGTGCAACAGGAAGTGCTGAAGGAAATAGAAACAGGTAAGTGGAGAAAGTATAGGTAGTAGCTGTTAAGGGCGTAAGAAAATGCTTGACAAAGCACTGGCACATGAAACAAGGTGTAACCAGAATCCACGTATTGATATTACGGGGCGAGATTAAGCAGGACAATCCAGGTAAACAAACCAGCGTTGGGTAACCGGGAATTTAATCAGGAGGCGCCGGGCTCCACAAACCGAGGGGTAATCCAAAGAGAATAGTCTGTAATGGCAGGCAGGGTTCAGAAGCCGGAATCAGGATGTAGAAGCAACAGAGTCAAAAGCACTTCCAAACTGGCACAAATACACAGTTAAGGAGCACCCGAGCCGTGATTCGGGTGACTACTAACAGTCAACAAGCGTAAGGAAGCAGAACCACGTTGCACGCTCCTCACGTGACGTTTGTGCCGAAGAAACGCTACTAGCGCGGGTTGCCGGGAGATGTAGTTCGGATAGGACCGCACAACCTGCGGCGTTGGCCAAGACGCCAGGGCACCTTCCAGATAGCATAAGGTGTGCCCAGACGCTGTCACCGCTGCACATGGGACCGGGGCATGACAGTATTGTGTGTCAGTTTTGTATTACACTTCACATTTTAGTGCATATATTTCAATTTTGTGACACACGCTAATGTTGCAAAAGCTACCAGATATATACATAGGATTATTCCATTCTTTCTTTTTTCTTGCTTTACGATAGAGAAATCTTCAGTGGGTCTGAGGAGTTAAGAGTGGGAGAGGTTTGGTTAGTCTGAGCTGCTAGCGTGCAGAAAGAAGCGCCATGCAGTTATGTCGTGGTTACTTGTACTTAATACACTAGGGAGTTGTAAGCAGGTTGGCTTACCTCGGGTACCAGGTAGTTACACTGGTGTGTAGGGTGTGTAGTTGGGGTTCTGCGTTTGCTTGGAGTGTTTCTTCCGGTCTCTTAAATCAGTATTCTGATTGCTGTTGCTTATATAATCAGCCTTCTGGTTTGGGGTAAACAAATTCGTCTTATTCCATATGTTGCTTGGGCTTGGTGCATACTTACTCTATTCATTGTGAGGTTCCCGTAGTGTACCTCGTGAGGTTTATGCTAAATAGTTGAGCAGTGGTTAGCGACGGAGAAACTATGGTTTGCGCGTGTACATTCGTTGTTGCTGAACATTTCAATCCCGGTTAGTGATGATGTATTTGTAATTCGTGGTTCATATTTGAACAGATACTTTGTGCTTATAACATTTGGTGCAAAGTGATATGCTGGTTCATAGCTTCATCAGCATTCCTAATATGTATTCGTTTTTTATAGTGTTTGGCCTCTGTCTATTCTGCTAGTGCAGCATTTATTTGTTCGAGGCTTTAAATTGAATAAATTGACCATTTATATACACGGTTGGTTTGCTTGCAAGGTTGTTCATTATTAACCTTTGATGAAAAAGTCTCTAATTTTGGCAATCGGATGTTATAGGTGGTGCATCTGGCATTTATGAACAGCTCGTGGCTTCATATACTTCAGATGTTAAACTGGTGTGTTAAGGTGCACGTTGTGCGTCTGAATGTGGTTTTCGGGTAGGTCGGGTGCTTTTAGAGTGCTTTGAATAGCCGTTTGAATCCTTTCCCCATCCCTTCCCTTTGTAAAGCCTTGCCGCGGTCGATTAGTTCCCAGGCGTGGTCCAAATTGTGCTCGTGATTTGTGCTCCAGTGCTTTCCTAATCAGCACATGGGTTTGCATGGGGATCGGTGTGCTTGCGATAATATGCTAAGTTCTGTTGGAGATCTTTGTGCTTTCTAGATCGAATTGCGTTGTATTTAATAGCTTTTTATTATTACATCGATTCTGTTAATATAACAACAGTTGAGTTACCCGTGCTTTCTAATTCGCATTGCGGTGTTATAGAAAGTCAGTCGTTAGGGACATCAAAATACATTTCTAATGTTAGAATTATGATTCAAAGTGAATCGCGTGCCATGTGCGGGAATGTTACCCTTTAATCACACAGCCATCTCACCTGTTGGGTGCCGTAGTTCCTCCCTGGTCCCGTACTCAAGTCATCCAGTCATTCCGGTGTGTTGAGGAGGAATAAAGATTACCCCTGCTAACTGTGCAGGGAGTATTAATACTATTAAAGAGTAGGAGGCGAGCATTATGCTTCAACTTCTTTATTTACTACCCTCCAGCAGTTTCAACAAACTATCTCAATCAATACAAAGAAATGTTCATATGTCCATATAACTTTCCCTTTCAAACTACAAATCCCAAAGTCTCTGTAGTCCTTCTCCTTCCAGCTCAGCTATGACCACATCCTGTCCCTGAGCTCCTCCTCTCTTTTACGTGCTCTGAATGTCCTGTAACCGAACTTTCTCCTCCCGCCAACTGAGCAAGGACTTCTTGAACTCCAACAATTAACTTCACAATGGCTGAACTCAAGCCTTCCTTTCTAGATCACCCTTCAATTATTCTTCTGCTCTTCCCCTAGAGAAAACATAAACATAACATCAGGGTGGCATCTAGTTTGTCATCATATCCATACATCATTACAATACAATATGATTATCAAACAGTCGAGGGTGGGAACTAATGCTCGCCTCCTAGTCTTTAATAGAATTAATACTCCCTGCGCAGTTAGCAGGGGTAATCTTTATTCTATTACAAGACTGGAGGCGAGCATTATGCTTGTTCAAAGCTGTCCCAACACTGTACTCGCTAAACTGTCAGGTGGCTTAAAATAAAATTCCCTGAAGGTCTGATCATTCGCCCAGTCTGCGGCTGCCATAATATCTTGCAATGGAACTCCCGTCCTGTATGCTTTGGACGCCATGGCCCTCTCACTGAATGCGCCCCATACTGCCGCAAATCAATACCTGCTGCTAACATTACTTCTTTAACCCATCTTGCTATGGTAGCGGTCTTCACCGCCTGAAAAGGCTTCTTGCGCGCTATTAGCACTGATTCGTACTTGTCGCTCTATTCTCTGCCGTCCTGGCTTCCTATTCTTTGATGCAACTAGCTACACACCATTTGGTATTATTTGGAAAATAGGAATAGTGCACTGTGGCTGTGCTTGATTTAGTCCTTTATACTACTACAAAAGTCACTCCTTCCGGTCCAAATGTCCTTCTATTAACCTCTAATGCTCTAACATCGGATACCCAGGATATGAGACATAACAGCATCGCTAGTTTGCCTGATAGTTGCTTGAGAGACAAATATCTATTACTCGGCCAGCTTTCCAATAGCCTCAATACACTTGCCACGTCCCATAAAACTGTATATTTGGGAGCCGGAGGCGCTTTAAACTTAGCCCCTCTAATAAGACTACATACTGCTGGTTGTTCGCCTGCTGGCACTCCTTCAATCGGTATGTGACCTGCGGAGATCGCTGATCTGTACACTCCTATAGTGCGAAAAGCTTTTCCATCTTGCAGCAGCTGCGCTAGGAAGTTTAGTATGACTACTACAGGTGCAGAAATGGGATGAAAACCACTCCCTCTACACCAATTCGTCCACCTGGCCCAAGCTGCGTCGTAGCTCCTCCTAGTCGATGGAGTCCAGGATTCGGCAATAAGTTCCACCGCCTGCATCGAAATGCCTGGCAGTTCCCATCGTCTCCGGATATCCTGCACGCGATGAGCGGGAGTGTCCCTTTCACTCTCAGAGGATGACACTGCCCAGCTGGGTCCGTGAGCAGTCGCTTTCCTTCCGGAAGGACCCTCTGCAGATCTATCAAATGTTCTATCAGCGTCGGGAACCACACTTGTGCTTTCCACAACGGTGCTACTAGTACCAGCTCGGCTCTCTCCCTCCGACACTTCGCCAGCACTCTGCTCAGCATCATAAACGGAGGGAATGCATAATGCGTGCTGCCTGCCCATTCTTGTAGGAACGCGTCCGTACCTTTTGCGTCTGGATCTAACCTCCAGCTGAAATAACTGGGTATCTGGGCGTTGAGGTGAGATGCAAACAGATCTGTGTGTAATGGACCCCATCTCCGATCCAACATCTGAAGCACCGCTGGATCCAGCCTCCAATCGCTGGAGTCCGTGAGGTATTGAGAGTTCCAATCTGCTACTACATTTAGTGCTCCGGGCAAGTACTCCGCTGTCACTGATGTCCCTGTCCTTAGGCAGTAATGCCAGAAGTCCTTCGCTAACTCGGCTAGCATCCTGGACTTTGTCCCTCCTAAGTGGTTTATGTAACGAACTGCTGAAATGTTGTCCATCTTCAGCAGGACGCAAGACTTTACTTTGTCTCTTGTGAATGTCTTTATCGCGAAAGAGCCTGATAGGAGCTCTAGGCAGTTTATGTGCAGGCTGAGCTCCTCTGCACTCCACTTGCCTCCGGTCTGCAACTCTCCGTACCGGGCTCCCCTTCCTAGACGACTGGCGTCCGACTCTATCACGAGGTCTGGCCGGTCTCCGAATATGGCACGCCCATTTCAGGCATCCATATTCTGCAACCACCATTCCAGCTCCGTTATAGACTCCTGATCTAGCGGTATCGATTGATGATATCTCAACCCTTGTTGTAGGTGTCTTATCTTTAACCTCTGTAAGGCTCGATAGTGTAAGGGACCTGGAAAAATGGCCTGGATGGAGGCTGCCAGGAGGCCCACTATTCTCGCCAAGACATGCTCTGATCTCTCTCTTGATGTCTCGTATCTTCCTTGCCGGCAGCTCCAGAGTGGCTTTCCTTGTATCCAGGATGAAGCCGAGGAAATCCAACCTCTGTGCCGGCTTTGTGTCCGACTTCTCCGTGTTTACCAGAAACCCCAGAGATTGCAACAGGTCTAGTACCCACTTCGTCTGATATCCCAGCGCCTCACGATCCTCTGCGAGAAGCAACAGGTCGTCCAAGTATATAATCAGCCGAATTCCTTTCTCTCGTATGGCTGCGGCGACTGGTTTCATCAGTTTCGTGAATGCCCAAGGCGCTGACGCAAGTACGAATGGCATTGTCCTGAATTGCCAGAACCGCTCCTTCCAGCGAAAAGACAGGAATCTCCTGAACTGTTCCTGCACTGGAACCGTAAGGTAGGCATCCTTCAGGTCTAATCTGGTCAACCAGTCTCCCTCTCTCAGGCAGTCTCTGAGCTGATGGATCCCCTCCATCTTGAAATGATGGTAGACTATCCATCCGTTCAATTCCTTCAAGTTTATCACTGGGCGTACTTTCTCCTTCCTGTGAACGAGAAACATGTTGCTGATAAAGCTCGGGGTACCGGGGCACATTTCTATGGCTCTTTTCTTCTCTAAATGCTCTAATTCGGTATTGAGAGCCTCTTGCTCCGCTTTCGCTAGGTGCGGGTGCTGGGGTATAGTGGTCTGTACTGGGTCCTGAATAAACTCTAGCTGCAGACCTCTGACGGTTTGCCAAATCCAGGCATCGCTGGAAAGCGCGCGCCAGTTTCCCCAGAACATACTTGTCCTCCCTCCCACTGGAGGATAGGCTCTCGCTCTTACCTGGTGTAAACCCTTGGCCTCGTCCGAAACCTCTTCCTCGTCGCTCTATGGTGTTGCGACCTCTGGCCGGGAAGAACGTGTCTTGCTGCCTGTTTTCCCAATACTGGGCTCTGTTATTCGAGGGTCTTCTACCTCCTTGTGGGCGACCGGTCGAGCGACCCCTGAGGCGACCGGTCCAGGCAAAAACTCTTCGTGGGAAGATCTTACGTATGGATGCTTGCGCCTTCTCCAGCGAAGCGTAAGGGCCTACAAAACGGCCCATTTCCTTCCCGAATGTCTCCCCAAACAAGAGACCTTGGGCTGCCTCTCCGGCTTCGTAGGATGCTAGATCACTAAGCTTCGAGTCTATCTTCAGAAGCAGCCCTCTTCTTCTCTCGGATGCTATGGCGCAGTTCGCGTTTCCTAGGAGGCAAACTGCTCTTTGCACCCAACCTGCTAGGGCCTCCGAGTCCACCTCTTCGTCTGTGTCCCTCGCCCTTTCTGCTAAATCCATGATCTTAGCGAGAGGACCGGCTAAGATAAAGACTTTCTCCTGGCAGCTTTTCCAGGATCTGTCTATCCCCTTACGGGGGTCCTTATTGATCTTTGAGACAAAGGTGAGCATCTTGGGGTCCAATTTGGGGGCTTCCGCCACCTTCCCCGGCAAGTCTGGCTGAGGGCATTCTGCCCGGAGACGCTGTCTCACTTCCTTATCCAAGGCTTTCCTCAACCTTGCTGTCATTTATTGAGCCACTCTTGGAGAAGGCTGCCAGTCGGAAAATCTCGGATTTCTAATGGCATCCGGGTCGAACATATCGTCCTGCTCCTCCTCGAGGTGCTTCTCTTTGCGGGCCTTTTTCCCCCCGCTGGGCTTTGCCCATTCTTCCTCACCTGGGTCCTCCGGCTCTTGAGGGGTTAGGTCTCCCTCCTCTGGCTCTTCCTCCGAGCCCAAGTCATCATCTCCTTCATTTTCGTCCCCAGGAGAGGGGGTCATGAGGTCCGGCACGGCCTGACGCTGCAAATATGCTTTCTTAAGCTTCGCGAAGGCGTCGGCGACCTCCAGGGCCTTATCTTCCGCCCCATCCATAGGGCCCTGGGGGCCTGCAGATGCTTTTCTCTTGCGGGCCTGAATACTCCCCTTAGACCCTGCTCCCGAGGGTTCAATGGGCAAGCTGTGAGTCCTCTTGGTGCTTTCCTTAGGCTGATGAAGCATTGCTTCTAATGTCTCCAGCCTCTCCTGTAAGGGCTTCACCCCTTGAGCCACTACATCTACTAGGGAATTCCCCAGCACCTCCTTGAAACTGGCAGCCAAGTCTAGGGACTGCTCCTCCTCACTCCATTCGAATTCCGACATGACAAGGGGTGCTCTGTGCCTTAATACCTGTGAGAAGGTGTCTTCGCTGTCCACTTCTTAGTAGATGCTTATCAGAGTTCCGAACTCTCTTGTATATATTCTTCTTGATATTAGTATTGTCTTTTATTATTATTATTATTTTTTTAATATATACTTGTGGCTGCACCGGACTACTTAAATGTTCATTATGCCTGTGGTGGCTTCGGTTCACTGACTGTCTCTCGTGAGGCTTCTGCCTCGTGTGCGAGTGCTTGTAGCTAGCACAATTCACACGGGAGCTGTTGCTGCGCGCTTCCTCTCTCAGCCTCCCTCCTGAGGCTGCTTATATAAACAGAAGCCTAAACGCTTCGGCGCGCGGATGAAAATCGAGCTCTTGAAGCCGACTCTGCGCGTGATAGTACGATGATGCCGGTGACTCGGTCCCTGTCTCAGAATAGATGCGACGCGGCCCGGGCACTCGGCAAGCACCGCCCCCGCGAAGGAGGGGGTCGGAGCTCTTCTCCGTCAGCCTCTCTTATGGCCGCACGCGCTCGGCGCCTAGCTCCGCCTCCGCGAGGGAGGGGGCCAGCGCCTGAGCGAAGACTGCTCTACCTTCCAGGGGAAGGCCTAAAGCGGATTCAGGGAGCTCGCGGCCCGCTGGCGCACACCTGCAGTGCCGGGAATACAGCACGGGGCTCAGGCGGCTGCCGGAGCTCCTACTACTTTTCTCAAAATAGTACTCCGTCCCCCGAGAAAAACTCGAACAAACACGCCCGTCGGCCAACACGCTTTCTATGACTCTTAACGAGCTAACTGCGGCTACGCTCGCGCTCCCTCACTAAACTCGCTGAAACTATGACAAGCAAGAGTTATCATGATATATAAAGTCGAACTACATCTAGAACATCTGTTACTGCAATGCATATACACATTAACTGGGAGGCAAAGAGAATGTGACTTATCTGCATGAAGAGCAGTAAAAGAAAAGGAGGAGCTCAGGGACAGGATGTGGTCATAGCTGAGCTGGAAGGAGGACTACAGAGACTTTGGGATTTGTAGTTTTGAAAGGGAAAGTTATATGGACATATGAACATTTCTTTGTATTGATTGAGATAGTTTGTTGAAACTGCTGAAGGGTAGTAAATAAAGAAGTTGAAGCATGATGCTCGCCTCCAGTCTTGTCATAGAATGACATGCAGATATTCTGCGTTATAATGTTTTACTCACGTTGTAACAGGTCATGTGACCATTGCTGCTTCAAATTGGGTTATGTTTACGTCTGGTGCGTCACGTTGTCGTTCTGTGTCGACAGGCTTTAGTGGTCGTTTGTAATCCAGTGTTGCTTAGTGCTCGAATAATTCATTCTATTTGGTAGGTCGTAAATGGAAGCTTTGTTTTCTTATCTCCCACAGTTTCGGCAGGGTGTCATAGTGACTGGTTCTAGAATCTTGGGGCTTACAGCGTCCTTCCTAAAGTGATCTAACGTATCAAATGTTATCATTTGTGCATTTGTGACTTTCTGCATGTGGTTTGGCAGTGCTTTCCCTCTGAGTGAGTTGGATGCCATGGGTGATATATGTATTTGGTATTGTAATGTTGTCAGCATGTAGGTGCCAATATGATACAATTCTGCTGTGTAAGAGCTCTGAATGGTTGGATTAAACCTATAGGCTTGTGGTCTGTATTCCAGTAGGGGTTATACAAGTGTTATCAGTATGCATCTAGATCGAAGGAGGTTCCTTCTGTGTACGCTGGGAGCCAGGATGGGGCCCTGGCCACTACATTTGGTGTAGTCATGTTGTTACCAAAATGTTTCCATTAATTGGACAATATATTTGGTATAGTCATGCTGTCAGCCCGATGATTTAATCAATCTGTCACGCATTCACCCCGGTACTTACCCAGGAAACCTACATGCCGCCCAGGTACAGCCAGAAATGAGCGATCTCTCTTGGATTCCACTGCCCCACGGCATGCAAAGCCCCTTGTGTATGCATGGCAGCATTGGCCACAATAGCTCTGGCGAGTGCCGTGACGCTTGCAAGCACGCCGGCAGCCGGCCCCTCTAACATCCCGTGTACGTGATTCCCATGTTGCGTGCAGAACGCAATCACATGATCTGATGCCGGCAACATCCCGCTCACGTGACTTCCGCGTCACGCTTAGAACGCGCTTACGTGACCCAACACCGGCACCATAAAGGAACTCCTCTCACGCACGCTGTGCTTCTCAGCTGTTGTTTCACAACATTTGGCGTGTATCTCTGCTCCTTGTTATTCTGCTACCTGGATTCTGGACCTGGCTTTGTTTTTTGGATTGTCTCTTGATTTACCCTTGGATTTGACACCTCTCATTGGACAGACAACCCAAACTGCTACGATTCCGGCTTACGAACCCCTGGACTGCTTTCTCTCCATTTCTGCCGGGGGGCCTTGTCTTTCATGATTTCTGGAACATTGACCATTTGATCTGCCCCTGGATTGCTTGAATGCTGTACCGGCTGTTCCTTACCCTCGTTAGGGAACACTTCTGGCTTGATCTCGACTACGGTGGCACCCCTGTCCTTGTCTTGGCCCGGAGACATCACTCTTGGCCCATTCCTGGCTTGAATCAACACCTGTGGCACAACACTCCACTAAGAGGGGGGTGGGCCAACAGAAAGAATACCACTTCCTTTGGCCTCCCAACTAGTAGGTGCCCCTATATGTTTCTTCTTGTCTGGGTTGTAAAGGAAGTAACCTCATTTGAATACCTATAACTTGCCTGTCTTCCTTTGCAGTCACCCGGGACCCAGAGTTTACTGTTCCTGCCACCTGTGGCCCCAATAACCGGTCAGTGGGCCTCATTACGAGGAAGGCGGTAGAGGGTTAACGGCGCCGGTAGAGCTGCCGGCACCGTTAACCCTCTACCGCCTCATTACGAGGTCTGTTTGCGGGTCCCGCTAAGGACGTCTGGTAAAACCAGGCGTCCTTAGCGGGACCCGCTAGCAGACCAGGATGCTAACAACAGGCCCGTCATTAACGGGCCCATTGTTAGCATCCTCTCCATTCCCATTGAGCCCTATGGGGGCTCAAATGGGAATGGGGATGTACCGGGTCCCGGTCGCAGGAAAGGGAATTACTGAGCTCTCCAAGGTCGGAATGGCCCGGTAATTCCTCATTCCTGGAACCCGGACCCCGACCCGGTACCCGGTATGGGGGTAGCCATGCCGCTAAAAGCGGCATGGCTACCTCCATACTCGTAATGAGGCCCAGTGAGTTTATTGATACCTCTTTGACTGGTACTTGGGGACGGAGGTATACTAATTCACATGGACCTCAGTTCTTGACAATTGGGGAAAAGGCCCACGCATATTCGCCGTGGAAATAGTAACTCTGCTTCAGCAATGTTCTGCCTGCCCTTTGGTCTACTGCTGGTTGTGTTGCGGTGACTTGGGTTAGGTGGTTGCGGGTTGAACCTATGTTACTGCTGAATGGTGTGGCATAGTCACCGTTAAGTTTGCTAATGATCTATGTTACTTCAATTGGTTATGGTTGTGTTTCTTGTGGCAAGGTGTCATGGTCACTGGGCAGGAGCCCTTCACTACATGCAGGGTCCCAATGGACACAGTCTTGGCGCCTATGGCACCAAGCTCATTTCAAAGTGTGCTCAGCACACAGAATACCAATAGCATGTGCAGCAAGGCCAGGCGGGGCTTGATTATCACAGGGAAGGTACGTGCAGAAGGCAGAAGGAGGAGCTAGGTGGGGCCACAAGGCGAAGCCTAAAGGGAGTGGCTGGGGCCTGGCTATATAAGCCAGCCCCACCCGCATACTGGTTCTTCGCGTTAGTTTGCTAATAGCAACGTAACGCTTACCGCCGTCCAGAAGACTCTTACCCGATTCAGCACGTGCGCCTTCAGTTTCTGGAACCCTTCGCTACCTACCTGGTTCAAAACGTGCATCTCCAGCCACCTCGACCATCTTAACTGGGACCGCATCATCGTCGGAAGCATTGTCACCCGCTTCCCACCCTACAGTCGCTGTGCACGCCTTACCTGAGACCATGCCATTGTCGGAAGCACAGTCATCCGCTTCCACGCTACAGTCACTGCGCACGCCTTACCTGAGACCACACCATCGTCGGAAGCAGTCATCCACTTCCACCCTGCAGTCGCTGCGCAAGCCTTACCTGTGGTCGCTCCATCGCCGGAAGCATCGCCATCCGCTTCCGACTCTACCGCAGCCATACTCACCTTCCAAGAGTCCTCGGCAGGTACAGCCCAGCAACCTTACCTGTTCTGAATTCTATCGACTCAGGACCTTCTTCGGGTGCTGCATCCATGTGGATCTTCACCTCCAACAGCCATCTGGAGCCCGATACCATTCTCCAGCCATCGCCAACCTGCCGCACCTGCAAAGAGAGTAAGAGACACAAGGTGAGCGATCGCACAGATCCCAACTCGATAAAGCGGCACTACTCACTAACATGGTGCAGCTGCTGAAATTGCCTACTTACCAGTGGTTCCGCTTATTTACGGTGACCGCTAATTACGGTGACCGCTAATTACGGTCACCGCAATGATGGGTGGCGGTAGTGCACCTTGCGCGGCGTACGATGCCGGTAAGGGCCGTTTTGGGGTCATTTACGCCATGGCGTAGTTTACATTACCGGCATGGCGTAATGCTCGTGCAGGATGGGTCGTAATGTGCCGCACTTTACGGCATCGGACCAAGGTGTAAACGCTAATTACGCCATGCCGGTAATGTTGGATACTTACCGCCTGGGTTGTAATGAGGACCATTGTCTCTCATCCTCTCGCCGAAACAGGTTCAGCCTTCCATGCCCACGAAAAGGCAGCTGTTGGGGGAAAGAAGCGACCTGAGGGAGTCAACTCCAGGGACGGCTCCAACCGTGCCCCAAAGCCCCCGCAGAGACCAGGTGGGTGTAACACAAGGGGCAATGAGTGATCCCAACTTCCCAGGTCCCACTTCCATTTGTTCACAAAAAGTGGTGCATTTCTGTGTCAGTGTTTAAGCCTTCTGTTATAGCTCTTATATAACATATAAAGTGACATTCATTTTGGCATAGTCGTTTTTCTCTGTCACCCAGTCATGCTGGGTTACATACTTAGCCCCGACGAATTTCATGTTCTCCTTGTTTTCATTTTGGTGTTTTTTTTCTCCAATGTTGCGATAGTGCGGATGGGTTGTCCTGTCACACCTCACCATTCGTATCATGCTAGAGGAAGGGTTTATTCAGCGAGAAGCGTGCACAGACCCGTTTGCCTTCCTCATGGTGTGCGGTGCTTTATCTCCCCGTTCACTGCACGATGGAGATTGCAGTAAGAGATCTTGAAACAACTACATTTCCCATGCCTCTCCAGTTGTGTTGTCATGTGACCAGCTCCTCCAATCAAAGTGCTCTGACGCGCTCTGGTCCGGCTGTTTTCTGCTTTTGTTTTCATAAAAGGAACCTTGCCACTCGGTTCGCCGCTTCTGTTTAAAGTTGACACCAACTTTGAAGTTCCGTCTTCGTTACGCTTTTGGATGCTTTGGTTCTGACCTCTGCCTGCCTTACGGATTGCTTTTGCTTTTCCTTTCATCCCCGTTGACAGGTTGTGTACCAGGACCTTTCTGCCTGATTTTCCGAATTGCTCTGCCTTGCGTTTTGTATTGTTGCTGCCAGCCCGTTACCAAGACTCTTTGCCCGTATTTTCAGATTGCTTTTGCCTGACGTTCTGCATGGACTGCCTCACAGACTACCTAGCTGCTTTCAGGTACTCCTCGGGTGTCACAGCTTGCAGTGTTTGTCTGTTCCTTGGACCCTGCCACCACAGCCTCAGACATGACACGTCTGAACAGTGTTCCTATACAGTGAGTGCAGGGGTTCATTGTATTTCTGTGAGGTTCTGCATTTAGTCTTTGCTGTCCACTGTGGGTGATTCCTCTACTGTTCCCCTGATACCTCGGATACCAGCCCTCCTGGAACCTGCTACCTGGGGTCTTCCCTGTATATTGCTATCCTGCCTTTACTACCAAACTTTGGGACTTACTTTCACTGACTTTTCAAAAGTGCACAGGTGGACGCTGTGCAGGTTGTGCACCAACCTGTACCTAGTGCGCTCCTCATGCCAATCGGGTTAGAACCCTCACTAACTTACCTGTTTGTTGTTTTACACTGTCGTTGTTCTTCCTTAGACAAGTCCCAATACACCAAGTGGTAAGGATTACTTTTCTTTACTAAATAATTGTAGGGGTTTTCTGAACAGTCCTGATAGCAATACTCTATCTTTTAGGTAGGAAGGTCTGTGCCCCAGTAGCAAGATAGAGAACACCAGGTATAATGACTATCATCTTGAGCAATACTATCTGCATACCTGTCACATAAATCTCATCACTTCTTTTTTATTTTCAGCTGGTTTCGTGGCGTTGTGTTCTCCCCGCTCTTTTGAGCGATCAGGCTCTTTTTACTGTTTATCTCAGTAGAGGGTCATATCATTTTAAAGATCTATACCCTCACATAGAGGAGGCTCGGTTGGAGGCCCCAACCGAGCTCTTCAATCAAAACCTTGAGCAATACAGACGTGGTCACCTGCCTACACTCATCCTGTGGTTGGTGAGTAACAGAAACAGAAGCCTAAGCCATGGAAGGAGAGGATCCCTTGGCCGCCATGGTTCGTCTGGTAGCTGAGCTTCAGGCTGATATGGCAGCGGCCCATGATGCTTTGCATCACAGGATTGATAACCTATGGAGCTTTCCGCCTCCGCACACTTTGGGGATAGACACATCGAACGCTTCTGCATCAGCGTCAGGGGTTTCTGCACTCTCAGCCTCTGAGTTTGCTGCGGCCCCAGTACTGATGGCTTCTCAATTCCCGTTGGCCCTCCTGAGAGATTTCTTGGGGATCCAAAAAGCTACAGGACATACATTAATCAGTGCAAGCTGCACTTTCTTCGCCGTCCCACGGCCTTCCCCAACTCGACGACTAAAGCTGCTTTTGTTCTTTCCAATCTTGGTGGAGCTGCGGCAGCCTGGGCAAATCCTTTACTCGAGTCAAACAGCTATCTACTATAAGATTGCGATACTCTCATCTCACCCATGCACAGGGTTTTCGACACTCGTTACAAATCACAGGCCACGGATCTTGAGTTCCTGAACTTGCGCCAAGGGACGTCTTCCCTGTTCACCTATCTTACTAGGTTTAATCAACTGGCAGCTGAAACAGACTGGCCAGAAGAGAAAAAAGTGAGTCTTTTACAAAGGGCTATCTGAGGAACTGAAAGATGTATTGGCGACCGTGCCCATAGTTCCCACTGTTTTTGGCGAACTCCTGGATCTGGTTTTGCAGATTGATGCCAGAAAAGGAGAATGCAAACCGGCAGGCCCAGCTCCTACGCTTCTGGACACCGCCGTTCCTCCCTCGTCCGCCCCGGAACCCATGCAAGTGGGGGCTGTACGAGGACCTCTAACTCCTGCTCAAAGGGAGCACCGCAGAACCAACAATCTTTGTATGTACTGTGGTTCGGTGGACCATCAACTGAAAGATTGCCCAAAGAAACCTGTCAAGAAGGCAGGAAACACCAGAACCCGGCGTTAGTCAGAGTCCCTACACCGGGGGTACATTCTTTGGACTCACACAGGATTTCCTCTGCTCCTGTCAGTTTACCGGTGGTCTTTAGAGCGGCTCCTGACATCTATTTTTCTTCCTTGGCTAATATTGACTCTGGAGCCACAGGGAACTACATGGATTATGAATATGCCGTCTCTCACAATGTGCCTTTGGTATCTAAGGCAGAACCTGAAACCGTTCATGCAGTGGACAGTACCTCCCTGGTATCTGGGTTGGTCACCCAAAACACTTCTGTGGTTCAAATGCAAACCGAAGGACATGCGGAAAACATATCTTTCGACCTGATCAAGGCCCCCCCAGTTCCAGGTCATCTTGGGTGTACCCTGGCTTCAGCAAAACAACCCCGCCATTGACTGGGCCAAGAGGGTCATCCAGTTCCTGTCCTCTGTCTGTAATGAACAATGCTTCCAGAACACCAATGTGTTGCCCGATTCCTCCTGCCAGGGGTTAGTCGCATCCACAGCACTCATTGGGGCTATTACCACTGCTAAAGAGACTACTATTCCTCTGGAGTATCAGGCATTCCGAGATGTCTTTGATAAAGGTGGAGCTGACCAATAACCACCACACCGTCCCTATGACTGCCCCATTGACCTGATACCTGGGGCCAGAATTCCAGCCGGCAGAGTGTACTCCCTTACGTTACCAGAGGACAGGATATTAAAGGAATATATTGATAAAGCCTTGAGCACAGGGTTCATCAGGTCATCCCGATCCCCCGCAGCCTCTCCCCTCTTCTTCGTTCCAAAGAAGGAGGGTGACCTTCGTCCTTGCATCGACTATAGGGCGTTAAACTCTGTTATGGTGAAGAACCAGTATCCCCTTCCGCTGATCTCTGTTCTTCTGGAGCAATTAGGTACATCTGTTGTCTTTACCAAACTGGATCTGCAGGGTGCATACAACCTTGTACGCATACACAAGGGGGATGAATGGAAGCCTGGTTTCAAAACCTGTTATGGGTTATACGAATATCTCGTCATGCCCTTCGGGCTATGCAATGCTCCGGCCATGTTTCAGGCTTTTATGAATGATATCTTTTGTGACTGTCTGGACCAGTTTGTAGTGGTTTATCTGGGTGACATCCTGATATATTCCTCATCTGGACAAGCACATACTGAACATATGCATTTTGTCCTGCAGAGACTTCGGGAAAACCACTTATTCGTTAAAGTCGAGAAATGTGTGTTCCACACGACTGAGGTGAAATTCCTTGGTTACGATCTCACGAATCATGGTATCAGAATGAGTCATTCTAAAGTCAAGGTGGTTCTGGAGTGGCCTATTCCTACCTCAGTCAAGGCACTCCAGTCATTTTTGGGCTTCTCAAATTTCTATAGACGTTTCATTCACTCTTTTTCATCCATCTCAGCCCCTTTGACCGCTTTGACCAGCTCCAAGCAACCTTATAACTGGAATCCCGAAGCGCAAGGGGCCTTTGACGCTCTTAAAGCGGCTTTTTCTTCTGCTCCGGTACTACAGCACCCTAATCCACTGTTGCCATACTTGGTGGAAGCGGATGCCTCGGAATCCGCTGTTGGTGCCTTCTTGTCCCAGCGTTGTCCTGATTCTGGTGAGATTCACCCTATCGCCTTCTTCTCTAGGAAACTCACTCCTTATGAAAAGAACTACCCCATCACAGAAAGGGAGTTGTTGGCAATCAAAGATGCCTTTTCCGAGTGGAGACACCATTTGCTGGGCGCCCGGCATCCTGTTACGGTCTTCTCGGATCATCGCAGTCTCTTGGCCTTTAAATAAATTAAGTGCCTCACTGCTCGTCAGGCTCGTTGGCATCTCTTCTTTTCACAATTTAATTTCACCATCACCTATCGTCCTGCCCGTCTCAACACGTGTGCTGATGCCTTGTCTCATCTGCCTCATGATCCTCAGAGTGCCGTGCCCGACCGTCCTTTGGTCTTACCCTGTCGGGTTGTCTGCGGGTGTACACTGTACCCATCTTTGCATTCCCTGATTGCTAATTGGGTTGCCACTCATGCGGCGGAATGTCTCGATCTTAATCTGGACGTTGTGCAGGGATTGCCATACATCCAAGGTCGTCTGTACTTACCTCCGGGGGAGGCGCGTCTCCATGCTCTGGCCTGGTCCCACGACTCAATTTTGGCAGCTCATCCGGGCAAACAGAAGACTCTTGAGTCTATTCGCCGTTGGGCTTGGTGGCCTTCAATGTCTGAGGATGTCATCGACTACCTTGCCTCCTGTGCGGTCTGTTCCCAATGTAAAACATCTCGCTCCAAGCCCATGGGTCTCCCACAACCGCTCCCAGTGCCGCATAAGCCATGGTACATGGTGTCCATGGACTTCGTAGTAGACTTACCTCCTGTGAATGGGTTTGACACCATCTGGGTAGTGATTGAGTACTTCACTAAGTTGCTGTTGTTTGTTCCCTGCACTGGTCTCCCTTCGGCCCTGGTCTTGGCGGCCCTCATTCTCAAGAACGTTTTCAGATTCTTTGGCCTTCCCTCGATCATCATTTCGGATCGTGGGACACAGTTTACGTCATGCTTTTGAAGAGCCCTGACAGCGTCACTTCGCATCGAAGGCTGTTTCAGCTCAGCCTTTCATCCGCAGACAGACGGTCAGACGGAGAGAGTCAATGCCACTATGGAGCAGTATCTTCAGTGTCTCTGTCTCCAGTTCCAGTCGAATTGGTTGGTGATGCTCCCGCCAGCCGAGTTTGCGTACAACAACTCTGTGCACTCGTCTTCCGGGGTTTCTCCTTTCTTTGCTCTTTATGGACAACACCCTCGTTCCTTACCTCTTGATCCTGCTCTTCCGATCAACAATCCGGCAGCCCAGGATTGTGTCAGAAATATACGGCTGGTGCATGATTCTGTTCATGGACACTTGCTGCAAGTCCAGAAGCGGGCTAAACGTTGTGCCGATCGGCATCGGATTCCTGCACCTGACTACAAGGTGGGCATGAAGGTATGGCTTTCCACGCGCAATTTGAACATCCCTGGTAAACGTATGCTCCTTCTGAAATATGTCGGCCCATTTCCAGTTGCGGCCGTGATCAACCCTGCAGCAGTGCGTCTTTCCTTGCCTTCTTCATGGAAGGTGCATCCCGTATTCCACGTCAGCCTGTTGAAGCCTTGTTCTGCCTCTACCAGTGTCATGATGCCCACTCCCGGGGAGCCGGTTCAAGCCCTGCGTCCCCGAAAGCGGACATCCAGTCCCCAAGGAAGGACCCAGCAACCCCATATAGGGGCCCTTTGGACAGTGTCCTGGCGCCTATGGCGCCAGGCTCATAAAAGACATCAGTCCTGGCGCCATAGGCGCCAGACTCATTATGGATGTGCTTGGGTGCACTTACCTGATGCAGACCATGCTGCAGGATCCCGGCCTCCTTGAGACCTGAAAGGAACTACTTTACCTGTGGGACTAATTTACCATTCGGGCGTGGTCGGGGAAGGATACATACCTGATTGGAGGAAGGATACATACCTGGAACTTCTTCCAAGGCTATTTAAACCCCACCTGAACAGCCACACGTGCTTCGTGTTGTTCTGCATCTAGCAGCTGGACGCTCACCGTGTCTGCTCCTGCATCCTGACTTCTGCCACGCCTGCCAGCATCCTGGATCACCTGCAAAGGAAGAGAAGAAGAGAACAAAAGAAGGAAAAGTCCTTACCTGCTAAATCCGCATCCCGGAGACATCTTGCCGACAATCCTGAAAAGGAAGACTTTTATTTAAAAGCTCATCGCGTCGATCGCTGCAGCGCCGCATTCCACTCACCTTTACTGGGCACCTCCATGTTCAGCAGCGATCATCCGGATTCGCAGTCACGCCCCAGCGCTTAGGGAGAAAAAGGCCAGAACAAAAGGTGAGAGAGAGAAGGGAATAAGGAAAGCTAAATCTCATTCCCTCTTCATTTCGGGTCCGCGCCGCATCCTGGCATTTCCGGACCCCGGCCCCTAAGGGGAAAAAGAGACATCAGCGTTAATGAGCGAATGAAAAGACATTACCAAAAAACGCTCATTAAAGACTTACCTGATTTCTACAAGGATTTCACCTCTCATCTTGGGTCAGTGCCTGTTCCCCGGCATTTTGTACCCCAGCCCCTATGGGGAAAAAGACACTAGCATTAGTACATTAATGCATGGACACAAGGGGAACCTCTTATCAAAAAACTTACCTGGAAGCCAAGCAAGTTTGGTTCTCACCAATCCAAAAATCCAGTGAAGTAACTGGATACCAACGCGCCCCTGCATCAGAAGCAGGATGGAGAGCTCGTCCTTCCAGACCCTAAGGTGAGACGCTACAAGGAATCACAGAAGGGTTTCGAGGAGGGTGAGAGGGGAAAGTGGGAGGCCGATTGGATTACCCCGCAGACAGTTAATCCCATATTTTCGCCTACAGAAGGATACTTCTGCGAGCCAGACAAGCCAGATTTGGGGGCCTGGTCCAGTCCGTCTTCCGAACCCTGCGCATCACCTAAGAAGAGGTCACAGCAGCGCGAACCAGGCCAGCGCCTCCGTGGGAGTCAGGTGAGCGTTACAACCAGGCTGCCGTCTCACCCGCCTCCTGTGCACGTGGATGGTGATCTGGAGTACGAGGTGGCTGATATATTGGGTTACCGTATGCGCACGGGTCGTCCCTTCTACCTTGTTGATTGGAAGGGTTATGGTCCTGAGGACCGGTCTTGGGGGCCCTTGCACAACATACATGCGTCTGCCCTTGTACGCCGATTTCATGCCCACTGGGGGTTGGTGCCGCTTTTGGGGGTGGATGCTGTCACACTTTCGTATCATGGTAGAGGAAGGGTTTATTCAGCGAGAAGCGTGCACAGACCCGTTTGCCTTCCTCATGGTGAGCAGCGCTTTATCTCCCCGTTCATTGCACGATGGAGATTGCAGCAGAGATATTGAAACAACTACATTTCCCATGCCGCTCCAGTTGTGTTGTCATGTGACCAACTCCTCCAATCAAGGTGCTCTGACGCGCTCTGGTCTGGTTGTTTTCTGCTTTCGTTTTCATAAAAGGAACCTTGCCACTCGGCTCGCCGCTTCTGTTTAAAGTTGACACCAACTTTGAAGTACCGTCCTCGTTACGCTTTTGGATGCTTTGGTTCTGACCTCTGCCTGCCTTACGGATTGCCTTTGCTTTTGCATTCATCCCCATTGACAGTTTGTGTACCAGGACCTTTCTGCCTGATTTTCCGAATTGCTCTGCCTTGCGTTTTGTCTTGTTGCTGCCAACCCGTTACCAAGAATCCTTGCCCGTTTTTTCGGATTGCTTTTGCCTGACGTTCTGCATGGACTGCCTCACGGACTACCTAGCTGCTTTCAGGTACTCCTCGTGAAAGGGGCCCCTAGGGGACCCTGACGTCTATGGAAACAAGGCGGGTCACCACACACGATAGAGACGCCAGACACGAGGTTGTATTCCCAAAGCTAGGGTTTTATTGCAAAGCAAAAGTCTCAGTTGGCCAACTCGGTCTCACGCCCCGCGACGTGTATCTCTAGACCTCGAGGGACGCAAGAGAGTGAATTACGTACATCAGTTACATATATACAAAATGCATATCAAACAATCAGCTATGACATGTTTAACACCCCTCTTTATTGGGATTCTTTGAACTTGATGTGATGATGGACATCTCTGACCACTATGACACCTTCAAACATCTATTCTAGTAACAATTTGCAATTTGTGAGTGCGTAGGCATCTTTTGGTTATTGAATAGAACACGGCGCTTCTGTTCTTGGAAGAGAACTACATACGGGGGGGAGTTGCATTGCGGACCTTGCTATCTATCAGGTGCTATTCGCGTTCTGGGAGCCGACATGCTCTTAGCGGGCTCAGCAAAGGGGGGCCGTTAGAAAAGCGTAATTTAAGCCTTTAGCGGTATTATTCTAACATATTCTACCATATAACGAGACTGGCTAGCAGCTGTGAAATGATTAAATGCCCTAATGCTCTGCTTCAAAGCTACATTAAGGAGGGAGCCGGGCATTTTTCCTGGCGCTGCCTACGTTTGTGTTTCAGCAAACTCTTGTTATCCTCTCGGCCCTGCGGCCTTGTCCTTTTCACATACAGACAACAATGTTCCACAGTCGAGCAGTGTAAGCGGAAAATATACTGCGAAGCAATAGGAACAGAAAGCAATGAGCAATGGTTAGAAAACAAAATGGCGATTCTTGTTACATCAAAATGGCCGTTCATTGGCAAACTCGAAAACCTATATTCTGTCCTATCGTGCATGAGATGGTTGGTCCACGGCCACCAAAATGCGTTTGCGGTCTCAAATTAGAGGTATCCGTATTTCTAGACTGACAAACCCTCCTTTGGCCGTATGCCAAACGTCTCATCTATTTATTGAAACCTCCTCTAGTGATGATGAATCTGAAGTACTTATGTCTGAGTCTCGCATGCTATCGTGGACATCATTGTCTTCATCAATATCTATTGCCATCAACTCTTTCACTACTCTCATCTCATTTGGGTCTGGGCTAGTTCGATCATGAGGTTGTTTTTTCTGTTATCATATGCATGCATCCTTCCGTACATCCCTCAGCTACCTCTGCACAAACTATGGGTAAACAATGTATACAACAACAGCATGTTAGGAATATTCCGAACACCACCACTAATATTGAGATCAACTTCCATCCCCAAGATCGTAGTATTCCCCAAAACCAAGATCCTATTCCCCAGCTCCCTTCTCCCGTGGGGAGTTCAGAGCTTAGAACGTGCTTTTTCTTTATTGCTTCAAAGATCGTGGGGGAATAATCATCGACATAAACGCAACATGCTGATCCCACTATTTTGCAAATTCCCCCACGATCAACCAGGATTACATCGAGAGCCATTCTATTTTGCAGTGTCATTAACCTGATTCCTCTTTCTTCCAACGTCATGTTAAATAATATATCTCTTGTTGTGTTTATTGTATTCTTTAGGATTCTGGACAGTTGCCTTATATTATAGGAGTTCACTATCTGTCCTAAGAATGGAATGAATGATTTTGCTACATCAGTTGCTATTAAAACACCTTTGTCAGTCCTTTTGACTCTAGTTCTAGATAATCTGGCCATGGCTGCTGTTTCTAAGAGGAATACTCCCGGGAACAGTAGCCCTAGGTAACATGTACCTCCCCAGTTTCTGGGCAACCAAGGGTATGCTTTCTCTCCACATATAAAATAAACTGGATCACCTACGTATACTGGTTCTATTTCCCATTTTAGTACCACTGTATTCATACAGCCAGTATCCAGTATATGTTCCGACTGAAAAAGAGCCTTTCTTTTTTAGACAAAAAGGGACAGTTCTTGGGCTATAATTCACCGTGTAATATGGGGGAATTGCCTCTTTGTTCCCTTCTCTTCTTACACGAAACGTCATTACAGATGTTTTTTCTGGCGGGGACAATCTATCTCGTCTATTTTGTCGTGTTATCTTCCGTGTACTTTTCCTCGTGAGCTCTGGGGCTATTACTTGTGCTTTATGGAAAATGGAATGACCCACAGGCTTCATTATTATCTCCTCAAACTCATTCATGTTGGTTCTGTCTAATTGACCGGTATTACTCTTATTCCACTTCCCATAGAACATTGCACCTAAAGATGCACTACATGCAGAACTTAATGGTAATGGCTGCACATACCACCCTATTCCTTTCCCAGCATGCTGTGGTAAATGGGCACATACCCAGCAGTTTGTTTTCTTTAGGATTGCATGTGTCATGTTCATTATCAGAAGTAAGGTGTTATTTCTAAAACCTTCCCTGTATTTTTCTTCTATTGGGTGTAGGGTATAAGTGATCACCTGAACCGGGCTTTCAGTAGTGGATATATTAATTATTGGTAAAAACATTTCTAATGGGTGTATTGCTTCTACCCACCATAATATTAGGGCTGTCGATATTGGTGCTACCACGCTCATAAAGCACATTATTATCGTTAGTGTCAGCATACAATTTGTTTTACCATGCGTTTTTTCTTAAACTTATAGTCTTTATAACTGACTCATTCTCAGCGGTTGTAGTGCAGGAGGAGGCTGGAACCGGTCCCGGCATGTTTCTCGTCGTCCTTCTTCTTCCTTATCACAGTTCGTTGTGGATATCTCTCTTCGTCGCGCTTGCTCTGATGTCTATGGGCCTCATTAGGACCCAGGCGGATTTCGCGGTGCTAAATGCACCGCGAAGCACGGCGGAAAGCCGTCGATAGCGCCATGGGGGTTGGCGGATTTACCGCCCCATTCCGACCTCGGCGGAGCGGTAAATCCCCAATCCCCATTCTGCCCTTCCCCATTCCCATTCTTGCCCATAGGGTATAATGGGAGTGGGGAAGGAGTTAATTACGCCACCGTAAAATACGGTGGCGTAATTAACAACGAGGTCCCGTAGCGCCATGGTTTTCTCCGCCTGGTAAAAACAGGCGGAGAAAACCTCCATGGCGCTAAGGAAACTCGTAGTACGGCGGACGGGTCCGCAGCGATTAGCGCTGGCGGAAACCCACTCCGCCTGGGTCCTAATGAGGCCCTATAAGTTCAATGGAATTCTCACAATTCAGTTTTGCCTGTCCTTTTTAGCCTGGATTCGATTATTGTTTTTTTTTGGCGAGATCACTTGTCCCTTCTTATACTGCTCAGAGGACCTTTGATCAGTTATCGCCTCGGTATCATGTGCGCCCAGCTTGTCCGTTCTGGTTCAGGACACATGTACTTTTTATGATCGCACCGAGGAGCCGCGAGTCTTGAATTGTCCGACTTGCACAATTTTCACGCTTCTCTCCTCTACACCCCTGGTTCCTTCTCCGTCCATGAGCTGAACCAGAGGTTGACATAAACACCAAACAAAAACAAAAAAAGAATGCGGATCACTTTGCCTTCCGAGGCCGCAGGTTGTATCGCCTTGCTCCTGGTATCGTATGATGCGTGAACAGTGCCGGTGCACTTTCAGATTCAGACTTGAAGTCAACCTGTAGCGCTACTGCAGGTGCTGGTGTGCGCCGCGCCAATGATGCAAATCTGTTTTTTGGCGTGCTGGCAAGTGCTGGTGGGTGCCAAAGGGGTACACGATTTGGTTTTGCTGGTATCTGCAAGACAGATTTCACGTCGGTCAGCAGTGATGTCGATTCTGCTGGGCAACGTTGGGGCACTTTTCGCCCTTCCCCCTTTTTGACAATCGTCTCAGGCTTTGTTTCGAGTTTCACTTCACGTTTTGGCAGATCAAGTGGCTGCTCACTGGCAACAGTTTCATTAGTTTCTGGGACCGCTGTCTCTTTCCGGTCAGCAGTGTCAGGCAAGACTATCAGTGCAGTTGGAATCTTTTTGGCATGGGTGGCATGGATCCACGACTTCCTTCCATCCACCCGTATTGCCGTCTGCGTCGCCAAAAGTACTTGATGAGGCCCGCGCCACCTGGGTGCTAATGATGACTTTCTTTCAACGTATTTTAGCAGCACCCAGTCTCCTGGCTCCAGCGCGTGCCCCGGACCGGTATACCGTACGGGTAATGCCTCCTGCACCTGCTGATGAATCAAGCGCAATTTCTGCATTAAAAGGCCACAATAAGTACTAAGCACAGGATGTTCTATCTCACTAAGTCGTTTTGGCTGAGGTGCGCACCAAACATTTGCCGGTCTCCCCATTACGATCTCATACGGGGAGAGCCCAGTTTTAGCCTGTACAGACATACGCATCCATAATAGTGCTATTGGTAATGCATCCACCCAACTCAACTTACTTCCCGCACAAATCTTGCTAATCTTTGATTTAAGAATCCGTTGTGCGTCTCCCCAAGACCGGCAGAACTCGGATGCCTTGAACTATGGAATCTCTTATCAATCTTGAGACCTGGACATATCTGTAACACCACTGCACCCACAAAATGTGGTCCATTATCGGACCATAGGACACGGGGCAAGCCAAATCTGGAAAAATACTCCTTCAACATTACTTTTGCCGTAGTCATTGCTGTGCAATCTTTTAAAGGATATGCCTCCACCCACTTACTGAATGCACAGATTACCACCAAGACATATTTTAAGTTTTGGCACCCCTCCATCTCTATGAAATCAAAATGAACTACCTCAAACGGCATGGAGGGCGGGCTACACGTGATACAGTTCTGCACCAACCTCTCTGCATTCTTTTTTATGTTTACATTCTGCCATACTGTAGAAAGGTGCTGTATCATTTTCTTGGCACAGATGTGCGTAGGGCTGTGGGCCGTGGTGACCATTGCAGTCACATATGAATTTGGCAACATCCAGTTTCTAGTTCCCTTGTCCACCCAACAACCCTCCAAATCCAACTCAGCAGATGTCCTCTGCCCATCCCTGTATTTCATCGGCCATAGCCTCGGCCTGCATTTCTTTGACAGTCGCAACTCCATCTTCTATCATACAGGGTACTTCCTCTGTCTGAACCGTCATCATCTTGGTATTCAAATCAGTGGCAGTTTGTTTCGCAATCCTGTCTGCAAACGCGTTTCCCTCTACTATTTTGCATGTTACTTTTTTATGTGCCTCGCATTTCACTATTGCTAGTCGCTTTGTAAACGTGAGTTCAGACAGCAATCGTACAATCAAAGGGCCATGTTGAATTCTGGCACCATGTGATGTCAGAAACCCTCTCTCAGCCCAGAGTCGACCAAAGTTATGAACCACTCCAAACGCGTACTGACTATCAGTATATATATTCACATTCAAATTTTCAGAAATCTCGCAGGCTCTGGTTACTGCTATTATTTCCGCAGCCTGTGCTGAATTATAGGGGATTCTTTTACTTTCTACAACACTCTCTAGGGTAGTGATAGCATATGCGGCAGTTGTCGTGCCATCTGGTAATTTAAAACATGGGCCGTCACAAAATAACTCTCCATCCGGCTCTTTCTGTGGAATATCACTTAAATCAACTCTCCCTTGGTTTCTTCCTCAGTGACCATTAAGCAATCGTGGGGGGGTGATTCATTCTTCCCAATTTCTTTTATGGTTAGTGGCATTAATTCTGCAGGATTCAAAGCGCTACACCTCATAATTTGGATATGGGGCGCGAACAAGATAATCTCATATCTTGTCAATCTAGCAGAAGTGAGGTGTTGCGTCTGTGTCCTATTTAATAGAACGTCTATGGCATGTGGCACCATCAAAATTAAAGTGTGCCCCAATACCATCCCTTCCGTTTGTTTCACTGACGCAGCCGCCGCCGCTACAGATCACAAACATCGTGGTAGTGTGCGCGCTACAGGGTCCAGCGCAGAAGAAAAATAGCCGCACGGCCTATTTCTTCCACCTTGTTCCTGTGTCAAAACCGCCAATGCACATCCTTCACTTTCACACACAAATAGTCTAAAAATGTTCTTATAGTTCGGCGTACCCAAATCTGGAGCCAAGCATAATGCAGTTTTCAATCCATCAAATGCTCTCTGACATTCCTCATCCCACTGCAAAGGCATAACCGCATCTTTTCTAGTCAAATTCACTAATGGTTTCACAATTAACGCAAAATTACCAATCCATTGTCGGCAATATGAAGCCATGCCTATTATGGCTCTGACTCCTTTCTGTGTCTTTGGAATAGGCATACAAGAAATACTTTCTATGCGTTCTGGCGTTAGTCTTCTCCCTCCTTTCGAAAGTAGGTAGCCCAAATAAGCTACCTCCTTTCGATTATACTGACATTTCTTCAAACTAGCTTTATGGCCATGTGCCGCTAGGTGTGACAGTAGTAATACAGTGCTTTCTTTACAAATCTCCTCTGTGTCTGCAGCTAGCAATAAATTGTCTATGTATTGCAAAAGTACACAACCCACAGGTAATACCAGCATGTCTAGCTGTTCTTTTAATGCTCTACTGTAAATACTTGGACCTTCTGTATAACCTTGCGGAATCCGCGTAAATGTAAATGATCGTCCTCCTAATGTGAACGCGAACAAATATCTACTGTCCTTGTCCACTGGAATACTAAAGAATGCGTTTTTCAAATCTATTACACTAAAATATTCTGCTGAAACAGGTATCATTGTCAATATTGTAGTGACATCTGGCACTAGAGGAAATTGCGGATCTACTACCTTATTCAATGCGCGTAGATCAATTATGAAATGGTATGGTACCTCATTACCTCCTTTTTTATAAACCGGAAGAATCGGGCTATTACATGTACTACCTGTGATTTCCTCTATTACCCCTAATTTCACCAAATCGGTAACAATACTGTCAAGATTGGAGGCCTTATCCCCTTCCTCCTCACCTGAATCTTCTGTGGCGGATTCCCTTGGATTCGACTCCGTCTTCTTATGATCCTTCCTCCTTACAGGAGTCTTGTCCTTTGATGTCTTGGCTTTCTTTTCGTGTAAATAGGGTCGGGCCCCTCCGGAGGCCACCGTGGCAGAGATAGAACCCTGTCCGCAGGGACCCCCAGGGGGCCGGACCTAGATCAGGGAAAAAGCACGAAGGCAGAAAAAACCCTGTTTCCAGATGGGTACCAATAAGGAGTTGAGAAATGAAGTCTGGCTGCAGTTGAATGCTAATGAAGTTGACCAACAACTCCGGTGGAGGGAGCCGTTAAGCTCTGTGATGACATTAGGGCGAAACTCAGAGGAAAGGTACAGGAACCCAAATAACCAATAAGTAAATCTTTAAGGAAGACAGAACAGATAGAAATGTCCGTAAATAACAGTGCTAAGTATGAGATTATGTGCAGGTAACCATAAGCAGAAGGTATAATTATACCCGCCAAGTGCGGTAATTCAGTAAACAAGAACCGAGAGTGCAGAGAAGACAAAAGGCAGAAAACGCCGAACAACTAAACTGAATACGCTTCGGCGGAAACCAAGAGGTGTAGTACAGAAGCTCAAGCGAGGCGGAGCCGCAGAACAGACAAGGAGAGGCAAAGAAAAACACTCGCAAAAAATGCAAGCTGAAGGAGACAGGTAACAAAGGGAAGAAAGTAAGTAGAGCACAGAAGGTAGGCACTAGGAAGGCAAAGGTAGCTGCAAGGATGGTCGGCAAGGAGGAATATCCAAGAACGAAGTTCCAAACGTACCGGAGCGATGTGTACAGATACAACGCACCGGTTTGGGGGAGGAGTCAGAATTTAAAGGTACGGACACCATATTGAATGAGGACTAGAGCGCTCGCAAGTCAATGCTTCCAGCGCAGGTACGGACACCATATTGAATGAGGACTAGAGCGCTCGCAAGTCAATGCTTCCAGCGCTTCCAAACCTTCCATTCTCCGTTCCTGACAAATACTCTTCAATCCTTTCTCACCTTCAACCGAAATTTTGTATTGGGGTATTTGCGGTAGGGTAACACCTTCTTTTAAAATAATCTTTACTGGTTCTATCTTTAAACATCCCACATCGTTGTCATGCATTGCCCATATACAGGTTGGTACTTTACTTAGTTCCCCTGGTAACGCTTCGGACATGAATTCTGACACAGGTGCATCGTGTGGCCATATCGTTAGAAACACTCCGTCTGCCGTGCAATGTATAACAGAACCTAATTTTTTCAACAGATTTAATCCCAGCAATGTTCGGTAAATGGCCCTATGGTAACTGGGATTGGTTTGGACACTGGGTTTATGACTGGTGTATCTGCGAACCCTACGGAAATATTCTTTTGCCCTGACAGTGGTATATTCGGAACCAAGTGATGGTCTATTGAACACTTCTGTGCTCCTGTATCTACAAGAAAGCGGCGCTCCTCATTCCCGACTCTCATTTCTACGTAGGGTCCTCTCTGATTCACGGGAATAGACATTTGTTCTGACCCCTGTCCTGGGCTGTCCTATTGGGGAAACAACACATTGTCCGATGTGTAATCATTACTATTACTGTAATACGTGTTTGGCTGTGTATCGAAAACATTTCCACTCTTCCCTCTATTTCCCCCACTCTGATTTCCATATTGTTGATTTTGCTGTCCCTGACTCTGGTTTGGGGCATTTTGGTTTTGGCCTTGGTTTTGATTACCTCCGTTATTATGATGCTGCTGCATACTATTCCTATTTGGTCCATTCGCTCCTGGGTGTCCTCTATGCTGTCTCCTCTGACCAGACCCATTTCTATTCTGTAGATGCGGGCATTGCGCTCGCCAATGTCCTTCCTCTTTACAATATGCACACTGATCCGGCCCCACTGTTCCCCCATGCATATTCGAACTACTCCTTCCTTGAGCGTTCCCTCGCCCTCTATTATGTCCTACTACTTGCTGCATTAATACCTCTGTTCTAATTAGACATTCCTTGAAGTCTGCCCCACCTGTTTTAGCAATGATAATTCGTTCACCATCTCCTTCTGTCCCGGCGATGGTAACTGCTGCAGTTTATTATGCGACCCCTTTTTCCCCTTCCCAGGTCTCCCGACTTCCCTACTCCTGTACCCAGGTGTAGTGAACATTTCGGCATAGTCATTATCTAATTCATCTTTAAGCTCAAAATGTCTATATACATGTTCTCTCACTTCTTCATCTCTCTCCCTACAGCGTGCTAATGCATTCAAATCTAACAATCGCTGCGGTGGGAATTTCTCAATTAGCTGTTTCCATCTCTCCACCAAATATTCACCCATGCATTCCAACACTACCTGGCTTTCGTTGCTTCTACGAAAGTCATATATCGAAGCCAATGTTGCCGTCCCATCATTCCCGTCTATATACATCTCTGCCTGTTGCTGCAATTCCACCTTCCTTTCCTTGCTGATTGCGCTGCGGGTTACCCTTGTGCACTCCCGTTGGTCAGTCCCGCCTCTTGCCCCCGTGGTTTCAACTTCAACCCCGGGAGGAACAGACGGTACCGAGTCTGTGTCTAAGGCGGGAGGTGCGGATGGGACAATGGGAACAGCGAGTGTCTGTTGTGGGCCTGGTTAGCTAGTAGGAAGTGTTATGTGCGCGGTCTGTGGCTGTGGGAGGGCTTGAGCTACCGGAGGGGGAGCTTGGGCTACGGGCGGGGTCTGGGCAATAGCTACTGACGTGTCTGGTCTTACTTCTGATCTTGGGCCTTGTTTTGTATGTGTCAATATATTTTCTATCAATTCATCTGTCATGTGTAATTCTCGTTGTGGGTATATCTTTTCTATATTCAACTGGTCACGCCTGCCTGCCCTTCTTAGACTCTCAGTCCACTCCTCCTCTTCTTTTTCTTCGTCAACCTCACCTTTTGATTTATGCCTGCGCGCATGCTTTGCTCTGCTTTTAAATCGGAGCATTGCTTCCTTTCTCCAGTCTTTAATAGTTTCAAATGCTGCAGAACGTGCTTTCTTTCTTATCAACACCCTTTCCAAGTTATCTATTCTCGCCATCTCAAAACTACCATTAATCGGCCACTGATGGTCTTGTTGCTTTCTGGTTTGCCTATGCCAAGTCTCACAGAATATTATCGCACCCACTCCATACTTCACATACATCTTACACGCCGGCGTTCCCCCAGGTGGTACAATTTGGCCATTTTCCAAAGATTGTCTACCACAGCGGAAAAACCCTGCTAAGGTGGACAATACCCCAGGCATGTTTCAACCTTCCCCCTGGTTAATCAACCTTACCTAGGGAGTTTGATTTTGCAAAGTCAACTCTCAACCAATATCAGGATACTTTGAATCGGGGAATGACTCACCTGATAAATCAAGTCGTCTGTATACTGACGCACCAAAGGACGTTGTGTCTGCGTTTCTTGGCTTCCGCATCATTTCGGGACCCTCGCCTCCTTGTTCTCTAGCCAGGCACGTCGATCAGGGATCAGATGTGTGCAGATCTGCAAAGGAGTCTCTCATCACTTTTACAGGGCGCCCCGAACACCTCTTGATCCCGGCTCGATCGTCCCGTCCTCGCCGTTCTCTGCCTTTCTCAATTATAACGTTACGCGAAGGAACACGTGGGGGAGGGTCCCTATTCGGGCGCCATCTTGAAAGGGGCCCCTAGGGGACCCTGACGTCTATGGAAACAAGGTGGGTCACCACACACGATAGAGACGGCAGACACAAGGTTGTATTCCCAAAGCTAGGGTTTTATTGCAAAGCAAACGTCTCAGTTGGCCAACTCGGTCTCACGCCCCGCACCGTGTATCTCTAGACCTCGAGGGACGCAAGAGAGGGAATTACGTACATCAGTTACATATATACAAAATGCATATCAAACAATCAGCTATGACATGTTTAACACCCCTCTTTATTGGGTTTCTTCGAACTTGGTGTGATGATGGACATCTCCGACCACTATGACACCTTCAAACATCTATTCTAGTAGCAATTTGTGAGTGCGTAGGCATCTTTTGGTTATTGAATAGAACACGGCGCTTCTGTTCTTGGAAGCGAACTACATACGGGGGGAGTTGCATTCCGGACCTTGCTATCTATCAGGTGCTATTCGCGTTCTGGGAGCTGACATGCTCTTAGCGGGCTCAGCAAAGGGGGGCCGTTAGAAAAGCATAATTCAAGCCTTTAGCGGTATTATTCTAACATATTCTACCATATAACGAGACTGGCTGGCAGCTGTGAAATGATTAAATGCCCTGCAGCTCTGCTTCAAGGCTACATTAAGGAGGGAGCCAGGCATTCTTCCTGGCACTGCCTACGTTTGTGTTTCAGCGAACTCTTGTTATCCTCTTGGCCCTGCGGCCTTGTCCTTTTCACATACAGACAACAATGTTCCACAGTCAAGCAGTGTAAGCGGAAAATGTACTGCGAAGCAATAGGAACAGAAAGCAATGAGCAATGGCTAGAAAACAAAATGGCGATTCTTGTTACATCAAAATGGCCGTTCATTAGCAAACTCGAAAACCTATATTCTGTCGTATCGTGCATGAGACGGTTGGTCCACGGCCACCAAAATGCGTTTGCGGTCTCAAATTAGAGGTATCCGTATTTCTAGACTGACACTCGGGTGTCACAGCTTGCAGCGTTTGTCTGTTCCTTGGACCCTGCCACCACAGCCTCAGACAGGACATGTCTGAACAGTGTTCCTATACAGTGAGTGAAGGGGTTCATTTTATTTCTGTGATGTTCTGCATTTAGTCTTTGCTGTCCATTGTGGGTGATTCCTCTACTGTTCCCCTGATACCTCGCATACCAGCCCTTCTGGAACCTGCTACCTGGGGTCTTCCCTGTATATTGCTATCCTGCCTCAACTACCAAACATTGGGACTTACTTTCACTGACTTTTCAAAAGTGCACAGGTGGACGCTGCGCAGGTTGTGCACCAACCCGTACCTAGTGCGCTCCTCGTGCCGATCGGGTTAGAACCCTCACTAACTTACCTGTTTGTTGTTTTACACTGTTGTTGTTCTTCCTTGGACACGTCCCAATACACCAAGTGGTAAGGATTACTTTTCTTTACTAAATAATTGTAGGGTTTTTCTGAACAGTCCTGATATCAATACTCTTATCTTTTAGGTAGGAAGGTCTGTGCCCCAGTAGCAAGATAGAGAACACCAGGTATAATGAATATCATCTTGAGCAATACTATCTGCATACCTGTCACATAAATCTCATCACTTCTTTATTTTCAGCTGATTTCGTGGCGGTGTGTTCTCCCCGCTCTTTTGAGTGATCAGGCTCTTTTTACTGTTTAACTCAGTAGAGGGTCATATCATTTTAAAGGTCTATACACTCACAGAGAGGAGGCTCGTTTGGAGGCCCCAACTGAGCTCTTCAATCAAAACCCTTAGCAATACAGACGTGGTCACCAGCCTACACTCATCCTCTGGTTGGTGAGTAACAGTCCTTATTTGTGATGGTCCCCAGGTGTTCCCTGATTCTTATTCTCAGTTCAGATGATGCTCCCGACATAAATCTTGTTTCAAATACAGGTTATTAGGTAAATCACATATGTAGTTCTGCAGTTTATAAAATCATTGATAATCACATTTTTACCATTAGCAGTTCTGTAGCTTTGTACATTGTTTAGGGCATATTTACACATGCTGCAGTTTGAACATTTGTAGAAACCCTTAAGACTCTTGCCAGTCAATATGTTTATCTGGAGTTTGGGTTTGTTACTTTTCATATAGCTTGGGCTCAGTTTAGAGTGTAATGTCGGTGCCTTCGTATATATTATGTCAGGTTTGTCCGGTAGGTATTTGGTCAGATCAGTTTCCAGTTCCAATATATACCAGTTTTTCTGGAAGATCTTCCTGATCAGTGCGTTGTTTTCTGTGCATTGCATTATCATGCTTATTTTCTCTGGGTGTTCAGGTGTTTTTTTATCTTTTGGTTTCAGGTAGTCCTCTCGGTTCCTGTTGTCAACTTTGTTCATTGCTTGTTTTATTCAATTTGCTTTGTATCCCCTTGTTTCGAATCTTTCTTTGATGGTCTTGCGTTCCGATTCATATGTCCTTTGTTGACTGCAATTTCTTTTGGCCCTGGTGAATTCTCCTATAGGTATGTTGCGTATGGTGCTCTGGAGGTGACAGCTGTTAGCCTGTAAGGTACTGTTAACCTCAGTCTTCTTTCTGTATGTTCTTGTCTCCAATTTCCCATCTTCAATGTAGATGTATAAGTCCAGAAATGATTCCTCTGTTTTGCTTGTTATAATTGTGAATTCTAATCCAAATTTGTTTTTGTTAAGGTATTCGCAGTATTCCATCATTTCGTTTTCGCTCCCATTCCATATTATGAAAATATCGTCAATGGATATTTGCCATTTGATCACTTTGTGTGATAGATCTGGGTGTTGTGTTGCATGTTTACTTTCGAATTCTCCTACAAATAGGTTGGCCATTGTCATGGGTATCAGGCAGGTAGTTGGGGCAAGCTGGGTGGAGGCTTGGCAGGCCTGGCATAGGCACACAAAGAACCCATAACAAATCCCTCCTTTCATTCCTTCCTAGTGTTTGTAGTAACTTCCTGGTTACCACTTCCTGTTGCCAAACAGGAAGTGCATGGTAACTCATGAGCTCTCTAGTGTTTGGGTGTGGCTGGCTATATAAGCCACACCCAAGATTCTTCCAGTGCCTCGTGTTGCTTACTGTGAGCTGTATCAGCAACACACTTGCCGTGCTCTGGATCAGCCAGCGTCTGCTTACCTGCTCCGGATCATACTGTTTCTGCTTACCTGCTCCGGATCATCCTGCTTCTGCTTACCTGCTCCGGATCATCCTGCTTCTGCTTACCTGCTCCAGATCATCCTACTTCTGCTTACCCGCTCTGGATCATTCAGCTTCAGTTTACCTGGTTCTTACTCCACGCCGTAGCTATCTCCAGTCAAGAGGGGACTTCTACACCGGCACCTGTAAGGACAAAGAAAAACAGCGTTAACACGCACACATCAGTACCGCTGCGCATACTCACCGAATATTCCCGCAATGCCGGAATCCAGGTTAGTTGCACGAGAGCACAAACCCCTGTAAGAAAGAAGAGACATTATTCATTGCGCTCGCTCCAATAACGCAGACACTTATTTCACTGAGCACACTGAGCACTTATTTCTCTCTACACGGTACATACTTACCAAAAGCCTCTGTGCAAACTTACCTAACCACCAAGTCTCCAGTAGCGCTGAACCCGGACTCGAGGCGCTAATACCACATAATTTCTCCTGCAAGGGAAAGGGAGAGACATTACCAGGCACAAAACCTACCAGCAGCTAAATTCTACATGCAGCGCTACTCAGCCACAAAAATACCGGCAAAGACAATATGGACAATTTTGGACACTCAACATTCTCTGCGCAACATTCACTTGCGGAAGGACTTTCTAGCCAGTGAAGAAACTGGCGCCTGGAACTCTCTGCCTCGCTGTGAAGGCATAAAACAGCGCTTGGCACCTGAAGTCAGCCTACAGACTTTGACACCAATCACATGAGTGAATCGCGCTCCTGCAAATTCAGGATGGAGGGCACACCCTACTAAAGATCAAGGTAAGCCCATAGGAGTACATCACAGCACACAGTAAAGAGAAGGGAAGGGCCCAGGGGAATCGGGTGAATTCAGGTCTGAGTGTACACCTTGTATTTGACAGGTATTCCTCCGGGTGAAACAGGGGAAGGGAAGACTCAGGGTCAAGTGAGGCTCGTCCATCGCTCCTGCAGAGACACAGGTGAGTGTGACAGCCATGGATGGTGCAAAGCAAGTGTCTATGGCTATCCCCTTTGTTTGTTGATGGTAGTTGTCGTTGAAGACAAAGAGGTTTCTCTCAAGTACGAAAGTTAATAATTCTTTGATCATCTCTATGAACATTAAGTGTGAGGCTGATACGTTTGCAGAAATATAGTCGATTGTGTTGATGGCCAGTTTGTGGTCGATACAAGTGTAGAGAGAGCGCTTTCACATCCATTGTTACGAGTAGGTATTCTTGGTTGCATGCTGTTCCACTGATTATTTCCAGGATGTGCATCGTGTATCGAGTGTATGATTTGATTTTATATACTTCTGGTTTTATGATTCTGTCAATGTATTTTGAGACATTTTCTGTCAGCCATCCTATTCCGCTGACAATTGGTCTTACTTCTGGCAGTGTGTCATAATCCTTGTGGACCTTTGGAAGGAAGTAGATGGTGGGGATCCTAGGTTTGTCATTGCTCATGAAAGATTTTTCTTCATCTGTTATCAGTTGTTTCCTGTGCCATTTGTTGGTTAATTCTTGTAATTCTTTGATGCTTTTAGTTATTAGGCTTTTATGGACTATTGTGTAGCATCCTGGTGTTGATAGGTGTTTGTTAGCCATTATTATATAGTCTTGTTTATTTAGGATCACAATATTGCCTCCTTTAACCGCCTCCTTTATGATTATATCTTTGTCAGCTTTCAGTTTGTTCAGAGCCAGTTTAAGCATTGTCGTCGGCCCATTAAAGCAGTGAAAACCAATACGCCACGTGTGACAGGGCCTGCCTCCAGGACAGACACAGAAGCAAGGCCCACGTGGAGGAAACACACAACCAAGAGACCCCCAAAGCGGTGACGTGGCCTCACACACAGGTAGCAGCCGCCCCTCGCCACCGGGCTGTTCGCGCTGTGGAACGCGCAAGGTGCCCCGCACCCAGTGAATTAACCCCGAACATAAAAAAGAAACATACATCCCTCCTCACAGTGAATAAGATAAGCGACAACTACGCAAACCACTGCGCAGATGTTGCGGGTGGCGTCAGTCCCACGTAGCTTGGAGCACCACTATCAAAGCTTCATTTAGAGACACGAGAAGCCAGACAACACAAAAGACCCCCAAAGGAAAACAGAAAGAAGAGGTGACATCTGGGTACAACAGAGGAGGTGTGGCCCCTCTTCCGAGGGGCGTGTCCCACCTCGCTGAATTCAAAGGCCTGTTATAACGTGGGGCAAGTAAGAGGTCCACCCTAAAACAAAAAAACCCTTGTCCACACACCCAAAACAACAAAGCCGGCTCGGGCCAACGGGCCCTGAGACCATAACATGCACTACATACAAACCACGAACCTAAGAGGAGTCCGACCTGCACCATGAATCAATGAGGTACACCAAGAACTAGAGCCCTGGGGGAACGGAGAGAACGTAAAGACTGGAACCCCAAGTCGGCCAGCCAGAATAATCCCGAAAGTCACAGCAGGAAAGCGTCTCCAAAGGGAGACAGTGAGAATCCTCGGATCAAGCTTAGGCACAGGGTGATCCCCTGACGCACACAGTGAAGAGATCAAGGGTGTGTGGCCCCCTGCCTTGGGCATGTGCCCGCCAGCCTTAGACGCACAAAAACCAAATACGGACACTCTGAGCTGACCAAATTTGCAGCGACTTGCCTGGAGAGCACCCCCACGGTCACCCTTCTTTGAAAAATACAGTTGTCTACCCCTGGCCACCCACCAAACCACCCTCCCGCACACAAAGGTGGGAAGAAGTATCCCAAGAGATCAAGATCCTGAGAGGTGGCCACAAGTGAAAACATCAGTGCATGGATCCCAGAAACAGACTAAATAATTAAATCAGGTAATCTCCCTTAGTTTTTGTTAATGGGGGGTCATAGTCTCGGCACGGGAGAACAAGGCACAAAGCACTTATACTAAGAAAGACTAATGACTACCCCTCTCATCGTCCAGGCAGGTTGGGTAAAGTGATATATCTGTTAGTCACATTTGTTTATAATGCAAATCTCCTATTGCTAAACCAGCGTACATAACCGTCTTACTTATGCACTTTCACAAAATACAAAACATTACAAATCAATAATCATAAATGTGTCTACATCAATTTATTGTCAAAGGCACATTTAGAAAATTAAAAAGAGAAAAGAACGATATATATATATCAATCAGTAAGTGCATAATCAGCTGAGTCTAGTCTTAAAAACATGATAGGGGTTAGAAAATACAATGAGAACTGGCTGGTATTGGTGCAGCCGTATTCTAGATATTAGACTTTAGGAATTAATAAGTCTTGTCTTGTGTCGACATGTTTCGGCCTTGTTGGAGATTGAGACACTATCTCTAGTGTCTTAACACCTGTGGTTTTTCGGCCTTCTTCAGGACAGACAATTTCTTTTATTCAAAATGGAAATCTCTTTCATATACCCCGGTCAATTTGAATAGTCTAAAAAAATACATATAAAAATATTGTAAGCAACAATAGTCTCAAATACCAATATAACATATGTTGTCCAATGTAAGAGATTATTTGTGCAAATGTTAACAGGTTTGTACGCTATCTATCTCCTCTAATTCAAAAGTTCATGCAAAATGGAGAGAAACACATATTAAAAACACATCGTAACTAGCATTAAAGTCCCACTTTTGGGACACCAAGCACACAGTATATATCACACTAGACCACAACTTACATCCTGAATGGACGTGAGAAAAACGGCTACAAATAGCTGTAATAGTGTAGAACTTCTTATCACCGGGGGTGCATAGATCGCCTGTTCGTTTATTCACCCGGCCCGACAATTAATGGGACCTACATTTGAGTGGAAAACAAATCTTATGTCACTTATTGTCTCCACAAGTCTGTATTATTTCAGACAAACTGTATATTTTTCATATTTGACTGCTTACTGATCTTGTTTTTAATTATTTTTAATTTTTGTTTTTAATTATTACCTCAATTTTTCATATATCTTATCACGGGATAACTACAGATAGACAACACAGAGAAATTGGAAAAATTGCCTCGCTTCAGTCGACTTAGTTGGCTCGGTTAACTCACCTCACTGGGGGAACATAGTTCTGCGAGCAATAAAATCTACTATGCGTTGGGACACTCAGGCGGTTCTGCCTATTTTCTTATCCAGTATCAAAGTTTACAAAGAATCTTCAAAGCAACTCGAACAGTTGTTTGTCTGAAAAATGAAACATCCATTTCCCCATTTTTAGAGAATTAACACATATTATCGCATTCTAAATGTGTGGACCAAGAGCTAACAGACTCATTATACAACCCTTACCTGGAGCAGCTTAATACGTGGGTCAAACCGAAAGTATCCTCCCGTGAATGGTGTACTCGCGCCTTGAAGCCAAAAGGACTATTTTATCTTGTACCGCTGGAATCAGGTGATCAATCACATGATCGCCTGATCAGGTGATCAGTCACATGATCACCTGATGCTCAGGCTGTGAGTGTGTCTTAAAGGGACCGCTTACTTATATGAAGTACAGTAATTAGCCAGTGTCAAAGTAAACCTCAGAAAAGGCCAGTCAAGAGCGCATTGGTGTAAATTTAAATTTATAGCGCATTGGTGTCAATTTACGGAGGCGCCAATCAAGAGCGCATTGATGTTAATTTGCGGAGGCGCCTAAGTGGAGGGTACATGTTTATAAATACTCCAAATCTCCAAAGGGTACAAGTGAAAAAGTTTTTAAAAAAAATATAAGATATATCCACTATCTGGTAAGCTCTTATCTCAGAGAGATCAGTGTATTCCATTCTACCGCACTATTTAACCCTTTTGTGGCAGTGTTAAGGGAATAAATCCAACGTTGTTCACTTAGACTTAAGAGTGTTTCTCTATTACCCCCTCTTTCTGTTGCTGGAATACTTTGCAGTACAAACCAAAAAAGGTCTGTATGTTTGTGTTTCTGCTGTTCATAATGCGCAACTAGCGGTTTGTTGGCGACTTTGTTTTTTAAACAGGATTTGTGTTCACTTATGCGTTGACCTTTTTTGGTTTGTACTGCAACGTTGGATTTATTCCCTTAACACTGCCACAAAAGGGTTAAATAGTGCGGTAGAATGGAATACACTGATCTCTCTGAGATAAGAGCTTACCAGATAGTGGATATATCTTATATTTTTTTTTAAAAACTTTTTCACTTGTACCCTTTGGAGATTTGGAGTATTTATAAACATGTACCCTCCACTTAGGCGCCTCCGCAAATTAACATCAATGCGCTCTTGATTGGCGCCTCCGTAAATTGACACCAATGCGCTATAAATTTAAATTTACACCAATGCGCTCTTGACTGGCCTTTTCTGAGGTTTACTTTGACACTGGCTAATTACTGTACTTCATATAAGTAAGCGGTCCCTTTAAGACACACTCACAGCCTGAGCATCAGGTGATCATGTGACTGATCACCTGATCAGGCGATCATGTGATTGATCACCTGATTCCAGCGGTACAAGATAAAATAGTCCTTTTGGCTTCAAGGCGCGAGTACACCATTCACGGGAGGATACTTTCGGTTTGACCCACGTATTAAGCTGCTCCAGGTAAGGGTTGTATAATGAGTCTGTTAGCTCTTGGTCCACACATTTAGAATGCGATAATATGTGTTAATTCTCTAAAAATGGGGAAATGGATGTTTCATTTTTCAGACAAACAACTGTTCGAGTTGCTTTGAAGATTCTTTGTAAACTTTGATACTGGATAAGAAAATAGGCAGAACCGCCTGAGTGTCCCAACGCATAGTAGATTTTATTGCTCGCAGAACTATGTTCCCCCAGTGAGGTGAGTTAACCGAGCCAACTAAGTCGACTGAAGCGAGGCAATTTTTCCAATTTCTCTGTGTTGTCTATCTGTAGTTATCCCGTGATAAGATATATGAAAAATTGAGGTAATAATTAAAAACAAAAATTAAAAATAATTAAAAACAAGATCAGTAAGCAGTCAAATATGAAAAATATACAGTTTGTCTGAAATAATACAGACTTGTGGAGACAATAAGTGACATAAGATTTGTTTTCCACTCAAATGTAGGTCCCATTAATTGTCGGGCCGGGTGAATAAACGAACAGGCGATCTATGCACCCCCGGTGATAAGAAGTTCTACACTATTACAGCTATTTGTAGCCGTTTTTCTCACGTCCATTCAGGATGTAAGTTGTGGTCTAGTGTGATATATACTGTGTGCTTGGTGTCCCAAAAGTGGGACTTTAATGCTAGTTACGATGTGTTTTTAATATGTGTTTCTCTCCATTTTGCATGAACTTTTGAATTAGAGGAGATAGATAGCGTACAAACCTGTTAACATTTGCACAAATAATCTCTTACATTGGACAACATATGTTATATTGGTATTTGAGACTATTGTTGCTTACAATATTTTTATATGTATTTTTTTAGACTATTCAAATTGACCGGGGTATATGAAAGAGATTTCCATTTTGAATAAAAGAAATTGTCTGTCCTGAAGAAGGCCGAAAAACCACAGGTGTTAAGACACTAGAGATAGTGTCTCAATCTCCAACAAGGCCGAAACATGTCGACACAAGACAAGACTTATTAATTCCTAAAGTCTAATATCTAGAATACGGCTGCACCAATACCAGCCAGTTCTCATTGTATTTTCTAACCCCTATCATGTTTTTAAGATTAGACTCAGCTGATTATGCACTTACTGATTGATATCTATATATCGTTCTTTTCTCTTTTTAATTTTCTAAATGTGCCTTTGACAATAAATTGATGTAGACACATTTATGATTATTGATTTGTAATGTTTTGTATTTTGTGAAAGTGTATAAGTAAGACGGTTATGTACGCTGGTTTAGCAATAGGAGATTTGCATTATAAACAAATGTGACTAACAGATATATCACTTTACCCAACCTGCCTGGACGATGAGAGGGGTAGTCATTAGTCTTTCTTAGTATAAGTGCTTTGTCCCAGAAAGAGACTGACAGACTTTGCATACCCAAGAAGGAAGGTGGTGACCTCCATGAAGAAAAAGCAATGGCGACGGGGAGTCAGGACTCAATGGCCACTAAAGTAGACGTCGCCTCATTGCTAGAGGAGATAAGAGGCATGCGTGTTGATATTGGTGGTAAAGTGGATAAGATCAATATGAGACTGGACAAAATGGAAGAGAGGTTGCAGGAAGTAGAACACAACCAGTCCTCCCTCGACTTCATGGAAACACAAATGGACATCCGGCTGGGTGAATTAGAACGACGGGAAGCAGAAGTGGTCCATCGATCACCTTCGAACTAGACGGACAGAAACTCAAACTCGTAACGGAACCTGAGATTAAAGATACGATCCGGGAACTGAAGGAGACTCGGGATGGCGGGTGAAGGGAACTAGGAGGAGAAGGATCCCAGGATTGAGAAAATTCATTAAACTTAATGCACACTCACCCAATGCATCTTGAGGTGATTTCAGAAATTGTTGATGAAACGGTGCAAAGAGATGCTCACACAGATGAACTCATCGGGGAAGTACCAGTGGTGAGTAAAGCATCGGCCCGAGGGCAATATACACATGGAATGTTGCACAGCCCCGCACATTGGCCTAGTAAGCTGTGGAGAAATTTGCAAATGTTAGAGTTATGCAAGGATCATTTAAGTGGGTAAAAGGGGGGGCACTCGATAATGTGGTGTTGAGAGCAGGGGTCTGGGTAGAGGACCTCACTGGTGGCTCAGACTCACCTAGTGACGTTAACTGGGTGAGACTGGGTGTCATCCGGAGGGATGGAAGTATGGAAGTATAAAGAGGGAAGGGAAATGGGAGGGAGGGAGGGGGTAGGGTGGATTTGAGGGGGAATGGGAGGAAATCTGGGGAAACTCATTTAGCAAAAAGGCTCAAGAAATGACCTCTACCACAATGAAATATATTGAAAACGAGGCACTTGTCTGCATGTGGAGGTAGGCGAAGATCACATTGCACATGGCTGCGGTAAAGACAGCTCTCGTAGGTGACAATCTCTGTGTATGTACATTAAACGTCAAGGGTCTAAATTCATGCACAAAGAGATCCCTGGTAGCCAGAGAGCTTAAAAGATCAGAAATTGATGTCCTATTTTTACAAGAAACCAGATACCAAAAGGGTGAAGAACATAGAATACCAAGCAGCCTTATAGGTGGCACACACTGGGGCTCGAGTGTCCTCAAGAGGGCAGGGGTTGGCTTCCTGATACGAAAAGAACTACGTATGGAGGTCACGAAAACCTGGTCAGATGCTGAGGGCAGAGCATGCTAATATCAGGTTTAATACAGAGCATAAGGGTCTCCTTTGCCACAATCTATGCTCTCAATCAGGGGCAGAAGAAATTCTTACAAAGAACCATAGAAAGGATAATGGGGGAGGCACAAGGACACCTCATACTCGGGGAGATTTCAATATATGGATGGACGTAACCCTAGACAGAGAAGCTCGAGGGGAAGTATGCCATGAACCCATAGGTCAAGGAGAGGCAGAGCTCAGCAAGGCCCTGGAGCTCTATGGTTTGAGGGACAGCTGGTGATATCAACACCCACAAGAAAGAGGCTTTACCTTTTATTCTTCCCCACACAGTAGTCTCACAAAGATCGACTATCTATATGTCTCGAGAGACCTGTGGGAGGTAATGGGAACCTCTGGTATTCACCCGATCTCATGGTCGGACCATGACATGGTGTCTGGAGATATAAACTGGGAAGGTCTGTGCCCCCGTAGCTCAAAATGGCATTGCAATGACACACTATGGAAAGACCCCATTTTCAGGGAGGAAATAGATAATGAAATCAAACAATTTTTTATCACTAACGACACGGGAGAGGTGAAGAAGACAATGTTGTGGGAAGCGGTCAAGGCCACTTGGAGGGATATCCACATTAGGGGAGGCGCCCTCAAAAAAAGAGAGCGCACATTTATAGAGAAGAGATAAGAGGCAAAATAGTGGAGGCAAAGAGACTGCTCAGTCCTCCCCCATAGACAGACACAAATATCTTACGGAAGCCAGAGGCTTGAGAGAGGAACTAAAGTTATTGAAAGAGGGAAAGATAGTCCGGAACTTACAGTTCCTCAAACACAAATTCTATGAGAAAGGGGACAAGGCTGATGCCCTCCTGGCGGCACGATTACGGAAACAACGTGCCGAGAGATGGGTTACTGAAATAGAGGGAGCCGATGGCAAAAATACGAGCACAGCAGAGGGAATTGGGAAGCATTCCTTCATTCTATGAAGACTGATATAGTATAGTAGTGAAAGAACAGCACCCGCAGGGGCCATTGGCCAATACCTAACAGAATCCCACCTCCCTTCCCTGTCAGAAGCAGAGGCAGAAGCCCTGCAATCCCCGATCAAAGTAGAGGAAATACAGAAAGCCATCGGGCGCCTTAAGTGGGGGAAAGTGCCAGACCACGATGGCTTCACCCCAGGTTTTTATAAAACATTCTCAGGGATTCTGACCCCCTTTCTGATGACACTCTTTAATGACATTATGGAAACAAGAGGGGCACCTGACTCCTTCACCCAGGCCCTCCTCACAGTAATTCCTAAACAGGGCAGGGACCCTAAATGTTGTGGATCTTATCGACCAATATCGCTCCTCAACATAGATGAAAAAATATACCCTCGAGTCATTGCAGCTAGACTAGAGGGCCACCTGCCCAAACTGATACACTCTGACCAGGTAGGTTTTGTAATGGGATGCCAAGGGACGGACACCATGAGGAAGACACTGCACCTAATAAACGAAGCCCAAGGGTTGCAGGGGGACCCCACTCTTCTCTCCATAGACGCGGAAAAGGCGTTCAACAGGGTGGCATGGGACTTCCTAGACGGGGTTCTGTCAAAGATAGTATTGGGGCATTAGAGCAATTTCCTCCTCCCCAAAGACCTCCATAGCCATCAACGGGGGCCATTCTCGATGGTTTAACCTGGGGAGAGGAACTAGGCAGGGTTGCCCTTTATCCTCGTTATTCTTTGCTCTCTCATTAGAACCACTCGCCCAAAGGCTAAGATGAGATCAGAAGGAATTGCGGTTGGGGGTGAAAGATATACAAATTGGGGCTCTATGCAGACGATATGTTACTTCACTTAATAAACCCGCTAACTTCTATCCCAGCGGCGATTGAAGTGATAGAGACATATGGTCAGCTGGCAGGGCTCAAGATAAACACAGGAAAGTCGGTCCTCTTACCGATAAAGATAGAGATGAAGATATTATGAGGTTTGCTCCCCTGGGCATGAAAATCAGCCTGGGCACATTACGGCACCTGGGCATCAATGTCACTAGATACTTCAAAAAACTACATGAGGCTAATTTCCCCAACCCCCTGATGACGATCATAGAAAAAGACCTTGAACGATGGAACCAGCTCAAACTTTCCTGGATGGGGCAATTCAATTCTATAAAAATGGTGATTCTGCCTAAGATCTTGTACCTCTTCTAAATGCTCCCCATACAGATAACCAACGACTATTTCAGGAAAACCAGGGGCTCCTTAACACGCTTCCTGTGGCAGGGAAAAAAGCCCAGGGTCACAAATGCACTACTGTATCTCCACAAAGATAGTGGAGGAGTGGGGCTACCAGATATACACTCATACTATAAAGTCACAAAATTGAGAATCCTGATTCCACATCTTAGACAATGGGAAGAATTGGAATGGGTGGGTCTTGACAACTACCACATCCATCCTGCAACATTGGGGGAATGGTTATGGGTGCCCAGACCAAAGTTACTCAAAAGGATACAAGACCACCCCATATTGGAAACTCTGTGGAACATCTGGCAGCAGGGAGTAGGGATGAAGGGTGACACAACTTGGCCCTCCCCGCTGGGTCACCTATGGGTACCAGGAATTCACAACGCCATCTGGGATCCCGCGAGGTACCAATCCTGGTATGAGGCCAGACTTGCGAGAGCAGGACAACTCTGGACAAATCAGGACAATCCTGATTCCACATCTTAGACAATGGGAAGAATTGGAATGGGTGGGTCTTGACAACTACCACCTCCATCCTGCAACAGTGGGGGAATGGTTATGGGTGCCCAGACCAAAGTTACTCAAAAGGATACAAGACCACCCCATATTGGAAACTCTGTGGAACATCTGGCAGCAGGGAGTAGGGATGAAGGGTGACACAACTTGGCCCTCCCCGCTGGGTCACCTATGGGTACCAGGAATTCACGACGCCATCCCGGATCCCGCGAGGTACGAATCCTGGTATGAGGCCAGACTTGCGAGAGCAGGACAACTCTGGAAAAAGGGATCTTTCATACAGGAGCTTGAGGAAGCACTGGGCCTGGGGCCACTTCCAGTATTCTTATACTTACAACTGAGGGGGGTCATGACCAGAGAAATCTGGAAGGCCAAATTACAAAGAGAGCTTACACCCTTTGAGAGAGTTTTGGATACTGGTACTGGCACCAGATGTCACGCGCCTGCCATCCTTGCGTTTCTGGCATGCCTGGCGTTTATACCGCCATTGAATTTCCTGTTACGTTCGTAACATTCTTCCCTGTTACGCTCTAGTCTTTCTGGCCATTTTCTTCCTGTTTCCTACTTTAGCCCGCCCCCTGTTTACGCTTCGCGTTGCAACCACTTTGAGCTTTGCTTCCTCTTTGTTTATGCTCCTTTGTAATTTCCCCTTGCAGTCGTTGCTGCCTTCTGCTTGCTTGCTTCCCCTGCTCTTACTATTTTCACAGGCTGCTTCTGTGCGCCTGTTAAGACTTGATGGTCGTGTAGATGATGAAACCCCCGCCCCCAAGTACCACACGGGCAAGTATAGAATATAACTGCCCGTGCAATCTTTGGGACCACAGGTGTGGAGTACCGTCAGCCTGGAACCAGGAACGCCGGAAGTGAACCCCCTGACCACTGTAAGGCAAGCAACGAGGTTAGGGAAATCAAGGCAAGACAGTGAATGGTTTACAAGGACAAGTCACACTCTTTCTTACCCCAATGCCAGTGGTCAGATACCCTGGTTGAAGTACTGGGCAGGATTCTATTATGGTCGACGGCGGCAGGCAGCAGATGGTAATGTGGCACTCTTGATGGAAAGAAACACCTGATTTTGCCAAGAAACGTGAACAAAGTACTGTGATGGGAAATCGTAATCAGTTCAAGATGAAGTCCATGGTCAGAAATCGGCCGGTCACGACAATAACAATGGAAGATCAAAAGCAAGTCCAAGGGAAAAACCAAGTTTGTATTTTGATCCGGGAAAGATCGCCAAAGCAAAGGTACCAAGGAGAAGCAGAGCGGGTCCGTGAAGGCAGTCCGTGTTCAAGGATTACAAGGAACAGAAGCAGGGAAAGCGCTCTACAAAACTTGCCGTAAGCAGCTGTGAAGCGACGTGTGAGCGCTCGCTCAAATCTTTTGAAAGGCAAAAAAGGTCATGTGAGCGCGTCACGTGTTACGCTCCGTGTCACGTGAGCGCGTGAAGCGTTGCTTGAAGGCAGATGCTTCCGATGCTTCCTTCCTGATCACATGATGCGTACTTCTCATCTCGCGTAACCAATCGAGGCTGTCACTTCCTGATCACGTGTCACTTAACGCGACGGGGCCCAAAACCAATCTGGAGACCATGAAGTGGCGTGGACAGTCTAAGGGGCTCGTGTCGGAAAGGAGTTTCTCGTGAGTCGTTTGCTTTGCCACCATGAGCTGTAGTCCAACCGCCGTCGGGAATTACATGAGACATGGTGTTAGGGCGGTGTGTGAGTGGAGACATGACAGCGCCTTCCGCCGCTGTCTTTACTGCGGCCTGTCTTTTTCCCTTGCCTTCTGCTGCTCCTTCCTCCTTGCTTCTCCGCGGTCCCTTCCGCGCCTCTGGTTTGCTTCTATTTCCTTTTGCCTCATTCTGTCCTTCCCGCTGCCATCTTACGGTCCTTCTCTTTTTCTTACCCTGTTCCGGTTCTTCTACCCTTCCTCCCTCCTTCTTCTTAGTGTTGTTTGCTTACCTGCTTTTGCTTTTTGCATTACGTGGTTTTCCGGTTTCAGACTCCACAAGCCCGGACTTGCTCAGCCTTTGTTTCCCGCTTGTCTGTTTTTTGCATTTACACCAGGAAGATCCATTGGTTCACGACAGTACCTGCAGTAACTTCTATTCGCATTCTAACAAGAGGTTTTTTTTGAGCCACCGGCTTTTTTCCTCTTGTTCAGGTGCTCGCAGAAGGAGGTCTTGTGTTCACTGTTTATCCACAGGCGACACAGTGGCTTCCATCCGAGGGAGGTCCTTTCTCTATAAAAAGAAGAAGACCTTCCGACGGAAGAAAGACAGGAGGCATGGGTGGTCTACAGAGGACTCAGGTGAGGAGAAGGAGGTGGGGGACTATTCGGATTTGGAGGATTCCATTGATGTGACATCTAGCATTCAGGACAGTTTGCAACGCCACCCAGAACCTGCAATGGCTACCCCTGAACAGATACAGGAGTTGTTCAGCGCTGTGCAGGGTCGCTCTCAAGAGCTCCGTACCCTCAAGGCAGATAATGACAACCTCCGACAAATGGTTACTTCCCGTGAACAACCTTGCACGGAACTACCCCCGATGCCACTGGCCTCTGGGAACTTCGATGGGAATCCCAGACGGTTTAAGGAATTTATGGAGGCCTGCATTATACACTTTACTTTACGTCCGCTCACCTATGCATCCGACCAAGCACGGATCGGGTTTCTGGTGTCCAATCTAACGGGCAATGCCTTAGCCTGGACCTCCCCATTGGTGACAAGTGCCAGTCCTCTATTGCAGGATTATGGGGCATTCACTGCACAGTTTAAACAGACCTTCAAGAGACATGAAACTTCACAAGTGGCTAGTGAAGAATAGTTGGATATTCGACAGGGATCCAACAAATTGCTCACCTACATCACGCAGTTCAAGAAGGTTGCAGCTGAAGCAGGATGGCATGAAGCTGCTCAATACGGTTTGTGGTCATAATACCGAAAATATAAATCTCAAAAAAAAAAATCTTGAAAGAAAAAGTCCAAAAAAAAAAGTCGACTTTATTTTTTATGACGTTTTTTCATCGAAATGGGGGGGTTCCCCCCCAACCACCCTTTTTTTAATTTTTTTTTTTTTACCATTTTTTTTAATCCCGGACCCCAAAATAAATATATAATTAAAAAAAGAGAAATTCGAGTTATTTTTTTTCGAGATTTTTTTTTCGACCTTTTTGTCATTGAAGATTTATTTTTCGATATTTTGACCGACCACCGCTCAATACACCATCTTTAGGAGAGACCTTCGTGAAGAATTAAAGGATGAACTCGCTCGATCACCTCGGCCATCTACGTTTGCCGATCTCTTATCGGCTATTGTACAGATTGATTTCCGGCTGTCTGAACAGAAGACCGAAAAGAAGAAGGGATGGTCTTCTATGATGTTTTCCGACCTGCCATCTTCCTCCTTACCTGCTCCTCGTTTACCCAAAGTAGAACCTACGCAGATAGGTACAACGAAAGGTCCCTTGACCCCTTCGGAATGCGAGAGACGCAAGGACAAGAACCTGTGTATGTATTGTGGTTCTGAGACTCACCTCCTGAGGGACTGCCCAGAAGTACCACCCTTCCGTTCGGGAAATGATCGACCTCGGAACTGAATGGGACGGGTTTCCGAGGAAGGCAAGAAAATCTGCAGTTTCTGTTACAGTTTCGTCTACAGTTCCTTTAGAGGACAACAGGCTTATGGTGATCCCTTTATCTCTGAAGATCAAAGACAAACCAGTTGAAACGCTGGCACTCCTGGACTACGGTGCTGCAGGCAACTTCATGGACATCATATGGGCTAGATAGATGGGAATCAAGCAAGTAGCTAAAGAAGAAGATCAGAAGGTTGAAGGGGTTGATGGTACCCCTCTCAGCTCCGGCTTGATAACCCATACCAACCTTCTTATGGAGATGACCATACAGCAACATCAAGAGGTCATACAGTTTCATCTTATCCGGGCCGCACACTTCCTGGTCATCCTCGGGGTGTCTTGGTTCTGCAAGCATAACCTTACCATAGATTGTTCAAAAAACAATATTACCTTCAATTCGGATTATTGCTGCAAGTCGTGTTCAACAAGAAAGACACATGAACCCTTCAAGGTGCTGATGCACGAACCATCCTCTTCGCCATCTCTTGGTGTTAACTTCATTCCTACCAACCTACAAGACTTCAAGACTGTGTTTGCCGAGAAGGATCCACAAGAACTACCACCTCATCGTCCTGATGATTGTCGCATAGATCTACAGCCTGATGCCCTTGTTCCCTTTGGGCGCATGTTTTCTCTCTCCTTAAGAGAGAAGGCAGAACCTAGAAAGTATCTGGATTCCATTCTCAAGATTGGTCTAGTTCAGCCTTCTCGCTCCCCTGCAGGCGCTTCTCTGTTTATTGTACCAAAGAAGCACACGGACGAGTTGCGACCCTGCATTGACTATCGAGGGCTCAATCGAGTAACCACCGGAGACCGATACCCGATGCCCCTCATCCGAGACATTCTTGAAGCGGTACAAGGTGCCGTGGTTTTCTCTAAGCTAGATCTCCGACGGGCCTTACACCTGCTACGTGTTGGAGAAGGGGATGAATGGAAGACAGCCTTCCATACCCCGTTTGGCCATTACGAATATAGGGTCATGCCCTTCGGGTTGGTCAATGCTCCTGCAATATTCCAGAGGTTTATGGATCGTATTTTCTCTGACCTATTGTACCATCATACCATTGTTTACCTGGATGACATCCTGGCGTACTGGCGTACTCTTCTTCTAGACAAGCCCATCAACCTCCAACAGGTACTACAGCGTCTCCAAGAACATCACTTATTGGTCAATCCTGACAAATGTGTTTTTGAAGTATCCTCAGTTCCCTATCTGGGTTTCATCCTTACCGAACAAGGTGTTGAAATGGACCCTAGAAAACTCTTGGTGGTGCTCAACTGGCCCTCACCAGCATCAGTTAAAGAAGTACAACGCTTCCTGGGCTTGGCAAATTTCTATCGCCGCTTCATACCACGGTTTTCTGAGACGGTGTTGCCTATCACTTCCCTCTTGAAGAAATCATCACTTCCTTTTAAATGGTCTCTTGCGGCTGAAGAGGCTTTTGGATCCCTTAAGAATGCTTTCTGTACGGCTCCTGTTCTCCGCCAGCCCGATCAGACTCTCACTTTCATTGTTGAGGTTGATGCCTCGGCTGCTGCTGTAGGGGTGCTCTTCTACAGGAGTACGAGGGCATCAAACACCCAGTCGCTTACCTGTCGAGGACTCTTGGTCCCAGCCAAGTTAACTACTCTGTGATCGAGAAGGAGCTGTTGGCCATGAAGACCACCTGTGAGGAATGGCGTCACCTTCTCCAAGGCACCTCACACCCCTTCATAATCAGAACTGACTACAAAAACCTGAAGGTTATTCAACAAATGTAATGCGTAAATTCCCGAAAGGCCAGATGGGCCCACTTTTTCCATCAATTTGATTTCATGGTCACTTATCTTCCGGGCAGCAAGAATGTCTTGGCAGATTCTTTGTCTAGGTTTCCTTATTTGTGTTTGTAAACAACCAATTGTATTTGCCTACCCCCTCTCTCAGACAAAAAGCACTTGAATGGTGCCATGATAACCGGCTGGCAGGACACAGGGGTGTTACTTCCACCATTGATCTACTCCAATGACAGTTCTGGTGGCCGGGTCTAGCCACCGACACTAAGAAGTATGTCGCTTCATGTCCTGTCTGTTGTCGGTCCAAGTACGACACACAAAGGCCGCTTGCTTTTCTCCAACAAAGTCCTGTTCCTACTAAACCCTGGAGTCACCTGTCCACAGATTTCATAGTGGATCTACCCCCCTCCGAAGGGTATACTTGTATAATGGTCACAGTCAACGCATTCTCTCAGATGGCTCATTTCTCACCTCTTCCTAAGATTCCCACTGCTGCTGGAATGGCTTAAATTTTCGCCAGAGATATATTCCGTCTCCATGGCTTACCTGAAAAGATTGTCTCCGACCGTGGCAGTCAGTATACGTCTCGCTTTTGGAAGGCATTATGTGACAAATTGGGTATCGATAGGGCTTTGTCTTCTGGATTTCACCCACAAACTAACGGACAAACCGAGCGCCTTAATGCCTCACTCAAGCAATACCTCAGATGTTTCATTAACCACATGCAGGACAATTGGGTATCCCTGCTTCCAACGGCCGTGTTTTCATATAACTACGCCAAACACTGTGCAACCAATATCAGCCCTTTTTTTTGCAACTATGGTTACCACTCACTGGATTTACTCCCTTCTGATCTACGTCCTACTGTGGTTCCTTTGGTTAACTGCATTTTGGCCAAAATAGCCGAAGCTCACAAGATTGCCGGTGAAAGCCTACGAGAGAGCCGTTTACGGTACCAAGAACAAGCCAATCCTCATCGTCGACCAGCTCCTGTATGGTCTCCAGGTACTCAGGTATCTCTGTCCACTAAATATCTTCCTCGATGGCTGCATCCATCTAAACTGTTCCCTCGCTATGTAGGGCCCTTTCCGGTTGTGAAAAGGATCAATCCTGTAGCATATAAATTGAAGCTACCCAACAGCATGAAGAAGATACATCTGGTCTTCCACACCTTACTGTTAAAGGAAAAACAAGAAGATCCTTACCGGAGGTCCACACCACCTTCAAGACCTCTAGCTGACGATACCCCAGAAGAGTATGGAGTACAAAGCATTATGGACTCAAGGTATAGGAAAGGATGGTTGGAATGCTTGATCCACTGGAAAGGCTACTCACATATGGAAGACTCCTGGGAGCCCATATCGCAAGTTCATGCCCCAGTCCTGGTGCGTTCCTTCCATCGGTCGCATTCTGGCAAACCGGGTGGACCAGCCCCTGGAAGAGGGCATACTGTCACGCGCCTGCCATCCTGGCATGCCTGGTGTTTACGCCGCCATTGAATTTCCCGTTACGTTTGTAACGTTCTTCCCTGTTACGGTCTAGGCTTCCTGGCCATTTTCTTCCTGTTTCCTACTTTAGCCCCGCCCCCTGTTTACGCTTCGCGTTGCAACCCCTTTGAGCTTTGCTTCCTCTTTGGGTTTACGCTCCCTTGTAATTTCCCCTTGCAGTCGCTGCTGCCTTCTGCTTGCTTGCTTCCCCTGCTCTTACTATCTTCACGGGCTGCTTCTGTGTGCCTTCTGTCACCGTCTTTACTGCGGCCTGTCTTTTTCCCTTGCCTTCTGCTGCTCCTTCCTCCTTGCTTCTCCGCGGCCCCTTCCGGGCCTCTGGTTTGTTTCTATTTCCTTTTGCCTCATTCCGTCCTTCCTGCCGTCATCTTACGGTCCTTCTCTTTTTCTTACCCTGTTCCGGTTTTTCTATCCTTCCTCCCTCCTTGTTCTTAGTTTTGTTTGCTTACCTGCTTTTGCTTTTTGCATTACGTGGTTTTCCGGTTTAAGACTCTGCGAGCCCGGACTTGCTCAGCCTTTGTTTCCCGCTGGTCTGTTTTCCGCATTTACACCAGGAAGATCAATTGGTTCACGACAGTACCTGCAGTAACTTCTATTCGGATTCTAACAAGAGGTTTTTTTCGAGCCACCAGCTTTTTTCCTCTTGTTCAGGCGCTCGCGGAAGGAGGTCCTGTGTTCACTGTTTATCCACCCGGCGACACAGTGGCTTCCATCCGAGGGAGGCCATTTCTCTATAAAAAGAAGACAACCTTCTGACAGAAGAAAGACAGGAACCGTAGGTGGTCTACAAAGAACTCAGGTGAGGAGAAGGAGGTGGGGGACTATTCGGATTTGGAGGATTCCATTGATGTGACATCTAACGTTCAGGACACCAGAGGTATAATAGGTGCACTATACAGATCCCTCATGGAAACAAGGGGATACCCATCTAATAAATTAAAAGAGAAATGGGAAGGTGACTTAGGGAGGGAGCTATCCCCTTGCTCTTTGCTCCAGATATACAGAGGAACCTCACAAACATCGATTGCATGTCAATACAAACTTCATGGCATAAAACTCGTCTACAGATGGCAATATGACCCGGTTAGGCTCGATAAAATGTATGAAGGAGCGAGTCCCTTTTGTTGGCATGAATGTGGGATGAAAGCCGACTATTGGCACATGTGGTGGGGTTGCACAGCGGTCCAGTCATACGGGGATGAGGTCCTAAATTGGATTAAAGAGCTAGACGGGGTTGCGAGGGAGAAAGTACTGATGCTAATATTTTTTGGCTTAGAGGAGCAGGATGACAAACTCATTAAACTACCAAATGTGGTACATGGCCTGCTCCTTGCAGCCAGGGCATGTCTTGCCACATTTTTGGAAAAGAGAACTTCTCCCGAGAAAAGCCGAATGGATCAACGTAGCTCTGAACCTATACCGAATGGACTGTCTAACCGCTGCAATCCACGAAGACCAGGGCTCCATTGAAACAGACTGAGCCGACTTCTGTGCACAATATGACCACTGAAACAATACACGCAGAAACAGTCAAGCACAGTGTAACTTCAGTAAGCTGTAAATACGCACCTACAATGATACATACATTGAAGAATAACTGATTGTGTGCAGAGGAAAGGTCCCTCGCGTGGTGCCAGCAGTTATTGTGGCACATGTTTGAGCCTGTGGTGCAATGAAAATGTCTTCTTTGACATTTCTAAGTTGTGGTAAAGCGTTGTGGTAAAGCATTGTGGCCCAGAAAATCATTGATGCTATTTGATGAAGAGAACATTATTAGTCAAGGAAGGAGTGAAATCTTTCTATTGGGTTAACATTGGTAACAGAACTTTCTTTTGACAAAGTGAAGGAGTCAGGAACTGAATTTGAACTTTGTTGCAACCCCTGACTTTCCTTGTTTCTTTATGTTGAACGTAGGAACGGAATCTAACTTGAAACCTGGGGAAGGGGAGTACACCAAGGTTACAAAGAAAGACTGTTAATGCATTGGAAATCCAATTGTTGACATTTGTTGTGAATTGGCAAATATTTTCTTGTGTATTTTATGTTTAAGTGTGAGAGCAGATATCCTGTGTTAGAATGTTTTCCTTTAGTTTTGATAGGCATGGAAATCCTCATAAGGGTAGGGATAGTGAGGCATTTGATGAAATGTATAATTTAATGAGAAATCATCCTAATTTTGTTTGCCTCATTTCTGACCACTCACACATTTCTGGTGACCTCTTTTGCCAGTCTTGTTTAGTATGCGCATAAGTGAAGTCACCACGCCTGTGAAGGCATCATGAAGCAAGGCACAGACAAAAGATTCAGTGATAGATAGATAATACACTTTTATTTACTTAAATGTTAGGATGGAGTAAGGTCTAAACATGCCCTATGCTAAGGTGAGAGTAAAGATACTAAGCACGGACTGAGTCAGTAAATTCAACTTAAAAGTCTGTCTGTGTCCAAAACCTGTTGTTGCCCTCACAACTAAAGCTAAACAATGTGTAGGGATGTTAGCGCAAAAAGAAACAGTATTCAAAATAATGTTCTGAGCTTCTTCCAGCTCTGGCATGTTTCAGCTTCCCCTTCCCCAAGTTCAAAATATTTTCAAAAGGTCTCGGGGTTCCTTGCCCCAAGTTCAACACAGTTTTAGGATATCTCGGGGGTTCCCTTCCCAAGTTCAAGACAGTTCAAGTCTCTTGACTTTCAAAGTTACTTCCAGATTAGCTTTAGAATCCTTTCAACTCTTTACCAGCTCAAACAAATGGTTTCTTTCCCTTAAGCACTTGTGCCTCACAGCCTTTGTATCTTGGCTTTTCTTGGCTCTTTCTCAAGTAGGGGTTACTCAGTCTAGGTGCAGTTGTCAGACTACGCGGTCCACCCAATACAGGTCATGCAACCAATAACCCTTGGCACTTTGTGATTCTCTTGGCTTCTCTTTGGTTCGCTCCCAAAACAAGAGAGTGAGTCACTCGGTGTAGGCGCAGCTATTGAACCACACGGTTCACCCATTAAAGGTCACGCAACCAATGACTCGTGATATTTGGTTATCAACTTGTATATCTTCTTTGTCAACCGGTATTGAATATCATCACGTAATACCACACTTCTTTAACAGTCTCCTTTTTTGCCCAGATATCATTTGTATTTCAGACACTCTCTATAGCCTTGGGCCAGCACAGGCTTGCTCCCTAGAAACCTGTGTCGGTAATCAACATGTGCTGTGCTTTTCTCCTTGACAGTCCTTTGGCTTTGCCACAACTTGTATTCAATTTATTCTGTTGGTGTTTATTCTCTTCCACCACCTTGCTTTCATATTGTTCATTCAATTTTAGCAACTTGCCCTTCACATTTGCTTTTCACTTGATTCCAAAAGTATTCACTACAGGTTTCTACTTTGCTTGTTAATGCTTCTTAACGGTTTTCAACATTTGCTTTTCATTTAATTCATAAGTATTTATTACAGGCTTTCACTTTGTTCGTTAATGCTTCTTGACGGTTTTCAACACTTTCACAATAGTATATCATTTGCTTTCCATTCGTGCTGTATTTTCACATAATTTCCATACCTTCTCTTTAGTTCGGTATTCAATATATATTGTTGTCTTTCACAAAATACTTGGCAATCTGCTCATGATTCAACATTCATTTACTCGTGTTCCAAACCACATTCTTAGAAGTATTGTTGTCTTTTACAAAATACTTGGCAATCTGTTTGTGGTTTAACATTCGTTTACTGGGGTTCTAAACCCCATTCTTAGAAGTTTCAGTTTGATCGGGACTAGTAAATGTCCACTTACCGCCCCTGCAGTGCCCTGGTATGAGTTTTCCCTTTCTTACACGCTTGTCTGCTCCTCTGGGCGTCTTCCGGCTGTCTCCACCTTCCACTTGCCTCCTGGGTACGTGTCAGGAGCTCCATCAAGCAGCGCACGCCACCACTGAATCTCACGGCAGCGGCCCACATAAATTCAGAGTCTTCTGTGTTCCCCTACTCAAGCTGGGAACAAGCGGCATAGGGGATTGCAGGGGTTCCGACCTTCTTGTGGCCCGCCCGGGTCATAGTGCCTCGCTTACCCTGCTGCAGTACAAAGCATCCTCTCCACCGGCCCCTCCCCAGTCTGCTCCTCGCTTTGCAGCTGCTTCCATTTCACCAGGCAGGTTCTCCCCCCCCTCTCAATAGGTTGCAGGTGCAAGTCATTTGCCTGACCACAATTATACCTATTAAGGGGACATGCCTGACCCTTGCAATGACTTTTCCTCTCAGTCCTCTCAGTACTATAGTGGTGAAATTGATTAGAAGTGTGCATCACTCCTAGTTGCCTCTTCCTCATTTCAGTCTTAAAGGCATATGCATATGATTTTGGGACCGTTAGTGTGTGTGGAAAGGAATGACAATACCCTATGAAGGCAGGGGGAGGGTAGGTCTCATTTTCATGCAGCAAAGGGGGATACCATATCTCACCTGAAGACATCCTCTCCCCACTCCCCAAGGTCTCTCCCCAATCTCCAAGGCCCCTCACATATCAACCCCCAGGGACGGGATCCAAAAGTGATGGCCCTTCCCTGGCCACCTGAGCGCGGGACCCAAGGGCAGTAGATGGGAGGATGCCCTCAGGTTCCTCACAAGACCTTCAGGTAAACTCGTACAACCTGATATGCAAATAGTTATTTCCCATCTGTGAAAGGTACAGTGAGAAAAAATCGTGTGCTGCAAACTCTCATCTCAGAATAGGTTATCATGCCATGTTCTTTCTAGAGAGGAGCGCCTGCTTCCTTTTTTTGAAACTCGTACAACCTACCTTATCTTCTCGTCCCTGGGAAAGGTTAGCCACAGATTTTATTGTGGATCTACATCCTTCTATGGACTGCACAGTTATTATGGTAACTGGATTCCTTTTCTAAAATGAGATATTTCACACCTTGTTCCAAAATCCCTTCCGCAATAGAAAGGAGTCACATCTTCTTTAGAGAGATATTGAAGTTGCATGATCTTTCTAAAGTCGGGATTTCTGATTGCGGTTCTCAATATACATTGGCATTCTGGAAAAAAAATTCAAGATCAAGAGTACGAAGTGGCACAGATTTGTGACTCTCGTTTCTATTCTGGCTCTTTACAATATCTAATCAACTAGAAGGGATAACTACCTTAAGAAAGAACCTGGGAACCGGCTTGTTTTGTCCATGCTACTGCCTTGGTTCATCGATTCCATCGTTTACATCCATGGAAGCTGGGTATGTCCAGGCTTTGCAGGGGGCATGATGTTAGGATGCAACATCGCCCGTGGTCTCTCTGGGATTGGTGGCGGGAGTAACGCCAATCAATTGCTGTTCTCCAGTGCACAATTTGCTATCCACAAGATGGCCGCCACGTTTTTCTACATTGTTTTCTACGTTCCGGAGGAGCCTGCTATCCCTGAATATCAAATGGGAGGATTATGTTCATTGTGGTGCGTTGCAACTTTCCTGTTGCCTTAAATGCTTTTCTGATACTTTTCTCCTTGCCTTTCACTCCCTCTTACTTTCCTTACCTTTTGCCAGCTCTTGCTTGCCTTGCTCTCACATTACTGTGCATCTGCAGTGCTGTTACTTTCCACTCGCTCTACCCTGGCTTCCCGCTTCAGTGCGACTTCCTGACTTTACATCTGCTTTCCTCAGCTCCCATCCTACACTGCTCCTCTGGTCCTCCACATACTCTGGAGAAGCGAAGATCTCTTGTGACAACTTTGGAAACCTATCTTAAAATAACGAAACACCACCTTGGCTCTGGTCTCTCCTTTTGCCTCCAGACACTGTTCATCAAATAGCATGAATAGGGCCCAAGCACCCCCACCCTGTCTGTCTCCTCTTTCTTCTGCTAGTTACCTCATAAATAGCAGCCCTGTATATCAGGAAAATGATACTGTGACAAGGAAGAGTGAGGGAAGAATGAATATGGATGACTACAAACATACTAACACGTGGAAGAGAAGGGCAATGAACAGCCCTATGCGGAAACCAATACAAACATACTAGCTATACAAGGCTCAATAGTCAAACAGCCATAAAAACTAATGAAGGACTCTCCTCAGTGTCAGTCCGGCCTCAGAGGAGCATCGAGCTGGGGAGTGAAGCCGCGTAGAGAGGACGCGCTGCAGACCCGAATGCCTGGAACAGGAAGGCAGGGACCGAGAAGGCAAAGAAGAGCCAAGACCACCCGAAGGCTGGGGAAGCCGACGTCCGGTGGGAGGAAGGCGGCCATCTGAGTGCTCCAGACGGGACTTGATGTGCATGGAGAAACAGCGTGGTGGAGACACTGAAAGCAGACCGCTAGAGCCCCGGGGAAGCCGGAGAAGCTTGCCAGTGTTGCCGAAGACTGGGACCCTTGAGGACCAAGTTGAAAGGTACGCATAGGGGGTCCACGCACTGGGTGACCACACAGGCTGTGGTTGGGAGGAAGTGGAGAGCCATCTTCCTCGTCCAAGTGGGACCAAACAGAGAGATCAAATAAGGACTTATTGGGTGAGAGAGCACCCCAGAGAGACCCGAAAAAAAGCCTGGCAGGATAGTGAACCGGGCCTAAATGAAAGACACTATAAAGCTGTGAAAGGGATCTGCCCCGAACAGTGAGAAACTGTGAGAATTGTACATCTGAGATGATGCCTGACAGGATAGTAAACCAGGGTTAAGAGACATTACAAAGCTGAGAAGGGGATCTGGGACCCAAACATTGAGAAACTAAGAGAGTTGCATATGCGAGATAACGCCTGGCAGGTTAGTGAACTGGGCTTAAGTAAAAGACATTATAAAGCAGTGGTGGGACCCACATAACAAGAAGAGAAGACCAATGGACGAGAAGGATATCCTTTGGCAAAAGACAGAAAATACCAGGGGATGAGAAAGAGGTCCTTTGGCACAAGTAATGAGAAGACCAGAGGAAGAAAGATATATCCTTTGGCAGGAGCACAGACAATATTGACGCTATCAAAAGAAGGAGATCCCTTCCTAATCTTGTTTTGGAACTATAAGCAAATCACCTGAGAAGGTCTGGGGAAGAGAGACCTCCTCCCCATATGTAACATATACCCTGGGGGTGGACCAATGAGGGAGGATCACCTGGTTGGGGGGTTCTCGGGGAGTGGGACAGCTACAGGTGAGATGCAGTATGCTCCTTTCTTTTTCTTTTCAACCTAACATTTTATTGACATTTTAACTTATGACAATACATCAGACATTGTGTATATTCCGGAATACATTATAGGACATATTGGTTTAGTTGCTTAGTAATTTACTAGTGGGAGGATGTAGATTGTGGTCTGGGTGACTCAGTTCGAGGTGAGGGAGGGGGGGTAGTAGCGCTGCTGCTTTGGTGTCTCGTAGTCCCTCAAATTATCCCAGCCAGCGTGTGAGTGGGGGCCTACGGGAGAGGGTTGGGAACTATGCTGCAAAGTCCATGAACGCGGCCCAGGTGTTCTGGAATTGGTTCAGATTCCCTGCTCGGAGAGCCGTGATCGTCTTGGCAATGACCGTGTCCCAGCATTTTGCCCACCATAGCGGGATTGATGGTCCTGTAGGGTTCTTCCAGAGCCGTGCTAATGCGATTTTTGCCGCTGTTAGGAGGTGTGTACATAGACACGCTATGTGGCCTGTTAGGGGGAGCACTCAGTCCCCCGTGTCTCCCAACAGGACGATCCCTGGTTTCCAGGGGATTGCAAGACCTGTGATTGCTTTTATGTGGTCTAGTACTTCTCTTCAATAGTTTGTTGCTTGCGGGCAGGTCCATAGCAGGTGAAACAGGGTGCCTTCAGCTTTACAGCCTCTCCAGCAGCCCGGTGGAATTTGTGGGTTGGATTTGTGCAGCTGCGCCGGTGTGATGTAGTATCTGTAACAGATCTTATATCCGCACTCTCTGTTGGTGATGCATTGGGTGCTTTTATGGGTTCTCACCCAGATCTTGTTCCAGATTTCCTCCTCTATCAGTCGCCCCAGGTCTTTCTCCCAGTTGATCATGTATCTCTTTGATTGTGGGGTCATGCTTCTCTAGGAGCTGATATAATGTGGAGACATTCCCTTTGGGTGGGGCTGATGTTAGCGTCAGCTCTAGTGCCGTGAGGTCTCTGTAGCCCTTTTCCTTGACTGCTCTTTGGGATAGCCAGTGCCGTATCTGGGAGTAGCTGAACCGCTTCCTTTCTGGGATTTTGAATTTGGTCTTGCACTCTTCGAATGTGAGCGGATTGCCTCCCTCTAAAAAGTCTGAGATTCTTCGGAGGCCTCTTTCTTGCTATGTGGTGAAGCTCTAAGGCTGAAGGCCAGGTGAGAAGTCCGGGTTGCCCCATAACGGCGTCAATGGGCCCAGAGTTACTATGCATCCCCACTTTCGGGCTGCTGTTTTCCAGTTTATCACTGTGTTGTGTGTTGCTTTTAGGGTTTCCTGTGTTCGGCTGATTTTTTGGCCCCCGGATGTGTGGGAGGTCGATTAGGGGAGATTTGCATCACGCCTCTTCTATTTTCTTCCAGTATGGTGGGTCTGATGCTTGTGTTCAGGTGAATGCATGGGCTAGTTGGGCCGCCGTCTGTACCTTGCTACCTCAGGTACTCCCAGCCCGCCTGCGTTGTGGCTTTGAGTCATGATTCGCTTTACTATCCAGGCCCTCTCCCCCACCCAGATACATTTCAGTATAAATTGCTGCAGGTCGTTTAGCTCGCTCTCTGGGATGTGCACTGGTAGCGCCATGCAGTGGTAGATTAGCCTAGGGATCAGGTTAATTTTTATTGCTGCCACCCTGCCCAACCATGAAATCTGCTGCTTGTTCCAGTGGCGTATGTCCCTTCTCAGCTCTCTGAATAGTTGTGGGAAGTTGCTTTGGTATGCTTGTGTGACTTGAACGGTACCCTTCGCTGAGTTCCCCCTGTGCACACGCTCTCCTCACCTGAGCTTTCCGAGTCGAAGGTGTCTTGTAGGCCTCGACGTGCCAGGTAGTCTCTCTCCTTCTTCTGGTGCGTGGGCTTGTCACGGAGAGAAGCCACAGTGGCCGCTGGGTGAGAACAGCGGCACAGTGACCTCCTTTCCGGAACCAAGCCAGAAAATACAGGGAAAAACCCGCAAGGGGAAAAAACCCTGATAAGAGGTGTCAAGACTTGTCTCAGAAGGCCAGTTGTTCACAGATGAAAGAAGGAAGCGAAGGATCTCCAACACTGAGGGTAGTGGCTGCAAAACGTCCAAGTCCAATGGTAGCACTAGGCCTGAAGAGCAGGCGGAGAAGGCAGCAGCTGAACGGCTGAGGTGGAGGTAGAAATCTTCCAAGAAAGCACTGCGGAGGAGCATGGCAGAAAACCCCACGCTGACTGGACTCAAAGAGCAAGGGAAGAAAAAGGGTGAGAGAAAGAGAGAGAGAGAGCCCGACCGCCGGAGAAAAAGGCACAGCTAGCGCCGCCCAGGGAAGGCGGCGGAGAGAAACGGAAAACAAAAGTACAGTGTTCCGGAACCGGGACACCGGAGAAAAGTAACCACGGGGAAAAACCCCTGAGTAATTCCAAAGCGAGGTGCAGAGGAAGAGCGAAGGACCCAGAGTCGAAAGGTAAACAACAGAGGGGGTTGCAACGCAGCGACCTGCCGGGAGGCGGGGATTTAAATACTCCCAGCAGCGTTGCGTCCCGCGTTTGGAGCGGCGGCTGCAAACACAGAAAAGGGACTAAAGTAACCTTCCTCTGCGTCTCCTCAAACTCCAACGCGGAAAAAATCGCCAGTCACGGCGAAGGCCGCGACCGCGAGTGACAGCTTGTGCATGGTTTTTGGGAATGCGGCCCCCCAGGTATTGGATTGCTTCTTCGGCCTAGGGGATCAGTGATTTGTGGGAGAGTTCCTCTTGCTGCTTCTTTGTGATGTTGATTGCTAGTGCGGCTGATTTGTCGTAGTTCCCCCTGAATCCCGATGTGCTTCCAAACACTTCTAGCTCTTCTTGTAGTGGGTCTAGGGAGGTGCTTGGTTGTAATATTGTTAGGAGAACATCGTCGGCGTATAGTTCCGCTTTATTTTCCCTGCCAACTACTGAGATTCCTTGTATGCCCGGGTTTTGCCTAATTCTTCCCGTGAAGGTTTCCATACATAGGGCGAATACAATGGGTGAGAGTGGGCAGCCTTGGCGTGTTCCCCGGGTAATGGGTATGCTTTCTGATCTCCTCCCATTTACCTGCAGCTGGGTTGTTGGAGTTTGGAGATTGATAGTTCGCCATTATCCATGTGGTGAATTTGTGGCTAAAACCCATGTGTTCGAGTGTGCGTCTAGAGATATGACCATGAGTTCTTCCTTCCGCCGTGCAGCGCTCTCGAAAAGATCTAGTGTTCTTCTGATGTTATCGAACATACCTCTCCCAGGAATAAACCCAATTTGGTGCCTGTCTATCAGGTCTGGGAGCACCCTGCCCAGATCAAGCGGCCAGGACTTTGAAGTAAATCTTCCCGTCTAGGTTCATGAGTGTTATCGGTCTGTAAGAGGTTACTTGCTATGGGTCTTTCCACGGTTTGTTGATTAATATGGTGAGTGATTCCCCCATTGACTTAGTGAACTTTGTTAGCAGAAACCTGTGCAGTTCCCTTAGGGACCACTGCAAAAGGCTTAAGACTACAGGTGTTGGCAGTAAACCCAATTGGTAGCAGTCTGTACCACCCAGATTTACCTGGTAGCTGTGGCTGAGCAGCCAGACTTTTCTCAAGAAGAGTTAGACAGTATATAGAGTATACAAGATAGGTACAAAAGTACAGTAGCACAAGCAAACACTGACCAAAGCTTGGGTATAAAAGTATATAATTGTTTATTTAAAAACACACTTTGTAAAATACACTAACACTAAGATGGCAAGCAAGTTCTAACAAAGTCACTATTAATATATATGCATCCCTGATTACTTATTGAACAAGTCTTAGTTAAAACACCACTTATTTTCAGACAGAGGTGAGCGTTTAACCTAAAATGGCACTCCAATAAGTGAATTAAAAAGGGCGGGAAAAAGGCAGAATTAGGAAAATACACAATACCAACACTTTAAGAGAACCAGAGCAAGTCAGAAAAGGCAAAGTCTACTGAGGAGCAAGAAAGTCATAGGCCAGGCCCACTCTTGGAGAGAGCAGGGCGGAATGTGTCCAAGATCACGCAGTTGAATAGTACATTAAAGAGTTGTTGCAGATAGTTCAAAAAGGGATGGATCAGTTCAGTAAAAGTTAGTTAGTAGGTCCCAAGTCACCCCAGGATAGAACGTCAAGGATTTACGGGACACCTTGAACAGTCTGTTGCAAGGGAGACCAGGCGGGACACAGTACCTGAAATGGTGAGAAAGCTCCAGCGGGGGCAGTTGCTCCTGGCAGCGGGTGCAAGTCGGTGTTTCGTCCAGAGGAAGAGAAGGTCTCGACGTGGAGGAAAGCTGGAGGCGTTGCACTGCCAGGGAATAAACCAGCCGCAGAGTTTCCCGGTTAAAAGGTACTACCCTTTTATTCACGGTAGTGGTGAAGAGTGGCTATCCGGCCGCCGGGGTGCTTGGCACTGCCGATTCGACCACGGGACGATCCAGGAAGGCGAAAAGAGGGCGAACTGGTTATCCCCACCAGTTCAGAGGAAGAAGACTCTCCGGGATGAAGATCTTCTCTGTTGTTGGGAAGTGGTGAGACGGTTCAGCAGGGCTCCACCGGCGGTGTCGTCATTGCAGGTCGGCTCAGCTTCTCCCTCTTCAGATTCTTTGGTCCTGTGGCAACTTCTCAAGTTCCAGTCCCCAAAGCCCTGCTTTGATGCAGAAAACCCCCATTCATCAGTCCTAGCTGTCACTCAAACATGCTAAGTGGTGAGCCGGGCGGCTCACCACTGGGCCAATCACACAAGAGTGCGACTTGAGCTGTCGAGGCAACTCAGTCCAGGGTGCCTAAACCCCCCTCCCACACATCCTGTAGACCCGGACAGAGTGGCACCACTTTTGGAGGCTTCTGTGGAGAAGCCCACCAAAAAGTGGAACAAAGGGTTCGATTTGGGTTGGAGTTACAGAGACGAACACAAACGCCATTTTAAAACCGAGTCCTGGCAAAAAGACCCAACCGGGGAATAAATATTAAATAAATAACCCGGCGGTATCTTTAACATTGCACCAAAAAAGTGGTGCGTTTAAAATGAATGGGAAAATCCCATAGGAAATATTCTGGTGGAATATTTTGCGTGGTAACCACTGCCACCAGCCAGAAACTCAGCAAGGGGGCACTGCACAGTGCCCCCTCGAAAAACAGACCGAGGGGCAATCTAATTACCCCTACCAGTACTTCCACAATATGATGGTTTGTACTGGTTCTGTTCACAATTTAAGACTAGTAAAGTCAATGGTAAATTTACATGCCCTGGGAGACAGTAATCAGTCCCAGGGTATGGAGTCTATGTTGGAGGGTCACTCTGACACCCCTGTGTTACTACACTGAGGGTGCTGTGTAACACACTTACCAAAAACCACATGAAACCCTATGGAGTAAAAGACCCCATAGCCCATAAAACACATTCCAAAGTCAAAGGATATTTCAAATCATGCCTAAGAGTGGGAGAAAAAGAGTCTCACTCTTAGCAGGAGAAAAAAATAAACCCCAAAAATCCAGCAAAGCTGCTGGGCGACTCACTAGGTTTGGGAAATTAGCTTTAACAGAGAATTCTCCCTAACAACCTTCCCGGATTCTAGAAATGAGTTGAATACACAAGTGGGCTGTGGAGCTAGTGTTTGCGCGTATGATCTGAAACATTTTGCCGTTAGTCCGATAGTCTCCATGACTTCCTCTACTGTTATTGGGACTCCGAGGGGTTCAAGTTGGAGTTTCATGTTGGGCGCTATGAATGGTTGCAGGTATTGCCTGCTCTGGTGTTGGTCCCCGGGTTGGGTAGGGGGGCCGGACATAATTGTTTTGTGGTGCGTTAGGAGTGCACTCATTTTTCCCATGTCTGTGTATCAGGTTATGCCATCTTCGCCGGTAATACAGACTATATTATTCCTTTTGTGTATTCGCTGCAGCTTGTGGGCTAGTATGCGGGATGCCTTGTTACTTTTGCAGCAGTAAAACTGCTTCGTATATGCAACGGCTTTAGCTGATCGGTCCGCCCAGTGGATTTCTAGTGTGGTTCTCGCTTTCCACAACTCTCTCTCTAGCTTCCTAGATTGGTGAGTTTTTAGTCTCCTCTCTATCTCTGAGAATTTTAGCTCCAGGGATATTTGGACCTGGGCAATCCTGTAATGTTCCGCTGCTGTACTAATTAGTGTCCCCGTAATTACAGGCTTCATAGCATCCCATACTATTTCGATGGGTGTGTCTGGCGTTGTGTTTTCTTTGAAGTAATTAGTCACAGTGTGTCTCTCACCTCTGAATTAACCACTTCGTCTAGGAGTATAGAGTCGTTTAGTTTCCAGTACCTCGGAGGGGGTGCTGGTAAACCAGTTATTGCTAGGTCTGCTGAAACCAGGGCATGGTCTGAAATCATCCGGGTGTGGATTTGTATGTTCTCCAGACATGGGACTAGGGCCCCTGTGATTAGTAGTAAGTCGATCCGGGAATTACCTTCATGGGCGCTAGAGTAAAAGGTGTAGTCCATGGCCCCACTGTTTGCGAGCCTCCATGTGTCTACTGTTTCCATTTCGCGCAGTAGTTTGGCGAAGGTTAGGGCTTGTGTGTAGTCTAGATTGGATGGTGCAAGGGTTTTGTTTACTTGGGGGTCCGGGACCATGTTAAAGTCCACTCCCATGAGAAGTTACCCAGTAGTGAATGTTGTCAGTATTGGGATCAGGTTCTGTAAGCATTTGTTTTGATCCTTGTTGAGACAGTAAATTCCTGCTATGGTGATTGGTTGTTCTGAGATATGTCCCTTTACCAGGATGTACCTGCCTTCGGGGTCTCTTTTCACTGTGGGATCCTGGAGTGGGAAATTGTTGCTCAATAGGATAGCCACCCCCGCTTCTTTTCCCCTGAGGATGCAAAGTAGGCCTGTTTAAGTTGTAGGCGATGCTCGTCAGTGGTTAATAGGTGGGTTTCTTGGATAATTACCACATCACCCTCTAGGTTGTTGAGCCTGCTCTCTACCGATTTGCGTTTCCTTGGGGAATTGAGGCAGCCCACGTTCCATGTAAGGATGCAGATGTTTCTATCCTCATCCGGCCCCATTAGGTTCATGTAGTAGCGCCTCTATGAGCTCCTTTATTCCGGGCCTTCGGGTTGATATTTGGCTGGCCCCTTTTGGTGACTGTGTTTCTGTTATGTCGGAGTATGACTGGGTTGTAATGCGGTTTTCCTTCCTAGGGGCTAACATGCCTCAATTTCCCCCTCCCACCCTCCTCCCCCAACTCCATCCCGCCCTCCTCCCCCCAACTCCTTGGATCGAGATCAGCCTCATCCAACGGGGTATGCTGGCTGGACCTCATCGTCGAGCTAATAGTGGCCAGCAGGGCCCAAGCGCCATCAGCAGGATGGCCAGAGAGTGTGAAGCTCAACATGGTGGGACTGTGTGCCCCGCCATGAGTCCAGTGTAGGGTGTTATTGGGTCTGTGTGTCTGCAGTGTCAACTTTTGTCGTCAATTGCTCCCTCTGACATTTCGGGCTCCCCCCCGGGCGTGCCCATGATTGTGTTGTTTGCGTGTTTTGGGAGAGCGGATAGCTGCAATGGGCAGCCTGATTTTGGTTGTAATCATTGCTCTAGGGTCAGTCTGGTTCCGTGGGCCCCGGAGTCTGCACTTCCTTGTAGATCGCGTCCATGCTCCGGTCAGAGGCGGTTTCATCTTGTCTTGGCTATGTGTTTTGGATTCGGAGGCTCCGCTTTCTAGCCCTTTTCCCATGAATTTCTCTGCTTCCTTTGGTGTGCAGATGTACCTCCGAGTTCCTTCCCATGTAAAGTTCAGGGCCGTTGGGAAACTCCATCGATATTGTACCTTCCACTCAATTAGACATGCTGTGATGTTGCAGAGTGCTTTCCGCTTCTGTTAGGTTGTGATGGATAAGTCCTGGTACAGTGAGATGCTTGCCCCCCTGAAGAGGATCTGCTTGGATGCTCTTGCCTCCCTCATGATCTCCTCCTTTATTTTGAAGAAGTGGATCTGTACTAGGACATCGGGAGGAAACGGGGAGGAATGCCTTTGGGCTGCTCGATGAACCTGATCGAGCTCCAGGGGGGAGGTGTCTGGGAGGGTCAGGGTGAACCTAAACAGTTCCCTTGTAAAGTTCTCCAGTTCTGCGTCTGTGATTGTTGTGGGTATTCCCCGGAGGCAAATGTTGTTTCTCCTGGAGCGGTTTTCCGCGTCCTCTTGCTTGAGCTCCAGTAGGTTGCATTTTGCTTCCAGGGCTACAATTCTGTCCCGGTTTCTTTCCAGGTCAAAGGCATGGTCGCATACAGTGTTTTCCAGGTCTCCTGTGCGTCGTTCCACCTCTGCCACCCTTTTGTCAAGTGCTGAGATTTTCTTTGTGACCTCTTCAGTCCCCCTTTGGATCTCTTTTGTTATTGCTGCTAGTAGGTCTTTGAGGTCAGACTTAGTTGCTGATTGGGCAACTTCCGGGGCTTCTGATGTGGTGGCCATCTCTGCAGTGGGGTCCGGTATGTGTTCGGGTTTCTTTAGCTTCTCAGAGGAGGGGTTGCCCACCAGCGCCGCAATCTCCGTTTGCTTCGTTGCCTTACCACTTTTCGCCATGTCTGTGATGCTGGTTCTGGTCACAGCCCCGAAGTATATGTCCGTCCTCGGAGGTAGTGCATGGGAGCCTCTACTGCCTCTGGTGTGCTGAGATAGCGTCTAGCTGCCTGGGTTTAGTCTGTGGCCCTGGTCCCCCTATGCACTGGTGCCCCCTGCCCCGGAGGATTGCTTGTTTCTGGGCTGTCTCTCTGGCTATTTGGGAGTCCGGTTAAGAGGCGCTTTGGAGATGTGTTATCTCCTGTGTAGGTAGGGAGGGGTTAGTGGGTGATGATGGGGGCACTTTTGCCTTGAGGCGCCTGAGAGCTCTTCTTTCTTGGCGAGTTAATGGTTTGCCCTGTTGGTGTTAGCTTGGTTGAGGAGTTCTTCTGGTTCCCTTCTTCTGTGGGGCCTGATTCAGGACACTGCCCGGGTGGGTGTGCTCCTGGGGGCTGTGTGGTTTATCCTTGGACTGTTCCTAGGTCTGGCTCTGCCTCTCCACTCCCTGGGGTGCATGGAGCGGAATTTTTGGTTCTTACTGTGGGCTTCCACAGGGAGGTGGGTCGGCTGGTGTATTTCCTTTGTTCCAGGAGACTCCTGGGGCCTTTTTTCCCTATTACCGGTGTGTATTCGGAGGGGCCCTCGATATGATGCGTCATTTGGGGAGGTTGTTGGTACACCTCTGAGGCCTCTAAGGTATTTCCCCCTTCTGGTGGCTGCTGATCGGGTCAGGCCTCGAAGGGGTTCCCGTGGGTCTTGCGCAGGGGGTGCTTGTCAGTGCCCCCTGCCCCTGTGATATTGCTCCTCGCGTGTTGTGGACCTGGTTGCCAGGTGTGGCAGCTCTGGTGTTTGGGAGGTAGGACCCCCCTCCGGGATATTAACTAGCCTCCTGCGGTCAGTGAGGGGGGATCCTGCCACTGGCTTGCGCGTACCTTCTGTGTTGTAGATTGCTGCTGTCCGGAGTGCCGTCGGTAGTCGGCACCCACTGGTCCCTCTGCTCAGAGCTTGGGCGACTGCTTCAGTGCTGAGGGGCGCTAGTGCTGCTGAGGTTGCTTGGTGCGGAGGCCCCCTGCTGTATGCTGTTCTGGCCAGTACTTTCTTGTGGGCGAGCGTTGGTGCCTCCTTTATGTTAGTGGCACCACACTCGAGCCCCTGTTACGCTCACCTGGCTCCCACAGAGGCGTCGATCTGGACTGGACTGCTGCGGTCTCCACCAATGTGACACGTAGGGCCGAGATGACGGACTGGACTGGCCCACCTAGCTTCGTTTGCTTGGCCCGTAGGAATATTCTTCTGCAAGTGGAGAAAGGGAATTAACCACCCGTGGAGTTGAGCATAAATCCCCCCACCCCGTTGTTCTCCCCACTGATCACCTTGGATGTCCCCTCTTATAGTCTCAACTGATGATTTGAAAAGATGAGCTCTCCATCCTGCATTGAGCGCAGGGGCGTGTAGATAACCAGTTGCTTCACTGGCTCGAAGGAATTGGTAAGTTCCAGGACAATATTGACTCCGATATTCCCCGCAAGACGCCGTAAGTATGTAGTTCGTAAGAGTTAAAATGCCTGACTTTCACTCTTATCCGATTCCTTGCAGGTTGCAGCTTGACCCTACTGAAGAGTTCCTCGTGGCAACCGGTAATATTCTGGTAAGGATTTGTATTATCCAACACAGTTCGATAAAATAATGTCCATATGTAACCTGTTGCTTTCTCCCTTATTCAGGCGCTGAGAGAAAGTATGAAGTCTTGGGGAATAATGCCTCTGGCGGTAAAATCAGGTAAGTATTTTGTGGTGAGGAGGGTTCCCCTTGTTAGTCCCTTTGTTTCACCTTGCTGTCCTTTTGTTTCCCCTTCGGGGCCGGGGTTCGGCTAGGATGGAGTGGAAGCTGCGCCGACCCGTGAAGAGGAATAGACTGGATGCAGACTTGCAGGCACGGTGAGTGTTACGCTTCTGGATGCAGAATAACGCGAAGCGTGTGCTGCTCTTCGGGAGTGGTTTAAATAGCCTCCAAAGTAGTTCCAGGTAAGTATTCCTCCCCAGCCCCACCTGAGTAAAAAATAGTCCCTAGGTAAAATAGTCCCTTCCAAGCCTCTTTTGGCTTGGAGCTCTTGCAGCATTGTCTGCATCAGGTAAGTTTGCAGCATGGTCTGCATCAGGTAAGTTTTAATCTATGAGCCTAGCGCCTATGGCGCCAGGACTGACTCTCCATATGAGCATGGCGCCATAGGCACCAGGACTGCACCCAAATAGCCCCTAGCAGGGGTTGTTGGGCTTGCTTGGGGTAACTTGATGCCTGCTTCCGGGGTTGCTGGACTTGGTCTGGGTCCCCGGGGCTAGGCATCATGACACCCCTCTGTTGGAGTCCGTTGGTGTCGCTGGGACCTGGTGCTGGTACCTATCTCTCTGCTGCTATATTGACCTGGTTCACACTGGACTCAGTCTACAGGCATCGCGCCCTCCAGAAGTGGTTCCTTAGGCGCTCGGGTCAGCGGCGTTGCCTCTGATCCTCTGTGTCATCCCGCTCCTTACCAGGCTCCTCATCATCGCGCCTGCCATTTTGGTTACGGTCCTGGTGGCTGAGCGCAGCTTCGACTCGGCGATAGCTGGGTGTTGGAGCTGTTTTTAGTAGATCAGCGCGTAGCGTTAGGTGCCGGGTTACTTCCGCTTCATAAGATGTTGTTTTGGGATCATAACAGAGGATATTCTTTTCATAAATCTGCTCGAACGGTGGGTCCAGCCAGGAGCTTTCAGGAAGCCATGCTGTTCGTGTCGGCTCCAAGCCACGCCCCCAGTATGCTCCTTTCTTTAACACCTTTTCCCCGTTCTCTCACGTATGATGTTCCAAACCACTGCCGCCCCCCTTTCTAGCTCAAACACTTTCGCACAACACAAAGGACAACATACTAACACCAGAGCCATCTACCTGACATCTCCCAATACAAGGGTCAGGCAAAGTCAGGCAACTGATCAGAATCACACACACCTGACGGCCCTTTGCCTTCCCCACAGGGATAAAGCGTGGAGCCAGAGAGTACAGTAAGAGCAAGACAAGAACGGCAGACAGCACAACAAGACGGCTAAGCAGGTGTGGCAGTTCAATTGAAGGAGAAAGGTGGCGGGAATCGAAAGGGTGGTGAGGAGAGAAGTGACCTTGCCGTTTTCAACCCAGACCTGCGGAACTTTCGTGGAAGAGAGCCTAAAACTGTGAACAATAGCAAAAGTGTCTTGCAGCAGATGCCAACGGTCCACGGGGCAAGCTTATGCCGATAAGCTGGAACGAAGAAAGCTCCTGCACCCGTGATTCCGGCCTTGAGTCCATAGAAGCCAAAAGCTAAGCGGTTAATCAAAGCGGGTGAGTCTTGGGGAAAACCGCGAATCGGGCTGTGTTGAGTGAGAATCGCAAAAGTGGCAAGTTGAACCAAGATTAATGAATGGACATGTAAGAACTATGAATTAACTGAAAAGTGTTAAAGGGGAGACCAGCGGCAGAGGGAATCCAGCACCACGTGGGTGCTACACCCAAGAGACTCTGGTCAATCTTCATCTGAAGGAAACTACAAGTACAAGAAGGCTGGAGGAGGGCCAGCGAAATCGATCAAAGTGGTCATACAGAAGGGCAAGCCAAATCCTCGTACAATTGAATGACTTTCATCCACAAGCACTGTGAAAGAAAGGCAAGTGAATCCCAAAAACATTGAATGGTGTAAAAAGAGAACAGTGAAAGTAAAGAAGGGTCAGCGCCCAGAAGAGGGGGGGCCCAGGGGTGAGCCACTATCACCCTGATCGTGAGCCACAGTAAACCTGGTTAGGGGAGGACAAGAATCGAGAGGGGCAGAGCCTGGCAGAGGGGGATCCAAGGCTGAAAAGTTGTCAACCCAAGATTAGAAAGGTGAAAGTAAAAGTTAGGAAACTGCAAGAGTGAACCTGAAGATGAATCTATCACCTGAGTATTAGCAGTCAAAAGAGGTCCAAGCCCAGTCGAGGGAGATCCAGGGGTGAAGCATCACCCGAGTACCTACAGTCAAGAGGGGTCCGATCCCGACCAAGGGAGATCAAAGGGGGAAGCTATCAGCCAAACATCAAGTACGAAAATAACTGACATGTAAATAAAGAAATACGATACCTGAAGGGTCAGCGCCCAGTAGAGGAAGACCCAGAGGTGAGACCATCAACCTATTTGAACTGTGGATTACGATTGAGAAGGGTCCGCGTCCAGAACAGGGGAACGCAGGGGTGAATCATTATCACCCCTGAAAACTTTCATTAGGTTAAAGGAACTTTTGTTTTTGTTATTTGAACACATCAGGCCCAGAAAGCAAGAGACTTTCTAAGAAAACGAGACTTGGCCATCGACGGTCCGGAGAACTGCCATTGGAACTGTCGTCTCGTGCTGAAGAGGCGCGAGACTGTACTGTGCTCCAAGCTCCCATCTTCCCCCGTGAGGGAAGGAAGACCCAGGCTACCGCATCCTGACATATTATTTGAGAACACTTCTTTCTTTTCTTGAGAACTATCCCATACCTTTTTTGTATTTGCTGTGAGGTTTGGCAATAGGTTTCTTTGTATAGGCCCTTTTATTTTGACACAACGCCACTAGGACTGCCTTATTTTTCATTTCATGGTTGACACTTGCTCCCATCATTAGATTTAGGTTTAGATTAGGTGTTTTTCCAACCTGCACAATTGAGCATTCATTGTTCAATAAACACCCTTGAACTGTGATCACTTGTGTCTGTCTTACTTGTTGCCATCATGAGTTCCTCACAACAGTCATCGGAGGGATCACTCTCTTCGCTTTGTTGAGTTGCTCCTTCTCCTAGTCGTTTGAAGAACGAGGAGTTTCTGGTGAAAGTGCCATTTGGGCTTGCTGCTGTTACCATGGATCCGTTGACGTGGGTGACTGTGGATTGAAAGCCGGTGTCTCCTTCGACCCTTGTGTCTGATGCACCAGTACTTGGTCACCTATTGTAATTGGTTATTTATAATGCGCTTAATACCCAGATGTTTCTAAGCGCGGACCCGGGGATCGAACCTGTGTTGCTCCGCGTTGTCTTGCTTCCAAGGCGAGCGCATTGCCCCTGAGCTATCCTCCCTATGTGCACCTCTGCCTCATTCTCCTTTCTCCTTGAGTCTGTATACACTTTCATACTTTCTTTGTCTTTTTCTCTCGTCTTTAGGCCTGCATCCACAGACACCTCGCTGATGGGAGGATGTGGGATGGTTGTTCTTACAATTCTGCCAAACATGAGTTCAGAGGGGCACACTCCCGTGGAGCTATGGGGAGTGTTTCGATAGTCTCTGAGGAGAGAGCAGATGGCTTGCATAAAGGAGCCATTTATGATGGAGCACACTTGTAGAGTGTGTTTTAGGTTAGTCATATATAGTTCTACCGTTCCATTGGTCTGTGGCCATAAGGGGGTAATTTTCCTGTGCTGGAATCCAAGGTGTTCGGTGAACATTCTAAAGTCATGTCTGCTAATCGGTGGTCCATTGTCAGACTTTACAATGTTTGGAATGCAGCAGTCTGAAAATGTCTTGTCCAGTGCAGGTACGACACTGTATGCTGCCGTGGAACGTATTACGTGTATCTCTGGAAATCTGGACATTTCATCCATAACAACTAGGACGCACTTGCCATTGGATAGGGGTCCAAACATATCAACTGCTACTTCAGATCACACTTGGGGTGGCATTACTGTCATTTTGAGGGGTTCTGGAAATGTGCGTGGTGCAAAAGCTTTGCATGTTGTGCAATTCCCTAGGATCTTCTCGATTTTTGCATCCATCTGGGAAAACCACACTTTTGTCCGCAGTTGTCGTTTTGTGGACACAATACCCCTATGTCCCGTGTGTGCCATGTTGATCACTCTGTCTTGTAGTATCTCTGGGATTATGATTCTATCCTCTTTTAGCAGCAGGCTCTCAGGGAATAGGGACAATGTATGCTTCAGAAAATCAAACGTTTGAAGTAGTTTTCTTTCATTATCAGGGATGGTTTTCTCTTCCGGTGTCGATTCATGCCATCTCCCGGAGGATACTCTCTTTTTGACGGTTGTGAGCACTCGGTCCTGGTGAATGCTGTCGAGTATTTCAGCGATGTTGAGGGTCTTGGGCAGTGCGTAACTGACAGCGTAATTAATGTATTGGTCTGCCTTGCGGGACTGCGATTCCTCTTGTGCGGGAAGGGGATATCTCGATAGGAAGTCTGCTGGCTTGTTGTCTTTTCCAGGACTATGCACTATTGTAAATTAATATTCTTGCAGGTGAAGTCCCCATCGTGCAATGTGCTGAGGCATTTTGGCTGTTGATTTTACATAGATGGTTGTGAGAGCCTGATGGTCTGTGACAATCGTGAATTTCCGCCCGTAGAGGAACAAATGGTAGTGCTCACATCCTCAAGACTACCGCTAAGCTTTCTTTTTCAGGCTGGGAATATGCACACTCTGTGAGAGACAGGCTGCGGCTTGCGTAGACTATGATGCGACTTGATGAAGATGATGGGGAGCCAGGTTTGAATTGGGCAAGGATTGCTCCCAAGCCAACTGGGCTTGCATCGACAGTTCCGTTTCAAGATCCGGATCATAGTAGGCCATGCATGAGGCCGATGAGATCCGTCATTGGATTCCTGGAAGGCCTCCTCACACTCGTTTGACCAATAGAAATCTTTTCTCTTTCCTTAGAGATGCCTTAAAGGTATGCTGACGGATGCAAAGTCATGTATGTACTGTGTACAGTAGCTGGCCATACCTAAAAATGACCGGACAGCTGATGTTGTTCGGGGCGTGGGTGACTCAGTGAGCGCTTGAACTTTGTCGGGTCTGGTTTAGTCCTTTGTGTGAAAAAATATGTCCAAAGAACTTAAGCGTCTTCCTGCTCAGTTCGCACTTGTCAACATTTAGAGTCAGGTTGGCTTTTTCCAACGCCATACAAACTCGACGCAGTGCATCATCATGGGCTTCTTGTGTCGCGCCGAACATTAAGATGTCGTCGCTATAATTAAGACATTGCAGGATGTGCTGGATTATCTGATGTATTTCATGTTGGAAGATTTCCGTGGCGGAAGACACCCCAAAGCTGAGTCGCTTGTAACGAAAAAGACCGAAGGGTGTGGCAAACGTAGTTATATAGCGGGACTCTGGGTGTAGTTCAAGCTGATGGTAGCCCTTGTTGAGGTCTAATTTTGAAAAGACTTCTGCTCTATGTAACAACTGCATCATGTTAGTCATTCTTGGGGACACGTGCCTCTTCTCTTTCAATGGCCGTGTTGGGCGCCCTCATGTCTACGCAGAAGCAAATGCTTTTCCCTTTCTGCTTTTTTGGGGCTGGGACAATGGCTGACACCCACGGTGTGGGCCCGGTGGCGTGTTCTATAATTTCTTGATTTAGGAGAGTGTAGTACATCCTCTGTTTGCTTTTGGATGTTTAGTGGAATTCCTCTATGATGTTGTGCAACGGGTTTAACGTCCGGGTTGATGTGTAATTTGATTTGTTTCCCTTTGATTTGTCCTAGTCCTTTAAAGAGAGTCAGAAACATTTTGATCATGTCCTTTTGACTCACGCTGTAGGTCATCATGATTTGGTACATGATGTGTACCAGTCCCATCTGTATGGCAGACTTGAAACTGAGAATGCTGCCACCTGGCCTTTGACTACATATATTATCTTTGCTGTCTTGTACTTGTATGAACACGTGGTTTGAACATGCCTTTACATTGTAGGGGCGTGTTTGCGCTGTATCGGTGTATGTCATCGGTTTCAATTCTCTTTTACATTTGAGGCCCTGGAAGATTTCTTCATTTACTACATTTACGGCTGCTCCTGTGTCAATCAGGAATTCCTGGGGGCTGCCGTTCAATTGCAATAATAATGTCTATTCTGTTGCAGTCTTGTTTCCTATTGCATGTACATAGCCTTGCTTGCGGTCGCCACTGGATGCAGAGGAGTCAGAGGCATTGTGGCGTCTTGGTGAGGTCTGTATGTATTGCACCTTGTGCCTTGTGGACCTTCTCTTGGTGTCCTCAGGCGAGCGCCTTCGGCGAGGTTCCTCTTTCCTCTCCCGCTAATGCCTGGATCGCTGGGGGGATTCCCTCCTTCTGCTTGTTAACCGTCGACTTCTGCTTACGGGAGATCTTGTCTGCCTCGAGTGAGAGCTATCTCTCCTTCTGCTTTTTTCGTTGTGGTTGTTGGGCCTTTGAAAATTTCTTACGTTCTTCCTCACCGACTGAAAATCGATTCTTTCCTTCGCTTTTATCGCAATTGTGACCGACAGCGGGGCATGGGCCAATATGTGGGAAAATTGTAACCACACCTGTAGCATTTCTTCTGATCTTTGCTCTGTTCCCTCCCAGACACTTGGACCTGGCATAGGGGCGCTGTGGGTGACGTCTGCGTGATTTTTAGAAAGCACCATGTCAGCCCAGGGCAGTTGTAGTATTTCCTCTAGCGATCTAGTTCTCTGCAGTAACTTCATGCTGAATTCGGCTGATTCACAGTCAGCAACTGTTAGTGATTTGAGTGCCTCTTCCATTGAGTAGTGTTCGAAGTCACAGTATTTCACCCTCTTGCAGAGTCTCATGACAAAATTGTCGAGCGTTTTGCCTTTTTCTTGAGTGGAGATATGGAAAATGTGCCTGCTGTTCATAATGCACGTTTCGAAGAGGCGCAAAATAATTGTTCAGAGAGTCATTGAAGCCCTGAAATGTGGTGGTTTTATTCTCCAGCATTTCAAATACGATGTCACGCACTACAGGGCCTAGCAAGTGTATTAATATTCCTCTAAGGCGGTGTTCCTACAGCACCCCATTGCATCAACATATATGTGCAGTTCCTGGAGCCATCTCTTCCATCTGGGCCCCAAACTGCTAGTGTCAGTGATGTCAAAAGGTGGGTAGGTGGGACCTACTCGCCAACTGTCACGGCTCGCTCCCTTCGCTCCCGTTCCCGCCACTTGGGGGGCATGTTTTGGGGTTTATTCCCTACTGGACATTTCCTCCGAACCTTATGCTACAGTGATGTGATGAATTGGGAGCGCTAAAACCTTATTTTCCAAGTTACTTCCCTTCCGGATCCATTCCAGGTTTTTGGCAGCCAGCATGCTACTTTAATCTAATGACCATGCTTCCCAGAATGCCTGGCTCACTGCTTCACCTCCTCCCTTGCAGGACAAGGTTGGGTGGAGGATAGGCAACACCTGTGGCTGCAGGTGCAGCAGACCTGAGGGGTGTGCTCGTTAAGCAGCTTTAAAAGCTTCAGTTTGCTTCAATCCAGCGCTGGTCATTGTTGCAGTGTCCCTGTTGTGACTGGTCCCTTGTTCCTGGTTCCTAGCTTTTGTGCCTAGTTCCTAGTTTCTGTTTCTTGTTCCTCTGCCCTGGATTTAGAATGTATGTTCTTAATTGATTTCTACTTTCTGGATTTCCCTTTCTGTCTTCCTCTGTCTGCAGGCAGCCTTTCTCAGTGCTTTACCCTTTGATGCAGCCCAATTTGCCTGTATTCTCTGTTTCTTTGATGTTGTCCTTTGCTTCTGAAAAACTTGATGTATTAGTCTTTCCCTTTATAGATTTAGCTTCCTGCCTTTTCTCCTTGGATGGGTGGGAAAGGTTTCCTTTTGTGATATCATTTTTCCTGCTCCTGATCCTTACTTTCTATTGGGATCCATTCCATGTTTTCCATTGCACTTCTGCATTTATTTCCCATTGATTATTAGGTGTGGGGTGCTGTTGTAAATAGCTCCTGTGTGAATGCCTTTTGTTTTCCTCACTATTCTATAATCAAAATTCCTACTTGCCCCTTGACTTGGGTCTTATGTATTTAGTTATCCTCCACCCATTGCTGCTATAGCCTTCTGGGTCCCTGTTTGATCAACTGGGTTTGTGGATTTACTGGCATTCAAGTGGTCTTTCCGGTCCTCGTGAGTACTGTTTCTAAGTTCCTTATTCAGTATCATCCAGAGTGTCAGCTCACAGATCCTGTCCTTGCTTGCCCTCTACGTGGGCTTAGCTGTCATGTCCTCGGTTAGTTCCTACGACCTTGTCCCGACACCCAGTCCAGTGTCCTACCCCTCCCATTCACCTGTCTCCCGGGGCTCACGTAGGCAACCCCGGTTGGCTCGCGCGCTGGCCAAACAAACGCCATACACCCTGCAGTCACGATTGCGGCCGTTTCTCCATTGGCAGTTGCCTTGGAGATTAGGCCACCGCTCGAGCAGTAACACACTCGCTCGTGCTGTTGTGGCCCGATCACGTGACCCGAGGAAACGGTCACGTGCCCCGGTTTCGCGGTCACGTGACTCCGGTTGACATCATGTGACCAGGAAGTGGACGATATTTAAGCAGTGCAGTGCCGGTATCCTACGCTTCACAGCTGGTTTACCAGGAGTACTCTGTTTGACTTTCTTGCCTGTATTGCTTACCTGGCTTCCTTGGACTTGGCTTATGTTTACTGGACTTCTTGTGGATCACGTTTGGATTTGGCTACATCGGCTTTTCTGCTCATCACGGCTCCTGACCCCGGACTGAACTACGGACTTCCTCTGGATCTCGTTCTTGTTTATCCCTTTGGTGTAGACTGCTCTTCCTGGCTTCAGACCTTCGTCTGCAACGGATCTCTGTTGGGCCTCCCTGATTGCACCTCTACACGGGGTATCTCACTCTCCAGTTGGTGGCTGCCACCTGATTACCTGTGGCCCTCTTCAATACACTCTCCAGGTGGAGACTGGCGAGGTACCGCTAGACCTATCCCGCAGGGTGGGTCTTTTGCCTACGTGAGTCCCGGAACCATCCTCCCGTTCAGGTTTTCCATCCCTTTCATCAGATCCCCGGTAAGACTCTGACTGTATTCGGATTATTGTATGTAGTGTCCTGACTGCTTGGTATCTAATCATTGCCTTTTTCCACAGCTGCCTTGGGGTTCCTAGTACTTCGGTTCCGGCTTCGGATTATCTCCACCTGTGGCCGCAAAGGTTGCACAGGGAGTGATTTAGTGATTCTCCCTGTGCGGCACTTGGGGACAGAGGTCTTCTATATCTTCACGACTCTCAACACAAGACAGACTGTGAAGCCTTGTCGTGCAAGATATGGAGGGTGCCGCCGAAGACCCCCTGGCTGCTGTCATCCAAGCAATCACGTTACTACGAGCCGATATGGTGGCGGCTAATACCGCGGTCCATCAGCGTCTTGACCTGTTACAAAGCACCCAACACCCCTTACCCTTGGACCCGGAGCTCGGAGACGCCCCTCCAGCATCGATACCCCTTGCACACCCAATCCCGACTCCCTCGGCTCCTGTTCCGGTGGTTTTGCCTTCTCCCTTTCCTTTGGCTGCCCCAGAAAAGTTCCATGGGGACCCAAGAAAGTTTAGGACTTTCCTTAACCAGTGTAAGTTGCACTTCTTGTGTCGACCCCTTGTTTTTCCGGATCCTACCACCAAGGCGGCATTCACTCTCTCTCACCTAGCCGGCACGGCTGCTGCTTGGGCAAACCCGCTGTTAGAAACCAACCATCCTGCCCTCTATGATTTCGATCAGCTAGTATTGGAAATGTCCCGAGTGTTCGACACCAGGTATAAAGCACAATCCCATGATCTAGAACTACTGGACCTGTCCCAGGGGAAGGGCTCTCTTATTGAATACATCACAAGATTTAACCAACTGGCAGCAGAGACCTCCTGGCCTGAAAGTAAGAGATCGGTGGTATTCTATAGAGGACTAAGCAGCCCTATGAAAGACGCCTTGGCTATGGTACCGTCTCTGCCAGTCCAGTTCCCGGCCCTGGTGGACCTGGCTCTCCAAGTAGACGCACGACGCTCCGAACGCAGGGCTGAGGCCGGGTTTTCCCAAACGGTCAGCTCTGCTATCCCGTCGTCGTCCTCTGAAGCCACCGGTGAGCCGATGCAAATAGGAGGTGTTAGGAGTCCCATCACCTCGAGAGAGAGGGAGCGCAGAAGGGCTGAGAATGCCTGCTTTTATTGCGGCTTAGGGGGACATTTTGTGAAGGAGTGTCCCCGGAGACCCAGACCCAAGAAGCAGGTTTTTTATCCAGCTCGATCCTAGATATGGGGGTAGGATCGAGCTCCCCATGCCCTTCCCCGAAAATCGTTCCATCATTTGGTCAGATCAGGCCCATTCAGGTAGATGCCACCATACAGCCTGCCCCTGGGATTATCCACCCCGTGCGGATCATTATCGATTCCGGGGCCTCCGGGAACTATATTGATATCGCTCTGGCTCGGACATTGAACCTACCCCTGATCAATAAACCCCGACCCGAACCGGTTCAAGCAGTTGATGGGACGGAACTCGCTTCTGGTCCCATTAAGCAACAGACCACCCCCCTCGTCCTCACTATCCTGTCAGTCCATAGGGAAATCCTCCATTTTGATCTGATATCCACGCCTCAGTTCGGCGTCATAGTAGGCATACCCTGGTTACAAGAACATAACCCGCATATAGATTGGGGAACGGGACACGTCCATTTCGAATCTGAACTCTGTCAGAACTACTGCCTCCCCGTGGACAGTGAAACAGACACACCAACATCAGCACTCGGTGCTGTCGCCCAACTCACGATACTGGGCGACGACATTCCCCCTGCCTCACACATAGTGGGTTTAGTCACCGCTCCCATCCCTGTGGCTTATCAGGATTACACTTTGCTATTCGATCAGGGCTCCTCTGAAGTACTCCCTTCTCACCGCTCCTATGACTGTCCAATCGACCTTGTGCCTGGGGCCTTGGTACCTTCAGGCCGCATCTATTCTTTGTCCCTATCGGAAGACCTGACTCTTAAGGAGTACATTGATAAGGCGCTGCGTTTGGGTCACATTCGTCCTTCCAAGTCGGCTGCAGCCAGTCCCATATTCTTCTTGCTCAAAAAAGAAGGCGACCTTCGTCCCTGTGTGGATTACCGTCGGCTTAATGCCGTCACGGTGAAGAACCGTTATCCGATTCCACTCATCTCTCCCCTCCTGGACCGGTTAACCCATGCCTCCATTTATACCAAGCTGGATTTGTGGGGGGCATATAACCTCGTCCGCATCCGAAAGGGTGACGAATGGAAGACCGCCTTCTGTACGCGGTATGGCCTTTTTGAGTGTACGGTCATGCCCTTCGGCCTGTGCAACGCCCCTGCCACCTTCCAACATTTCATGAACGACATCTTCTCGGACATATTAGACACGTTTGTGGTGGTGTATCTTGATGACATTCTCGTCTTCTCTCACACCCTGGAAGAACACATACAACACGTACGAGAAGTATTGTCCCGACTGCAAGAACACTCATTGTTTATCAAACCCGAAAAATGTCTGTTCCATGTGTCTAACGTGGAGTTTCTGGGGTTTAACATCACGCCTGGTGGTCTGGCCATGAATCATGCCAAGGTTCGAGCTATCCTCGATTGGCCAACACCAAAGACCCTAAAGACTTTGCAATCTTTCTTGGGTTTCGCCAATTTCTATCGGCGCTTTATCTCTGGGTTCTCTTCTCTCGTGTCGCCTCTTACGTCCCTTACCAGTCCTCTTGTTCCTTTTGAATGGCAGGAGATACACCAGCAGGCCTTCGAGGCGTTGAAGAACGCTTTTACCACTGCCCCGGTGCTCCAACACCCCGGTCCCGAACAACCATACGTCGTTGAGGCCGATGCCTCTTCCTTTGCGTTGGGGGCGATTCTGTCACAGGTTTGCCCCACTACAGGGCGGTTGCATCCTGTGGCCTTCCATTCGCGTAAGTTCAGCCCCGCAGAATCCCACTATACCGTAACCGAAAAAGAGCTACTGGCGGTAATGGACGCCTTCCGAACTTGGCGTCACCACCTGTTGGGGGCCAAACATAAGGTTACGGTATACACAGATCACAGGAACCTGCAAGACCTGGCAGCCTTGAAATGTGTAAACAGTAGACAGGTCAGGTGGCATCTGTTCTTCGCCGCTTTCGACTTTCAGATTAAACACCGCTCTGGTACAGAACATAGCAAGGCGGACGCTTTGTCTCGCTCCCCTGGGGGGGTTTCGTTACCGGTGTTTCCCGACACACTCTTACCCCGGGGACATGTTGTCTGTACATGCACACCCCCTCTGGCACTACTAGAAGACATTCGTTCCTGGGTTCAAAGGCACCCCGATCAGCTGTCAGAATGGGATCCCACCTATCACAACGGTTTGCCATATGTACAGGACCGTTTAGTACTCCCTACCACTGACACCAGAAACCTAGCCCTAGAGTGGTCCCATGACGCCCCGATCAATGGTCACCCGGGCCAGGCCCGCACCTTGGATCTCTTGAAACGATGGTGTTGGTGGCCGTCCATGAGGCACGACGTGGGCTGTTACGTCAACACATGCTCAGTCTGTGCTCAGGGCAAACATCGTAGGGGTCGTCCATTGGGGCTACTGCGACCCTTACCCGTGCCACCAAAACCCTGGCACACCCTGAGCATGGATTTCATAACCGATTTACCCAAGATCCAGGGTTACGACACCATATGGGTAGTGGTCGATGTCTTCACCAAGATGGCTCAATTCATCCCTTGTCATGGTATCCCGTCTGCCCCTGCCTTGGCCAAGTTATTCTTTGACAACGTTTTCTGCCGCTACGGCCTTCCCTCTGTCCTGGTGTCCGATCGAGGCTCTCAGTTCACGTCCCGTTTTTGGCGTGCATTGACCGCTCTTCTAGGTATCGATGCCCGGTTCTCCTCCGCTTATCACCCGGAAACCGATGGCCAGACCGAGAGAACAAATCAGTCCATGGAACAATATCTGCGTTGTTTGATGCTACAACAACAATCAACCTGGTTCCAGAACATACATTACGCTGAGTTCGCCTACAACAACGCTACTCACTCCTCCACGGGTCTCTCTCCATTTTACGCCATGTATGGCCAGCATCCCAGGGTCCTCCCTATCCCCGACATCTCTCCTACCGAGAACCCTGCAGCAGTAGCCTGCGTTCGAGACATGTCAGCCCTCCATACCCAGGTCCTCGTTCATCTGCAGGAGGCACAGGCATCCATGAAGGCCTCCGCAGACGCTAGGCGTACCATGGCCCCGTTGTATCCCGTTGGGTCCCGGGTTTGGCTGTCCTCCCGTCATCTCCACTTGAAGGGCTGCCGCAAACTCATGCCCCGTTTTGTGGGTCCTTATGTTGTTTCCCATGTCATCAACCCGGTGGCCTATCGCCTGGTTCTCCCCTCCTCTTGGCGGGTACATCCTGTGTTTCACACCTCCCTCCTCAAGCCCTGCCCATCCTCGACGCGTCTTCGCCCTTCTCCTGCCCCCGTTCCCCTGGATGCACCTGATGTTTTCGAGGTCTAGGGCATATTGGGGTCCCGTTTCCTTCGGGGTCGCCTGCAGTACCTTGTTGACTGGTTGGGTTATGGTCCGGAGGAACGCACCTGGGTCCCCGCCTCGGATGTCCATGCCCCTCGATTGATCTCCCGGTTTCATAGGGAATATCCTTCCTGCCCACGGGGTCGTGGGCCTTTGAGGGGGGGCTCTGTCATGTCCTCGGTTAGTTCCTACGACCTTGTCCCGACACCCAGTCCAGTGTCCTACCCCTCCCATTCACCTGTCTCCCGGGGCTCACGTAGGCAACCCCGGTTGGCTCGCGCGCTGGCCAAACAAACGCCATACACCCTGCAGTCACGATTGTGGCCGTTTCTCCATTGGCAGTTGCCTTGGAGATTAGGCCACCGCTCGAGCAGTAACACACTCGCTCGTGCTGTTGTGGCCCGATCACGTGACCCGAGGAAACGGTCACGTGCCCCGGTTTCGCGGTCACGTGACTCCGGTTGACATCATGTGACCAGGAAGTGGACGATATTTAAGCAGTGCAGTGCCGGTATCCTACGCTTCACAGCTGGTTTACCAGGAGTACTCTGTTTGACTTTCTTGCCTGTATTGCTTACCTGGCTTCCTTGGACTTGGCTTATGTTTACTGGACTTCTTGTGGATCACGTTTGGATTTGGCTACATCGGCTTTTCTGCTCATCACGGCTCCTGACCCCGGACTGAACTACGGACTTCCTCTGGATCTCGTTCTTGTTTATCCCTTTGGTGTAGACTGCTCTTCCTGGCTTCAGACCTTCGTCTGCAACGGATCTCTGTTGGGCCTCCCTGATTGCACCTCTACACGGGGTATCTCACTCTCCAGTTGGTGGCTGCCACCTGATTACCTGTGGCCCTCTTCAATACACTCTCCAGGTGGAGACTGGCGAGGTACCTCTAGACCTATCCCGCAGGGTGGGTCTTTTGCCTACGTGAGTCCCGGAACCATCCTCCCGTTCAGGTTTTCCATCCCTTTCATCAGATCCCCGGTAAGACTCTGACTGTATTCGGATTATTGTATGTAGTGTCCTGACTGCTTGGTATCTAATCATTGCCTTTTTCCACAGCTGCCTTGGGGTTCCTAGTACTTCGGTTCCGGCTTCGGATTATCTCCACCTGTGGCCGCAAAGGTTGCACAGGGAGTGATTTAGTGATTCTCCCTGTGCGGCACTTGGGGACAGAGGTCTTCTATATCTTCACGACTCTCAACACAAGACATTAGCGCTGTCAGTATCTGTAATAGCATAGTGGGTAAGGAGTTTGCCGACTTTCCTTTCAGTCATACGGAGTTTCTAAGTGCTTACCCCACATCCCTTTTCATATATTGGTATTATTATTTCACTCTATTTGCACTCCTGGGTTTTAGTATACACGAGTCTTGGGTATTGTATGCACGCTGTTAGATTCAAAGTTGTTCACAGTGCGATTCCGTGCACATTTCCCTTGCCATATTCATTGCCTTCTTCCTTTCTTAACACCAATAAAAAGTATGAAATACATGCCATTTAAAAAAAATAATGTAAATGGTATGTTTGGATTAACTTTTCATTTGTGTTTGTTGTTTTTTTGTTTTTGGGGGTTTCTGTTTCTTATATTGGTGTCATAATAACTATCCAGAATTGAATGATTGTGAAGATTAATGGCTTGTCATGGCAACAAAGGATTTGGGACCATCTGTCATTGGTATCCGTCTGGTTTTCTGCAATTCTAAAACAATCTCTGAAGAGCCCTCTTTTCTCAGTCAGGGCTGGGCATACCATCACTATATGGAATAGTGTTTCCGACGTGTTTTCTTGTTTACAGAACCGACAAATTTTATTCATTATTTCGGCCTGTTTGGTTAGAAAAAGATAGTCTTTTGTTGGGAGAATGTTCAGACGAAATTGTAAATACAGGTCCCGGATCTTTTGGTCGGGAAAACGTACTAAGTACTCTAAGGGGTTTGTTAAGTGCTCTTATTTCAGTTTCGCATCTCAGAGACTGCTTGTATTGTGATTGTTGCGCTAGTGTTCTTATCCAGTCATTTCATTTAATTTGCCATTTCGCGTATTGGGTTCTTTGTATCAGCATTTCCTTTGGGATTTCTTCTATTTGCATCAGTTTCTCGACCTAGGTTTTCCACTGGTTTAGTGCTGTTACATTCATGGCATGGTATTTTTCCCGGAGGATCTCAATTGCTGGAATTTGTTTGTTGGAAATTACTTTTTTATCCATCTGCTTCCAGACAATTATTGATTGGAGGGACTGTAAAGCTAATTCAAATCTAATTATCGGCATTGGAAAGTTTTTGGGCAATGCTAGAGTTTTACACCAAAAATTCACCTCGTGTGATTGCCAGTTGATGTGCTGTTGATTTATTAGAGTTTCGCCCGCATAGGTCAAAATTGGGACAACTTTTTGTCTGAATAGGGCGATGCTTGGTTTTACTGAGAAGTTGCCAAATTTTACATGAAAGAATCTCCCTTGAAATGCCAGGGATGGAGCCTTTGATTTCAGGTGCTCTTTCCATTCATCTTCATTCGTTGATGGATTCAACATGGCGCCTAGATATTTCATGGTTTTGACCAATTCCATTAGTTTGCCTCCCAAGGTGGATCTTGGGAATCGACCTTTTCTTAGTTTTGGTTTGTGAGGGTCATGAGTTTTGATTGGAAGCTGTTGATTTGTAGTTTGTTCTCTTCCATGTAGGTTTCTAGTTTGTCTATGCTGATTTGAAGGCCTGTCATCGTTTTGTCCAACAAGATGATATCGTCGGCATAGATCAACGTTTGAATCGGTTCTGCGTTTATCTTTAGGGGATTTGTCGCTGGGGATAGAATCTGTTCTACAAAGTCTGAAGTATACATATTGTATAAAGTGGCTGCCAAAGGACATCCTTCATTTAGTCCATTCCAGGTGGTTATTGGGGTCGACACTATCCCATCTTTCGTGAGTCTAACTCTAATAGTAGTGTTCGAATAGAGTTGTTTAATAGGTTCGAGGATGTCTTCTGGGCATTTCCACGAGATACGTTTTGCCCACAATTTCTGTCGGTTTACGGTGTCGAACGCTAACTTTAGATCGATGAATGCAGCGTATACCTGATATTTCTTTATGCTTGCTTCATGCTTTATCATGTTTAAAAGAATCAGGTTGATGTTTGTTTCCACTTTTTGGACAAATCCAGTTTGTCGTGTTGTCTGCTCACCATTTGCGGTTGCCCATGTATTGAGTTTTTTCAAGAGGAAAGAGGCAAACAACTTGCCTTGCGGGTCTAAAAGGGCGATAGGTCAATAGTTAGCAGGATGTTTCCTGTCGCCCTGTTTGAAAATTGGAGTGAGTGTCGCGACTCTCCAGGTTGAGGGAATTTGTTTAGTTAGTTCAATTAACAGGAGCAACTGTAGAAAAAAGGTGGCCCACTCTTCTGGCGCTGCTTTTAGCTCTGCGTTTGACAATCCGTCGGGACCGGGGGCTCGTGATGTTTTCAGTAGGATGATACTTTTACTGATATCTTCGAGTTCCCAGTTTAGATTCCACGAGACTTCCATGTTTATTTAATCTTTGAGTGATCGTTATCAGCTACCTCTGTTTGTAGAGTTCTGTAAAGTGTCGTCCCCAAGCCTGTTCTTCCACCTCTTGAATCATTGTGTCTGATGACTTCGTGCTGTGTTTCAGGAGGGACCATAGTTGCCGTGTGTTTCTTTGATTCAGTTCAGCCAATATTGCCTCTGCGTCAGTTTGTTTTAAGAGTGCTTGGGCTGATTTGAGCCAATTTGTATAAATCTGTTTTTCTTTTTTGATTTCTTGTTTCATCGCTCCCGTCTTCTGTTTCTTTATTGTACGAATTCTTTCCTGTAATTCTTTTTTCTTCTGGTTAATTTCTTTGTTCTAATATAGCTTTATAGACCTGCAGCGAGGGCCGTACCGGGCGTTATGGGCCCTGAAGACCGAGTTAATGGGGTATGAGGGACCATAACGCCCGGTACGGCCCGAGCTGCAGGTCTATAAAGCTATTAGAACACCCTCAGGGCCCGATTCTGAACTTGCCGCAGTGAATGTGCTAAAAAGCAGCATTCACTGTGCCAAATAAGTACGCCCAGGCTCCACCTGTAACGCTCACCTGATTCTCGCAGAGGCGCCGGTCTTGACTGGGCGACTACCGTATCTTCAAAGGTGATGTGTAGCACCCGGTTGGCTCTTTGGGCTGGACCTCTGTGCACTGTATGCCTGACGTGTAGAGTAAGATGTCTGCAGATAGAAAATATGGGGTTAATGAACTGGGGTTATTGGGGTGTCCCTATCTCTTTCCTCTTCTCCTCTCCTGTAGACCCCCAAAGGTTAACGCTCTCACCTTAGGTAAGTGAATGCCGAGCTCTCCATCTGCCTCGGGGCAGGGTGCTGTAACCAGTTTCTTCACTGGATAGGTAGCGCAGGCCTCTTGACTTCAGAGGACTGCTGTCCGTCGTTTACTGCACGAACTGTAAGTTTCGAGTCATTCAAATGTCTTTAAAGTCTTTAGTAATGATGTCTCTTGTTTTGCAGGGTTCCGGCGATGGCGGATGACGGGCTGAAGTGAGTTAAAGATGGAGCCCGTGTGATGAATAGAAGCGCCTGGAAGCACGTAAGTAAGCGCTTGTTGCCTGCTTCACTATGCGCTCTAACTGTCTTTTTATTTTGCAGGTACGAGTTCGGAGCGGCTGCAGGGTGCCGGAATACCCACTGGATTAGATGTGGAAAGGAGTAATGGCACGTGAGTATTAAAGTTCCCCAATGTCTTTAAACGCACCTTGTTTTGTCTTTCAGATGCGGGATGCAGCGCCGAAGGCCTCCGGAGCGTACGAAGAGTAGGTAAGCCTTTGCCTTTCAGATGCCGGAATGCTAACCTGTTCTTTCTTGTCTTTATAGGTGTTGCTGAAGACTGGATTCAGGATGGTAAGCCTTTGCCTTTCAGATGCCGGAATGCTAACCTGTTCTTTCTTGTCTTTATAGGTGTTGCTGAAGACTGGATTCAGGATGGTAAGCCTTTTTCCTTAGGCCCAGGACCGGATGCAGAAGACACGATGAGCGTTCTGCTGCAGAGGTTGCAGAATAACGCAAAGCAAGATTCATCCACCGGGTGTGGTTTAAATAGCCTCCTGTAGTGCTTAGGTGTCTCCTTCCACAGCCACGCCTAAGTAAGAAAAGAGTTCCTGGTAAGAAAAGAGTTCCTGCCTTCCAGAAGAGTTCCAGTGTTCTGAATCTAGGGAGTGGCTCCAGCCCCACCCAACAGGAAAAGTAGTTCCAAACAGAAGAGGATCAGAGGCTCAACTGGCAGGCAAGTAAGCAGCATGGTCTGCTGAAGGTAAGTCCACCCAAGCATTATGAGCCCGGCGCTTCCAGCGCTGGGACTGGGCATATTTATGAGCCTGGTGCCACTGGCGCCAGGACTGGGTCCAAAAGGTCCCAATTGGGACTGGTTGGCACTCGGAACCTGGGTTATGGATCTGCTTCCAAGGGAGTTGGGAAAACCCTGACCTTTTGGAAGCAGAGATCATGACAGTACCCCCCCTCAAGGCCCCTCCCAAACCGGGCTTCTCCGGGGGTTTTGGCTTGTTAGGAAATGTTCGGTGAAATCTTTTGATTAGGCGAGGAGCGTGGACATATTCAGCAGGTTCCCAGGATCTCTCTTGGGGGCCGTAGCCTTTCCAGTCAATTAGGTAGAATAGTTTAGATTTGGAGATCTTGGAGTCCAGAATGCTTTTGACTTCAAACTCGAGTTCTCCATCCACTAGGATAGGTTTTGGAGATTTGGTTAGTCGGGTTTGAGGTTGCACGGGTTTTAATAGAGAGACGTGGAAGACCGGATGTATCTTCATGTGCGGGGGCAAGTCCAACTTGATCGCTACTGGGTTTACTATGGTAGTGATGGAATAGGGACCAAGTTATCTTGGGTTGAATGTGCGTGGCCCTTTTAGAGATAGATATTTGGTGGATAACCAGACTTGATCCCCTACTTGATAGTGAGGGGCTTCCTTCCGATGTTGATCTGCTCCTTTCTTGTATTGTTCTTTAGCCCTTTGAAGGTGAGAAACAGCTTCCTTAAAGGCTTGGGTGATTGTAGAATGCAGGTAGTCTACTGCTGGTGTTTCAAGATCTTGGAGGGGATCCAACTCCGAGGTTCGAGGGTGACTGCCGTACAAAAGAAAAAACGGGGTTTTCCCAGTTCCCGAATGGACAGAGTTATTGTAGGCATACTCGCTATCCAAAGGATATCTTTCCAAGTTTTTTCAGTTTGTTGCAGCATGCAGCGTAAATACTGTTCCAGAGTTTGATTGGTCCTCTCGGTTTGTCCGTCGGTCTGAGGGTGTGACTGGTCGATAGTCTCACATCAATTTGAGCCGACCGACAGCAACTTCGCCAAAAATGAGAAATAAATTGACTACCTCGATCCGAAATTAGAACCGAAGGAAAACCGTGCAGTCGGACGATGTTTTCGAGAAATTCTCGGGCCAGAGTTGCTGCTGTTGGCAAGCCTTTGAGCGGAATGAAATGCGCCATCTTGGAGAATAAGTCCACGATTACTAGAATCGTATTGTATCCGGAGCATGGAGGTAGATCGGTGATGAAGTCCATAGAAAGCAGGGCGTAAGAGGCCTGCTGGTCTTTCCTTTTGACTCTTGTTTTGGGCGCATACTCCACAGGACATTATAAAGTCTCTGATATCTTTTTTCCAAGACGGCCACCAGAAGTAGCGCTTGATCTTTTCTGAGGTCTTGGCTATACCGGGATGACCTTCCATTAAAGAGTCGTGATAACAAGAGATTACTTTTTTCTGTAAATCTGTGCTGGGTAGGTATAATCGTTCTTGGAAATACAATAAGTTGTCCTTTACTGCAAAGTCCTTTCCCTGCAGATGCCAATTCTGTATGTCTGCTGGAGTTACAAGTTGCCTGGCTTTATCCTTAACTTCCTCTATGGATTCTGTGGCGATTACACCCAGAATTCTTTGTTCGGGAATGATTGGTACAGGTTTAGGGTTGACCAAGTGTTCTTCCACTCCCATCCGAGAAAGGGCATCGGCTTTACCGTTCTTTGTACCAGGTCGATAGGTAATTATGAAGTCAAACTCGGCAAAGAATAATGCCCAACGGAGTTGTCTAGAGGATTGGGCTTTTGCGGTCTTCAAATATTGCAGGTTTCGGTGATCCGTAATCACAGTAACGGTGTGTCGGGCCCCCAGCAGATAATGCCGCCAAGCCTTAAAGGCAGACTTGATAGCCAGAAGTTCCTTGTCAGTAATCGTGTAATTGATTTCAGGAGGCGAGAATTTGCGGGACCAAAATGCCACGGGATGCAACTGATTGGTTACCGGGTCCTTTTGTGAAAGAACTGCCCCCATGGCAAGGCTTGAAGCATCAGTTTCCACGATGTAGGGGAGTTCGGGGCGAGGGTGTTTTAAGATTGGTGCAGAGATAAATTTAGTCTTCAAATCCTGGAAAGCTTGTTCCGCCTCGGTAGACCATTCAAAACGTTTGTTTTTCTTTAACAAGGCAGTGATGGGCTGGACTATTCGAGAGAATTCGGGGATAAACCTGCGGTAAAAGTTAGCGAAGCCTAACATGCTTTGCACACCTTTTACGGAGGATGGTGATGGCCATTTGAGAACTGCATCAACCTTCTTTGAATCCATACGCACTCCGCCAGGTGATAATATGAATCCCAAGAATTCAACTTCAGTCACGTTGAAAACACATTTTTCCAACTTAGCGAAAAGTTTGTGTTGACGCAATCTTTCGAGGACCATTTTCACGTGTTTCCGATGTTCAGATTCCGATGAAGAATAAACGAGGATGTCGTCAATGTAAACAACAACACATACATCTATGAGCTCTCTGAGGACATCGTTCATAAAATATTGAAAGGCGGCCGGGGCATTGCAAAGTCCGAAGGGCATGACCTGATATTCAAATAGCCCATACTTGGTGCGGAAGGCCGTCTTCCATTCATCGCCCTCTTTTACTCGTACCAAGTGGTAAGCTCCTCTAAGATCCAGCTTTGTATATATGCATGCTTTTCTGACTTGGTCCAGGAGTTCAGGGATCAAAGGTAACGGATATCTATTCTTAACGGTGATCTGGTTCAGGGAGCGATAATCGATACAAGTTCTAAGGTCTCCTTCCTTTTTTGGAACGAAGAACAAAGCTGAAGAAGCAGGGGACTTGGAAGGACGAATAAACCCATTTGCCAGGTATTGATCCAGGTATTGTCGAAGGTGAAGGTTCTCAGGCTCGGTGAGGGCATAAATTCTACTACAAGGAGGAGTAGATCCAGGTATCAGGTCTATCTGGCAGTCATAAGACCTATGAGGAGGTAGAGAGTTAGCCTGATCCTTCCGGAAAACATCTTGGTATTCTAGGTATTCGGGAGGTAACTGGGGAGTCTCTGAAGAAATTGCGGCCAGTGCAACACCAGGTGGAGGGTGACAAGTAGAGACACATTCTGGAAACTGGACCGTTCTTGCTCGCCAATCGATCAGAGGATTGTGTTTCTCTAACCAAGGTATTCCTAGAATAATCTGAAACTGAGGGGCCTTGATCACATCGAACACGATCTTCTCATGGTGTCCATCTTGACTTACTAGCGTCACCTCTTGAGTGGTATGCGTTACTGGCCCGGAGGCTATCTCCGTACCATCCACCGTAGTAATGACGTCCTTTACAGCCTTGGGACAAAGAGTTAGATTCATCCTCAAAACCATTTCATGATCCACATAATTGCCGATGGCACCGCTGTCGACGTAAGCTTCAATTGCATGTAATCGATCCAGATTATCAGGGCTAATGAGGACCATAGGTATCACGAAATGCGAGGTCACGGAACTGGTTTTCACGCTCGGCAAGAGGACCTCTATTCTTGTCGGGCGAGGTCGTTTCCCTGCTCAGAGTTTGTAACTTTGGTAACTGCAGCTCCTACTGCCTTCTTGGCAGGTTTCACCGGACAGTCTCGAAGAAAGTGCCCTGAGTTTCCGCAATATAGGCATAATTGCAACTGTTTCCTCCTTTCCCGCTCCCTTTGTGTTAGAGGACCTTTCAGACCCCCTATTTGCATGGGTTCCCCGGAGTCTACTCCTTTGGAAGGAGTTGGCGGTTTGGAAAATACTCGAGCATCAAACTTGGAACGATCGGCCTTCCTGTTCTGCAGCCTGTGATCAATTTGAACGACCAAGTCTATATAATCCGAACAGTCTTGTGGGGGATTCACTACTTGGGCTAAAACGTCTTTGAGCTCTCCACGTAGACCTCTATAAAACAGCGTAATCCTTTTGTCCTCAGGCCATTGAGTTTCCACTATTAGTCTATTGAAAGATGCAATATAAGCCAAAAGGTCTTGATTACCCTGTCGCAACGAAAGAAGCTCATTGTCCAAGGCCTGCCCCTGTGAATGTCTTGCGAACAGTTTTTCCATACTAAGCTGAAAGGCTTGAAAATCATGGAGAACCGGATCATCTTGATTAACTAGAGGGATCGACCAGTCTGCCGCATTGCCACTAAGGTACGAAAGTACAAAAGCTACTTTTGCTTGATCAGTTGGAAAGGCTGCTGGCCGGCATAAGAAGTGCAACCGGCACTGATTGATAAATACTGCAAACCTCTTTGGGTCACCAGAAAATCGTTCGGGCGGAGCCAGAGGTACATTCCCAGGTAGGTTGATCTGCACTGGATTCATAGAGGATGTTGATGGAAGATTTGCCCCTGATGCGGGTAACGGGGTCTGTCCGGCTTGTGACTGTAGCACTTGTCTAGCAAGATTGTCTGTTCTCTCCTTGGAAATAATTAGTTCCCTTCTTAGAGCATTCGTTTCCTGACGAGCTGCATGCACTTCTGCCCTTAGTTCCCCAAGTAATCGGGCTAGGGGGTCAGTATCCGAGGTTTCCATAGCGCCTGGGCGAGAGTTTTGCGGTAGGCTTTGCGTTCTGTAACGCTCACCTGATTCTCGCAGAGGCGCCGGTCTTGACTGGGCGACTACCGTATCTTCAAAGGTGATGTGTAGCACCCGGTTGGCTCTTTGGGCTGGACCTCTGTGCACTGTATGCCTGACGTGTAGAGTAAGATGTCTGCAGATAGAAAATATGGGGTTAATGAACTGGGGTTATTGGGGTGTCCCTATCTCTTTCCTCTTCTCCTCTCCTGTAGACCCCCAAAGGTTAACGCTCTCACCTTAGGTAAGTGAATGCCGAGCTCTCCATCTGCCTCGGGGCAGGGTGCTGTAACCAGTTTCTTCACTGGATAGGTAGCGCAGGCCTCTTGACTTCAGAGGACTGCTGTCCGTCGTTTACTGCACGAACGGTAAGTTTCGAGTCATTCAAATGTCTTTAAAGTCTTTAGTAATGATGTCTCTTGTTTTGCAGGGTTCCGGCGATGGCGGAGGACGGGCTGAAGTGAGTTAAAGATGGAGCCCGTGTGATGAATAGAAGCGCCTGGAAGCACGTAAGTAAGCGCTTGTTGCCTGCTTCACTATGCGCTCTAACTGTCTTTTTATTTTGCAGGTACGAGTTCGGAGCGGCTGCAGGGTGCCGGAATACCCACTGGATTAGATGTGGAAAGGAGTAATGGCACGTGAGTATTAAAGTTCCCCAATGTCTTTAAACACACCTTGTTTTGTCTTTCAGATGCGGGATGCAGCGCCGAAGGCCTCCGGAGCGTACGAAGAGTAGGTAAGCCTTTGCCTTTCAGATGCCGGAATGCTAACCTGTTCTTTCTTGTCTTTATAGGTGTTGCTGAAGACTGGATTCAGGATGGTAAGCCTTTGCCTTTCAGATGCCGGAATGCTAACCTGTTCTTTCTTGTCTTTATAGGTGTTGCTGAAGACTGGATTCAGGATGGTAAGCCTTTTTCCTTAGGCCCAGGACCGGATGCAGAAGACACGATGAGCGTTCTGCTGCAGAGGTTGCAGAATAACGCAAAGCAAGATTCATCCACCGGGTGTGGTTTAAATAGCCTCCTGTAGTGCTTAGGTGTCTCCTTCCACAGCCACGCCTAAGTAAGAAAAGAGTTCCTGGTAAGAAAAGAGTTCCTGCCTTCCAGAAGAGTTCCAGTGTTCTGAATCTAGGGAGTGGCTCCAGCCCCACCCAACAGGAAAAGCAGTTCCAAACAGAAGAGGATCAGAGGCTCAACTGGCAGGCAAGTAAGCAGCATGGTCTGCTGAAGGTAAGTCCACCCAAGCATTATGAGCCCGGCGCTTCCAGCGTTGGGACTGGGCATATTTATGAGCCTGGTGCCACTGGCGCCAGGACTGGGTCCAAAAGGTCCCAATTGGGACTGGTTGGCACTCGGAACCTGGGTTATGGATCTGCTTCCAAGGGAGTTGGGAAAACCCTGACCTTTTGGAAGCAGAGATCATGACACCACCAGTATTTTCAAGTGGGCCTGGGCGTCCTCCTAATGCAACTTCAGGATTGCACCTGTTTGTCATAACTGTCATGCCTGCGCCGCTAGCGCATGCATTGGCAACCATCATGGACTACTTGGTACTCCTTTATCCTCCTAATACTCCTTGAACAACTCCTTTTCACGCCTTGGTCTTTTATTTCCATTTGCTCAACTTTGGTTCTTTCTTATTTTATTCAATTAACTACATTTACCATAATGCACCTGGCTGCAGTCCTCAATTCCTGGCTATTCTCATTCATCATTATTGGGACCACAATCCCCAGAAGCCCTAGCGGCCAGTGCTGCTTCCACCTGCTCAGGACCAGAAAGGGAGGAGGCAGATTGTCTTCAGGTGTGCTGCTACAGGTGCTGTCAATTAGCCTGCCTCAGAACAGGGCAGGGCTTTATATAAGCAGCTGCCTGCAGGAGCACAGTGTCTTGCATCTTGAGATCTCCCCGCTCCTGTTTGCTTTGACCCGCTACTTTGTATGCTGTTCCTGTTGCTGCATTATCCTGTTTTGATCCAGTGCCCTTTCTGGGCTCCCTGCCTTGCAGCCGATCACGCTCTGCTGCCTTCTACCTACAGCCCTTGTCCTCTGGGCTTCCTGCCTTGCAGCCTATTACAGTCCTCTGCAGCCCTCTACAGTCAGCGGCCCTGCTCATCTGGGCTCACTCCTTGCCCTGCAGCCTGCCTCACTCCGGCTGCCTACTGTCCTTGTCCTCTGGGCTCCTTGCCCTGCAGCCTGCCTCACTCCGGCTGCCTACAGTCCTTGTCCTCTGGGCACCCTGCCCTGCAGCCTGCCTCACTCCGGCTGCCTACAGCCCTTGTCCTCTGGGCTCCCTACCATGCAGCCTGCAACCTTCTGCTGTCTCCAAGCCCTTGTTCCCTGAGCTCCCTACCTTGCAGTCTGCACCTCTTCGCTGCCTACAGCCCTGCTCCTCTGGGCTCCCTACCTAGCAGCCCTATTCTTTTGGGCTCTCAGTCTGTCGCCTACTACTAATCTCTCTCTGTCCTGTTCTTCTGGACTCCCTGCCTTTCAGCCTACTACAGTCCTCCGCAGTCCAATACAGTTTGCCTGCACATAGTGCCACTCTTGACTGCAGACCTGCTTCCTACTTTGCAGCCTTCTGTTTTCCTGACTGCTGCTCCTTGTTCTCTTCCTTGAGTCCTCTGTACTCCACCTTAGGTTATCTATTTCAGTCTAACTGCCTTTCCTTCATTTCCTTCTGCTAGATTGCTCATTGATTTCCTTTTCGCTGGATATTTCTGTTCTTGTCTTCTCATGTGTCTTATGTAATCCCTTTGTACAGAGCTTGCCTGTTGGTTTCCGGCAGGCAACCTCTGCCCCTTCCTTAGTCGCGTTTTCATTGTAACAGACACCCACTGCTGTTGTTCCCAGCCATGAGCATACAGCGTGGGCCTCTGTTATAGCAATCTGTGCAGAAGGCTGGAGTTTCCTAAGGTTCATGGAACACTCTTTCCCATTTCAGCAAACACCCCAAGAGGGAATCCAGTTTGTTTGTACCTTTGTATCTTTTGCCCCTTTTGGCTCACAGCTACTGTTTCCTACTCTTCTTTCCTGTTGAACTTCCTGCTGTGTGTGCTTATCTGCTACCTTACCTCAGCACAGTCACCCAAACCCTACTTGGGTACCCTGTGCCACTCTTGACAGAGTGCCATTCCTGACAATAATGGGCTCAATCCTGAAATCTCAGCAGCATTTTTGTAAAATAACGACATATTCGTTATTTTACAAAAATGCTGTTGAGAGCATGGCTGTATATGAAAACGCATTCATATAAACCAAAGTAAGCAGCTTCAACGTCACAGAATACAACGTTGAAGCTGCTTCCTTTGGTGTATATGAAAGTGTTCATATGCACCACGGGTGTATATGAACACTTTCACATACACCAAAGCAAGCAGCTTCAACGTTGAAGCTGCTTGCTTTGCAAACACCCGATTTGGGGGCTGTAATCAATCTGCGGGCTATATCAGTGCGTATAGCCCACAGATTGACCAATCGGCTTCCCAGAAACACCACTAGGGTGTTCCAATAATGTTTGTGGGTTTTATCAGTTTTCAGTTTTTGGGAAGGAATTTGATGGTATTGCGAAAGAATCCATTCATAGTTTATTTTCTCGTTATCTGGTCGTCTCATCGTCATAAACTGTTTTACCAGTGCATGTGGTGTTGTTTTAGGGGCAATTTGTTTTTGCTGTTGTTTAGTTCCAGCTCTGGTACGTTCATCCGCTCCACATGTATATGTACTTCACCCAGGTTTTTGCAATTTGATGATGGTCACTGTTATCCTGCGGCAAGGTTGTGGTCATTCTTAATGCTTGAAGAATTTTGTCAGAGATATAAATATAGCCTATGATCGCACTAGAATTGCCACGAGTCCAAGTTGGTTGCAATGTACCAAGGTCATCTGTCGGTTTGCCTGCCACGGTCAGGTTTCTGATGGCCATTTCTTTCACCCATTTCCTTGATATGGGGGTTAAATGTTCCGGAGCACTAATTTTCCCGTTAGGTTGATATAAATTAATATTAAGGTCCCCGGCAATTATGTATTGAATATCAGGATAGATGTTGGACAGGGTGTCTATTGCTGTCCATATTGAATCAATGAACTTGTTATCGCTGATGGCTGTCGGGTTCCAGTATAAGTTAAAGATTCCGAGATGTTTGGTGTGTCTTTTCGTCTGGGTTTTGTTGGTTGGAGGTATGGACTTCTGTAAAATGAGATATTGAGCCCAAGGATGCAAATTCTTCTTTGCTACGATTGCCCAATTGGTATCAATCTTCGTAATTATCATCTTCCCGGATGACGATCTGCCTTGCTTGTGTACAATTGCTGGATTCATATGGGTTATAAAACCTTCACAGATTACATTGGATGAAATCCAAGTCTTTTGTAGACATATTATGTCCATTTCTTTTAAGTTGGAGGATCCTTCAGCGAAGAGATGTGCATTGCCTCTTGTATTCCACAAACATAACGAATAAGTTGTCGCTGGTATGTCAATGAATGGTTATGAGTGAGATGGTCTGGGATTGTTCCGAGACTCGTTGGGTAACCAACCACCATAACTGTTCTGATCCGGATCGAACAAGTCACTCTAGATGGGATTGGTCTTAACAGTGGGAGGTAGCATATTACTGGAAGTAACATTTCTGTGAGGCCATCTCTCATTCTGGGTTTCTGGCACCATGGTTCTTTGGTTTCTGGGGCTGTACACTTCCATTTTTCTTTCGGTAGCAAAAATATCCTCACGTTCTTGGATATTCAGTTCGTAACAATGGTTGTCGTCCTCAGAAATATCGGTGCACTCGAAACCCAGTCTGGCTATCTGAGTAAAGATCTATGTGGACTTGTTCGAGGTGATCGTCATTTGGAAAATAAATCACTTTAATGTCTTGTGACCTAATGACGGCCAGTTGTGGAATTGCATTAAATAATCTAAGTATTTTAGCTCTATTCAGTATCACTGGCTTTTGAGAAGAATTTCTTTGCTGCAGGTTAATTCTGATCACTTTTAGGGGCTTCCTCAGGTCTATGAATGTTGGTAGAGTTAAAGAATCATCTTGATGATGATACTCAGTTGAATCATCCTCTTGTGTATTGTTGGAGTATGATGACTCTTGGGTGTCCTCATCAGAGATAATTGAATATTCAAAGGTCATGTTGGAAGCTGTATTTCGCGGTGTTCTGATGGATATAGGGTCTTATCGATTGTGTTTCAATGTATTCACCGATCATTATAAGATCATCGTCCTGGGGATCTTGCTCTGAGGGAACGTTTGATTTTTGTCTAGGACCCCTATTTGGAGCGGCAGCTGGGCCTTGTGGCGGATTTATCTCCTCAGCATCAATGATTGCGATTAACTCATCAATTGGTTCAGGCAACTGTTCGAATCGGTTTTGGGGTCTTTGCATTAGACACTATCTCTAGTGGCACTTCATGTTTTTTGCTGCTCCAGGCTTTCTTCAGGACATATAAATGTATTTTATTCGGTACAAATACCATCAAGTAACCCCGGCCTATTTTGTGGAATCTAAAAAATTAAAATAACAATTACACACAAATACTGTTTTGTGTAGATTTTTCTACAGTACACATTAACACGTATAGCAATCTGGTATATATTTGTTCTGCCTTTGTGCCTAATCAATGAATTCTTAATTACTACACAGGTTCGTCTTTAGCTGCAAGTGAAAACATCATGCAGTTTTCATATGATTGATTACTTATTGGCACTTTAGGCAGATGTCGTAAGCACAACCAATCCTTTACTTACTTCCGGTGTCGGTATGAGAAGGTACTTGGCGAATGCTTAAAGTAGTTCACAAGGGACTGGGTCCTAGTCACTAGGTGAAGAGACGTTTCCTTCCTCCTGATAAATGTGATTTCGATGGATCAGCTCTCATCAAATCAATTTTCATATGTTCTAAAAATTTTACATTTTTAACTTTATTCGAAAAGTGGTTAAGGATTTAATTTCTTAATTAACCACCTGTTCTATTATACTGTTATAATTAGATGTTAGGTATTACCTATGTTCACTTGTATCTATAGCTCTCATGTGTCAGATGTAAATCCAACTCGGCGTGGGAAAAGTTGTTTGGCTACAGCCACATCGGTTTAGAAGACTCTCCTGAATATCATCTGTCATATCAGAGGAGAACAAAAAGGATTACTATGTGGGTTTTACACACACTCTTGTCTCTATGGTTTTCGACATCCAACAGATCCCTTTACTTGACCTATTGATCTATAAGGCACCATCAGGACAACTCTGTACCAACATCTTTCGCAAGCCCACTGATAAGAACACTCCACTGAAGTAAAACAGTTTCCATCCGTTAGCTTTGAGAGACAACCTGCCAATTGGACAATTCCTGAGAACAGGGGTGGACTGGCCTATAGGGAACTCTGGAGATTTCCCGGTGGGCCTCTGCACCCTGGGCAACTTTTGTGTGGTGTTTTTAAATTTTCCCATAGGAAAAGCATTTGGTTTGCTGAAAATGAGTCATATGGGGCCATTTTGAACATTATTTCCAGGGCCTCTTTTGGTCCCCAGTAATTATCTCCAGGGCCTCTTTTAGTTCCCAGTCCACCCCTGCCTGAGAATAAGGAGGAACTGTACCAATATGGCAGACTATATCAGGGAGGGGAAAAACCTGAAAGAATTTTGAGGCTTTCCTAAGAAAATCGTACACTTGGCCTTTAAAAGGGCCCAACCTACCAACAGAGATAGATGTTTACACCCAGACCCCAAGAACCAAGACGAGAGAATTACTTGTGTGACCACCTTCAGTCCTATTAGCAACAGATTAAGAAAGAGTGTTAAGAAACATTGGCATATGCGGATGACTGAAGATTTCAACCCTTTCCAACCACGGTTTGCATTCAAGCGCCAAAAAAACTGCAGGGACATGTTAGTACACACGTATCCCCAGAAATAACAAACACCTACACAGACCACACTTTGGAACCTGCCACCAGTCACCGGCCATTTCAAGTGCAGCCAATGTTCGGTGTGCGACCTCACAAAAAATCTAAAATCAGTCGTCTTAAAAGGAAAACCCTGGGAATTGCGCACTTTTTCAAACTGTTCCTAGACATGGGTCATTTATGGTATAAATTGCCCATGCAACCTCCTATATGTAGGCAAGACAAAAAGATGTGTAAAAATACGAATTTGTGAACACAGGTCTTGCATAAAAAACAAAGTAGAAAACAAGCCTTTAGTCTCACATCACATAGAGAAGAAACATAAGCACAATGACATTTTCTGGTTCATCATCCAAACAGTGCCTAGTAAAGCCAGAGGCGGAAATAGGGAGAGAATGCTCACCAAATGTGAACAAAAATGGATATACCAGTTGAACAGTGCCAAAGAAGGCCTTAATTCATCAGTAGAGTGGAACAGTCTCCTCATATAAAAAATGACAACCAATGACCTCCATGTTAGTTTGATCACTTATACATAATTGAGAGAACCATGCCTAATTGTGCTATGAGAAAACCATTTGACCAAAATATACTATCCAGTTGAAATCCTTTCACGAGTGAACATTATTGGTAAGCCTGGAAAAACACGCCAGCCAATAAGCCACCAATCTTTTTCCCATTTTTTTTCCCCAACTATTACGTCTCGAAAGTAGAGTGTGCCGAGACTTAGAAGAAGGACTGACTAAACGCAGTCCTTCTTCTGTGTCCCTTACTTGTCTTCTCTCATCTCCGCACGGTGGCGCTGTGGCGAGGTGACCGCGGGGCATTATGGGCGCTCCTCGCGCTGCTCAGGCTCTAGCTGGCTGGAGGATGGGGGCGCGAGGGCAGCAGCTGGGTTCTGGCTTGTGTGCCTCAGCTGCGCTTCTTCTGTGACGTGTACGGAGCGTGTTTTACTACGAAGCTTGTGCGCTGAAAGTGGTTGGACTTGTGGGGTGCACGCGGGGCGTGTACCGACCACCGCGAGGACACTCCCTCGGTGGGGGCGCGGTGCCTCCTGGCGGGGCTCCCCGGAATCCCGAGGGCCGGGACCCGCCGCCTCCGCCATCTTGTGATATTATCGGAGCCGAAAGGAGGGGCTGGGCCTCAAGCGGCGGAGCGAGGTAATGGAGGGGAGGGGCACTGGTTTTACGCAGCTGACACCCTTTTCGCCGAGAGTCAATGTGCTATTTATGCCAGCAACTCCTGTTCTTGCTAGCCCATATGACACACTGCTTCTGGCCCACCTGCAGCAGCATAATACCTTGTCAACTCTGAGTGTTGTGTCATAGACAACACCCACGTCAATGTTTCTAGCCCATCTACCGCCCCTCTCTCATGCAACATCACACCGCAGCCTTCTCAACATCCGATGTAACACTTGATAACTATCCTTGGCATCTTTATGTCCTGTTTGACCCCTTAATATTATGATCTGCCATTAAAACAACAGATTTTATGACCATGCATCGGAGAAGCCACACCAGCTGTCTCTACCTGTCATGTACACATTGCATCTGCAGTTTGCCATCTATGCCCCTTTGGCACCTGCTCTCTGTAGCCAGGTAATGTGTTACCGGGTCCGGTGATATGCCTTTAGGTATTTGCATTTTCTCTGGTGCTAACAAACTCTTCTGCGTACTCTGCGATCCCGCGTCACTTGTTCATCGCTGGAACTAACTTATCGGCGAACAGAGCACTGGACTACTTGATGGCTCTCCGTGTCAATATAAATACACACTTTACAATGTGTCCCCTAAACCCGTCAAGACGCACAAAACGAATTCCTTTTTGATAAACCTGTCATCTGTCGCCCAAGCTCGGCACCACCTCTCCTTTCTGTCACAGGTTAGCTCACCTAAATACTTCTATCTGTACTGCCTCCTTGTGGCATTTCCATTGGCCATTCTCTTCGTCACCCTGTCCGTTTCGGTGTTCCCTGCTCACCCTAGTATGGTGATATTGACCTCTGTAACAAATTGCGCTCGTACTGTGGCAGCCCATGCCTTCTCAAACTTCATTTGAATCGTTACCGCTATCTCATTGTGTAGTGCACTAAACCTCTGTTACTACACTTATGGATTTTATATACTTTACCTAGTGATCTATGGTATTTGCCCACCCCTGCCACTACTCTATGAAACAGTCTAGTGCAATGCATTTACTCCTCCTGTATGTCGCTGTTTTGAGAGGCATAGAATGTCGTGTTTATTGCATGCTCCCCAAATTCCTGAACGTTGTTTAGGTCCAGCCAAGTATTGTCTCGTACAACGCCAACATTTCCTCCCTTGAGTATCTATTTGCGTTCTTCCCGACCATACTCTAACCTAAATGAAGGGAGCTGATCCGCTTCGGAGCCTCGGTACGCAACGGTGCTGCGAGGAGGGTAATCTGGTTATGGGGGCCTGACCAACATTCATTTGACATCCGATCCCGCCCCTCGGCGAAACGGATAAGGTAAACAATCGTTGCACCTCTCAGCTTGCATCATCACGACATCCTTCAAACATGTGCTTGAAGTCACTGATTGCCACCGACATTATCTTAGTTTATCAATGTTTGGTAGGCCAAGGGAATTGCGTGAATGTGTTCAATTTATCAAGTGGTAATGCCAGTGTTGATGATGGATGATTCTTGGCGTTTAAGAAGACCTTGTTGCCGTATCCTCTCGCCAACTGTTGTTAACAGTGCGTGCTGTGGGTGTTTTGATTCATGCGCAGCTGCCTTTTGCAGATTAGCGCTCTCCTATTGCATTTGCTCAGACTTGAAATTAATACACTGGATTACGTAGACCAACCCCTTTCCTTTAATGGTACCAGACACGATCTCTGCGATCTTTCCCTCCTGAGATGCTTTTTATGGTCAAGCAAACGCTTAACGGTATATTATTTCAATGTTGCCGATTACCCGCTCGCACTATTTCCTATGTATTCACCCAAGCCATGCGTGTTTGCTCCCATCCCAGGTCTCGATCTTATTTAAAAGCAGTTATTTACTGTGCCTTTTTAATCGTTGGCAAATAAGTGAGCCCTTGCCTTTAACCTCCCCTTCACACCACATTTTGTTATCAATGGCACCGCGTTTGACGAACTGTTAATGTGTTGGTTTTAAAACCGGCTAGTCCACGAAATAAAAGGAATTCACTCACAGCTGCCTATTGTCATGCTTTACTCTTAAACACGACACCTCATTCTTTCTGGATGGATGCACAAAACCTCCACTTCAATAAAAGCAAAAGATTTTCTCTTTTATTAATCATTTGTCAGTCAGCCTTTTTTGTTTGATCACTTCTTATGACTACTGAGCATCTACATAGCAAGGTGATCTTGTTTCGAGAGCTATCAGCCGCCCATCAGATGGACTCTGACCTGTGAAGCACCACTGTTTAATACTTCCTAGGGTGCATCCCTCCGAACTCTCTTTCCTGTCAACATGTGTGCCTTAAATCCTGACAATGAGGAGAAAAGGACCTGTAGGTTTTTTATATATTTTCTTTTTTTAAAGCAACACTTGAGAACTCTGTTGGCTTTAGATGAAAAGGAAGGCTCCTGGGATGCTCGTTTCACCATGGTTTGTCTTTCAAGTGCAAAATAATATTTTGAGATGCAAGTTTTTGAAATGTTTCAGAGCCCCAAACTACTTTGACACCTGTCACTGTAACCTTAATCTCTCCTTATGATTTACCATGCAGTCTTGCTGCTCTACTTGAGGTGACCACCTTTGTTGAACTTGCTTCCATCCGCTTTTCTATGGGGAACCTTCATAGAACTCTTTTCATGGGAAATGGAACCTTCCTCACCCGCTCCTCACCTCCTTTACATTCACTGATGGCCTACAGCAGAACATGGTATATAAGTACCTGAGTTTACTAGTTACTAGAGTGGCGGCTGAAAAGTGGTCCAGGGTGGGCAGAAGCTGAGCACCCACTTCATGGTTTTTGTACTTCGCACATTTGATGGTTGCCATACAACGGGCACCGTTGTCAAGGCTGGGGTCTTTAGCATACTTTGACTTGCACCCCTCTGATGGCTTCTTTCAGATACCATCTGGGCCACACCACCCTCCTCAGGATTTGGGGTCTTATCATCCATGGGTTCCATTAGCTATATGTTGCTACTTTGCTTTATGTAACTGCTGGTGTGTTCCGGCGGTATCTTGGCGACTGCTTAGGTCAGTTCTATTTTGTTAGCATTCGTTGGGTTATGTGTAATGGGGGAATTGAGGACTTCACTGCTCAAGCATATCAAACTAGGTGTGTGCAATACAGGAATGCGGACATGGCAACTGCCTTCTATTTCCAATGCTCAAAATGACTTGACAGTTGGACTGCATCATAGCCGTAATGTTTAACCCAGTGTTGACTAGCCCTGCCCTTTACTTATATATATATATATATATATATATATATATATATATATATATATATATATATATATATATATATATATATATATATATATATATATATTTTTTTTTTTCTGTACGCAGCACACAGAGCCTCGTGCAGGAATCCACCCTTTTGTTCTAGGGGAAACAACAACATTGGTTTATGTTTTGGTGTAGAGGTTAAAGCAATAACTTTCCCTGAAAGCTGGTAGTTATGATGAAGTTATATCTATGATACCAAACTTATCCAAGATGGAAAACTGCGAAATCGCATCAACAGACTTTGAAAACTGGTATGCAACCAAAGAAGCAGCGACTCTTAACTTTTATACCTTGTAAAAATCAATTTCTTTTGGTTAAAATCAAGTAATAAAAAAAAAAAAAAAGTTATATCTTGAAGGGGGAGTTATTTTTTAATTGCGTTATGGGGCAATGGTAAGGTTTGGAACACACTTATAAATGTTGTTAATCGTGTATTTGTGATTGCTATAAATGTATTGAACTGTTGAAAGGAAGTGCTTATGATTGTGTGCACTATATAAGTACATGGTATTCATCCTGTCTTGAGCTGATGATGGAACACGCACCTTGTTTTTTCCTTTTTTGTGTCGGAACTCCTTAAGTTATAGTTCATAAAAAGTACCACACCTTACCATGAGGAACCATTGAATGCTTTGTCAAAGATTGAGGCTAAATGTCATCTTGAGTTGCTTAAGGTTTGCAGTGGGTTAGGATAGACGCTATGGTCTGGTGGACCTGTTGGAAGCGTTTTGTTTCATTGGTTTGTAACATGGCAGTTATTGCATTTAGACCTATACCCTGAACTGCATTTGTTTTTGTTGGGTGTTTCATGTGCTTCTGGAACACTGCATTACATGCTCCCAAGATAGATTGTTCCTGGCTTACTATGATAAACTACATTGACCAGAATGAACTATATTTAACCATGCACACTTGAATTGAAATGCCTCCCTAACGAGTGCATGAAACCTGAAAGTGGTTGAATGAAACTATTGCTAGCATGTAATGCTGAGAATCATAGTAAGCCCCATAGCCCCTACAGAAGAAAACCGGTCATATTATTTGCAAATGCCTGCACCTGGATTTTGACCCTTTTAATGTGATATGCTGCCGCAAAAATAGCAGCAGTTTGTATTTGTTAATGTTAAAGGAGTGGTCCCCAGGCACTCTGGCGGATCTGAAAAGGGAAGAGAGTGGGAAGGTTAGTAGGATTGAGCAGGAGAAACGCAAGAGAGGTGATGTGCTTGCTGTTGGCAGCCTCAGTTCGGCATGCACCGTTCGATGAGCTTTATAGATGTGCTTTTCGGTTGGTAGCCGTTGTGTGAGGCTGTGTAGTATTTGTTGTTGCATTGTGGTGAAGTGTGTGGTTTGTTGTGCATTAGAGGCATGGTTGTTTAGTTTGAGATGTGTATGCAGAGGGGTGAGATTGTTTAGTGGTTTGGTTAGTGGCATCGCTGTTTAGAAGTGACTCGTGCTAATCTTCACCAATCTGTCTAGATGTGACACAAGCTAGTATTACAATAGTCTAGATATGACTCAATGCTTATCTTCACAATTCTGTTTAGATATGACGCAAGCAGTATTACAGTTCTCTTCTAGATATGACGTAATGCTAATCTTGAGTGGCTAGATGTGACACTGGCTCATATATGCAATTTTTTTCTGGACAAGCTAGCCCTTAGTATAGTCTACTATAGTAGTAATTGTGAGGTATTGCTCACTAATAGTTATCTGGATGTGAGAGATGGCTGGGCAACTGATTCCTGAGCTAAAACATGTCGCTGGTGTGCAGGGCATTCTGGGGACACTCAGAGACATAATGATATTTATTCCATGCCTCAGTGGAAGCTGCACTTGCTGAAAAACATGTTTTCAACGTTATTCGTTGCTGAGACTGGTATGCATGCCTCAGCCAAGGACACAGCGCTGGGAAAGCTAGGATCCACAGGTGCCGGCTGGTACCCGATAAGGTTTGCTATGCCCGCTCAAAGGTTTCAAGATGAGTTATGGAATTGTTTTCCGTGGTGCTGTAGGAGAGAGAATCGCTTTGCTCCTTGGGGTTACTGTCGGTTGACCCGGCCGGCAACCAACGGTCACTCATCAAGCGCTAATGCCAGAAGATTTGATAAATTGCCACCCCTTTTGAGGAGGGCATATATGCGGAGCTCTGGAAAGATCAGGCGGGGAAAAAGCACAAAGACCTCAGTCGGAGGGGGGACGCCTTGTTCCGAGATACCTGTGGGCTGTTGTGCTCTCGGCCTAGCTGTGACCGGGGTCTTCCAGCTGCTTCTGGCGAGATGAGGAATTCAGTTACGCCCATGGTGATGTATTCTTGCTAACTTACTATCTTTTCTGTGATTTATTTCAGTGTTATCACTTATTGCTTATGTATGTTTAACTATGAATAAATAGCCGTATAAGTGCTACTTATCCTCTTAAATGTGCGTGTGGGTGTAAGTCATTGCTCCGTCTACCTGCGTTCAAAGCATTTGCTCTGCAAATGTACTGGTGATAAATAACTGTCCGTGCACTCTTGGCGAGCGATACAGCAGCACAGTTTGTAACTAAGTGAGTCTATGTGGGGTGACATTTGCAGACTGCAAGTGGGTACATGCACATTACCTTCTATTTGGTGGTAATAAGATAGGAGAGGTAGGCCAGTTTTGTGGTTGCAGAGATAGCTCTGCCCCTGTTATGTTATGCTCTTTTATACCGCACACCGAAACCACCCAAAGGCAGTCTCTAGGCACACATGTGGCTCTGCAAGAAAGCGGACGTGGTTGCTTACTGAGGGAAGGATGATAGGATAGGTCCAAAACCAGGAGAAACTTTCGCTTGTGTGCACTGGCTTGCAGATGGTAGCTTACGTGCACTGGCGTGTTCTATCCATACTGGTAAGGTCCAATGCCATGGGCGTTTTCTGTGTGGTTGTTTGCATGTTGGCAGTTGTGTGTGTGTGTGTGTGTGTATTATGGGTAGCTTGGCAGGTGTTTAAGGTTGTGTGCACTGGCTAGTTGTGTCCGTATGGGTAAGGTGCTGTGTTCGGGTTAGTTTGTTGGAAGTGTGTGTTGCTCGTGTTGGATTTGTTAGGGTATCGTTTGCAAGAACAGTGGGCGTGTTTAGTGTTTGGGTGGTGTGTTTGAGGAGGTAGATGCGGGTGGTTAGTGCTTGGGTACTCGCAAAGTTCTTCTATGTGGCTAATGTAGACTGTTATATTTGATGTGGCAAATGACTAATCTCCATCATTCTATCGGTGTGACACATGGCTAAACTTCACCTGGACAGAGGGTGAACTCCTAAATTGGAGGTGCAAGAGCCCTTTGTTTTGAGGTATCTAGTTGGAGGGAGAACGCCTAAGTATGGGACACAACAGTAAATAACACCACTGAACGGTTGGTACACAGAGGTGCTTAGGGTTATTACTAGCTGAATAATTTTGGTAGACAATGCTGTGTAGGTAATAAGCGAGGCAGGGCTTTTTGGAGTACAGTGATTGCTGTGCTCCCCACCCAGACTGCACTTAATCTTGTCAGTCGCCATTCAAGTCTTGAACCGCTGACCGGAATGAGTCAAGTTGAAAAAAAGATGATGGCCTATTAGTACCCGGGAATTGGCGATAAGACCCCTGGAATCTTTGTTAAAATTAAGGCAGACTATATCCAATGGTGTACAGCTGAAGGTAGCTGTCGAAGCGTGATTATCAATCTAAGCCTGTGGCTATTGCCAGGTCATTGGCTTCCAGTCTGAGATTAATTCTAATTCTTTCTGTATGGATTGTTTGTGTTTTGTTTTTGTTTTTTAAATCTAGTTCTTACTTTGGGTTGTTTTTGGAGTGCTGGAATGCAACAGATTTAGTTGGGTACACTAGCTGTTCAGATAAACGGCAGGGTCGGTTGGTGTTGGTGTGAAATTTAGAGGTGGAAACGTTACTTTAGTTTGGTATCACTGGGGTATATTTAGCTGCTACTTTTGGACGAGCCTGGCTACCAAAAGTTACTTTTGACTTGCAGAGCCAATTGATGCTATGCAAACGTCCCTTTTTTAGAACTACTCACTGGAAATGTATTTTAAACGAGAATTCGTCCAAATCTAATGGACTTGGAAATCATAATGGGCCATATATAAAGGATACAGTTATAGTTTTCTCATCTCATGTGGAATTTAGATTTGCGGCATGCTATTTACCAGGCCCTTGTGCCACCCCCTCTTCTGGGTGCTAGCCTAGCCCCTGTATTCTGGCTGATGCATGATAACCAGGAGCTGCTTTTAGCTTCTCATTAAATCTTTTGTTGCCAGTTTGTATTTGGCATCACCTCGTTGGCCTGGGCTAGTAAATTGATTCTTCCAGCTTGCAAAATATATTGTTGAAGCTTGCTTTAGAATGATCTGAACCGCAGCTGAAAACGTAGCCACCAGCTATTATCCAGTTTCTGTATTTGGTTTTAACCGTGCGTTGTGATGAGAGTCCGACCAATTTTGTAAACTATGCACGGGGAATTTCGCACATAATGTTGTGGAGGCTGGTGGTTGTTGAGTGCTCTTGCCTACAGACAATTTGCGCACTTGATGCAAGACTTCGTGCATTGGTTAGTTGGTCTTTCAAAGCTTTGTATCTAAATCAGACTTTTCTTGCAGAGGAAATACCATCGAGTACTTTAGCGACCATACATTTGACTTAATATGTGGATAGGGTTTCATGTGTTAAAATCGTGGCAAAAATGGCCATTTACACAAATTGCAGCAAAAAGGCGGTGTTTTTGCCTCCGCAATCCATGTAAAGGATGCGGGGGACACCCCCTGCATCCCTTAGACCCATTAAACCATTTAAGGAGAGCAGGGACATCCCCACAACACCCGAGCCCCCTAAATGGTATAATGGGGTACACCTTTACTGGGTCAAACCACGGTAAAGGTGATTTTTGCCGCAATTTTATTACTGCATACCAGAATAGTGCACACTCAGTTAGCGACACCCTGTTCTCCCAATTATTTGCCCAATGGCCAGAAAATGAATTTAATGTGACCGGAGAAGCCAGCAAAGTGTTTTTGGACCATTGCTACAATGCGACTGCTCCACCAGATGAAGATGAAACTGAATGTATTGAAGATATTGATATTTTATTTCGACCGCGCTCGTACACAAGTGTTTCAGAGCTCGGCAAGGCAGGGGAACAGGGGAGAACAAAACGGCAATCTTACTAGGCGCAGTGACACTGAGAATGCGCAAGTGCATGGGGGAGGGGAGATGTGGAAAGTGCAGAGCAAAGGAGAAACAGATAAATAATAAAGGCAACAAACGGTGGTAGTGCAGCAAGCAATTTGCAAGTGGTACGTGTAAGGCAGCAGACAGGGTAGGTCTGGTAAGTGCAGGAAGAAAAAAGGGGGAGGGAGCGCTTGTATGGGTACTCAAACAGACCTCAGTGCAAGGGGAGGCCCGGAGGCAGTGCGAGAGGTTGGCAGGGTGAGCAGGTACCTGGGCCTGGAGGACAGAGTGGCCAGGTACACGGTGCCAAGAGAGAACAGATCAGCAGGGGAGAGGGGAGCAAAGGCAGAAGAAAAAGGGAAGGTCTTGAGGTGCTTCCGGAACCGGAGATGATTCTCCTCAAGCATTCGAGTGGCAGGGAGGCTGTTCCAGAGGGAGGTCCCAGCCGAAGACAGAGCTACCCCCCAGCTCCTTTCTTTGAAAAACGACTGACCCTGAGGGAGTTGGAGGTAGAGGAGCAAAAAGCTCGAAAGGGGAGGTATGTGCGGAGGGATAGCTGAAGGTATTTTGGATCCAGGCCCCAGAAAGCCTTGTGGACAATGCCGAAGGTTTTGAATGTAATCCTTGCATCCACTGGGAGCCAATGGAGAGAATTCAGAGCTGGAGAGATACGATCCCAGGGCTTGAGGCCAAGGACAAGTCTTGCAGTCCTGTTCTGGATTAGTTTCAGAGGGTGGAGGGTGGAGAGTGGAGGCAGGTAGATTTCGAAAGAGGCAGGTAGATTTCGAAAGAGGCTGTTACAATAGTCCAAGATGGAGAGATCCAGAGCTTGGGATACCATGAGCTTCTGGGGGAAGGAGAGGAGGCGCAGTAGGAAATTTGACTTTTTAGAGACCTCAGAGATGTGGGCAGAGAAGGAAAGGGTGGAGTCAAAGATGACCCTGAGGTTCTTAGATTTGCAGTTGGGGGTAGGAGGAGGGCCAAGGGAGGCTGGCCAGAGGGTGAGGGGAAAGGATGGTGAAGGTGTGCCAGTGAGGAGGATTTCCGTCTTGCTGCCATTCAGACAAACATCATTGGCAGCACACCAATCTTGAATGGCAGTTAGGCAATCAGAGATGAGAGAGGGAGAGGAGGTGGAAGAGGGCAGCCTGAAAATGAGTTGTCAACGTAGCACTGGAAATTTGAGCAGAAAGTGGCAATGCAGTGGGCGAGAGTTGCCAGGTTTTGGTTGAAAGGCCAGGGTGAGAGGTTAGACCCCTGGGGAACACAGTTGGAGAGGAAGATAGATGAAAGGAAGGACCCAAGTTGGACCTGGGAGGGTCGATCTGAGAGGAAAGAGGTCAGCCAGGCCAGAGCCTGATCAGTGATACCGAGGTTTTCACAGAGACGGTTGAGCAGGATGGTATGGTTGACCGTGTTGAAGGCAGAAGAGAGATCGAGGAGGATGAGGACAGAGTGTTAGTCAAGGGTGGAGAGCAGATCTTCACGGATGTTCAGGAGAGCAGTTTCCGTGCTGCTGGCAGCTCTAAAGCCAGACTCTGGTGGTCATGGAGACGGCCAACAGAATTTTTGAATTGCTTTTGAAGATGCTTTTGAATTAGTCGCAGACCACTTGACACAATCCACACCCGCCAAAAAAGGGCCACTCAAAAACCAGGCGACATTGATGTTTTCTTCAATTCAGGTCAAGTAACAGACGCTGAAATGACTGAAGCATCAATACAATTGACCGAGGAACTAGACAAAGATCTCGACTACAGTATGTCCAGTTTGGCTGATTTGTCAACCACAGTTCAGTCAAAAACAACATTAATGCAGGATGACAGTCTAATAAAGGAGGCCAAATACATATTATTCGACAGGAGCTTGATGGAGATTATAAAGATGCTTAAATGTGTGCATTCAGTGAGGGGAGTTTGTGGGAAGCCATTGTTGAATGTGACTCGTCTATCACAAGGCAGTAACCTCCAAAATACACGCCACCTGTGAAATGTTACATGAAAAATGTTCATGGTCCGCCCAACCGATGCTGGGGAAACTGCCAGCTGGCAATCTACTGTGTGCAGCAGCTTTACTTTTCAGTGGCTCTAGTTTCATTAAGTTGTCCAGTTTCTGTCAATTTGTCGGACTCCATTTCATTTCTAAAAAGCAGTACTATAAATGTCACGTCCATATCTATTCCCTGACATTAGTGAAGCTTGGAAAATTGAACAATTGTCCTATTCAAAGTACATTCTCCGAAAAAACAGTTCAGGCTAGCTGGCAATGGACAGTCCTGCACATACCACTTTCAGGACACGGAAAGTAAAAACATTGTGAGTTCAGTGGTCGTGCAGGTTGCCGAATGTAAATCCTCACTGGCTATGGAGAAACTTGGTTTTATAAAATCACTGGAAGATCTACAATCAAGGGGAATGCAAATCGCTCTCATAGCCACGGACACACGTTTCAATGGCCAATACAATGAGAGAGCAGTTTCCAAATATTCGCCATCAATTTGAGGTATGGCGCGTTGCCAAATCCATCAATTAAAAAAAACAAAAAAAAAAGTCAGTGATCCCAGTCTTTCAGCAACCATCTTTGGTGGAGCTCCAAAACATGTGATGGGTCTGTGGAAATTCTACTAGAAAAATGGCTCACTAATGCACCACTGTTCCAACGTTCACTCTTGGACAGAAAACCAACATGAACGGAAGAAGTGGTTGATTCCATCTTCACCTCTACACAAAGCCCTTGAGAAGATTGTGTTTGATGAAACTCTATCAAGAGATCTGAAGGGACTCGCAGAATTCTGTCACACGGGAGATTTGGAGGTGTTCCACAATATGTGCCTAAAGTAGAGGCCATAGAGATTGCATTTCGGCATTAAAGGGATGAAATATAGGACATTACTAGCGGTATTATCGCGTAACGAGAATGTAGGCCGTGAACAATCGAGGACTGCAGGAAACCTTGGGATGCTTCGCTACACTATGGCCTTTAAGAAAAGCAAAAAAATGGGTGGTCAAACCAGTATATGAGGAAATGGCATTCGATTTTGTGAAAGATCATATTAATGTTTTGGGGTTGCATAATCGCGGTATTGTGTGCGATTTTTGTTCAGAGTACACATACATTGCCAGCGTGCCCTGTCCACCTAAAGCAGAGCGCGTGGAACAGTTAAAATCCAGTTACAATTGATTACCATCTGTTTATTTTTTTTATCAACAATGTTTTTATGAAGTGTCCAAATAAAGCATCCAATTTATCTTTTAAAATGTATCCTCTTTGTCAATTTATTTTTTCAACCAGTACCCTTTTTACGATTGCCATACAATGTAACGCTGTGCTTTCACAGTTTAGTCGAGCTACTGTGGGACCTTCACTGATCGTGGAAGGGCCAGATGGATAACCGTGTGAAAGAAACTTTGGGGTTCGGCAGTTGCCTTACCATACAGTTGCCGAAATAGCTGAATAACTGCTCGTCCCACAAAAGGGATGAGACCTAGGCTGCATAAGGTACTCGTCACGCAAGAAGTACTGACTGTCAACAAAACAGCGCATCAAAGTGCGTTGTTGGTGAGAAAAAGCACTCTGACCAATATATTCATGGGGGCATGTGTTGGGGGTCGTTTCTAATGTAAGGAAGCGGTGGGTCGGTTGAGCTCCCGTCCAACATGCATTATACGTGAAAATGGCATCCTGATCTTGCGGTGGGTGCCTCCTTTGCCAATCTACTGCATGTAACATGTAAGTTCATTTTATGAAAAATCGATGATGCAAACGGAGTCTGCGTTACGCCAAGAGAATGGAAATGCCAAATCTAATGTAAGTTTGACTTTCGACGCTTTTATAGCCAAATCAGTCAACTTATCATTAGCTGGCCGTTATTGCTGCGTTACATTGTACTCGTTTGTTCTGTGTGGCATATTGCAATGAAACGCTAGTACAACCTTCGTGTGTACTGGTCTTTCTACCGGGCACATGGGCAGTCCAGCATCGCGATGCATGTAGACCACCACTCGGTTCCCCCAGGTTCAACGCTAATATTTCATTAAAATGCCATCTACGTGCACCTCTAATTGTAGTGTTGGCTTCCGCATCCCGTTTAGAGCTGAACATACTACATAGCACTATCCACGGAAGCAAATTGTGGAGTACCTTCCACGTTGTTTTCTCTCTGTTCACATTGTTTCACGTCTGTGCTAATCGTTAGTTTAACTTGATGGCGAATTAATAAGTAAAAGGATCAATTTAATAAAGATCAGCTACTGAGATACATTTTTAGTAAGTTTTCCAAACGGGTACATCCTGCCATTCTGCGATTGTCATCGATTCCAGATACCAACTGATGGCTTTTTCAACCGGCAGCTGCAGATACACGTCAATAACTGGATATATTTGACTTTTTTTTGGGGACGCTCGCCAAGGGCCGACATGCCCTTACGCGGTACCAGCCATTAGGAGTAACATCCTTTACGGTGGTCTAGTGCCAAGTTGATGCACAAGCCTTGCAATTCACCGTGCGACCAAAGCACTGCTTTTACCCAAAATGAACACCTTGTGTACCCAAAAGGAACACCCTGTGACTCACGATAAACCTTTGCGGATCGAGAGCAAAGAAAACTAATTTGAATGAATATGGCAATAGCCGGATGTTCTCGGAGCGTTTATTGTGAAATAAAAGTACTTAATAAATTGTACAGTCTTGCTTTTATATTCCGAATTGTGACACACTGTGTTGTGAGACGATGTGTGGTGTTTGCCGGGTTTCACGTCACGTAGGTGATGACTGGGTGCGTTTGTCTGCGCTGCCCAGTAACGTCATGGAGAAAGGCAGAGAATATCACTAGGTTTGGTGATGTCAGGCTCAGGGGTGGGGGATATGATTTAGTGCTGCAAGGGCAGTCCTGCTTGGGCGATGTGGCAACGGATAAGATTATCACAAAATGGCCGCACCATGTTGCTTGATTTCGCATGTGTACAAAAGTGGAAACCTACAGTAAAGTGCATAGGAAATGTTTGTACGTACGATCAACGTATGCTTAAAAACACCTGCCCGAACCCGCAGGACAATAATATTTCTGAGCGCACTTTTCCTTGACACTCGCACACAATTCACCATGTCAACTCTTGTGCATTGTTTCGCGACTGATGTGGCTCTGTGGTGAGCTGTCAAGAGGATCCTGTGCCGCCCATGATATGTCACCAGTTAGTGCAGCGCTTCTCCTGCTCAGCAAATGAATTTCTTGCCACCAAAGGGACATTTCTAGGGCTACATCTGCCAGGAAACTGCTGTTTTAAATATTTGGTGAAACTATGCTGGATACTGATGATTAGTAAATCGGATGTGAATTAATGGGATTTAGCAACTTGTATGAATGCATCTCAATTTGTTATCCTGGAAAATCCTATTTATCTTTTTTTTTATCTGCCTGAAACGATTTTTTTAAAAATATTTTTTATTATTATGTTGACTTATATACGCAACAAGGCAGGTTTCGAAATAGAGGGGAGCTTGGAGCTATTAAATTCCTAGGCTACTAGCTGAAGAGCCTGGTTCGACAATAAGGCCAATTTATGCCGCTCATACACACTTATGTGAATTTAACTCTTTACTCTCTGCATTTGGGACAATCTATAAATAAACATTCGAACACATAAATATATTTAAAGCATAAGAGGAAATAATGGAATTTTTATTTTTTATGTGGAAATTAGATTTCTAGAACGCTCTGGAGTAGCTCCTCGTTGCCCAGTGGTACCTCCTGGTCAAATGTTAGTGCTGGATACCCAGGAGCGTTTTTTAACTCCTACTTATTCAATCACAATTTTGGTCCCTCCAAGGCGATGACCCGAGAATATGGGGCCTTTGTGTCGGATTTTGATGTGAAGGGCGTTTGGATCATTAGTAAGTGTAGCAATTTCCATGCTTTGGGCCCTAATGATCTCAGCATTCGTATTTTTAAGGATAAACCAAATATTGATTTTAAGAATGCAGCAAAGCTGCAGCCTCGTGGGTGGGGGGGGGGAGAAAATATATATAATCATTGCATTTAGACCCTTCTTGGATGCTGACACAAGTGTTTTCCGCCCTTATCCTTAAGGATCTGAATCGGTGGGCCACTCTCATAACATCGTGAACAGATTCCAAACCGGGTTTTGTTGTGGGGTTGGGGTGTGGCCACGTAATTGACAAAATCCAGAGTTCCATTAGGAACAAACTACTCCGGGCAGCTCTACATAGTCAGTATTGACCCTTTCCCTGGCTTTTGATAAAGTAAAAAAAAAAAAAAATGTATGGCCCAAATTAAAACAATGGGGAGTGCCAAATATTCTTTCAGTGTCTTCGTATTTATTCACTCTGATATTCTACAAGTGAGGCTGTATTTACAAGGTCACATTTCTAAACCTATTCATACGAGTAGAGCGAGGCCTTTGACAAGGATGCATACTTGCCCAAAGTCTATACAATTTGTATACACCAGATATGGAAAGGGCAGCCTTTATTTCCCTTAAAGTAAACTGCGTTAGAACATTGTCTGCATAGGAGATGCAAAATAGTTTATTATTGGGCTCTAAAGATGGACAAAGACTCAAATCTAATTTTCACGCACAAAAATTAAAGTTGAATAATCAAGTAAGACGACCTACATGAATTTCAATATTTGGGTTTTTGCTCCAGCTGGCCCAAATCATACAATTCTGCTGAATCCAACAGCTTGGAGAAGCAGGCAACCCAGTTGAGGGCTCCAACCGGAATGGGAAGCTTTCTTCAAATCCTTTAAATTCTACTACAGTAAAGTTTTTCCTGTGTTGATGTATGGCCTAGAACCCCACCACAGTTTGGCCGATTTATTAAATCTGTTGGTCCTTGCTACATGTGTCCTGGTAGTTTTAATCATGTTCTTTAAATTCCCATCTACTAGGGAGAAGTTGCAGGCACTTGCATAGGTCTGCAAGTAAAGAGGACTAGATTGGTTAGTGTGAGAAGAATTATAGGATGGGTCCAGAATCAAAAGAAACTGGCGTATGTGTTGGCTTGGTAGGTTGTGTGCATTGGCGGGTAAGGTTCAATGCCTGGTATGTTCTCTGTGTAGCTGTTTGTTGTGTTGGGTGTGTCTGTGTGTTTTATGTGTAGATTGCTAGTATTTAGGGTTGTGCTCCCTGGCTTGTGTCCGCACGGTTAAGGTCCAGTTTCCGGCTTGGTTTGTTGCAAGTGTGTGTTAGGGTATAGGTTGGCTAGCCCAGTGGGCGTGTATAGTGTGTGGGTGGTGGGTTTGAGGAAGTAGAAGCGGGATGGTTAATGCTATAGCTGCTCGCTTAATCCTTCTATGTGGCTAATCTACACAGTCCTATCTGTTGTGACAAAAAACGAATCTAATCTCCATAATTCTATCCAAGTGTGATGCATGGTTAATCTTCTCCATTCTACCTGAATGGAACGCATGGTTAATCTTCGCAGTTCTATCCAAGTCTGACACATGGCTATTCTACACAATTTTCTCTGATTGTGATGCATGGATAATCCTCCTAGTGCTATCTAAAAGTGACGCATAGTTAAACTTCACAATTCTATCTAGGTGTGATGCATGGGTAAACTTCACAATTCCATCTGAATGGGACATGTGGCTTAACTTCACAATTTACTCTAAATGTGACGCATGTTTAAACTTCACCTGGAAAGAGGGTGAACGCCTAAATTGTAGGCAGAACCGTAAATAAAAAACACCTGCATTTAAGATCTGGATAGAGCGAGAAGGCCCAGGGATGGGGCACACAGTATTAAAAAAAAATTTAAAAAAAAAACACCTAAAGGTTGGTACATAGCAGTGATATGAATACTATTTATTAGCTGGCTAACTTTGGTATGCTTTGTTATGTAGGTAAGAAGAGTTACAGGGCTATTGGTATTTGTCTTTTCGAGTAAGAAATGGCCTGCTGTTTGTATGTATAGAATTGAGGTGGCAAGCGACTTGTTTATGGCTGGCTAGTAGCTTGCAGTTTGACATTTTCACCCCTGTTCTATTAAACGTCATTTTAATATCAGGCTTGTGGGGTAAGACTTGTGACTCGAGTCAGTCTTTTCTGTCTAATCGGAAGCATACCATTTTCCTGTCACTGTTTTATTCATTGTTATTGATGGGTCCCTTTTTGTTGTACCGCTCTCTCAGCCAGCTTTTGATTAATTTATATATGAAACATTCAGCTGACTGGATGTATGGTTTTGATATGATCTTCTAAATGTGTGCTGCAGGCATGCAGCGCATTCTCTGCTTGGGGACTACCATATTGCTGAACGTTTCAAACTTATTTGTAAGCATTCAGCCTGAAAGTTTACAGCCCCTAGTCTATTGGCGGTGGGGCAGATTTTGGGTCTACTGGCCCCCGGAATTGGGTGCTTGCCGAAAGCCATCTACTTTGGTCCGCAATCTTGGAGTATGGCTTGGTCCAGAAATGTCCATGAATTTGCCAAATTAGTATGTTAACTAGCAGCTGATTATTTTTTTTTTTCCAACTGCACTCTTTGAACGGATCCAGCTAATTTACATTTTCTGGGAACATCCAGCCGTTCACTTTTGAAGCAAGTCTGCTTAATTAAGCAATAAGCCCCGAGCAGAGGGGGGCGTTACCGCTACAGGTAATGCCCAGGGGCCCATAGTTACACGCCGAGCTTAGCTCTATAATAGCTTTCGTCCAATTAGGGGGAACCTTTGGAAATGAATGAGTGGTGTTCATTGGGAAGCATGTAGAATGTCCCAAGTCAAAGGGCAGAGTGGCAGCAAAGTTTTCCTTCCCACATTTCCACAGGGCAAACCCATAAGACCGATAGTCTTTTCAGTTCAGAGACTCAATCGGCGGTTCACAACTGGGGGGAAAAAAAGAGCAAAAAATGGCTGCTACGGAACGGGAGAAGGGACTCTCCCGTTCCATGGCGGCCAATGAAAAACGAGGAAAAGAAAACCATAACGAAGAAAATGGTCGCCATGGAAATGAGAGAGGGACTACACAGGACTTTCCACCACTGGCTTTTTGACGAGGGAAACCTGGGGCCGCGGCAGTGAGTGGGGCCTTGTTGGGCAGGTAAAGACCCGGCGAGGGCCAATCTGATTGTATGAAACAATCAGATTGTCTCTTGCTGGATTGTCCCTTGCTTACTCCTAGTCCATAGTCCCCTTTCCTCCATACGCCTGCCTGCTGTCCCCTCTAAAAAAGTATCCTCTACCATTGCTTAAATGGTCTGACCCGGCGATAGGAAAGGACTGAAGGGTGATGAGCTCAGGTGGGTGGGGTCACGGCCGCGTGCAGTGCCCCGTGTAAAAATGAAAGGAGCAAACACGTGCTTATGCTTTATTTATTTTTTTACAAAAGTGCCGCAGTCCTGTCCTGAAGGATGGAATGTCCTACAAGTATGGAGGAAAGGGGACTATGGACTATGAGTAAGGTAGTCACTACGGTAACTTAATTAGTCTTGGGGGTCTGTTGTGCCGACGCCAACCTGGCACTACACCACAGCTTGCAAGATGGTGTCGCTTGAGGGGTCCCGCCGCTCACCAGGCCGGCCCGGGGGTTCCCTTCAAACCTACTCGGGATACAGGCAAAAATAAAGCGGACCCTTTACGCTGTGCAGTTCTCTCAGCAACCATGATATCTACCGCAGGATATTGGTGGCCCCGGCAGAGCGATGAAGGCTCACGTCCTCCTCGGCTCGCTGCGAAACATGCAGGCACAACTGCGGCCCATCCTTTCTTCGTATAAAACATTTCAATAAAAAATGAATGTATACATCCATGCGTTCTTCCAAAATGTAGCCTTGAACCTACTTTAATCTCCGATAAAAAGTTTTGAGACACAACTTGGATAATAGTGAGCTGCAAAAGACGGTGTTGGTTAGCAGGCAAGAGCTTCATCTGCTTTTCCATGGTGACATGATAGTGTGAACATGTAAAGTGTATTCTTTGTCAGCTGAACAGTCAATGGCAGGGGGTGTGTCTTATGGTTTATGCCGCCTGAACAGTTGAATTTAAAATGTCGAGTGTGATTGTCCAAAAAGATGGCCGTTTTGCAGTGTTAATACGGTTACTATGCAACACTGAGGTGCGGGGTGGTTATACTGATGATCGAGCCAGAAACTGCGAATGGACGGGGGATGGAGCTGTAACCATTCCTTTAAAATCGTCTACACGTTGTTGGGAAGCTCAAGGTGGTGGTTGTGAGGTGAGGTTTGTGAGGTGTTTACAAACGGTTGTTTGTTTGTGTTCAGATGTGGTGCCAAGTGCAATGAAGACTTTCATGAGCATTTGTGTGAGACAAACCTTTAATGCAAGCGTTTGTAACCTACATTTTGTACAGTTGGATGAATCAATTCTCATATGCTAGCTACCAAGTGTGGGATTTTTCGATTGAAAAAGTCTGGGGAATTTGATTTTTAATATCCTGAAAAGGAATGGTGCCTACCGATTATCCACATGTGATGGTAGTTCTTGGGGAAGCCTGCTTTTCAACACAATAGAAGTATGGTTTACTTTAAACTCTGTTTATTGCATAACCAAAAACGAATCTTTTTATGGTGATGTTGAATTTTTATGGCTGATGCTCTGTGCATCACATCTTCTACTGTTATCGGTCTGTAAGCTGTGTAAGCTTTTAAAGTCTTGTAAACTGCTAACATTTCCTTCAGTTATGAGTGAGACGGGTGTGGCAGTCTTCAGACTTCCTTGAAAAATGCAAATGTACTGTAGGCAGTTATTTGAAAGCAAGGATTCTCGATTATGTAGCAGTTTTTCAGCCTTTTTCTTTATTTATTTTTTAGCGGACCAGTGTAAATAAAGAACGATTTGTTGTATAACCCAAGAGTATTCGAAAACTAGGTAGGTTTATTTTGAAACGAATTTGTACACTGTGAAGTTGGGGTATTTCAAACACGTTGGTCCCAGAGGTTGTGTGATTCTGTGTATGACTTGTATATTGTCAGCAGCGATGGATATCGCAACCTTCAATGGAAAGGCCCAGGAGCGAGAGTAAGCATCAACCTAGCCCATATTCAAAAACTGTGTGTGGCACGAGGTTGTCCCACTTATGCTGCACTGAGGTGTATGTTTTATCCTTCAACTCTGACCTAGATAGTCTGGGCCAGTCCTACAGATAATTGTACCTGCCCCTTTTACTTATTAAAAATAGTTAATACTTCCAACTAAAAGATTGCAAACAGACACGTAGGACCTTGTGCTCCTGCTTTCACCCACACTGCTCCATAGAGATGTTTGGACTAGTAGTGCACAAATTACTGCAGAAAGAAACTACTTTTATTGCTGCCTGATTGTAAGAAGTAAACATGTAGCTCATTGTTACATAAACATTTCCGTTTTCCAGTTGAACACGTTTTGCTCGCTTATAAAATACTTCCATTTGAGAATTGGATTTAGATTTTTACTCTTATTTAAAAAATGCGGATGTAAAATAATCCCACTTCAATATGGAGCACTGGTTTGGACCGTCAAATGGATTTGTGCTGAGCCTACCATTTCAGCTTGCCGTGTCAAGGGATTCAGAGAACGTGGCCCATTACCTTTCTAACATTAATGTGAATGGACTTCTGCCGACTGAGCCACCTTCCTCAATCTGAACCTGCATCCAACGCTGATCGCCCCTCTGCAACCCTCATCACTCCAATCCTCTTCCACCCTTTGTGTCACCTGAACGTCATTCTACCAGCTCTTGCCCATAAACCATTCAAGCCTATAGCCACGTCTTATCTAACCAACTTCCTGGTGGCGGTCACGTCGCCGCTGGATGAGCGAGCTTCGAACTTTTAGCTTCTGGAATCCTTTCATGCAGGAGTACATATTTCAAGTTTCTTGCCAGGCATAAAGTTACTCACCACAAATTCTACACATAACGCACCATTTCCTACTCTCAAAGAGTGCATTCTCACTAGCTAACGGGAGTGAAAATCTTGCGCCCTGCTTTACTGTATTATATAAAGACATTGTACTACTGCTTACACTGCTTTCATTTATTCCAACAGTGGTCCATTTCGAAAAATGCACTCCCACCTTCTCGGATCTTTCATTTGTAAGTAGATTGGTCTGCTCTTAATATTCAGATCATTGCACACCTACCTACATTGTGTGGTGGACCGACCAAACACATGACCATAAATGCAGAACCTCGGTTTATTCAGAATTGGCTTTGTTAAACTCCTATCGGTCATCCAGTTTATAAAGTTAAAATACTGGTGGTTGCTCTCTCGGGAATCCACTAAGTTAACAGTTGAAGGATGGGTCGAATAATAGTGTTATGGGATCCCTTGTAAGGTTGCCCTATGCTTTGTAAAGGGCAGGTGTGACTGTCCTCAAATATTTTATTATAATTTGTTTTTTTTTCCCAGGACTCTTCCCCAGTACATCCTGAAGATGGTTTTACAGACATCCCTTAAGAACACTGTTTTCTGATTCTCCAAATAAACTTTACTTCTACATCTTGTCCCCTTTCCTCCATACTTATGGGACATTCCGTCCTTTGGGAAGGGACCGGAGCACTTTAGTAAAAATAAAAAATAAATTAAAAAAAGCATCAAAACTTGTTTTGTCCTTCTTTGTTTTTACACGGAGCACAGCACATGGCCGTGACCACGCCCTCCTGAGCTCCAGCCCGCGCACCACCCTTCAGTTCTTTTATCCGCACAGTCGGGACGCGACACACTTGCATCACTGGGAGTTTTGTTTTTACTTCTGTTTTCCTTCCTTCCTTGCTCCGGTTCCACAGTCGTCTATGGCAGAGCGCCTGGGATTCGTGTCCTGTTCATGGGAACGTTGTTTTGCAGGGGCAGACCCTTATTCTGTTTGTCTCGCGTGTCTATGTCCGGAACATCGCTGGGACTTGTGTCTTTATTACGAATCCCTGTCCGTCCGGGCACTCCATCGTCGGCTTCTGTGGGAGGTGGTGTTCCAACGTGTTCCTCCATCACATTTACAGCTCTTAATCGATGAGAAGAAGAAACGCCTGTAAGTTCTTAATTTTTTTAGGGCACCCCGGCCTGGGAACTCCTTTCCGGCAACTTGAGGGACCGGGAGGGGTTTGTGTAGCTCATCTACCGGGGACATCCTCGAGGTGTCCCGCAACGGGCCTTATAAGCACACCGGAGCATTCTCCGAGGGCTCCCGTAGTGGGCCTGCCAAAAGCAGACATTCTTCAGAGGTTCTCCTTCTTGGGGGATAAAGTTCAGCCCAGTTCTTCTGCGGCTCTGGATACCAGGGTTCACCCTGAGGTCTCCATTTCTGGAGCTTTCCATACCGAGTCACGACTCGAGGTCCCAATTAAGGGAGCTTTACATCCTGGCTTAAAAACAGAGGTTCCTCTTCTTGGGGCTAAATCCAGTACCAGCAGGACTTGTCGGTGAGGTGTATTCCTGACCCTTTCCGCGCTCGGCATACCGGTACCTTCTGTCGAGGGGCAAGGAAGCCGGTCACATACCCCAGGCCTTAGAGTACCAGCTCTGCAGAGGTTCCTCCACTCGATGCTATTTCTGGGACAGTATCAAGGATGTCCAGTGAACATGCTAGATCTGACGGCACCGGCTCAGTCGAGGATCCTTGTTTCAAGGCTAAAATGTCGCTTAAGACCCCTGTTTCCCCTGAGGAGACAGTTGCCTCACTTTCTCTCGTGACGCAGTTCTCCTTGGGTGTCGACAAAATGGTGGTTCAACCTCTGAGGTCCACGGTGGCCATTTTGGACACCTCCCTTACACCAACGTTCACGACGGCTGTTGCTGGGAGCATTCCTTTTGGGGCTCAGCAGTTTATTCCACTCATTTGGACAACAAGAACCCGTTCCGCCCTTCTACAAATTGGTGTGCTCGGGCACCGCTGCTTCATACAGTCTTGCCTCCTCCTGGTTCTGGACCACCTGGACTCAGCCTGCAGTGGGCCGTCCTGGCAACCATCCTCGTTGCACTCATGGGGTATTCCCCTCACGAGCGGCCTCTGCCTACTCCCGCGCCTAGACCTTCATCAGATGTGTTTTTTGGGAGATTTCAGATGTTCATGCACTCTGATCCCATGAGGGCCTTTTTAAGGAGCTGTACCCCAGTCCAGTACTGACTTAGGCACCTGGTTGATCCTTCACAGATCCCGGTGGTGCCACTTCCTCTACCTGTCAGACCTCCTCCAGCGCTTCCTCTTCTTCGCGCTTCCTCCTCTGCCTGCGCTATGCCGATACAGAAAATGTTGCGTGCGCCTGTTGAAAACACGTCAAAACCACGTGCAGCATATCGGCCTCCTGTTCCTGCTTCACCGGACGAAGACCAGGCTGACCAGGACAGCGATAAACAGCCCTGCTCTATCAGAGCATTCCATGACCGGGTGCTGGATATGATGAACTTGCTTGATATCCCAGTACCCGAGGTCCCCGCTCCGCAGGAGGGGTATTTTCGGGAGACTTTACCCCATCACCGCAGGAGCGCACTTGCCTGTTCCTCCAGAAGGACGTCTTGGCTGAGGCCCGTAAGGTCTGGGAAAAACCCCATACCAGGCTGCATCTCAAGAGGATTGACGCTCGATACAAGCTTCACACCTCAGAAGATATAGCCTTGTTGGCTCCCATCATCCACGATGGTGGCAGCTGCCATTCTCCAGTCCAAGCTGGCATCTGCATCCTCCACTGCTGCGGTCCAAATCCTCTCCAAGGAGGGTAAACTTCTTGACGCCATTGGCAAGAAAGTATTTTCCAATTCGGTGCTCCAACTAACACCAAGCTAATCCTGGCAACAGCCAATCTTCGGCTGATGAAGGAGCTAGCTGATTTCCAGGAGTGTATCCCTACGGACAGGCTGGCCGACTTCAAATCCGGTTTGTCGGATGCCAAAGTGTTGGCACAGGATCTACTGGAATCTGGCACACCACGTAGATTCCTATGCTCAAGGTGTTGGCATCTCCCACCAAGCGTGGCTCTATGCGACTCAGTTTTCAAAAGAAGTGCAGGACAAAGTTCTAGACCTTCCTTTTGATGGCAACGAGTTGTTCCATTCCTCCACAGTTAAGGAACTCACAAAGACAAGCACTCAAACCGCCAAGTCTTTATCGGTCCTGGCAAAAGCTCGAGCTAAGGCCCCTTATACACTGAGATCAGTGTCCTAAACTCGGTCCTTCTCTGGGTTCAGGGGGTTTCAGGATTGCCGCGTGCGCCGGTCTGAAACTCCGGTTGGCGGGCCCCGCCTTAAGCAAAAGCACCAAGGGGGGGAGGGGCGGTTTTTTTTCTGAGCCATCGGCCTTCTCTCCAGGGCAGGTGGTCTCCCTGCCGCCAAATCAGCTAAATGATTTTGTTTGCCGGTCGCACGAGACTCTGGTGGGAGGACGAATCTCGTCTCATCTGGGGGCGTGGCAGACCATCACCGAAGACCGGTGGGTTTTGTCCATCACTCTTGCACCCCCATACCCCACCCTTGAACCCTCCCTTCCAGCAGACTGGGTCGCCCTCCCTCAGAGCCGAGGTACCAACTCTCTCCACCCGTGTCAATCCCTAGATGCGATCATTACGACCGATTTGAACCATTATCCTTCTTCCACGCGGATGCACCTAACTAGAAAGGACAACTTGCGCCCAAGGCCACATGCCCTTGCCAATCTACTACAACATAATGGATCACAGTTCAAGGTCACAAGCCTCCTTCTAATCTCTTACCGAGACACCACAAACCCAGGTGGGACTATCAACCCGCTGTAATAATCACACATGACCTTTTACCTACAGCCTTCTTGCTCTTAACCCGGCTAACCCATTCTCCTCTACCTTCCCTTGTGCTTCACTCTCTCCTCTCATGGACGTAATTGACAATGCATGTTACTTTATACAATTGTGATGAATGTGTTTTACGTCCCCAAACCCATCATAATGTCAATGACAACGGTTTTGTTATATCATGTGGATACCTATATCCTGAATATGCCTACTGGGCTAACTCCCCTACATGTATTTGTAATAACACTCATGAAAATGAATTATAATGTAAATTCACCTACTGCACTGACATTGATCACACTGCACATGTCACAACAATTGTGTGTACTCTAAACATATGATAACTTATGAACCTGTAAACTATGGTAGCCCTGATAAAGACCTGTTTATGGTCGAAACATGTGTCTGCACTTTCTGAAGATGAACACAATTTCAATAAATTACAAAGACGAAAAGCAAAAACGTGTGGACCATAACTACTACGCTCAACAGAGTGAATGAAATTGATATATCAATCAAATGCCATATGAGTAGAAACGCCAACCAAACTGCATTTAACTACAATTTGGGTAGTAAGAGCGTGTTCCCTATTGTTTCTACCTACTGGCTGCAAGTGCAATGAGACCTGACTGGATATATGGAGTAAGGCGCGGCAACCGCTATTTCCTGGTGCTCATATCTCTCTGAAACTATCTCCTGATGGATTGCCTCCTGTATTTCAGAAGCCTATAGCATTCAAGGCCTTCAAACGGCAAAAGGCATCCATGCTCATCTTGTACGTGACAGAGCGGCTGCTGTTGCCTTCCAAAAGTATGTCCCTTGGGAAACCATCGCCAAGGCGGCTATGTGGGCTTCCCCATCAGCTTTTTGTAAGCATTACTGCTAGCCTAGTTCCAGGGCAGAATCCCATACCTCCAACAAAGCGACAAACCTGGCAAGCCAGAAAACACTGGGGTGCTACAAAGATAATGTTGGAACTGGATGACTTCTCATCAATGCTTGTTCTATAGCCAAACACATCTCCGACATCTATGACCTTCGCTGCAAGTGAAAACCAGACTATTCATCAGTGTGATCTTGAGTACTAGGCGAGAACAGATCAAACTGCACTCCTAATTTTTACACAAGAGTAGTTTTAAAGGTGTATCCTGAGTATTATTTAGTTTAAGGTGCGGATGAGATAAATAACAGCCCTGGCATATGGGTTGCAAACATGTACGCAATAGGTCAAGTTCCCAAATGTGGGAACTCCCGTCCTCTGCACTCTATGGGTGGCTCTGTGAGGAGTCCATATATGTTTGATTAAATAAATTTGCACAATAATGTAGGTAATTTGCTTAGTAACATATATCGATACATATATCAATACACATTGACACACTAAGTAGTTTTAGAACAAATCAATTGATTTATTAGAAGCCCAATCAAAAAATAATCCAGAAAAATTGGGACATCATCAAATCTGGCGCCAATCTCAAACTTTTTCCCGAACCTCCCATGTTAGCCTTTAAAAGAGGCAAACATTTCAGAGACTCATTGGTCAGAGCGGGAAAAACTGAAAAGTCAACAACAAACTTTTCTGACCAAACCTAAGCATGGAACATTTGCATGCTTGAACTGCCAACACTGTTCCAACATTCTGAAAGGTGACCATATCGGACACTGTAACAGTGGCAAAAAGATTCCACTCAAAGGTTTTGCTACTTGTGAGAGTGAAAATTTGATTTGCGCCCTCAAATTCCCTTGCGGCAAATATTATGTGGGGAAGACCTCAAGAAAAATTTAAAGAGAGACTCGGAGCACAAATCCAACATAAGAACATGCAACCAAAAAATCTCCAGTCTTCAGGCATTTTAATGAAAATAGACATAACATTTCTCAAATCAGATGGGTCGTCTTGGAAATCATGAAACAGTTACCAAGAGGAGGTGACCTTGCAAAACGACTTGCACAGAGAGAGTTATACTGGATTCATAAACTTGACTCATTGGCCCCTCTTGGGCTCAATGAAGATTTTTATATGGGTCCCTTTTTTTTTATAAACAAGTCCTTTTTAAATTTCTCATTGGTAACAATACAGTTTTGTTAACGTTGTCCTGAAGATAAAGTATTTAGGTTCATACTTGCGAATCTGAATTTGCTACAGAATTTATCTAGTTCTGCTAAACTGTGGTCTATCGGAATGTGAGCTCCCAATGAGACAGCTATAGGGTATAAGAGGCATTATTGACATTACCCTGAAAGTAACCTGTTATCATGCTTTTACATCTCCTGGGTTTTACTCTTTTTCTCTTGTGATTAACAATCTGTGACCATGCCTATACATCTACAAACAACATTTTATTAACATGTTCTTCCATCTAGTGATCTTTATGATCCCTTATTCGCAAATCAGTCTCTAATTGACCATGACTACCGGCTAGGTACTTGGGTCCAATTTGTCAATATCTTATCATTCCTTAATTTTTATCTCATTTAATTCTAGTTTTAGCTTTTTATTAATCTTTTTACATATTTATTGTCTTACTTGTATGTCCAATTGTCTAGAAGACCTACAATTATCTTTTGCTAGTATTAGCTAATTTCTCCCCCCTTTTTTTTCCAACAACCATATTTTCCATCTCGAGCACTATAACAGTCGCGCTTCACACAGATACTCTGACGTTATCTATGTTAATCCTACCGTTGGATGCATTTAGACCCTCTTTTGGAGCTCTCTGCTTTGCTGATTTGAGTTATACCCCATTATCTTTATTCTTCGGGCACAACAACGCTTTGCGCATGCGCGCAACATCGTGACGTCACATGTTTTCTGACGCACATACGCCTGACGTTGGGCGGCGATTTGTAGGTATTTAAGGACAGCTAACGCCAGCATTGGGTAGCGAGTCTTGGTGGAGGATTACATCTTCCCTGTATTGCTACATACCTACCCGACTACTCACCTGTAAGTATTATTGGTTCTTCTGCTTAACATCAGTCCTACTCTTTCTTCTTGGATATTTACTTGGTATATCCACTTTTTGGTTTACTCTTAGGCATTCCTGGGATCCGCCCGCCTCTTACTTGTAACGCTCACCTGATTCCCGTAGAGGCGCCGGTCTTAACTGGGCGTATACCGTATCTTCAAAGGTGATGTATAACACACGGCTGGCTCTTTGGGCTGGACCTCTGTGCACTGTATGTCTGACTCGAAGGGTAAGATGTCTTAGGTAAGTGAACGCTGTGCTCTCCATCTGCCTCGGGGCAGGGTGCTGTAACCAGTTTCTTCACTGGATAAGGGGAGCAGGCCTCTTAACTTCAGAGGACTGCTGTCCGTCGTTTACTGCACGAACGGTAAGTTTCGAGTAATTCTAATGTCTTTAAAGGAGAGTTCCGGGACTTTTTTTTTATTGTCCCTACGGTTCGGCCATGTGTTTTTAAGCATAACTCGGTAGATCGTGGAAAACTTTCCTAAGGACCTTACCCGACTTTTCGTCCATTAACGCACTCGAAATCAGCCGCCATTTTATGATAATCCTATCACTTGCCGCATCGCCCTGGCTCACCTACTTTTGCGGCACTAAATCAAATCCCCCGCCCCTGAAACAGACTTGATCAAAACATTCATATTCCCCGCCTCTATCCGTGACGTGACTGAGCTGCGTAGGCAAACGCGCCCAGGCGTCTTCTACGCGACTCCACACAGAACCAGGAAATCAACACAGATGAGCTCAAACAACACAGCGCGCCACAATTGGGAATATGAAACTGTACTTTTAAATTAAACCGCAAGATTGTAAATTTGGTAAAGTAAATTTATTTGACATCAAATGTTTTGAGAATATTCAGCGATTAGCATTTTTATTTGCACATGTTCCAAAAAGTTCCGTTTCGAGGCACACGATGTTCCTTTGCTGTACACAGGGTCTTAGATCATCTCACAATACAGCGCCACAATTCGGAATATGGAACAGTGGTTTAAAAGCAAACGGCAAGATTGTACATTTGGCAAAGTACATTTATTTGACATCAAATGTTTTGAGAATATTCAGCGATTTGCATTTTTATTTGTTCACGTTCCGAAAAGTTCGTTTCGAGGCACACGATGCTCCTTTGCTGTACACAGGGTCTTAGATAAATGAATTTTTATTTGCTCTCGATCCAAAATATTTCGTCTTGAGGCAAGCGATGTTCGTGTGCAGTAGACATGGTGTTGGTTTACGATAAAATAAGCTCTTCGGTCGCACTGATAATCGCATGGCTGTTCCAACAACGAGGCACTAGGCCACCACAACGGTCTGTATGTTGCATCTAGCCGTTAGTACCGCGTAAGGGCATACTTGTACTTGGCGATCGTCCCATAAAATGGTCAGGGTGGTAACGTTGTTCACGCGGAGAAGCAACTGGCGGTTAAAGAAGCCGTCCGCCGGTGTCTGGTACTCGTGACACATGCAGTAATGCATGATGTACCTGTTTGAAAAACATAAACAATGAAATTAGTCTCACCATCAGATCTTTATTAAAATTATTCATTTTATATATTCGGTCGGTAAATTATTTCATAGCTAGGACAGTGCAACTGGGTTTTAAACGTCAAGGGGGGGCTGTAGGATACTGAGACAGTCCCTCAGTGCAGGGGTTGACAGGGAGTGCAGGTGGAGAGTGGAAGGGCCCAGGACCGAGATCGCAGACAGTGGACCAGTTGTTGCAGGGGAGAGGGAGAGAGAAAGCAGAAGCAAAGGTTTTGAGGTGCTTCCGTAAAAGTAGACGGTTCTCCCCAAGATAGTGTGCGGTACAAAACAACATGCCACATAGAACGAACAAGTACAACTTAACCCGTCTTTAAAGCAACTGTATAGTAATTAAATTGCGGTATAAACTCATCTAAAGAGTTACTTACATTATATTTGCATTTTCCATTGCGTCTGTGCGTAGGGCAGCCCCGAAATACCACTCCTTCTATGCCGACGTTATTTCTTCTAATGAACGAACATGAAATGGCTTTCGTTTCTGAAATTATATTCATTATCGTTTCTTACGTGGTCCAGGCCTGTCAAGGTCAAAATACAATAGAACCTTATTCTGAGGCGTGGGCCATTCTGGCACCCGAGAAAAAATCAAAGCAGCTGACCTTCACTTCGAACGAGCACACATTCCAAGTTAGCTACATTCAGTGTAAGGCATTCTCACAGGACTTGAAATTTACACTCCATCTTTGCATTTTGTCTGCGTGCTTTGCAGCCACACAGAACCATAAATACGGAGAGATTCTATATTTATTGAAAAATGATTTATATTACTGTTTGGTTTAATTTAATGCGCAAATGAACAAGGGTGGAGAGACACATTGCATGTACACTGAGCAATCACTTTTATTTACACAATACATAGATACACATATTCAATGGGCCTGCGACATGAGGAGACTTGAGAGAACAGACAATCAAATTACAATCATTTAAACCGTGATGTGTATTTCTCAATGAGTTCTTCTTTAGGTGGACATGGAACAGATGCAATGTTGGGTGGCAATGCAGTTGTCCCCTGCACAGGTTCGTTCACAACTCCATTTATGTGCCTATCTAGGACGTCAACAATAAGTTTCTCAATAAACTCATATTGCATATCCTCAAACACTGGTTTGATCACCCATTGTTTACTTCTTTTAGTGAAGGCCTTATTGTAGCGAAGCGTCCCTAAAGTTCCGGTCGTCCTACTTTGTTGACGGCCAACATTATGGTTATGTGCCAAGACCGCTAAAAGAGTCCGATTTATCATGCCCTCCATGCCAAAATGCAATCGTTTTGGCCTGTACTTTAGGCACATATTGTGGAACACCTCCAAATCTCCTGTGTGGCAGAATTCCGTGAGTCCCCTCAAAGCTTTTGTTATAGTTTTATCAAATACAATCTTTTCAATGGCTTTGTGAGTGGGTGATGAAGGAATCAACCACTTCTTCTTCCGTGCCTCCTCTGTGGACAAATGGCCATGTTCACAATTGTGGAAATGTTGGTTCGTGTTCCATCAGTGAACATTTGTACAGTGTGGCATTACTGACCGCCATTTTTCCAGTAGAATTTTCAACGACCCTCCACATGTTTTTGAGCTCCACCAAAGATGGTTGCTGATTGACTTGGACCACTGTGAAATACCTTGCAATTCTTTTTTTTTACCTGCAGCCGACAATTTTTTATTGATTGATTTTGCAAGATGCCAAACGTCAAATTGGTGATTTATATTTTTGTACTGTTCTCTCATTGTCTTGGCAATTGAAACGTGTCTGTCCGTGGCTATCAGGTCGATCACCATTCCCCGCGATTGTAGTTCTTGCAATGATGCTACAAAGCCAACTTTCTCCATGGCCACTGAGGATGTACTTTGTGACACCTGCACGACCACCGAACTCACAATTTTCTTACTTTCCATGTCCTGAAAGTGGTAGGTGCAGTACTTGGCTGAAAATCCTGGGCTGTCGCACTGTCCATCACCGGCTAGCCTGAACCGTTTGCCCGCGAATGTACTATCAATAGACATTTTTTCCATTCTCCAAGCTTCGCTAATGGCTGGAAATAGATAATCGGTTTGGTATTTGTAGAACTGAGTTTTCGCAATGAAATGGATTCCCACAAACTGAAAGAAAGACTCTAATTTTTTAAAACTTGAACCACTAAAAAGTGCAGCCGCTGCACAAAGTAGATTGCCTGCTGGCAGTTGTCCCAGCATAGGTTGTGCAGACCATGTGAAAGGATGATATTTTGTACAGGTGGCATGTATTTTAAGGTTAGTGCCTCGAATTGCACGAGTCACATTAATCAATGGCTCCCCACATACTTCCCCACCTACCAAATGCCCACATTTAATCCGAATAATAATATCAATCAAACAACTATCGAATACAATGAATTTGGCCTCTTTCCTTATACTGTCACTCTGCATCCCAGCTGGTTCGGCCTGTAACGTTGAGGACATGTCACTCACATGAAAGGTAGAATCTCTGATATCGTCTTCCGCTATGTTCAGTGATATTGATGGTGTTTCATTGTCGTCTACTTCATTCTCTTCCATTGCAACATCTGTTCCTTCTCCGGCGATGGGTGAATAAAACAATTTCTTCAACTTTCTCGCCGTCTTAGTTTTTGCGGGTGTGGATTCTGTGAATTGATCTCCGACTGCATCCGAACTACCAGGAGGACATTCACTATCAATGGCTGGTGGTGGTATAGCTCCGTTGTCAATCACTTCATATTCTTCCCATTGGCACGATGCTTCTCCAGTCTCAAGTCCCTGCCAAAAGGTTTGACAAGCAACATCTCTCGTTCGCTTCACTGTCTGTGTAGATCTAGTTCGTACACCCACTCGCAACTAGAGGACAGATTGGAAAAGGGGTGTTCAGTTTAAACACAACTTACAGTATTGAACTATTAACAGTGAAAAACAACATAATATAGTGACCAGGACACTAACCTTCTTTTGCTTTCTTTTCTTTGAAACTTTCTTGCCTCGAACTTCAACATCAGGACGCTGTTGCTCCGACTCGTGTGTGCATGTCTCCACTTCCTCTTGCGCTGCAACGACTATGTTTTCCTGATAAGCACATCCATCACGCACTGACGCTCCATGGACTCCCTGAAACATAGAACTTTCATTAGTATGTATAATAATATCGAAAACACAAAATGTACTTGGGGACCAATACCCACGTACATCTCAATAGCAAAACACGAATGAACGCTTTGTGTAGAACATTCAAACGACAATTATTCACGCATTGTTGATCTAGTTAGATGGAACTGTCAAGATCCATACCTCGGGCTCCTCATAGACTTCCATTGATGATATTATTGAAGATGATGCTTCAGTGACTCCCTGAAACACAGTAATTGCATTAGTATGGTTTTCTATTTTGATAAAAAGAACAGAAAGTTTGTGCAGGCGTGAACGGCTCATCTAAATAGACCTGCACAAATGATCAGTTGTCTAAAATAAATAATGGATATCTAAATATGATTCGATTTGCTCGATCGTTGGAAGTGTCACCACCCAGAAATCTGCATCAACTACTAGGGGTGATGTTCTTGTAGAAGAAGCTCCGTCATCTCCCTGAAACATAGTACTTGCGTTAATAAAGAAGGAAGTATAGCGGATGTAATCACGTCATATGATCTCGCTTGATCGAGCTGTCAGTATCCATACCTCGAAATGCATAAGAACATCAAGGGACGATGTAACTGCGGTGCACACTTCTGCAAGCTGTTGCGCCGACCCGTAACTGCACGCTCCCCCTTCTTCTTGGACTAATGCTCCATCGACTCCCTGAAACATAGGACTTTCATTAGTAATGAACACAATATTGAAAAAAGAAGACACATAGGAGGGCGACGACAGAAGGACATATCAATGGCTAAAAACGAAAGAAACATTGTGTGTAACAATCACGCTACAAGAATGCAAGATCTGATGATCTCCATCGATGGAACTGTCCTGAAACGTACCTCGAGCATCTGAGTGACATCAACGGTAGTCGTCAATACGTTGGACTCCTCAGCATCTCCCTGAAAGACAGTACTTGAATTATTTTGGATAACAATAATTATAACTGAAAACAAAGACTAGAGGACGAGTACAAGGGTGTACCATTAGGTAAAATAATTACACGATAAATTAAAACTATTGATTTACATGCCTAAAACAAGTCAGTGGCAGAATAGCCAAGTAATATTACCCGATAGGCGCTTGAAGTGGCTGATGACTGCAATAACGACACGGATGGAGAATCTTCCGCCTTCATATTGAGTGGATACATAAATGGGGAAATTATTGTTAGCTAATGCTACACACTACCGCAAGGCCGAGAGATAAATACGTAAACTTGACTCACCAGTGGAGGGATGTGGACGAATAGAGTGGGAATAGCGGTTGAGAGCAATTTTCGCCTCGCTCGCGGTGTGTTCTTCTTTATTAGCAATGATGTGGAGTACATGTCAGAGGTAAAGTGCCTGCTGCAGATGCGGTATCGATCACCCCTCTTGTCCGCAAAGACTTCTAGGACTCTACTTTCAAGCTCAGAGGGTGGATATCCGCAATATTGGACCCATTCTCTTATCTGATCTATTGTCTTAGGGAAAACATGCATTATAGTACCTTCAGATTTATTATGGGTCTTCGAAGGACAACCGCCAATGGAACAGGCAGGCATTGTGGAAAGTTCTGAAAAGTAAAGATCAACAATTCTCTATGAATACCAATGTGTTAAAAAATTAAATACATAAAAGGTTCAATGCAAGGTATGTTTTGGTTTTTGGAACTATACACGGTATTCACATGCGGATAAGTATTTGAATAACTTTAAAAAAATAGAAAAATAATTTGACTAAACTCAGAACATGTGACTAGTTCCTTGCATGTACTGTCTTGAACGAAAAGAAATTGGACGCAAAATGAGTATGGTACATGGCCTTACCTTGACGAGCAAACAGTTAGATGCAGGGATCAGAGTAGTTTCTTGTCGTAGAACAGGGAGCAGTTCACAGGTTGCAAACTGATGAGTTTGCTCAAAGTGGTCACGGAAGTTCACAGAGACGAAGAGCAGACAACCAGCACCTTCACGGGTTGACTAGCAAAGCGCAAAGAAGTTCTCATTAGAAATATGAAGTGGGTTATAAAGAATTCGAAACAGGGGTGTGTTTGTGAATGAATGACGTGTGGGGAGATGCTTGGCAGGAGACACGGGGTCTGGCGGTAGACATGGGAACAACAACCCATGCTCTATAGACCACTTTGAAGTGTACATGGTCTTTGGCACCTCTTGGCCTTTATCGCTCCCTGACAGCTCCACTTGCCAGCGCAAGTACCCCGGTGCGAACTGCCTTTGATAGGGCGGGGGGTGGATTGGGGCGGTGGTCGTGCAGACAAGACACAGGAAGACTCGTGAATGGAGACACACTTATGTGGATTGCAGGGGGCCGTCCAGCGTGAGGGGAGATGCTTGGCAGGAGACACGGGGTCTGGCGGTAGACATGGGAACAACAACCCATGCTCTATAGACCACTTTGAAGTGTACATGGTCTTTGGCACCTCTTGGCCTTTATCGCTCCCTGACAGCTCCACTTGCCAGCGCAAGTACCCCGGTGCAAACTGCCTTTGATAGGGCGGGGGGTGGATTGGGGCGGTGGTCGTGCAGACAAGACACAGGAAGACTCGTGAATGGAGACACACTTATGTGGATTGCAGGGGGCCGTCCAGCGTGAGGGGAGATGCTTGGCAGGAGACACGGGGTCTGGCGGTAGACATGGGAACAACAACCCATGCTCTATAGACCACTTTGAAGTGTACATGGTCTTTGGCACCTCTTGGCCTTTATCGCTCCCTGACAGCTCCACTTGCCAGCGCAAGTACCCCGGTGCGAACTGCCTTTGATAGGGCGGGGGGGTGGATTGGGGCGGTGGTCGTGCAGACAAGACACAGGAAGACTCGTGAATGGAGACACACTTATGTGGATTGCAGGGGGCCGTCCAGCGTGAGGGGAGATGCTTGGCAGGAGACACGGGGTCTGGCGGTAGACATGGGAACAACAACCCATGCTCTATAGACCACTTTGAAGTGTACATGGTCTTTGGCACCTCTTGGCCTTTATCGCTCCCTGACAGCTCCACTTGCCAGCGCAAGTACCCCGGTGCGGGCGGTGGTCGTGCAGACAAGACTCGTTTGCCGTAGGGCCTCACCAAGGAGAGGCCATCTAACTGCATGTAAGAGGCAGGCTGCAGGATCTAGTACATGGAAGGCAGGGGGGTGAGTTTATAAATACCTCAGCCTCCCAGGAGAATATATGGGTGCAGTTCACCCTGGAGACCCTGAACAAAGTGGTGTGGTAAGTATTTTTGGGGGAGGAGGCAAGGCCGGGAGGCTTGATGCCAACCCGCAAAATAACATATGTATGTCTGCTGCATATGGGTTCAACGGTTATGTGGATTGAAGGTGGGCGGCCAGCGTGAGGGAGGATGCTGGCCGGAGACATGTTGTGTGACAAGACAAGGCACAGGAAGACTATTCAATGGAGACACACTAGATTCATTTAAAAAATCAAAACAACCATTGTTAAAATATATGTTGGGTTTTATTTTAGATCTTAATTTCAATTGAACATAAATAATAAACATTATACATTGTAAAGTTGCGGTTGCAGCACATCCCGGGAAAAGCCGCGGTATTGTCCACTGTCGCTGGGGAAATGTTGTCTAATGGCAAGTACCGCACAGGCAGGTATTACTCTCCGAACGCGGTGTCCGAGCCTCCCGTGAAGCCACCAAGTGAAGCAACGATAGGCCACCAGCCTGTACCACCTGTGAAAATGAAAGATGCAAACTGTATTAAAATGACAACTTTCTTATCACTGTCGATTCAGGTATAAAAATGTCATTCTGCTTTGAAAAAAATTCTATCTAGAAAATGCACAACATGGAACCAATTTACATGCATTCGAATGATATGTAGATGTAGTTTTATATGTGGGAGACGACCATGAAATAGTAGTGGCATCACTGACATCACAACCAGAGTATACTTACTCGTTACTCGGATTACGCGGACGAACAGTGCCGCAAAGTTCGTGCATAAGCACCATCATCATCCTCAACACTGTCCGTGAGAGGCAGGCTTCCCTGAACTCTGGCAGCTTGGTGATGCATTGCGGACTTGGCTCGCCTTCCGAAATGTAGGCCAAGCACCCGGAATTTTCACGGCAGCAGCAGTTCTCCTCCTCAGTTGGCATTAGCTCGCAACGATTGCACGTGCACCAGGTGGAGACGCCGTCCATGCGACATGGTCCAGGCTCTTCATCCGTTGACTGGTCCTCCCAACTGCCGTCCGAATCCCCATCGTTTTCGCGTGCTTGCCTTTCCAGTAGTTCTTCCTCGGTGTACTCGGGCTCGTACATATACGGCATTATTGTAGCCATTGTGTGGTAAAGAAAGTAAAATAATTTATAGCGGTGGTACTGGTATCTGTTCACACGGGCTACAATCAACGAAGGTAGCTGACCAGAGCACAGAAACGAGTCACAGAATACTCAAAGTAACACAGCGAGAGTAATGGAATCGAAAATCTGCTGCTGTGTGTTGTGAAACGGTGTGTTTATACTTATTGAGGAAAGGGGCGTCCTGCCGTTTCCATGGCGACACTTCATTAGCTGAGGCGCAGCGATTGTTGACACGAAACGTGCTTTGGCGTTGGGAAATGGGCGGTACGCGTCTGCTGATGTCAGCCTCGGGGGCGGGGGATTTGATTTAGTGCCGCAAAAGCAGGTGAGCCAGGGCGATGCGGCAAGTGATAGGATTATCATAAAATGGCGGCTGATTTCGAGTGCGTTAATGGACGAAAAGTCGGGTAAGGTCCATAGGAAAGTTTTCCACGATCTACCGAGTTATGCTTAAAAACACATGGCCGAACCGTAGGGACAATAAAAAAAAAGTCCCGGAACTCTCCTTTAAAGTCTTTAGTAATGATGTCTCTTGTTTTGCAGGGTTCCGGCGATGGCGGATGACGGGCTGAAGTGAGTTGAAGATGGAGCCCGTGTGATGAATAGAAGCGCCTGGAAGCACGTAAGTAAGCGCTTGTTGCCTGCTTCACGATGCGCTCTAACTGTCTTTTTATTTTGCAGGTACAAGTTCGGAGCGGCTGCAGGGTGCCGGAATACCCACTGGGTTAGATGTGTAAAGGAGTAATGGCACGTGAGTATTAAAGTTCCCCAATGTCTTTAAGCGCACCTTGTTTTGTCTTTCAGATGCGGGATGCAGCGCCGAAGGCCTCCGGAGCGTGCAAAGAGTTGGTAAGCTTTTGTCTTTCAGATGCCGGAATGCAGCGCGAGGCGTTGGTGACAGCCGATGGACCAGGTAAGTGAAGAGCTGTCACTGAAGACCGTAATGCTAACCTGTTCTTTCTTGTCTTTATAGGTGTTGCTGAAGACTGGATTCAGGATGGTAAGCCTTTTTCCTTAGGCCCAGGATCAGATGCAGAAGACACGATGAGCGTTATGCTGCAGAGGATGCAGAATAACGCAAAGCAAGATTCATCCATCGGGTGTGGTTTAAATAGCCTCCTGTAGTGCTTAGGTGTCTCCTTCCACAGCCACGCCTAGGTAAGAAAAGAGTTCCTGCTTTCCAGAAGAGTTCCAGTGTTCTGAATCTAGGGAGTGGCTCCTGCCCCACCCAACAGGAAAAGGAGTTCCAAACAGAAGAGGATCAGAGGCTCAACTGGCAGACAAGTAAGCAGCATGGTCTGCTGCAGTTAAGTCCACCCAAGCATTATGAGCCCGGCGCTTCCAGCGCTGGGACTGGGCATATTTATGAGCCTGGTGCCACTGGCGCCAGGACTGGGTCCAAAAGGTCCCAATTGGGACTGGTTGGCACTCAGAACCTGGGTTATGGATCTGCTTCCAAGGGAGTTGGGAAAACCCTGACCTTTTGGAAGCAGAGATCATGACATTACTGGACGCTTCTACTAGTTATTTCCTGCATGCAATGCTCTGAAAGATGAAGTGATTCACACTCAATTGACCATCTTCATTCCTATTTAAGACAAAAGGTGGTAAGTCATCACCTTTTAATTAGTTCTAACCTTTTTTTACTTAGACTCAGGATTTCTTATCTTGACTATTCTTTCCCCTTTTTCTCTTTTATTTCTGTTAACGGCCTAGGGACAAGGGCTACACTACATGTTCAGGAGACTTGCAGCTTTTTCTCTTTGTGATGAACAGCCAGCCACTTATGAGTAATGGAAATATTTTCATAGGTAATTTATTTACAATACAGAAATGTCACCATGTCAATCATTGATGAATGCATTTAGATTCCAAATGGTTATTATTGTATGGCCTGTTTGACTTAGGTCTACCAATGAGGTTTAGAGTTTTTTTTAAATGATCTATGTGGATTCTCCATTAGGTATTTTGTTGCTCTTGAAATTATATAATTTGTACTATTGGGACTAATACACATTTACTTTAATATGTTTTCCAGATTACTTTAAGAAAAATTACGCAAATTGCCCTTGAAGAAGTGAATTGTTTCACGAAACGCGTTGGGCTTCTAATAAATCAATGGATTTGTTCTAAAAATACTTAACTGTGTCAGTGTGTATTGATATGTTACTAAGCAAATTACCTACATAATTGTGTACATTTATTTAATCACTACCTAATAATTAATCAAACATATAAGGACTCTTCAGAGCCACCCATAGAGTGCAGAGGACGAGAGTTCCCACATTTGGGAACTTGATCTATTGTGATCTTGAGTACTATGCTGCAGTTCTACAAAAGGCCATGCGCAGAAGCTACTAAATTAAACTAGCTGATAGAGAAGTGGAATTTGAACTTGTACATGGTCTGACCACATCCCAGACTGCAAATGTCCCCTACTATAGTGGTAAAGGTAAGGCAACATTGTAAAATCACTCTGCCACCGTCAGCACCTTAGACATCAAGCAACTAGTTCAAGGACCCACAAACAGGTGGACACACATTGGATTGTGTTTTTTTTACTGAGGGGAATGTGGCAACTGTATCATTCCCAGTTCTCTTACTCAGCTGAGAACACCTCTTTCAGCATCTTCGGCCAAGTACTACTAGTAACTAGTAACTTGAATCAACATTTCACATCTCCCCCCTGCCGCCACACAGTATCAGCCAGGCCATGGAAGGGGATCAAGCTAGACGGGGGCCTTTAAAGAGCTCCAAGCATTAAAACCCCAGCCTGCGAATGGCAAGTGGATAGGAATCACTCACTGACATGCATTCCTGTATATTGGACACCCTTGACCCCATGGCCTCAAATTTGATTGCAGTATTGACCATACTATTGTCTGCCCAAACTCCTGTTTGTACTGTAAGCATATTTCTACCCATAGCCATGGCACCCCCTTTAGCTGAGAATTGGTGTACTCTGCTTCATGGTGCTGTTTGAGAAATCCACCACCTTTTTTTTAAAATTTATTTATTTTCTTTTCTTCTCCTCATTTCACTGCAGGGTTTTCAGCATCTCTCTGAGACTAAAGTTAATGAACAGCTTCAAAACCATTAGGAGGGTAGGTGTGAGATTTTATTTTTTCCTTGAGGCTTCAAGCACTGTGAGAATAGTTTGAGGCTGGTGGGGTGCTCTGTAGTCGACCTCTGGGAGAAACGACCAGGCATTCTGGCCCTGCCCAATCTCCTGACGAGTGCCTGACAAATGCTGTCTGATGTCCTGATGGGGGTTCTCTGTACTATCGTTCCAGCTGGCCTCTTGGCACAGCACCTGAGCAAGTTCGAGTGAGATTTGAGTTGACACTCACGCTGCAAAACTATTTTCTCTGATTGTTGACAAAGGGGTCTTTTGAGCTGAACGTTCTGGTCTCGCATAACCCTTACCCTTACCATCTAGCTTAGTGTATGGTAATGAGGGGCGTCTCAGTCTCATTTCCCAGTTCCCATATCCTTCTGCCAGATACACTAAAAGTGATCCTACCAATTCCCAGATACTTGTGTACAATTGGTGAAATGTATGAGGCTGAGAGAAATGGGACATCTCGAAGAGGCGTGTGTTGGGAGCATAGATTGGAATCCAGATTATAACGCCTTTTTTTAGGTTCCTATTACTTCTAATGCTTTGTGGTGACTTGTGCCATAATATGATCTGCTGCATGCGGTTTCATGTTTGTCTGCCGATCGTCTGCCTGTGCACCGCACTCACATGCTCAAGTTCTCTATGCTCCAACGCACAAGCCACATACAAACTAAGAAGCCACCCACATATCCGAACACTACACCCCCACTACCAACTTGCGTAGCACATCTTGAATCGTAATGCCACAGGCACAATTTTGTCTGCTTTTGACATAGACCACCTCCTAGAAACTGAACTTCAACACAAGAGCAAAGCCATTTTGCATTTCCTCACTCTCCACTAACGTCCCCTATCTTTCAGAGCTGCCAAAGCTTCTGGAGACAATCCAAATGGCAGTCAAGCTGTATAAATTCCAATAACAAAAGAAACAAGTACCCAAATGGTATATCCCCAAATGTAACCATAGCTTGAGAAAATTACCTGGAGAAAAATTGGCTTGCCACCAACTGTTTTCTGGATAAAGAGCGGAAACGGTCCAATGAATCAAGGTTTATTATGCGCACTGAATATGCCATGCAACATGGCCTGAAGCAAGAATTAAAAATTATCCACGAGTTCATTAACCCTGCAGCATGAATTACAGCACTGGAACCACCTCAATAGCTCATAAACACAATTTAAGCACATTTCATAAATGTTACTGGATCTGTTTGTGTTATTCGACACGGTGGACCATAGCATTTCACTCTACAGGTTTGTTGGCACTGTGTTGAAGTGGATCCGTTCCTTTATGACTGACAAATACCAACGTCCAACTTTTCTCACAAGTTTATCCTGTGACTTGTGGAGTGCTCCAGGGTTCTGCCCTGTCACCTTCTCTTTTTAATCTCTACATGCATCCTTTAATGGAGATTATTCCTCAGCACGGTCAAACTTTTTTTTATAACCATGCATATGACACACAAATGTTGATAGAACTGTACAATTTGGAGAACCCTCCCACCCCCTTTTCATTCAGTAAAAACTGTCTTCTGGCATTAAGGATTGGATGGGTTTTAATTTCCTGAAAATCAACCTAGACAAGACTGATACTCTTTATCACTCCTACGCCCTGTCCCCTTTCCTCCATACTTTTGGGGCATTCCGTCCTTTAGGACGGGACCGGAGCACTTTGAAGCATCAAACTACTTTCTGTCCTTTTTGTTTTTACGCAGGGCCACAGTAACCACGCCTAACTGAGCTCCGTCCCACCCATCGCCCTTCAGTGCTTTTCTCTGCGCGGTTGGGGTAGGACGCACTTGCATCATGGGAATTTTTACTTTTTTCCCTACTTGTCCTTCATCTTCCTACTCTGGTTCTGCGGTCTTCTCCTCCGTCTATGCCAGCGCGTCGGATTTGTGTCCTGTTCTTCGTGCAAAGTCCCTTTGTGAGGGCGGAATCCCCATTCTATCTGTAGTGCTTGTGCCTGGAACATCGGTGGGACTTTTGTCTCTACTGCGACACTCTCTCCGTCCGAGGGACTCCAGCGTAGGCTCGTCAGGTGGGAGGAGGTGTTCCAACAGTTACCGCCTGCAAATGTACAGAAGTTCATCAATGACGGGAGGCTTTCGGTAAGTTCCTTCCTATTTAGGGCACCCCGTCCGGGCTAATCCTTCCCGGGGGTCTTATGGTTCTGGGAGTAGTCCAAGTGGCTCTTGTATCAGGGTTCTCCTTGAGTTGTCCCGAATCTAACCTGGATTCTGGAGTTACCTCTGAGGTGCCCCTTCTGGGTCCCAACCTTTCTCAGGTTACTTCAACCAGGGTTTTCCAGTCTGGGATTAAACGTACCGAGCCTAGTCTCAACGTTTCCTGTGAAGTGGCTAAAAATACGGGGGTCACTCCTGAGGATCCCCCCAAATGAGGGCTATAATCAAAACCAGCAGGATTGAGAGGTCTGCGGAGCTGCTGGTCCCAAGCTTTGTAGCTGTACTCCAAAATGATACTTATCCCATCTTCCATGATGTTGGATCTTCAATGGTGAACAACCTTTAACACCCTCTCAGTGGGAACCTCCTTCCCCACTGGGGTGGGGCGCTATGTTAGGTCATTTTGACACCTATGATCTGTGGACACCCCAAGACGGGATGTCTCGTATCAACTACCTTGAACTCTTGGTGGTTTTCCTGGCATTTAAAGCATTCCAGCCTTCGATCATCAACAGTGTAGTGCGTATTTGCACATACAATTCTATGTAAGTTATACATCAACAGACTGGGGCACCAGCGTGCCTCCTCTGGTGGATCTAGCAATCCAAGATTTGTGATTGGTCAGTCCAACACAATGTCTGGCTACGGGCCGTGCACATTCCGGGACGGATCAATGTTGCTGTGAATTCCCTAAGGCAGCAGCTTGTAACGATTTAAGAGTGGGAATTGAACAGCGATGTTCTTGTCAAACTTTTTCAGCAATGGGACTTTCCAACGGTGAACCTCTTTGCAACTTCAGCCAGCAGGGAACTGCCACTTTATGCCTCCAGGGATGGTCTCTGAGCATCTTCCTGGGGCAGAAGGGAGGGGATGCGCTCGAGATTCAGTGGAACACCATGAATGCTTATGCCTTTCGTCGTCTTCTGCTGATTCATTGCTCTGGAAGCTCTGGAGTGCCTCCAGCTGCACTCTTCTGTTCATAGCTCCATGGTGGCCAGTCGGCTTCCACACCTATCAATATGTGACCCAATCTGGTTACCGCAGACCCCCAGTCTCCTGCATCAGAGCAATCACCAGGTGTGGCCCCACTCCCCACAAACCTTCAACTTGGCAGCCCGCTGCCTGAGTTCAGTGCCTTAGTGCAGCTTAACCTTTCAGAGGATAATATGCGCATAATCCAACAGCACATAAGCAGTCTACAAGAGTGCAGTACAAAAGTAAATGGCTTAGGTTTTGTCATTGGTGTCTTGCTAAACAGCTTGATCCTCGACATGCTTTTATTGACTGTCTTGTCCTTTATCGGACCTTGTGGCCTCTGTCGTACTCCTCTTATGTGCAGAACATATGTCAGCCATTGCAGCTTATCTTTCTACAGATAGTTGCTCTTTTTCTCTAACAAACCCATTAATCAAGAGGTCTTTCGCCGGTCTCCTTCACCTCTTTCCACCAGTCAGGCCTCCTCACCCAAAATGGGATCTAAACGTGGTCCTTTCCACTCTGTCACAAGCCTTTCGAATCACTTGCCACTACGTAACTTAAGTTTCTGTCCTGGAAAGTGGCCTCCTTAATTGCAGTTACATCTGCGAGAATAATAAGTGAGCTCAAGCTCTGTCGAACATCCATTCTTGACCTTTCACAAGGATAAGTTTGTGCTTCGCACTCATCCTTCTTTCCTTCCAAAAATTGTCTTCCACATAAATCAGTCAATCTCTCTCCCGGTTTCTTTCCGGACCTGGCTTCGGATGCAGAGGGTGCTGCATAACCTAGATGGTAGAAGAGATCTGAAGTTTTCTCTTCAAAGAACAAGCGATTTCAGAAGCTCCGGGGATCCGAAAGGGAAACCGGCCTCGACCGCTTCCATTTCACGATAGATTGCTTCCTTTTTCTCAGACGCTTATACAGTTTAGTTTATTATTTGATAATGCGCTCCAAACCCAGGGGTAGCCGGGCGCAGCAGTTACAAGAATACTTAAGCTTAGGTTACAGTTACAGGATACATACAAGGATATAGTAGATACATTACATGTGTCAAAGTATTAGCAGTGCAGGTATACAAAATATACTAGCTGTAAATACAGTATAGAATATACAGGTCCACGTTAACTATAAACAGTATACAGTATAGAATGTGGTCACACGTGAAGTTTCAGAGGTATCGAGGTTATTAGACGAGATAATAGATCTGAGCCTATCACAACGGCACGGAATGTGGGTCATCGTTAGTCCAGAGCCAACTTTTCACGTTGCTTCTAAATCTCATGTAGGGTAGGTTGGCTCTCAGTGTGATGGGGAGTGTATTCTGACAGGCAGCTCTGACAGGGAAACTTGCTCCACCCGCTTTAGTTAGTCTAAATCTGGGTATTTCAAGTAGGAAGTGGTTAGAAGCTCTGGTGTGGTGAGCAGATGATTTTCTTGTCAGTCTGGCCGAGATATAAGGGGGTGTAGTGTTGTTCAGACCTTTATGGGTGAGGGATAATGTGCTTGATTTTTAACCAGTGCTGGTCTTTCCTAATGTTGGAGATGTGAGCTCTACAGGGTATGTCCAGGACTGCTCTAAAAGCATTGTTCTGCAGTATTTGCAATTTATATATGACAGTTTTGCTAGCGCCTGCATAAAGGGCGTTACAATAGTCCAATTTGGACATTACTAAGGCATTGGCTAGAGTAATACAATTAGTTTTGGAAAGGTAAGGTCTGCAAGCCCTGATTAATTTGCAGATGTAAGCTGTGGAGGAGGCTAGGGAATTAACTTGTTTTTTTGAGAGATAATGTAGAGTCGAGGTAGAAGCCTAATGTTTGTGCCTCGGTTGCCACTTTGATTATATTGCCATCTATGTTTAAGGCAAGATAATTATGGCTAAGTTTTTTAAGGTTAGCGTCGGAGCCCAGGATCAGTATCTCTGTTTTGTCGTCATTCAGGCAGAGGCCGTGGGTGGCCATCCATGCCTGAATGAGGAGGTACATCTTGTTTACTAGAGCTGTGTCTTCGACAAAATTGCCAGATAGTGTATGAGGATCTGCGTATCATCCGCATAATTGGTGTAAGTTACCCCCAGTCTGTCAAGTTTGTCGAAGAGTGGCTTAGTGAAGATGATGTACATTGTAGCGGAGACACGTGAGCCTTGTGGGAATGCCACAAGTGATTTGTATTGGGTCCACTGAAGCTAAAGGGGAGAACACTCATCGTACGGTTGGCAAGGAAGGATTGTACCCAGGCTATAGCTTCACTTGTGAAATTGGCGGCAGACGCTAGATGGTTGCATAACACTGCATGGTCCACCAGGTCAAAGGCAGCCGATAAATCAAGGAGGAGGAGCATAGCTGTTTTACCTTTATCCTTCAACTCGTCGATTTGTGTCTTAAGGTCAATAAGGGCCGTTTCAGTACCATGAAGTGGTCTGAAACCGGATTGGCGTGATCCTATTAGTTGGTTCGTCTCCAGATAGTTTTGGATCTGGAGGTAGGCTACTCTGTCAATGACTTTGAGGAGAAAAGGGACCGTGGTGATAGGCCTGTAATTTGTGGGGATAGCTGGGTCAAGGGTCTGTTTTTTAAGGAGGGGCAGTACCCATGATTCTTTAAGGTTAGTGGGTACAGTACTGGATCTAAAGGAGGCATTAATTAGTTTTGAAATGAAGGGTGCTAAATACCTTGCTGCGTCCTTAATGACTTGTGCAGGGCAATTGTCACCTTGACAGTTAGAGGGTTTCAATGATAGATCACCTTTTCAGTTTCCAAAATGGATATGTTAGTAAAACTGAAAGGTTTACCATTACTTTGGGTGACTGTTCTAGGTGAATCAGTCATGTGGGTGGTGTGGGTTCTTGTGGGGCTCAAGGATGCTTTCTTCTTTGCAATATTAGTTTGTAGGGTTGTAATTTTATTAGCTAAGGCATTTTGGATCCTAGTACACCATTGTTTGTCCTTGGGGATGTTGTCTGTGGGAGCAATAGGGTTTTCCATTTCCCGGAGGATGGAGAAGAGTTCTTTAGAATTAGTTGGCTTTGCTAATTCTCTCATTGAATGTCTTTTTTTGGTTTGGATTATAGCCTTCTTGTATTTTTTAGCAAGGTTGTCAAGTAGGGTTTTGTTCTCCATGGAAGGTGTATGCCTCCAAATGGCTTGGAGTTTACGTTTTTGGGTTCGTAATTCTTTAAGGTGCGGGGTGAACCATGAGTTGAGATGAGATTCTCGTTTACTTTTACGTAGTTTGATGGGGGCAATTATATCCAAGGCTTTGGTCATGGCGATCTTGAACGTCTCAACTAGCGTATTAGGGTCAAGGTTGTTATCTCTAGTAGTGAGAGCTGGTAGGAGAAGTGGGAGGAGTTTTTCAGGCGCGATTTCTTTTTTACTTCTAGTTGGCATGGGTGGTACTATTTCCGGATTATTTGGTTTAGGAGGCTATATCGTAGCAGAGAAGCAGAGGAGTACAGTACAAGGCCTTCATGCCCCAGAAGACATTCATGCACATTTGGTCCGAGGCAAAATGGCTGCTGTTGCTTTCCAGAAATATGTCCCTTGGGAGTCGATAGCTAAAGCTGCTACATGGGCTTCTCCCTTGGCTTTTTGTAGATATGATAGTCTTGACCTGAGCTCCCGGGCTGATGCCCAATTTGGCCAGGCAGTTCTTACCCGTCTAGCAGTTCTTAACCTGTTCCAGCAAGGGACATTTCCATCCTCCAATTTCTTTGTTCAGTGCTTGGGCATCTCCCAAAAGTATGGAGGCAAGGGGACGGGCTGTAGGAGTATAACCAAGTTACTAACCGTAGTGACTACCTTACTCCTAGTTCCCTTTCCTCCATACGCATACCCGCCGTCCCCTCTAAAATGTTTCCTTTATTTTGCTAATGGTCCTTTGACTTTGGGGATAGAAAAGCACTGAAGGGCGATGCACGGCGTGGGGCGGAGCTCAGTAAGGTGGGTTAACGACCACGTGCGGTGGATAGAAGTATATTTTTGTTGACGCTTCAAAGTCCTCCGGTGCTGTTGCGAAGGACAGAATGCCCCAAAAGTATGGAGGAAAGGAGACTATGTACTAGGAGTAAGGTAGTCCATCTGATGAGTAACTTTGTTTACAATCAAAACCCAAAGCTTTTTCCTCAGTCATTCTGGCCAGTGAGTATTGGTAACTGTCCAGAACCTAAACAAGAAGTCTGAAATCTGGGGGTCATTATTGATGACGCGCTCTCCTTAGAAAGCCAAAATAGTGCAGTGTCCAAATCTTGTTTATTTATTTATTTTTTCCTCGTGAAAACTATTTTGCACATCCTCCCGTAAATCTCCCCACCCCAAACAAATCACAGTGATGAATTTACTTATATTTTTCTCGCTTTAATTTAATAAAAGTATATAGTTTGGGTTACCAGATTTGCTATTCCAGTGTCTGCAGAGTTCAAAACGCGGGAGCCATAACATTCCTAAAATTTAAGAAGAGATGATCAAGTTATTCCAAGCCTAAGATCCTTGCACTGGCTCCCGGTCAGAAAACACATTGTAGGGTTTTAAATTGATATTCAATGAGCAGGAACTAATACCAGCTCCTGGGTGTCGGGTGTCAACTCACTAGGGAGGAGCTACCGCAGAGGAGCCAAAAGCTACCACAGCTGCTCCTTTAACTTTTTGTCCATTTTGTGTGAACCGTTGTTTAAATATGTATTAATGTGTTCTAATTTTTAATTAACATACTCAAATACTCAAAGTTGATGTTACATTTACATGTTTGGAAGGCTCCAGTTGGCCCTAGGGGCCAAAATTAGCTCCTGGTAGGTGTTAGTTTCAAGCTAACCAGGCTCTACTATACCAGAAGCAGGAGCGAAGTAGCTCCCCCTCAATTTTGAACCCTCCATTGTGTTAAAAAGTTCATCCATTGTTTAATGCACTGGCCTAATTCGACATTTTTGGCGAAGAAAATCAAGTTTCATGTGTGAAATGTCCCCTCGAATCCAGTCAGACTGACGTTCTAGACATTTTCCGCTATCTGAGGTTCAGACAGCTAAGATCTGGAACTCCTTGACGTGATCTCTGCGCAAAGAAACCACTTTTAGGAAACAACTTGAAACATTCCTCTTCACCCAGGTCTTAGTGTTTTGAACCTAAATTGAGATGCATTTCTGCCTTCTATCCGATGGCGCCAAGATTCCTAACGGTGAAAAATGTTTTATCAAAAGTAACATAACAAAATGTAACCAATCTTGAACCACCTAGTGAGGAAAGGACCACACCACCAGTCCAAGCAATGAAAGCAATTGAGGGAGCGCTTTTTTCCCATTTTTATTTTGTGCATTTGTAAGACTCTTTATACAGCAGAATTGTTTCAAAGCGCCACAAGGTTAAATGGGAAGGGAACTGGGGAAATAAAAAACAATGGAAAAACCGTCCTATACAGTCGTGGTCCTACTAGGCCTTTTGCTACTTGGCCGTGCAAGTCCATTGAGAAGTGCAGGGGATGGGGAGGGGAACAGAGGAGTGGACCAGTGCTGGAGAAGGCCCTGGGAGGGAAGTGATAAGGGGTAATGGGGGGCGAGCAGGAGAAACCTAGGTTAAGTGCTGGTACAGGTGACTCGAGGTAGGATGTTGCGCCACTAAGCAGGGGCACGCAGGTAAGTGCAATAGGGTGGGGGAGTGCTGGTATTGACTGGGATCCTGTGATATGCATGAGGATCAGACCACCAGTCCCAGTGGCAGTGGGGTGATTAGCAGGGAAGGGAAAGAGGTACAGAAAAGCAGAATTTTGAAAGGTTTCCAGAGCTTAAGGAGGTCTGGGTCAAGCCTGAGAGGGACAGGGAAGCTGTTCCAATGGTAGGCACCAGCTGAGGAGAGCGACTTGACCACCCGCCACCCTCCTTCCCACTCTGCTTGGAGAAGCGTTTGACAGAGTTGGAATTAGAGGTATAGGTCTCTCGCAGGGGGAGTATTTAGGGAGGGAAAGTTGAAGATAGGCTGGTTTCAGGCCCCAATTGGCCTTGTGGATGATGCAGAGGGTCTTGAATTTGATCCTTTCAGCCACAGGGAGCCACTGGAGAGATGTGGTCCCTGGGCTTGAGTCCAAGGTTGAGTCTTGCAGGCCTGTTCTGGATTAGCTGGAGGGGGCGAAGGGAGCAAAGAGGGAGATTGAGAGAGAGGCGGTTGCAGTAGTGCAGCCTGAGAGGACCAGAGATCTGGAGACATTGAGCTTCTGGGGGAAGGTGAGAAGCGGGAGAAGGCCCCTGAGGTGGAGCTGGAAGTGGGACATCTTGCTAATGTCCATGATGCGAGGGGTGAAGGAGAGGGCAGAGTCAAATATGGCCCCAAGGTTTCTGGCCTAACATGGTTGTGGGCTATAGAGCCCAAAGAGGGTGGCCAGAGGGTAGGGGGAAAAAGGGGTACAGGTGTCCCGATGAGGAGGATCTCCTCCTTACTGGCATTGAGACAGAGATCATTCGCTGCACACCATGCCTGAATGGCGGACAGACAGTTGAGGATGAGAGAGGAGATCATCAGGTGAGCAAGAGGGACGAAATGGATATTGAAGAGCAATTGCGATAGGACAGCGCCCTTGGGAATGCCACAGGTTGGGAGGCTAGTGGAGGAGGAGAAAGTGTCCAGTTGCAGCTAGGAAGGGTGCTTAGTGAGGAATGAGGTCAGCTGATCCAGTGCCTGGTCAGTGATGCTGAGGGTGTCTGAGGATGGAATGGTTGACTGTCAAAGGCAGAGGAAAGATCGAGGACAATAAGAACAGCAGGAGAGTTGTCGTGATTGCAAGCATAGTTTAACAGGTCTTCAGGAGAGTCCGTGCCTCTGGATGCCTGGAATCCAGATTGATGATCAGGAAGGCAACCAACAAGATCGGTGTGGAGGGTCAGTTTGGGAGGACCAACTTTTCCAAGAGTTTACCCAGGAAGGGGTAGTAGAGAGAGGGTGATAGGTTAGCCGGGCAGGAGGGGTCAGCAGACTACTTTTTTAGGAGAGGGCACACAAGGGAGTGCTTGAGAGATGGAGAGAAAGAGCCAGTGGTGAAGGAGTAGTTACAGAAGTCTGCAAAAGCCAGGGCGAGAAGAAATGTCTTTGATGGTTCTGGGGGAGGGGGCAACTGTTTGGAGGATGCCTTCATAGAGCGGACCACTTCGGATACCTCATCCAGTGCTATGGGCAGGTGGGAGGAGAGTGAGGGGGGCCATGGGAGGCAGGGAGGCAGGTGTGGGAGAGGAGATGAGGGTGGAGGAGAGTGAGGGCGGGATGTCGAAGGAAGGAAGGAAGGAAGGATGGAAGGAAGGAAAGATTGATTTTGTCAGAGGATAAGCACATGGTCTGCCACTTCCGTTCAGCAACTCGGCACTTAAGTTTCAGAGATACTAGATCAGAGTCGTACCGACTGTTCTTGGTGGCAGGCTTTAGACGGATCCTCATGGCAGGGGCAAGCATGTTGGCGATGGCAAGGTACAAGTTAGCAAGGACCGAGTCAGAGGGAGCAGGGGGAGTGAAAGTGGAGGCAAAAGCAGCAACTGACACTTCCTTCATCGGTCGAATGACGCCAATGGGGTCTGACCGTGCAGGGGGTGGCTCGGATAGCGGGCCAATGAGCCCCATGTGGGAAGAAATTGGAGAATGGTCAGACCAGGAGATGGCAGTGGTGACTGGATTAGAAGTGGGAATGTTGCTGAGGGCATCAAGAGTGTGGCTGGCAGATTGAGTCGGGCCGGAAGGAAGAATAGTGAGAGAGGGAGTCGAGGAGGACCTGGAACTGAGAGGTTGATTGTTCAAGAGTCTAGGTGGATGTTGAAGTCACCAAGGAGGATGAGGAGTTTGGAAGAAGAGGGAGAGAGAAAACACAGAGAAGGCATTTGAGTAGTAATGATGGGAAGATCGGGGCCACTTCACATCCAGGCCTGTTGGGTCTAGATTTGTAGAAGATTGTGTAACCCTCAGGAAGGAGCGTGTCAAGAAAAGTGACAGAGCTGGCATTGAACCATGTCTTGGTAAGAGTGAGGACGTCCAGGTCAAAGTCTTCCACAAGGAGACCGATGTCAAGGGAGTGTTTGACAGCAGAGTGAGAATTCAAAATAGCTAAATGAAGCTGGTTACCACCTTTTTTTTTTGAAGGTTTTCAGAGGGAGCGTAGAGGGGCGTGCTAGTCCCATCTGTGGTGGTGGAGGAGGAGATGTGAGGGGAGAGGAAGCTGGGGTGGCAACAGAAGGGAGGACGTTTGTGAGAAGGTAGGAAAACCTAGCAGATGAGAAGTATTCAAGGATTTCCCACCTGGTGCCACCATTAATGGGTGAGGAGAAAAAAGGAGAGGCAGTGAAGACCCGGTGAGGGTGGGTGGGGATGGTCCATAGTTCAGGTGAGGGGACAGTGAAGAGGATGTCTGTAAGTGGCATTGGCTTAAGTGTCGGCGATAGGTAGTTCTGGATTAGAGTACAGGAGAGCCTGCTTCAGCTTTTTTCTTCCAGATTTCGTGAGGGATGAAGGATGTGATACCATAGCAGTTAGAGTAGATATGAAAGATGGAGAGGGAGATACGCAGGGGAGCTACACAGTGCACAGGAATACACCAAGTAGCTTAGCAGCCAGGCAGGCACATATGAGGAGATGTGCAAAGGAAGGCAAACCGTGCACAGAATAAAAATCGCACCTAGATTAGAATTTGCCAAAAAGCATAAGAAACGGCACAAAATGGACGATTAATATAACAGAGGTGCTCTCAAATAGGAATTATGGATTTGGCACTAGCAGGCAGCAAAAAGCAAGTTTTATAAAAGAAATTTACGGCAGATGTACATATGAAATGGGAAGAGACACTGGGTGCAGTCTGACTGTAGGCCAGAGGAGGCAGGATTCAGCAAGCTAAAAGGTAGAGGCTTATGGTGCAGGAGCAGGTGATCCAGGGTGCTTACCGGTAAGTAGTATGTATTTGTTTTATTTATTTGAATTTGTATAGCGCACATCTGCCCGTGGGCATCGTGGCGCTGTTACAGTATGCTCACTTGGTACAAAGGTACATTACAGCAGGTAAGTACATTAGATACAATACTTGCTGCACAGTTACATTACAGCTGTATGCATTTCATACGGTAAAAAGGTGTGTTGGAAGGTGATGAGACAGGTTAGTTGAATAGAAGTGTTTTGAGTTGTTAGCGGAATGTGAGGTAGGATTATTCATTTCTTAAGGCAGTGGGTAGGTAGCGTGTTCCATTTTTTGGGTGCTAAGTGTTGGAAGCTGGATCCGCCGGCTTTACTTCTTTTGAAGGTGGGAGATCTGGTTGGTCAAATGGGATCTAGTGGGTCTGGTGGATGAGTTGAGGGTGATCTTTTCGGATAGGTAGGGAGGGGCGTCATGGGATAGGCATCTGTGTGATGGCCATGGTTTTGAAAATGATACGATCTTTTACTGGTAACCAATGGGCCTCTTTCCTGGCCTGTGAGATGTGTTCCCTTTTGGGAATGCTCAAGGCAGCTCTTAATGCATTATTCTGTGTGATTTGCATCTTGTTTGTATTTTTGGCAGAGGTGCCGAGGAATAGGGCATTGCAATAGTCAAGTTTAGTGCCTACTGTTGCTCTAGCTATTGATAGGCAGTTTTTGGTGGAGAGGAACGGTTTAACCGCATTGATAACCTTGGTGGTGAGTGCGGCAGACGAGGCTATGGCGTTGACCTGGCATGACATTGACCTTGTTGAATCAAGGCAAACTCCTAGGGTTTTTACTGATGATGAGACCGTAATGGTGGAATTGTCGATATTGAAACTTTTGTATTGAGGTGAGAGTTTGCTTAATGTTTCCTTAGTGCCTACTATGAGGATCTCTGTTTTGTCCCCATTTAGACAGAGGCCGTTGGCTGCCATCCAGGTTTGGATGGCTGTGTAGCTCTTGGTTAGCACTGCAGCGTCTTGTTCATAGGTACCTGTGAGAGGGAGTAGGACTTGTGTGTCGTCGGCATAGTTGGTGTAGGCTATGTCGCGTCGATCAAGATCGTTGAAAAGAGGGAGGGTGAATATATTGTACAGAGTCGGAGCACATGTTTTCCCGAAATGCAGGAGTAGAGTATGTTTTTTTCATTGTGCAGTGTGGGTCTGGGCGAAGTTGCAGGAACGGCGGCATGGAGGGGCTCCCTCCAGCACTGGACAGGGCCAGACCGGAAGGGACCTGGCCCTTAGTTGATGCCCTTTTGAGTGGGCCAGAGATCTCCTGCCGGCTCTGGCGATTTCAGCAACAAAAAGCAAATGGTTTTACAGATTACTAGATCCTTAGACTAGGTTCAATGGATCTTTAAGAAACCCCCGATTAAATAGGTTTGGAGGTCTTACCTGAGCAGACTGATATGTTCAACGGGAAGCAAATGCTGAACTCAAGAATCTCCCCGACCAACGCGTCAGCCTCTTACCCGGTAGGAAAACCCAGAGCGAGAGGTACGCGCCAGTCAGGGAAACCCTCTGGGGAAGAAAACCCTGGTCGAGCACAGGATCCGAAGATTGGAGTGTGGTTAGCAGGCTGATGTCGCCAATTCGATCGTGGCGTTGAGTATCGGAAGACTGGTTCTGGAGAGGGAAGAAATGAGAAGCGAAGTGATGAATAGCAGAAGTACAGAAAGGGAAATGGGGAAAACAGGAAAGAGACTAATTCCCCTGACCTCTTAACCAGCCGGATTGGAAATACCAGGAGAGAAGCCGAGAATACGGGACACAGAGAGGGTGACTGGAACACAAGTCTGTCAGAAGGAAGTAAAGGTGAGTAAGCCCGTAGAATCAAATCCTACAATACTCGAAGAAAGATTCAGAAAGGGACTTGGACGGGAGTTTTTATTATTACCCAGAATACAGTAGCTCGAGAACTCAAAGGCGGCGTTTCAGAATGAGACGCAAGATGAATCCGGGGGATTTGTGTCCGCAAAGAATGCTGAGTAGAGAATGGAGCCTCCGCTAGAACAGTAGCGACGCAAAGAGCTGGAAGTCTCTGTGTCCTATGAGGAGTCACGTGAGCGGTTCGCCGTACCTCTGGCGAACGCGAGAGGACTGGAACGGTGATAGCAGAACCGTTCGTACTGCGATCCACCATCTTGAAGGTACCATTCCGAATGGAGCCACAGAGCCGGCTTCTAGACCAAAGGGACCAGCGCTTCGTGAGTGTAACAAATGGCCAGCCAAGTGAGCATCAGCTGTTCGATCTGCCTCGTATGGCAGCCATGATGGAAAGGCCATCGTGGCCTGCAGTGAAATGCAGACTGCTTCCCGTGAGTAAAGTGAGGCAGATGGGTGATGCTTCCTGGACGATTGGACATTCCCACACGTGCAACCTTTTTCCCCTTTTCGATTCAGAATTTCCTAATTGAATGCAATGCTAGCAATCCAGCAGACTAACTGGAAGACCTGAACCTTCTCAGGTCCTCAGCAAAGCAACCGAGTCTAGCACCCTCATTCCTTGTCCTCTGCGCTTATTTGAACAAAGTGTCGTCTCATGAGTCTGCCTCAAACATCTGCCAAAAAATGTTAAGATGGATTCCAACGATCCAGCAAACTACCGGCCAATGTCCAATACCTCATTCACTGCAAAAACCATATAGAAGTTTATTTAGCAACAGCGATAGGAACACGTTGAAGCTTGCAACCTCCCGCATGAGTCCTAAAAGAGATGGCCAAACGTTGGAACTGATTTCCCACTATACTCTGAGACACCCTAAAACCAATGCAGATTAAAGCTCATATAGTGTACACCCCTTCACTCAGCATTACCACTGCTTTAGAGTACGTTCGGTGGCGAGATCGTGCTGAAAATATTTGAATACCTCAGACTAAAAGGTACCACTCTGGATAACTTAACTTCTCACTGACTGGACCAACATACTCCTTAACTTCATCAGGTCCTGTCCACGCAAACTCTTGTGTAAAGTTGGCCAAGGATCCAGTTTGTGCCTCCTTTCCAACATCTACGTGACCCTTCTCCTGGAACATAGATCATTTAGGCCTCCACATGCTTCAACTATTCAGATGATGCCCAAATAATGTACAAAATCACCAATGCACCGGATTGCACCAAATGCCTGAACAAATTCACTCCTGGATACCAAACAATACACTGAAACGCAACCCAACCAAAACCGAAAGTATGATTTGTGACACCACACCACCAAACACTACATCAATCCCATAGCCTGAAGAAATTGGATCCTGCTCTTGATTGGCCGTGACCTCACACGTGAACCACAGATTAAAACCATTATGGGAAGCTACCGCTTGGCATTCACCACACAGAACCATTACATTGGGGGCACTAGTCCTCTAAAGATCAGACTACACCAACAGCCTTTACCTGGGACTACTTGAAGACCTTCTAAAAAGGCTACATGAGTCCAAATAGGCAGCTAGACCTTCTCTGACTTGAAAAACGCACATCTGTCACCTTGGCCCTATGAACACAGGCTCCATCTTAAAGTAATGATTGGCTTTAAAACTCTATTATTATGGTATTTGAGCGTGGACCTAGCTTTACAGAGAGGTATACAACAGTACAGATGTAAAACTGAGCGTTTTTCAGAGGTAACAGAACAGTTATACAGCAGAGGGGGCATTATGCAGAGTGGGGGTACTTATGTACAGGGTGGTGGGCGGAAATGTGCGCATGGAGTCTAGAAAATCAGATGGAATGGGGACGACGTGATGGCCTAGGTGTTGGGTATAGACTCCATGAAGATGTGAGTTTGTGTGGAGGGGTTGTCTGATGCTGACTGGGAGGAGGGTTCCATAGTCTAGGGGCATAGGGCGAGAAGCCTTGTTTTCTGGTCCTTTCCTTTTTGCAGTGGCAGATTTCAAGTCTGCACATGTCCTGGCTTCTGGTGGTGCTCTGTCCGCCGGAGAAGCTGAGTTTCTGCGAGGTAGCCGAGTGATTTGAGGCAGACTGCCTTAAAGATGATGCAGCAAGACTGGAAGTTGATCCATGCATGCAGTGGAAGCCAGTGAAGGTCGATGAGGGCCAGGGTGATGTTTGTATGTGTGTATACATTTCCCACTGTGCATTACATGGCAGAGTTCCGTAATGCACCTCAAGGAAAATCATTCCTTTTTTATGAATCATTGAACAATAGAATTTAGTAGCGTGGCCCTCGTTATTTCCACCAGAAACCTTACTTTACTAGTTACACTCAATCAAACTCTGGGTTTATGTGCCCCAACATGTATGCACAAAGAAAAAGCACATGGCCTTCAGGAAATCCTTAAACTTGGCTATTGAGCATGAGAAAAGAACGAAAACCAGCAGACTGATGTTCTCTTTATAGTCTACTGGATTGAATTTCCTCTGCCTAAAATTAAAAGAACCTGCCGCTATTCCACTCGCAATTGATCTGCCAAAAATCATAGGAGGTCAGTTGGGTCAGTCTCACTGCAATCGTTAAATGGCATTGGACCATATACGTGAATCTAAAAATGAGCTGTTAAATCTTGCAACAGGTGAAAAATTACAGCTGTTTGGATTCATTCAGATCAGTTACTTTTTAAGCTAAACTCTTAACAGCAAGAACTGTCATTAACAATGATCACCAAACACTCCAACACCAGACCATTAGTCTTAAAGCAAAAATGTCCCTCTCGCTTAACCATTCTCACCCCACCCCCCAGCAAGCAGACTTGCATCCTCATGTTGCTCTTTCTGTACCACTCCTCCAGTGAACCACGCATACAGCAACAGTCCCCTAATACCGCAGCAGTTGTCTACAAACACACCACATTAATATAAGCACTCCACTGCTCTAGCCTACCGTCCCCACTCTTCTCTAACCAGATCACATCACCTCCTCCCTTCTTGTTGAAACCCACAGCAATGTTCTCTTGGCCACTACCCACCTTAGTACTACATCCACATTCAGGACTGGAGTACTTTATCATTACCCATCTTCGGAAGCAATTGAGTGCTTCACAAGTCATAAAGGAAGTACATGTCATGGAAAGGAGCGCTACAAGGGAGCAGGGAGCTACCAACGGTGGAGGGAGATTGCAAGCAATTTAGCAGCAAGGAATGTACAAGCAACCATGGGCCGCAGGGAGACTGGGTGTTTGGAGGGTATATCACTATGTCTCAGGTTAGGTTGGGAGTGGAGGATGTGTGAACCTAGGTGTTAGGGAGGAGCAGTTCCTTGAACAGGACAGTGTTGGGCTCCTTCGTGAAATAACTGAAGCGAGCCTGGTGTTGAACAAAGTGGTTCAAGAGGACTTCTGGATTGCAAGTATCACCTTTTCTTCCTCCTCTTCATACATGTCTGGTCGAAAGGGCATAAGTGTACCAGACCTCTTTACACTGTTTCATTTACAAACTCGATCACTGGGGTATAATGTCCAGCCCTTTTTTCTCATTTTTGCAGGGATATGTAGCACCCAATTCGCTGTTTGTAATCCAGCCTAGAGGATAACACCTGGTCTGCTTCCTCCTTTATCGACCAGAATGTCTGTGTTCGCTATTATGGGATCTAGTGCCGTCTTGCTAATAAAGGGATATGGTGCCCAGTTCATCTTTTTGAATGCATCTGGAACTAGTGCCCTTGCCACTAATGAGGTATAGCTTGTTCTCACTGATTGGAAGGGGAAATGTGCCCTTCACACTGACCAGTAGATCTAGCCTTTTCAGGAAGCCCACAGGGTGCAGCTCCTGTGACCTCCCTTGGCCTCAGCCAGCCCAGGTGATTAATGGCCTCCAAGACTCCCATGGCTCAGGGCTACTCTGAAGCTCTCTTGTGTCCCTGGATATTGCCTCTCCCATGTGTTGCTGTTGGCTCTGGCAGGGCTCCTGCTTTCTCTGCTTTACTTTCGACAGCTTTGCTTGCTGAAAGCAGAACTCTGCTATAAGCGTCTGTCTAGAATGGTGGAAAAAAACAATCTGAGGGACCTAGACACGTTAGGGATCATGGGTACAGTGGGACGCCACACTAGGGATAGTATTACTGGCACGCCCTGTCGACGTCCCTTTTCTAGTTTTGAAAACAACAACTGTAATACTCCACAGCTTCCACTAGATGTCGGCCTATGCACAGCGTGTGAATCTAAGCAGATACAAGCATCAGAAATAAGATTATGGTGAGCAATGTATCCCATATATACACCCTAACTCTCAATTTCTTTCTTCATTTCAAATTGGTCTTGCTTTATGACTGTTGGGCTTTCATATTTGCAGAGTTACTCTTCTAATTGATTGTGTCCTGTGATGAACCTGAGGGTGTCCTCACTACTTTCCCCAATATATCCTTCCCCAGGTGGCCAGGGAAAGACTGTTGTTTTCGGACCCTGGGGTGTGGATATGTGAGGGAGGATCATTTCGGTTGAGTGAACCTTATATTCCCAGGTTTCTGTAGGGTATTATCAATCCCTTCCCTATTTTCCTGCACAACCTACTCGCTCCTTGGGTACTGAGACGAGGAGGCCAACATTGAAACAGAGGAAAGACTGGATGTAGAAACATGAGCAGTCTAGTTCTTGCTCTCATTACCAGGTAGTCATGAACTTTAAAACCGGCTCAGCTGATATGTATCTGGGGCGGGCAGGGGGGTCACAGCAAGACCAAATTAGAGTTCCAGGGCAGAAGCTGTGGTGGCGAGCATGCACCTTCAGTGATGCTGGGAGGTTTATTGAGCGTGATCCTGTGCAACGAGCGAGAAGGGCTCATTGACAGTCTGAGGCAGAGCAGAGAAAGCCATGCGGTACAGAGCGATGGTACCAGGAGCGTTGGTGAGTCTTCCGAACACTCGCCGGTGAAGGATCGCTGAATGCTGCTTACTGGAGCTCTGCAGTAAGCAGCTGGGAAGCGAGGAAACCGTGGCGGAGGCCACACTCCAGTGGGAACCAGCGCAAGCAGACCGAGGCGAGTCTCTGGAAGGCCACCTAAAGGGGAAATCCGACCTTAAGTAATTTGGTGATCTGCCTGGGAGAAAAAGGGGCGTGTATATGGTGGATGGGCGTTTTTGGAGCCAGAGACATTTTGATTTTGAATATCTGAATTGAATACACGGAAATGTGAAGGGAAAGAAAGCCTTGCCAAGAAGTGAATGGAAAGCAAGCATTGCCAGTCCAATAAGCCAGTTTTACTAAGAGACAAGTAAACTAACATTGAGTTCAGTGATCAAGCATTGTCAAGAATATTTAAGCAAGAGAACTAAAATAGTAGTAAAGCTGGTATGCAAAAGAATATTTCCTAGCAGGAGAGTACCAGGAAGCTTATGATGGATTATGCAACCTGATCTATAACGGCAATAGTGTTTCCTAGCAGGAGGGTGTACTGAGAACCATACATTGGTTTTGCAAGTGAAAGCTACTGGAAAAGTGAATGTTAACATCTGTGATCTTAAAACTTCAAGGGCAGTTGAAATGACACTGAGTCAAGCCCCATTGTGAAGATCAAACTGTGGCAAGAAACCTATGAAACAAAACCAAGTAAGGTCTGTCGGTTGCATTACGTGTGGGTGGTGGACTCTGTGGACCGACAACTGCGCCTAGACCGAATATACCACCTAAGGAAAAGCCAAACTGTGATTAAATAAAGGAAACCTATGTGAAATTGAAGTGGTTGAGCTGAACTTTAAATTGGTGACAAGTAACCATAATCAAAGAGGTGGGGTAAGTATCCCAAGGAACTGTGTTGTTTTGAAACATTGAAAGACTTGAAAGCAAAGGGATCCTCTTTGTTGTAAAGTGAACTATTTTGAATCACGGGGATTGGGGGAAACCCTTTTCCTCTTAAGCGCTGGAAGTAGCTGTGAACTATTATTTGGAACACATTATCATTTGACGCGGTCATCCCTACACGTTGTTTTCTGTTAGATGTGAGGGCATGTATAGGGTTTGGACAAATTTGCTTTGGACTTCCTGACAGGCTATCATTAGTTTGTTTCAGGTAGGGAAATCCCAGCTTAGCTTAGGGCAAGTTAGTTATTTTTCCATCCCTCATTTTAGTTAATAAGTGTATACGTTAAACTTCCATATCGTTGTTTGTCTCATTCATGATTCCTTCACACCTCCCACTGATTCCTCGTCTTGGATATAGGTAAATATCCTGCTTGCAGCTTTGAAAACATTTCAACAGCAGAGGGCGCTGTGCGTAGACTCTAAGTGCTTCGGAGGCTTGCATACTGCTCTTAGCCGCGATGTCCACACTGGTATAAGTAGCATGCGGTGCGCCTGTTCCCTCAGTTCTGTTTTTACGCATGCACGTCACGCTTTGAAGAATCCGATCGCCTCAGCGATTTTATTTCTATTGTATTTTCTCCAAATCTTCATTAGGTCTATTCTGAAGACCGGATTTGGGAGGTGTATGGACTGTGGATCGAAGTGTCCATCATTGATACACACCCAATATGCCTCTGGTGTCCAAGGATGGGCCATAAGGTTGATGCCTGTTGCTCATACCAGTTGATGACCGTCAACATTCTTGACTGAGAGGAAGGGATAACTTGCCCTAGGTAGGCCTTCGTCTAAATTTCCCTCGGCTACCCCAGCAAAAAAAGAGGTTGTCTGAGAAAATCTCTAGGGATAGTTCACCTCGGAAGCTAAAAAGCACTCTAAACATTCTAAGCGCTCAAGTTTGACACTCATCCTCTCACAAGTCTACGAAGCGTCGTCCTTGCTCCCGTTTAACTTCATCTCGACAGGAAGAGAGTATGTTTCCTAGAAAATGGGCGTCTAAAGCGGATTAGGAGGAATTTCGCCTCCAGAGGCTAGAGGTGTTTATGACGGCGGCTCCACCCTCTCCTCCAAAGGACCGGTGAAGGCTACTGACCCCATCGTGCCTCATGAGGTCGATATGGCGTAGTTAAAAACTGCTACTTGTGCACCGAAGAGCCCAGCCAGTAAGTGCATGACACTTCCTTGAGAAGAGTCTAAGGAATCGAAGCCATGGCCTTTCTCTGCACCGTCAAGGGAGTAGTCATTGAGATCTGTAACGTCTAAGCCATCTTCGACAATCATCAAAGGTTTTTAAGCCCTTATCAAAAAATGACTTCAAGTCTATGGGCTCTATTTTTGAGGAGGTGGTAGAGGAGGCGAGTCCGCCTCCATTTGGCCTGAAGTTTGGTATTCCAAATGTTCCAGAATTAATTTGTGGAGAGTCAAGGTTGCAGTGGACTCCTTGAAAGATGCTAGTGGTCTGGCTATTTCGCCAGAAGTTGTTTGCCACACAAGATTCAGCTGGACATGCCGATGCCCCATATAGATCTGTCATGAGCAAGATGACGGAGTATTTGGGCTAGGGTAGGCCTGTCGCAGAATACGAGAAGGATGATCTCGCGGACATCCTAGATGAAGGTCCTCCAAATGATCCTTGACTACAGTTTCATACGGCTTTGAAAACAGGATCATAGGTAGAGTATGTAAACTAAGGAACTCGCCCTGCGGGCCTACTTGGATTTTTAAGAACTTACATGGCCTGCTCTATGGGAGGTTATAGGCATGGTTGCGGAACACATTCCTGAGGGAGGAGATATTAAGGATGCAATGTGACCGTCTCTGCAGTCGTCTGGACATGTCTGATTGCGTCAGTCTTGCTATGACAGCAACGCGGTTACTAGGAGACTTGGGTTGCTGCGCAGGTCGGGGTTTGCCCAAAATGTTTAGCTGAGGCTGCTGGATCTTTTGAGCTGGATATACCTTTTGATGGCTCACGGCTATTCAGTTCTTAGGTCCGATAAGAGCTTGACAAAGCTACAGGCTGCCAAGGCAGCTGCAAAGTTGCTGGGAGCAGCAATTTGCAAACCACAATATACCCATAAGGCTGCAGAATTGGAGGGGTCATTCTTTCAGTTTTGTTCTACAGTTGGAAGAACAAGGGGGCAGATGTCTGAGGCCCGAGATGACTACCTTGTGGTTCATGAGGACGTGGAGGTGAAGCTACCCACAAAACCTCTGCATCTTTGCCCTCCGCAGAAGTCTCAACACTAAAGCCTCTTTTAGGCCTTAGTCCACAGGACTGTGGTGGGAGGCAGAGTAACACAGCATTTGGAAGAATGGCAAAGTATTATCTCTAACAGCAGCCATTGGGTATGGTTATTGACTCTGATTCTTAAAAAGGCCTTTGGATTGTCCACCAAGCATCCAGTCCTTAGGATATCCAGATCTCCTCCGATTAAATGAAATGTACACCCTGTTAGAGAAAGGTGTGTTAGAAACAGTACCTGTAGCGGAGAGGAACCAGGATGGCACTCCTGTTAATTTCTAATTGCAAAAAAAAGGATGAAAGACTGCGACCCAGCTTGTACCTGAGACGCTTGAACAAGTTCCTCAGGAAAGTAAAGTTCAAGATGGTAACTTTTATTTTTGTAGAGCCTCCAAACCCTGCTACTCCTGGATTGGATGGTCTCTCGCAATCGTCAGGATGCTTACTTCCATGTGCCTATGCATCCCAAGCACAGGAAGTACCTGAGGCACACCATTGGCAGTTCTCATTTTCAATTTTGGGTTCTGCCATTCGGGTTCGCCTTAGCCCCACGGTTTTCACCAAGTTGATGGTGGTGGTGGCCGCAAATCTAAGGAGTGCAAGTGGTCCTCAACTGCAGCGGATCCAGAATCGAAGTAAGGAAATGTATTTTGAACGTACAGAGTGAATGTATTGTGTATTTCCTCACTTCAATTCTGTATCTCTTGCAGCTGATGCCCACTTACACTTTTGTTGACGTTTTGCAAACTGCCTTCATAATGTTTGGCCTATAAGCCAGTTACTTTGCTATATGTGCATGTTTGTTCTGATATTTAAGAGTAGCAGAGGCATGAGTTTTCATGATATACGTTGACACTGTTACGTAATGTGACCTAGCATGTTGACGGGTGGCACGTCAGGTGGGTTATATGACATGGAACTGTGTTTAATTTGCACAAAGATGGAGCTACTAACTCACAATATGTGTTGGAGAAGCCTGCGCTCACAGAGCGCTGATGCCGCGACTCGCAGGCAACCTCATTAGCAGCAGAGGCTTCTGAGTCCGATTTGGCACTGGACGCGTTGCTTATGGATGAGTTGTTTTTTGTTTTTGTTGCAGATTGAAAGACGGTATTTTGTTACATGTGCACTGTTTCTCTCTGGCGTTGGGAGCAGTCAGCTGTCTGCGCTATTGCAGAAGGTACCTTTGTGAGTGCGCACTGTTTTAAAAACACATTCACCTAGAGACTTTACTATACTTTACATATCTTTTCCGGTGTAGACCACCGGTTTGGAACAAGGGTGGTTGTCAATGGAGAAGGCGTTGATCCCGTTTGATAAAGCACCCTGCCAGGTTGGCTTTTCAAACTATTGTTTCACTGGCTCTGGGGAAAGTGGGACTCGAATTTTGACTTGCTTAGCCACTTCTTACTTCAGCATTACTTTGGTTGATTCACGCTTACTCTAGCATTTTTTATTTTTCTTAATTTTATATTTATTAGCATTTAGAAATGTTACTATAAAACCATACCCCTGCCCACCCCCAACCCAGCTGGATACCCTCCCACCCCCCCTAAATCTCTTACATGGTTTAGTGCAGTTCTCCAAGAGTCAATAAATGTCAAGAACATGCAAGCGTTGAATACCGTGTTGAAGATTAAAGTCAGACTGTAGAATATCGAGCACCTCCGCCCAATCTTGAATTGTATAGGTAATCCATTCCACTGCCACAAGGTTCTAATTTCTATAGAACCATTCAGTAACCAGCGGTGGATCTTTAGACTTCCATTTGAGCAATACCAAGTAATGCAGCCAATTTGTAACATAACAAAAGTTATACATTTCTGCTTTGTATTACGACACGTAATAATTGGTTAAAAATATCAACAGTAAATTTGACTTCATAGATCTAGGTTTTGAAACACCAAATACATTTTGCATCAATATATCCATATCTGCCCAATATACCGACAATGCCCCCAATCGTCCTACATTGTCTCTAGCATTCTTCCGACAAGGAGGATTTGATTTTATGCAAGCGGGCCATTGTGTAAGGTTACTACATAATGTGTAAATAAACCCTGTATACAGCCCCCTTGAGACACTTAATCCACTGTTAAACTGTATGCTTTTTCCTGTCGGGACAGCCCCCCTTGCCTTTAGTTCTATTTACCCCAATCCCTTACAGAGTAGGGGTCAACCCTTTCGTTTTTGGATGCCATTGGGTTAACTATTTATACCAAAATTCCCGTAATTGTATAGATCGATTTTTATATTTGGGAATATCCTTCCATAACCCCCTCCCATTCCTTGTCTGTAACTTGTATTCCTAGTTAACTCCCATCTTGATTTACAATGTGGAGGAAGACTAGGAGATGTCTTGTTCACTATTTAGTATAAATCCGATATTAGAGCCTGATTTCCTGGATTAGTGCTGACACATTTTTCAAAGAAGGTGAGCTCCCTAATTGACGCTTGTTTAATTGGGGGCCAAAATCCATTAGCGTACCTGGTAGCACTCTAAGTCATTTAGACCAAAGTCGAGTTTACATTGTATGAAAGATTTAGGATCCCTACAATGAACATGTCGCGTGTTTTCAGGCTGCCTGCTTGCATCCATTTTGGAAATACCCAAGGATCGCAACCTGGAACAAAATTAAGGTTAAAGAATATTGGAGTGAACGGTGAGGGAAATGTCGTAAGTTCATACCGTTTAACAAACTTTAGGAAGCCATTCACCCAGTTGCAGTCCCCCCCACCCCCTATCCCCATTGCCCGTTCCCTCTGCAACCAGTGTTTCTCTACGTCCAAACTCCACCAGTGTCATGATCTCTGCTTCCAAAAGATCAGGACTTGCCCGACTCCCTTGGAAGCAGACCCATAACCCCGGTTCCGAGTGCCAGCCAGTCCCAATTGGGACCTTTTGGACCCTGTCCTGGCGCCAGTGGCACCAGGCTCATAAAGATGCCCAGTCCCAGCGCTGGAAGCGCCGGGCTCATAATGCTTGGGTGGACTTACCTGCAGCAGACCATGCTGCTTACTTACCTGCCAGTTGAACCCCTGATCCTCTTCTGTTTGGGACTACTTTTCCTGTTGGGTGGGGGCAGGAGCCACTCCCTAGGTTCAGAACACTGGAACTCTTCTGGAAAGCAGGAACTCTTTTCTTACCTAGGCGTGGCTGTGGAAGGAGACACCTAAGCACTACAGGAGGCTATTTAAACCACACCCGATGGATGAATCTTGCTTTGCGTTATTCTGCATTCTCTGCAGCAGAACGCTCATCTTGTCTTCTGCTTCTGATCCTGGGCCTAAGGGAACAAAGGCTTACCATCCTGGAATCCAGTCTTCAGCAGCACCTGTAAAGACAAAGAAAGAACAGGTTAGCACTACGGTCTTCAGTGGCAGCGCATCTCTTACCTGGTCCATCGGCTGTCACCAACGCCTCGCGCTGCATTTCGGCATCTGAAAGACAAAGGCTTACCTACTCTTCGCATGCTCCGGAGGTCTTCGCACTGCATTCCGGCATCTGAAAGACAAAAGCTTACCAGCTCTTTGCACGCTCCGGAGACCTTCGGCGCTGCATCCCGCATCTGAAAGACAAAAGAAGGTGCGTTTAAAGACATTGGGCAACTTTATTACTCACGTGCCATTACTCCTTCCCACGCCGAATCCAGTGGGTATTCCAGCACCCTTCAGCTTCTCTAAAGCTCCGAACTTGTACCTGCAAGATAAAAGGGACAGTTAGTGCGCATCGTGAAGCAGGCTACAAGCGCTTACTTACGTGCTTCCAGGCGCTTCTATTCCTCACGTGGGTTCGATCCTCAACTCTCATCAGCCCGCCATCCGCCATCGCCGGAACCCTGCAAAACAAGAGATATCATTACAAAAGACTTTTAAGACATTTGAAGTGCCCAGAACTTACCGTTCGTGCAGTTAACGACGGACAGCAGTCCTCTGAGGTCAAGAGGCCTGCACCCTTATCCAGTGAAGAAACTGGTTACGGCACCCTGCCCCGAGGCAGATGGAGAGCTCGGCGTTCACTTACCTAAGGTGAGGGCGTTAACCTTTGGGGTTCTACAGGAGAAGAGAAAGGGAAGAGGAGAGAGGCACCCAATAACCCCAGTTCATTAATCCCATATTTTCTATCTGCAGACATCTTACTCTTCGAGTCAGACATACAGTGCACAGAGGTCCAGCCCAAAGAGCCAACCGTGTGTTACACATCACCTTTGAAGATACGGCATTCACCCAGTCAAGACCGGCGCCTCTGCGGGAATCAGGTGAGCGTTACAACCAGCCTTTTATTATACGAAGTTGTGCTGTTTGTTAACATTTTAGAAAATTAAGACCCAGTCCTCCTTTTTTCGGTGGGAGTAGTCAGAACCTCATATGCAATCCTATGAGGTTTGTTGTTCAAGAAATAATTGGAGATCTTTTTACGCAGCTTTTAAAAAAAAAAAAAAAAAAAAAAAAAAAAAAATACAAAAAAAAATTGGTGGGGATTCAAAATGGACGTGCTTGAAAGAAGTTTAATATATAAATATGGAGAATGGGGTCATTTTTATGACTTGACTGTCCAAGCCAAGAAATTGATAGTGGATGTCATTCTCTGAATTGGTTCGTACTCCTTTTCAAAAGGTGAGGGAAGTTGGCTTCATATGAGCCAGCTAAATGCGGGGTAATTACTACTGTTAAAACTCTAACCTGATTTTGTGCCCAGCCAAATTGAGTTTGAGCACGTAGTGGTGAGAATATGGTGTAAGGGGGCATGGATACATTTAGTATTTCTGATTTAGCTAAATTAATTTTTAAACCCGCCACTGAGCCATACTTCTCCAATTCTCGTTCTATATTGCAGGTAGGGTTGTAGCCAGTAACAGCATATCGTCCACATAAGCCATCATTTGTATGCCCTATTCCCCCCCCCCCCAATTTGTATACCTTGAATGTCTGGCGTTTGTCAAAACCTTGCTAAGAAAGGCTCCAGGCCTATGACGTACAGTAATGGCTTTGTGCCTCTCTGAAGGGGAGAAGAAAGTTGTCTATTAATGAGATGAGCAAACGGGCTATCAGGCAGTTGTAGTTTTACTTAAACTTTTGCCATCGTAGCCATGACCTGGAAGAGGAAGGGCCACTCAGCACGGTCATAGGCCTTTTAGTCATCTAATGAGAGCAACATCGCAGGGATCTGTTTGTTTATTTTCCACTTTTTCTAAAATATGACATGTACGTCTAATGTTGTTGTGAGTGTAGTTTTTAAATAAAACCAGACTGATCCGGATGCATAATAGAGGGAAGCGAACCTTCTAGCCTGTTTGCTAGTATTTTAGAATAAATCTTACCGTCCAAGTTAATAAGTGCGATAGGATCGACAACTACTAGGATGCTTACCAGGCTTTGGAAAGAGTATTATCTTTGCTTCCTCCATAGTGGTGGGTATACATCCTGAGCTAGTGAACGAATTATAGAGCTACACTAACCTTCGTACTAATACCTGCCGTAATATCCTATAAGTAGGGGCAGAAAATCCATCGGGTCCTGGGGATTTATTTGGGGGGACCGAATTTATAACTTCAGGAGTGCTCTTTTTCGAGGGATTCCTGATCTGTCAACGGAACCTGAGGAAGGGTAACTGTTTGTTTGTAAATACAGTAACTGAGATTGTTCATCTGGGTCCTCAGTATTTTATAAGTTTCAATAAAACATATGGAATTGCTAAATGATTTGGTGGGGTTTCTGTAACAATATCCCAATTTGGTAATTTTATCGATTGTGCGAGGCGATATTTGGCGGTGTTGTCTCGCCAATAAGGTATCTGCCCTGTTAGCCTTAGTAAGACTGACACAAGCACTACAGAGATTTTTCAGCCTTCTTTGTTTGAAACAAATTTAATTTACCTTTTGCTATTCTGTATGCCTTTTAAAATTGCTGAGTCTGTTTTCGTTTCAATTTTCCTCATTAGTTGTAATTCAGCTTCAAGTTGAATGCGTCCCATGTCGTACTTACAGAAATCGGGTGTGAGATTACGATCAAAGATTTACCACTGGATCCTGTAGTATCTCGGAAGGAAATCGCCAGGTCCACACCCGCCGAGTCATCCCTGCTATATCAATCAATGCGGTCACAGGTGCGTGGTCCGAAAGCATGATTGGATGGCAAGTGATAGATGTGACCCTACCCAAAAGGGTTTTTGAGACCCAGGCATAATCCAATGCGGGAAAAAGGACGGTGCACATGTGAATAATGGTTACATGTCTTAATCAAATATTTTTTACCAAACATTTTGTCATCTTAAATTAGGGGGGGTGTCCCCCAAACCCCTGTTTTGCAAATTTAACCCTTTCCCCCCCAACCAAGCATAAATCCATATATTTTAGATTTAAAAAAAATATTCAGTGAGCGAATGAACATTTTTAGGTGAAAAAGAGCTCAGTGAATGAAAATTTGGTGAAAAGACTATACCGTGAATTATATTTCTGAGGCTTGTGTAATCTGCTTAGATCACATGCTGTGCATAGGCCGACATCTAGTGGAAGCTGCGGAGTATTAGTTTGTTTTTCGAAACTCGAAAATGGGTGTCGACACAGGGCGTGCCAGTAATACTATCCCTAGTGTGACGTCCACTGTACGCATAATCTCTCACGCGTGTAGGACCCTCAAGATTGTTTTTTTCCGCCATACTGGTCGGAAGCATTCCGCGGAGTTCCCTGGCTTTAGCCATAATTTTGTTAAAAGTTAGAATATTTCCCTGTTTCTTCCATACCCATGTCGAGTCATCGAAGTTCGAAGCTTGACGCCGGCCTGGAGAAGAAAACTACAGTCGAGAGCTGCACGACAAACTTTGGGCCTCGGAAGGCCTCTGGCCTCGGCCCAGTACAAGTAGGGAGAGTGGGGGGTGGTACATACTCTTCACTCACATATATATATATATATATTTCTGAGGCTTGTGGAATCTGCTTAGATCACATGCTGTGCATAGGTCGACATCTAGTGGAAGCTGCGGAGTATTACAGTTTGTTTTTCGAAACTCGAAAATGGGCGTCGACACAGGCGTGCCAGTAATACTATCCCTAGTGTGACGTCCACTGTACCCAAGATCCCTCACGCGTCTAGGATCCTCAGATTGTTTTTTTCCGCCATACTGGTCGGAAGCATCTTGCGGAGTCCCCTGGCCTTAGCCATACTTTTACTATTATATTGCAATTTAAAATTATTTATTGACATCCTTCCCCACCCCAACGTCGACCATCGATCTCGACGACGGCTGGAGAAGACATCGACCGTCGGCTGCTGCACGACGGATCTGGGCCTCGGAAGGCCGCTGGCCTCGGCCCGGGCCTAGTAGGCCGCTGGCCTCGGCCCTGCAAGAAGGGAGAGTGGGGGGTGGTACATACTCTTCACTCTTGGTATATAGGTACACCTTATATATTTCCTACACTTATCAGCCCGCTGCCTCAAGGTGCGTATGGAGGGTACCCCTTTCCAATTCTGCCCCAAGTGCATTCGCAAATACCCTTGGGTCGACAGGCACGCCACGTGCAATCTCTGCTTGCCGAGGGACCACCCCGAAGCGAACTGCAGAGCGTGTTGTAGGTTTAAACCTAAAACACTTAAGGACCGTTCGACAAAGCGTTGGGCCCACCACGCCAGGCAGGCAGCGGAGGGCGCCTTCAGCGATGGCAGCGACGCCGTACTTTCGGACGGCGAGGGCATTACGGCGTCAAAAGACTGCCGAGCGCAGGTCCCCGACCTCGGAAGGTTGTCCGGCAGGGCGGCTATGGGGAAGACCCCCGGCGACGCAAGCGCTACACCTACACACACTAAGCACACTAAGTCCAACCGAACCTCGACGACGTCGACTTCTCGGAAAGAGGCACGGATAGAACGGTCCGACTCGGTGTCCTCTGGGCGCTCTCGATCGAGATCGCCTCATGACGCAAGGCAATTATCCACTCTTGCCAAGAGTGCCTCGCTCCCTAGATTAACGGAAGTTCCATCATCGGAAGACGAAGACGACTTCCACCCCCAGTCCGCGCTCCAAGAGACCGAGACCGAGAGCGCAGTTAACACCAGCGAGGCCCCACGCTCCAAACAAAATACCTCTCCCGACCCTCGGCGCCAGGCGTCGAAAGTCTCTGGGGCCTCTAAGGGGCAGGGAAAACATTTTTCCACGCACTGGGAGGGAGGGAAACAGCGGAAAGCTCAGCCTTCCACTCCTGTAAGACCATCCTTCCACCCCAAGCAGACAGATAAACATAAATCTACTGGGACAGCAACATCCAGCAAGGGTACCCTTGATAAGTCCTCTAAGTTGCCTACTAAAGCCATACCCTGTTCCAAAGAATGGTCCAGTGAGGACATAGACAGGGTCATGTCAAGAATGTCTTCCTTAGTGGATTTTTATGACAAAAACCCAGAACATTTCCTTTCGTATGACCCTCAAGGGGCCACACCGTCAGGCTCCTCTGATCCTATCCCCCTAAGTAAAAAGGCCCGGGTCGAAAGACCTGACCCCTTCGAGGTGCAGCCTTACTCTACTCCATACTCTACTCCACACCCCAGATACCAAGGACAACCTTTCCCTGAAGGGGACCAGGAGTTTTCAATTATGGAGGAACGAACCGGGTCTGAATACTATGCGGAGGATGAGGACCTGGAGGAGGTAGAAGATGAGGAAATTTACAGAGTAGATTCCCCGGTAGAGAGCGAAGCCCCAGTTACCGACTCGCCAGTTGATAACCAACCCCTCCTTAATGAAGTTCTTGCTCGCGAAGCAGAACATTTTCACATCGACACCCACGGTGTACAGGAGGAAAGGGACTTCGCAGAAGAGTTGGTGGGAGAGAGGAGGCCGGTCGCTCAGACCATCCCTATCCTTAAATCCATCCAACGTAGAATAGATCCATCCCTGGTGAATCCTAACCTCACCAGCCGACAAGGAGAGCAAAAGACTGTACGGGTTTGGCAGGAAGGTAGCCTCAACGTCCGCCTACCAAGCAAGGATTGCTAACTCCACCACCCTGTTGGCAAGTTACAACTGCCATCAATGGGAAGAGGTCGCGGCGCTCATAGCCTCTGCTCCTGAACCGTTAAAGGGCCAGTTGGCTCGGATCTCGGCAGAAGGGAGAGCCGTGTCTGGTTGCATATTAAAAGCAACTTTCGACGCTGCAGACAACGCAGGAAGATTGATAGCAGAAGGTACTGTTATCAAGAGACATGCGTGGTTACGGCAGTCAGGGTTCAAGACAGAAACACAGGCGTCATTAATAGACAAGGCGGTGGAACCAGATCTATTGTTTGGGAAAGGGGTCGAAGACGCACTTAAAAATGCCAAGGACGAGTACGAGACTCTCAAATCCCTTGGCCAGCTTACCAACAAACCCCCGAACCAGAGGGGGAACAATAATTTTCGTCGCCCACGCGGCCAAAATTCACAGAGAGGCAATTATGCCCAAGGACAGGGTACACAATGGAACAACAACCAGCAGTCTACCCAAAGTTACAGTAAAGGTAACAAGAGAGGTCGTGGAAGAGGCAGAGGCAGCCCCAACAAGGGAGGTGGCACGCCTCTGCCAAAGCAGTGACGCTCAGTTCAGGGTCCCTTCTCACGCAACCCCAGTAGGGGGACGCATTTCCAACTTCACCCAGGCTTGGGAAGGGATCACCTCAGACAGATGGGTGCTGTCAACAGTGTCCGCAGGATATTGTATAGAATTACTGCAGCGTCCCCGGAACCACCCTCCACGACAAAGAATACACTCCTTAAAACATCAGAAGATCCTTCTCGAGGAGATCGCCATTCTGCTAGAAAAGGACGCGATAGAACTCGTCCCAGGACACCAGGTAAACAAGGGTATCTATTCAACTTACTTCCTTGTGCCAAAGAAAGATTTGACAATGCGCCCAGTATTGGACTTACGGCCTGCCAACAAGTATGTCAAGCCCCAAAAATTCTGTATGACCACGCTACAAGAGGTAATCCCCCTCCTAAAAAAAGGGGATTACATGGCAACCTTGGATATGAAAGATGCTTATTTTCATATTTCCATGCTCCCAGCTCACAGAAAATACTTGCGCTTCAAGGTGGACAGTCGCCACTACCAATTCAAGGTACTGCCCTTCGGGATAGCTTCAGCACCAAGGGTATTCACCAAGGTACTGGCGGTGGCAGCTGCACACCTACGCAGGGAGGCAATCCCAGTGTACCCTTATCTGGACGACTGGCTCATAACGGGGGAAACCCCAGGAATTTGCAGGTCAAACATTCAGAGGACTATCGACCTCCTCCACGAATTAGGCTTCTCTATCAACGAGAAGAAGTCAAGTCTGGTGCCAAGCACCTCAAAACAGTTCCTAGGAGCTATCCTAGATACTCAGAAAGGGTTGACCTTCCCTTCGGAAGAGAGAATTCGGAATATACTACTGCAAATTCCACATTATCAGTCAGGTCAACAAATAACGGTACGCAAAGCAATGCGGTTACTGGGCATGATGGCGTCATGCATTTACCTGGTCCCCCACACGCGTCTGCGCATGCGTCCCATGCAGGAATGGTTGGCGAAACAGTGGTCTCAGGCAAGTGGTCAGTGGGACGATCTAGTGGTCGTTTCGCCAACACTCGTACAGAGCTTACACTGGTGGACAAGAGAGAATCTCGCAAGGGGAAAACCCTTTTACGATCCCGAAGTACAGGCAGTGGTGACTACAGATGCATGCCTGACTGGGTGGGGAGCTCACCATCTCCACCACACAGCTCAGGGTCTCTGGTCTCACTCAGTAGCCAAGAACCACATCAACCTGCTAGAGCTTCTGGCAGTATTCCGAGCGCTTCAGGCGTTCGAGCCCCATCTGCTAAACTTGTCGGTGCAGATCCAGACGGACAGCACGACAGCCATGTTCTATCTGAACAAACAAGGAGGGACTCGTTCGCCAAATCTGTCCAAGCTTGCCCAGAAAATCTGGATATGGGCACTCAGACGGAACATCTTCCTGTCATCACAACATGTTCCAGGGGAGCTCAATTCCCTAGCGGATGCCCTAAGCAGAGACTCCCTCCCAGAAGAACACGAATGGGTCCTTCACAGAGATATCGTAGAAGATCTCTTCTCTCAGTGGGGTTTCCCCACTATAGACCTATTCGCCACAAGCGAAAACAAACAATGCCCAGGATTTGCATCCAGGTTCCCCCAGCCAGACTCCCAAGGGAACGCCCTGTGGATGAACTGGTCAGGGATGTTTGCGTACGCTTTTCCACCAACTCCTCATCAGGAAGGTGGTGTACAAGATTAACAAGGAATCGATGACGCTCATCCTAGTTGCTCCCATGTGGGCGAGACAACCATGGTTTCCACACCTACGCAGGATGGCGGTGTGCGAGCCCATCAAACTCCCAGCCTGGTACAACCTACTGTCCCAGCAACAAGGTCAAACAGTGCACCAGGAACCCAACTCAATGAACCTGGCAGCATGGCTCCTGAGGTCATAGAGTTTGGGCATCTCAATTTACCACAGAGGTGTATGGACATCCTAAAAGAATCCAGGAAACCAAACACAACGCACTGTTACTTTGACAAGTGGAAGAGATTCGTTGTTTGGTGCCAGAATAAACAAATCAACCCAGTTGATTGCACTCCTTCCAACGTTGTAACATACATGCTCCACCTGCTGGACGCAGGTTTGGTTTTTAACTCTCTGAAGGTACACCTGGCAGCCCTATCGGCTTACACCACATCCCATAACAAAGTATCGTGGTGGAAAGTACCAGTAGTTAAAGCCTTCATGGAAGGAGTAAAGAGACTTCACCCTCCTATTTCGAACCCACCGCCAGGATGGGACCTCAATGTGGTGCTAGCTAAGCTCATGGGCCCCCCCTTCGAACCCATGCATAAAAGTAGTCTCAAACACCTGACTTATAAAACGGCCTTCTTAGTAGCCATTACCTCTATAAGAAGGGTCAGTGAAATTCAGGCTCTGTCAGTGCAGGATCCTTTCTTTACTATCCACAAAGACAAACTGGTTTTACGCACACACCCTAGGTTCTCACCTAAATTTATATCTAGGTTCCATGTAAACCAGTCCATCGAGCTCCCGGCTTTCTTCCAGAACCCGCAAAGCTCAGCTGAGGTGAAACTACACACCCTTGATGTGCGTAGGGCGGTCCTCTACTATGTAAATAAAACCAGACCGCTAAGGAAAACAGATCAACTGTTTGTCTCCGTAGCTACAGGCAGAGAGGGGGATCGCGTCTCTAAAGGCGCGATCTCGAAGTGGATTATCAACTGTATACAGCTGTGTTACTCTCTTTCTGAAAAAACTCTGCCTTTTACGCCAAGGGCCCATTCTACTAGAGGCATTGGGGCCACTCTGGCTTTCATTGCAAATGTTCCCCTCGACACCATTTGCAAAGCAGCTACTTGGAGCTCTATTCACACTTTTACTCAGCATTACTGCATTGACACTCATTCCAAGACAGATACACAAGTGGGACAAGCGGTTCTAAGACACCTGTTTGCTCATGACCCTTCTCACATCCCACCTCCTTCTTCTGGTACTGCTCGCTAATCTATGCACAGCATGTGATCTAAGCAGATTCCACAAGCCTCAGAAGGGATACATTACTCACCGTAATCGTATTTCTGATGCTTGTATCTACTTAGATTCACATGCGACCCACCCTTCCTCCCCTCCGAGAGAAGGCGCATGATTACTGGTAGTCTTACCTTTCTGTCTATCTGCTTGGATTATCTGTACTCACGCTACTCCTCATGCTTCCTCATGTCAGAAAAAATACAATCTGAGGATCCTAGACGCGTGAGGGATCTTGGGTACAGTGGACGTCACACTAGGGATAGTATTACTGGCACGCCTGTGTCGACGCCCATTTTCGAGTTTCGAAAAACAAACTGTAATACTCTGCAGCTTCCACTAGATGTCGGCCTATGCACAGCATGTGAATCTAAGCAGATACAAGCATCAGAAATACGATTACGGTGAGTAATGTATCATATATATATATATATATATATATATATATATATATATATATATATATATATATATATATATATATATATATATATATATATATATTCCTACACACTAGCCCGCTGCCACAAGGTGCGTATGGAGGGTACCCCTTTCCAATTTTGCCCCAAGTACCCTTGGGTTGACAGACACGCCACCTGTAACCTGCTTGTCGAGGGACCACCCCGAGGCAAACTGCAGAACGTGTAACCGGTTCAAGGCTAAGACTCTAAAGGACCGTTCGACCAAACGTTGGGCCCACCACGCCAGGCAACGAGAGGCCATGAAAGCGGAGGGCGCCTTCAGTGATGGCAGTGACGCCGTACTATCGGACGGCGAGGGCAACGTGGCGTCAAATACAGCTAAGCGCAAGTCCCCGACCTTGGAAGGTTGTCCGGCAGGGCAGCTATGGGGAAGACACGAGCGCTACCCACACCACTTCCACTAAATACTCTAAGTCCAACCGAGACTCGACACGCGTGTCGAGTTCTCCAGAAAGAGGCACAAAGAGAACGGTCCACCGAATCCGTGTCCTCTGGGCGTTCTCTGTCAAGATCGCCGCATGACACCAGGCAACCATCCACTGTTGCCAAGAGTGCCTCACTCACCAAAGTAATGGAGGTACGATCGCCCGAAGCCGACCACCATCCCCAGACCGCACTCCAGGAGTCGGTGTCAGCAGTCCGCAACGGCTGCTCCCGGGTCCCAACCCGAATCTCGACACCAGACGTCGAAAATCCCTGAGAAGGTGAAAACACCAGGGAAGCACTCTTCCACTCACGGGAGGGGGGAAAACCGCAGATGAAACGTTCTCAGCGCCTTCTGCACCACAGAAACATAAGGACAGTTCAGTCTTCTGTTGAACAAACCAAGACCCCTGCACAAGCCCATAGGTCCAGTCAAGATATTGCAGGGAAACCCTCCCAAGAAAGGGTAATCCCCAGCTCTAAAGAATGATCCAGTGAGGATATATATATATATATATGTTTCTGAAGGACACAGGGGACCCCATCTCTAGATTAGGGTATTAGTAAAACAATTAATCTCGGAAAGAAAATCCAGAGGCTACAATTTCAAAAGTACTGTATCAAGAATTTTGTTATACTTATTTTGTGAGTTAAATCACGATTTAATCAGCACTCGGGCAATAATTTTCCATAGCAGGAAAAAGATTTTTAAGATCACCAAAACTTCATACAATTCATACCATCATTCAAACATTCATCCACACACATTCTTCATACTTCAATCCACTCATACCAAACATCAATAGGTATAAGATAAAAATACAAGATAAAAAAACCATTACAAATTTATACCAAACAATTCATCAACAAATCAATTGTTATAGACAACAATTCTTTGTGCAAAACAAAACAGAATATATGGCCACCGAGAGTTCTATGAGTGGTCAACAATTGGGGTGGGCCCCAGAGATCTTCAAAAGTGGCCGCCTCCCTAATTTTCTCTACCGGTTTTGACGTCTTAACGTTGTTTTTGTTAAGTCTTCATCATGAGATAACAAAATAATTTTCTAAAAAGAAGGGAAATCAACAAATCATTGATTTCCTGTGGGGATGGTGTAGGTACCTAAATGTAAAAAACATCATTACACAACGGTTACAATATTATGATCAACCAGAATGAGAACCTGCTCTCACCCCAAATCTATGTATCTGGGGCAGATCATGGGTATCGGACGTGAAGTGCTACCATCAGATAACTGGTGTCTCAGGGCAGGATGGCAATAGATCATGACACACAGTTGACTGAAATACAAGTGCAAGGCATTGTAAAGTAGTAGTGTGATTGGCATGATGGAAGACTCATAATGGCCATTTACCTTACGGATTACTATGAAGGTGCTTGCGAATAAAGAAAGAGTTCTAAACTAAAAACTAACCTTAGCACAAGCAATAAGAAACACGCCGTTGCTTCTTATATAATACACTGGAGACGCAACATAGAAATTAGCAGCGTCCAGATGGGGGTTTTCCTACGTGGCGGGTTACTAAACTTGAAACTTCAATCTGTAATACAATGTCATATTGTTAGGAGGCTCTTCCCTCACTGGGAGGGCAAAGTCCAAGTTTTAGCCCGATCGGCCATGATTAGTCTTACCCAAATGGTCCAGGTGTTGGGGAGGTACAGGATGAAATAGTGACACTCCTCTGAACAGAATCTCAGTCCCACTAATTCAATCACGGTGCCTCTAGACTCTAAAAAGAGAAAAACTAATCAACACTGCTATCGCATCTCGAAGTGGAGCGAGATAGAATTACGGCAAGAAAAAGTGAGTAATAGTGTTTATGGAGCATTGGATCAGATCTCTCGGTGCACAATTTTGTTCCATAGATTCAACAGCAATATGCCCAATGGCAAAGGCATCCTACGTTCGCAAGAAATAACTAAGAGTGCTACGATAATTCATTCAAAGTCATGCTGGCTTAAACATTCTGAGCGGCGCTTTTACCTGAAGCCAGGGACCACAAGGAATCAACCAGTAAACCAGGCGAGATTGAAATTGAAACGCCGGACTTGCTTGTTTGTTACCGCACAACAGCGCTGTAACGCTGTGCACGCGGGTGTGAAACGAATCCGGACTTCTCACGTGATCGGGCTAACGAATCACGTGACTTCGCGGGTGGAACCTCACGGATGACGTGTATACAACGTGTATATTGCGTTTGATTGAAGCCAGCAACTTTTTCCACACAGAACCATTCCATTTGTTCTGCCTTATGCCCCATTTCTGCATAGTGAATGACCATGGGGGCATTTAGGTTGCATGTTTTTATTTTTGAGCGATGCTCATAGATCCGCGGTACTGACTTCCTTTGTTGTTTTTCCAACATACAACTTCTGGCAAGGGCAACGGATAGCATAAATCACATTTTTGCTCTTGCAAGTCGTAAAGGTGTGAAGCTCCCAATTTTTATTCTGCGTGAAAAAAGAAGTAATTTTCTTTGAGAACTTGCAGGCCACACAGGAAGTGCACGGAAAATGACCAATGACTGGGTTCTGGTTGATATTTCGTACTATAGAAGTTTTTAAATGAGTTCTACTGGCACAAGTGATTTTTTTTTTTTTGTTTCAAGTTCTTAATTTTTTTGAATGCAAAAAGGGGTTTGGGCAAAATAGTATCTGAAGCATTAAGGATGCACCAGTTTTTCAATATAATTCCTTTAATCGCTTCACTATGCTGACAGAAGGTTGAAACGCACACCAATTCTTTTTCTCCATCTTGGATTTGGGTAACAACAATGCCTCCTGATTTGCGTAACGGGTTCTTTTCTTAGAATTCTTTGAGCTTTCGCGGGTACCCTCGTTCCAAGAGTCTTTGTTCTAAAATTAAGGCATGGTTTGTAAAATGATCAGTGTCCGTACAATTGCGACAAAGCCCCAAAACATGCCATATGGTAGATTCCGGAGAAGCCTAGCCGGGTGTTGGCTTTCATATTTTAATGTGGTGTTTCTTTCGGTTGTTTTTCTATATAACTCAGTATGTAGGCAACCGTCTTCAAAATTAGATCGATATATCCAAAAAGGCAATTTTCGAGTTGAATACTCAAAAGAAAAATGGATGTCCGAATCTACTTTATTGAGCCATTCCACAAAAAACAGTAAGGATTCCAATGTTGCCTCACAAATCATAAATATGTCGTCGATTTATCGACGATATACCTTGATCTTTTCTCTGAATGGGTTAGTGGTATGCAGGATCTTTTCTTCCTCAAGTAAGGCCATGAAAATTATGGCCAAGTTGGGTGCAAAGGTGCAGCCCATGACCGTACCCTTGCACTGTAGGAAAAAATCTTCCTTGAATTTGAAAAAGCTGTTGGTTAATACCATTTGAGCCGCTTTACAGAGGAATTCCATGGGGACAGCATGTGGTGGTTGTCGCCTATCAAGCATTGTTTGTAGGCTAAGAATTGCTCTGTCATGAGGTATATTGGTATATAAAGCCTCAATATCAAGGGAAACCAATATTTGTGTGGTTGGATCAAATCTCTTAAATTCAACAAGATTAATGACTTCACGCGAGTCCAAGAGAAAAGTGGGGGTTGCCATTGCTAAAGGTTTTATTAAAAAGGTCAATATACTTGGAAATTGGCTCAAGTAGAGAACCACAGCCCGAAACTATTGGGTGACCAGGAGGGTTCTCCGTATTTTTATGTGTTTTGGGCATAATATAAAAGAGGGTCATGCGCTCCTCTGAAGAAAGAATATATTCAATTTCTTTTGTCGACAGAAAGCCTGCATGGCTTACCTCTTACATAAGTTCCTGAATCTTACTTTTAATTGACTTGGATGGATCACTAGCAATTTGGGTATAGTGGCCGGGGATGCTCAGAAGTCAGACTATTTCTTGATCATATTTGGCAGCATCCCAGACCACTATCGCCCCTCCCTTATCCGCAGCTTTAATCACTATGGAGGGGTCTGCAGCCAGTGTCTGAATGGCCTGAAATTCTGATAGCCTTTGATTCGGTCCTGCTTGGTTCCTAGGATAACAAATTGATTTCAAGACCAGTTTTTCAAAAATAATAACCTCTGGTGGAAGGTCAGTGGAATTGGGAGTGAAATTAGATGGCTTTGACAGGCCTGAAATATTCGGCTCCCTAGGTATCTCATTATTGAGAAAGAAAGCGCAATCTCAATTTTCATAGGAAGCCTTTAATTTCACTTATTATGGACATGGCACTAGGGTTCTGGGTCGGAACAAAGGACGGGCCTCGCTTTAAGGTAGATGTTTCTGCCAATGTCAGAATCTGAGAAGAAAGATTAGATGGGTAATATCTGATTAGGCATTTAGTGGTTCATTTTACCACCTGTAGGCCCGATTGCGAGTCTGGAAATCGCGATGCATCATGCCCTGTCCCAGGGTATTCTGCATGGGCATGTTGTGAATCATCCGCCCTTGAGTGGCGTTTGTGACCTTTTCGGCTGCCCCTTCCTCAAAGGGTTATCGCCCAGGGGTTGGTTATTCAGATCATCATTGCCTGAATTACTAGACGATGTGTCGGAGAATGTAACCAATCTTTTTTTTGCTATTCACGTTCATTGCTCCTGTTTTCCAGTTACCATTGTTTTTCCAGGCCATTTGGGGATTAAAATCATCCGCCAAATGGGGATATACCTGTTCCTTTTTAAAGAGGAAAATATTTTTTTTTTAGTTTAGTTGTCTTCCTTTCAATTGTGAGGGTCTTGAATTCTTGAAAAGATTTCTCAATCGGCTCCAATTTCTGTTTCGCTTCTGTAATTATAGTATTCGTCAAAGATTTTTCTTGTACAGGTAATGTTTCCAGAATCTTGGAACTCACCCTTTGTGCCGTCGTAATAGTTAAAACTAAGAGGTTGCGGCTACATTTAGTAGCAACTTGGCTAAAAGCCACCTTTGTAGTCATTGTCATCTAAAAAGAGGCATAGACAGAGTTATGTCTAGAATGTCATCCCTAGCAGACTTCTATGCCAAGAATCCAGATCACTTCCTCTCCTATACCCCTGACGGGGCTACTCCCTCAGGGTCTAGGGACCCGCAACCCCCTAAGAAACCTCGAGTTGAGGCACCAACGCAAAGTCGGTCTTCTGACCCTTTCTACGTACAGCCATACTCTCAGTATAAGGAGGATCCACTACTAGATGAGTATCCAGATTTGGCAATGTTGGACGACCAAACTGGGGTGGACTACTACGGGGATGACGAGGACCAAGAGGACGAAGATGACCCAGAAGTCTACAGAGTAGACTCCCCAGTAGGCAAGGAAACTCCGGTTACCGACTCTCCAGTCGATAACCAACCTCTCCTAAATTAGGTTTTGTCTAGAGTGGCAGAACACTTCTGCATAGATACTCGGGGAGCACAGGAGGAGAGGGACTTTGCCGAGGAACTAGTGGGAGAAAAGAGACCCATTGCTCAGGCCATCCCCATTCTCAAGTCTATACAAAGGAGAATTGATCCTTTCCTTCTCAATCCGAACCTCACCAGGTCAGTAAACCCCAGGATCGAAAAGTTGTTCAGGGCAACCCAGTCAGACCCACTGTACAAAAGGGGGCAACTGAAACTAGACTCCCTGGTAGTGACTAATACCCGAAAGAGGGCGGGAACGCCCTTATTGTCTGAGGCTCCCCCCAACAAGGAAAGCAAAAAGATCTACAGGCTGGGAAGGAAGGTAGCCTCCACTCCCGCCTACCAGGCAAGGATTGCCAACTCCACCACTCTGCTGGCTAGTTACAACTGCCACCAGTGGGAACAAGTTGCTGCACTCGTCGACTCTGCACCAGAACCTTTAAAAAGCCAGTTGGCACAGGTTGCGTCGGAGGGGAGAGCCGTTTCCGGTTGCATCCTTAAGGCAACCTTTGATGCCGCGGATGACGCCTTCAGGCTGATTGCAGAGAGCACTGTTATTCAGAGGCATGCTTGGTTAAGACATCGGGGTTTAAACCCGAGACACAAGCATCCTTAATAGACAAGCCGGTGGAGCCTGAGCTACTGTTTGGCAAGGCAGTAGAGGACGCATTAAAAAATGCCAAGGATGAGTACGAGACTCTGAAATCCCTGGGACAGTTGACCAACAAGCCCCCTAATCAAAGAGGGAGTGGCAATTTTCGTCGCCCACGCGGCCAAAATTCACAAAGAGGCTCCAACTATTCTCAGGTGCAGGGTACTCCATGGGGTAACAACCAGCAGTCTACCCAAAATTACAACGGGGGAAATGAGAGGGGTCGTGGTAAGGGTAGAGGCAGCCCCAGCAGAGGCGGCACACCTGCCGCAAAACAGTGACTCCGAGATCAGGGTCCCTTCCCACGCATCTCCTGTAGCGGGACGCATTACCAACTTCACCCAAGCTTGGGAAGGGATCACATGGGATGCGCATGCGTCCCATGCAAGAATGGTTGGCGAGAACAGTGGTCTCAGGCAAGTGGTCAGTGGGACGATCTAGTGGTCGTTTCACCAACACTTGTACAAAGTCTTCACTGGTGGGCAAGAGAAAACCTGTCAATGGGGAAACCCTTTTACGATCCCGAGGTACAGGCTGTAGTCACAACAGACTCATCCCTGTCAGGGTGGGGAGCACACCTTCTTAACCACACAGCTCAGGGTCTTTGGTCTCACACAGTGGCCATGAATCATATCAATCTGCTAGAGCTTCTGGCCGTATTCAGAGCGTTTCAAGTGTTCGAGCCCCACCTGCTGAACCTGTCAGTGCAGATCTTGACAGACAGCACAACAGCAATGTTTTACCTAAACAAGCAGGGAGGGACTCGTTCTCCAAGTCTGTCCAAGCTTGCCCAGAAAATGTGGATATGGGCACTCAGACGGAACATTTACCTGTCATCTCAACATGTTCCAGGGGAATCTCAATTCACTATTGGACGCTTTGAGCAGAGATCCCCTCCCAAGAGAACACGAAGGGTGTCTACACAGAGGTCGTAGAAGACCTCTTCTCATAGTGGGGTTTCCCCACTATAGACCTATTTGCCACAAGCGAAAACAGACAATGCCCAGACTTCGCATCCAGGTTTCCCCAACCAGGCTCCAAGGGGAACACCCTATGGATGAACTGGTCAGGGATGTTTGCTTACGCTTTTCCACCAACTCCTCTAATGAGGAAGGTGGTGAACAAGATGCACAAGGAATCGATGACGCTCATCGTAGTTGCTCTCATGTGGGCAAGACAACCGTGGTTCGCAGACTAGCAGTGTGCGAACCCATCAGACTCCCGTGCTGGTACAACCTACTATCCCAGCACCAAAGTCAAACAGTGCATCCTCAACCCAGCTCAATGAACTTGGCAGCATGGCTCCTGAAGTTAGAGTTTGGACACCTCAACTTAACACAGAGGTGCATGGACATCCTAAAGGAATCTAGGAAGCCAAACACTAGTCACTGTTATTTTGACAAATGTAAAAGATTTGTTATCTGGTGCCAGAATAGACAAATCAACCCGGTTGAATGCACTCCTTCCAATATTGTCACCTACATGCTCCACCTGCTGGACGCAGGGTTGGTATTTAATTCACTTAAGGCACACCTGGCGGCTCTGTCAGCCTATACCACCTCCCATAACAAGGTTTTGTGGTGGAACCATTGGTTAAAGCTTTTAGGGAAGGGGTAAAGAGACTCCACCCTCCAATTTCTAACCCGCCACCGGGTTGGGACCTTAATGTGGTACTTGCTAAGCTCATGGGGCCACCATTTGAACCCATGCATAAAGCCAGTCTCAAAACACCTGACCTATAAAACTGCCTTCTTAGTAGCCATTACATCCACAAGAAGGGTCAGTGAAATTCAGGCTGTCGGTGCAGGATCCTTTCTTTACTGTTCATAAAGATAAACTGGTTCTACGTACACACCCTAGGTTCTCACCTATGTTTATTTCTAAATTCCACATTAACCAGTCCATTGAGCTTCCGGCTTTCTTCCAAGAACCCAAGAGCTCGGCTGAGGTGAAACTACACACTCTAGATGTGCGAAGAGCGGTCCTCTACTATGTAGACAAGACCAGGCCGCTAAGAAAAACGGACCAACTGTTTGTTTCCGTAGCTACAGGTAAAGAGGGAGATCGCATCTCTAAAGGTGCCATCTCTAAGTGGATTGTTAATTGTATCCAGCTGTTACTCCCTTTCAGAAAAAACTTTGCCTTTCGCGCCAAGAGCCCACTCTACAAGAGGCATTGGGGTCACTCTGGCTTTCATTGCAAATGTACCCCTTGACACCATTTGCAAAGCAGCTACTTGGAGCTCTATTCAGACTTTTACTCAGCACTACTGCATTGACACTCATTCCAAGACAGATACCCAAGTGGGACAAGCGGTTCTAAGACATCTGTTTGCTCAGGACCCTTCTCACATCCCACCTCCTTCTTCTATTACTGCTCGCTAATCTATGTACAGCATGTGATCTAAGCAGATTCCACAAGCCTCAGAAGGGATACATTACTCAACGTAATAATATTTCTGATGCTTCCTCCCCTCAGAGAAGGCGCATGGATGCTTGTAGTCTTATCTTACTTTATCTGCTTGGATAATCTGTACTCGCGCTACTCCTCATGCTACCTCATGTCAGAAAAATAATACAATCTGAGGGTCCTACACGCATGAGGGATCATGGGTACAGTGGACGTCACACTAGGGATAGTATTACTGGCACGCCCTGTGTCGACGCCCATTTTCGAGTTTTGAAAAACAAACTGGAATACTCCGCAGCTTCCACTGGATGTCAGCCTATGCACAGCATGTGAATCTAAGCAGATACAAGCATCAGAAATCCGATTACGGTGAGTAATGTATCCCATTATATATAATCTATCCCTTTGTTGCCCCCATTAAAGCTGGCCATACATCCACCAACGTTAAATCGGTGAAATTTTGTTTCAAATGTTTAGAGGGTGCGAGGTGCATCGAGGAGGCAACCGCACTCGGATCTCGGAGAGGGTCCCATGCGATATTCAGGTCTCCTACTAGTCCGATTTCCCCCTAACTAAACGCTTGTAATTGGGTAAAAACCGATTTCAACAAGCCCTCTTGGCCCGGATTAGGAGCATATATGGAAGCCACCGTTCATCTTTTAGGGGCGATTCCCAAAATTGCAAAAATATAACGTCCCTGTTTTCAGCACCTTGCAATGGGGGGGTCAATGGGGGTCAGATTTCAATGCTAATAGGACACCTGCCTCTTTAGCCACAAATCCGGTTGGTGACGCCCAAAGAGAACATCAAGCTTTCTGCGCTTCACCGGCCTGTTCAGACCCCTTATGTTTAGTGTTGAACATTTAAACAGTCCCTGTTATTGATTCCAAGATGGCCGCCAGACTGTGAGGATATACTCCTCGGGTCCTCTGTGCGGGCAAACATAAGGTGGACACTGCGGCATATGTAAGCCCCCAGAAATGCTTCATAATCAGCCGGAAGGCACAACAGGACTAAGGCGGTGTGTCCGTAGGGAGCAGGACGGCGGCAGAGCTTTGGAGGGAGTGACGCAGCCCGCGACAATCGGGCGCGCTCCGCGGGAGGCCTCGGGAGAACGCGAGGAGTCACACCCAGCGATGGCCAGCAACGGCTTGCGTCCGGTCCGCAAGATACGGAGCCCGGCGCTCCGGTGGCAGATACACCCGGGGTCAAGAGAGCAGGTTGCAGACAGGGGCTGACCCCCCCCCCCCCCAGGCCTCCGGCAACGTGATCTGGCGGTGCGGTGGAGTCCGTGAGGTGCTGGCGGCTCCCGCCGCCCGAGTCCAGCGGTTAGAACGAATCCGAGGGTGTGGCGGCGGAGTGCGAGGTGAGAAGGCGGCGGGTGCCGAAAAAGGCCCATGTGTGTTGGGGTGCCGGGCGTGGGAGGAGGGGGAAAGTCGGAACGGTGCGGGGGCTGGTGCGCCCCCCCCATCGGGAAGAATGAAGAGTTGGTGCCGGGGGCGGTCTGCGGTTGTGTGGTTGCCCGGGGCCCTTCCAGGACAAAAGGGCGCCCCCGATGCTAAAGCGGGGCTCCCGGTCGATCACAGGAGGTTAGACTGGGCCCAGCTGGAGGAGTGCAGTTGGGGGTGCTGAGCTGTGGTGAGGCTCTTGGGGGGGGAGGGGGGGGAATCTGGTCTGGGTGCAAGGCCCGCGCGCACACCGGAGGAGCGGCGGCGCGGGCCCACTCCACCTCCTCCCACTGAAGGGACGCGGGGGAGCGGACCCAGGAGTGGTGTTGGGGGCCGCATTGTGGGGAGCACTTGGACTGCTTGGGGCCCCCCCCCCCCCGGACTGTGATTCCGCATCGGTTTGGCCATCTGGCACCCGCCGGCAACCTGGCAAGGCACGGGAGACCCTGCCTCTCGTGCGAGTTTGAGGAGGGAAGAGCCCTCTCCGAGTTGTGGTATGGATCCCTGTTCTGTTCTGTGGCACCCATTTAAAACCGGGTAAGGCCACTGTCACAGCAGCGACGCACGCTCGGCCTTGGACACACTACAGGCTGGCGGTTGCCCGATAGTCTCTGATGCCAGCCACCAAACCCAAAACGGGCCCATCCAGAGTGCGGACCCTGGCGAAACTTCAGGAGGGACAGATGAAGTGCTGGCGACACACGCGCCACACACAGGCAGACTTGCTGTCTCTTCCCCCGAGGTGGTCCAGCAAAGTAAAGGACCGCTCAGCCAGCATGATGGCCACCGACCAGGACGAACTTCTGCATTGCTTAAAAGGTATGGAGGCCAGAATGACGACAGCCTTCCCCACCCAGATGGAACAGCTAAGGGAGGACCTGAAATCGTCTCTTCAGGAGGTCCATAAGGAAATGGCGGAGATTGGGGAAAGAGTGGATGTAGTGGAGTGTGGCCTTTCGCACATCACGGAGGAGACCAACCAAAATAGCCTGTTACTGGACCAACTGGCGACCGCGACGAACAACCTGGAGCTCCAGGTGGAGGACCTGGAGAACTGCTCGAAGATCCAACATTAGGGTCAAGGGCCTGGCGGAATCAATACAGGATAAGGACTTAAAAGATACAATGCAACTCTGCTTTAGCAGCCTACTCGCGCACGTCCAGCCTGATGCCATCGGCTTCGATAGAATACACCGCGTGGGTCCAATGCGCAATGAACCAGGGTCGCGACCCAGAGACGTCTTAATAGCAATGACATCATACGGCTTGAAGGAAGAGGTGCTACTTGCGTCGAGAACAAATGGGGACCTTACGATCAATGGGTCCCGTATACAGCTACATAATGACCTCGCCTGGATCACTCTTCATAAAAGACGTCTAATGCAACCTGTCACGAAAGCCCTTCGGGCACAGCAAATAAGATATAGATGGACACATCCGTTCGGTCTGGCCTTTACGTGGGAAGGAAAACAGTGGAGAATTGGGAACTGCGCTGAAGGTCTAGCCGTGCTACACCTCTAAGATGAGCAGCCGGAAGCATCAGCTCGCCCGCGGCCTACCGGAGCTGGCCAGCCTAGTAGACAATGGGAATGGTCAACGGGAAGAAGGCAGAGACGGGGGGAGGACGGATGAACCCGACAACTCCCGACCGTCTCAGGCCTGCGAACAGAGTGGCCTGCTGGCTCCGGACGCAGCCTTGCACACAGACAATGAGTGAAGCCTTACCTAAATGTGGAAGTCCGCAAATCTGTTTTTGAAGAGCCTGCACGGAGGTAGGTCACTAATCTTGCAAGCAGGGTCAGGCAAAACAACTCCTGACTTGTGAACTGGGGGAATCGGGAGGCTGTCTGCCCGCGTGTATAGCGGGGGGGGGGGGCATTAGGATCCCGGGCCTCACGCACTCCCAGGATGGGGGGAAAGGGTAGGGGGGAGGGCAAGGGGACCAGAACGATGGATAAGAAAGCGGGGTATGAAACAGCCTTGAGTAAAGTTGAACCACCTCCACGACTTTGTTTTACCAGAAACAAAACAGTTAGATGGAAATTTCGGAGCGGGATGGGGAGCCCAACAAGCAGAGTCTCTTTACATAGGATGCAATGGAAGAAGTGAACATAGTCTCGATTAATGTCCAGGGTCTGAACTCCCCTGCTAAAAGACGATCGACCTTGGGCAGGCTGGAGGCCAGGCATACGAAAATAGCGATCCTACAAGAGACGCACCTACTCCAGCGAGATGAGTATAGGATGCGTAGTAGAACATTCCCTCTTCAGTTCTTTGCCTCAAGTCAATCCAAAACGAAAGGGGTGGCAATCCTGTGTAGCAGGGACCTAGGCTTTCAAAAACAATCTGTAATGCAGGGTCCAGAAGGCAGATATTTGGGTGTGAAGGGCACAGTCAATGGCCAAATGTATTCTATCCTAGCAGTATACGTCCCCATTGAGAGACCGGACCAGTACATCCTAAAACTACTTCAGAGGATGGGGGGATGGTGGGAGGGCAGAATGATAATAGGTGGTGACTTTAACTGTGTAATGGACCCAAAAATGGATAAAACACTCCCCTCAACAGCTGCAGACCAGCGCAATAGACAAGCCCTGGGGAAATGAGACCTGGAGGTCATAGAAACATGGCGGTTTTTCCACCCAGAAAGCCAGGAATACACACACACTATGCAGCGGTGCACAGGGGGTACTCAAGAATTGACATGATCTTGGTTTCCTCCACCTTGATCTCCTATGTCAAGAAAATAGAAATTGGGGTCCAATGCTTTTCAGATCACGCCCCAGTGGTGTCCACCATAGAATTGCAGAGACCGGTGCACAGGCCCCGCCCACAATGGAGGCTAAATGAAACAATTTTGAGGGATACAGCGCTCAGGGCCCACATAGAAGAAGTCATAAGAAATTATTTCCTGGAAAATGACAATGGGGGAAGTAGACTGGAGGGTGGTGTGGGACGCGGGGAAAGCAGTTATTAGAGGCAAATTTATAGCACAAGCAACGCAATATTATAGGGAGAAAGCCCTCATAACGCGTAAATTGGAAGAAGAGGTAAGGAATGCAGAAAAGCTCCACAAGACCCGTCAGACGCTCAGAGCCTGGCGGGACCTTAAAAAGGCCAGGGCTAAACTAGAAAACCATTTAACGGCCAGAACAGCGCAAATTCTTCTAAACACTAAGCAATCATATTATATACATGGGGGGGGGGGGGCGAGTAGATTTCTGGCGGCTAAATTACGTAGACGGAAGGCGCGCAATTACATTACCCGGTTAAGAAATAGTAGTGGGGAGTCGCAAACTGGAGATGAGGAGAAATTAGAAACGATGGTCCTCTTCCATAAAAACCTGATGTCTAGCGAGAACCTGAACGATGTGGAACAAAGTCATAAAACTACCACAGATCTCGGAACAGCAAAAAGAAATATTGGGTGCCCCTTTCACTACACAGGAGGTGGGGGACGCGATAGCCGCGCTACCTAGGGGAAAGGCACTGGGTCCAGATTGCTTGGGAAATGGGTTTTATAAAGCATTCCCGACGCAGCTAGCAACCCCCCTTACTCGCCTTTTCAATCTAATTAGGGATAGGGGAGCGGTGTCAAAGGACATGGGTCACCCGGTCACTATTTTACCTTTAAAGCCCGGGAAAGATCCGGTAGAATGCTCTAGTTACTGCCCTATAGCTCTCATCAATACAGACGCGAAATTATATGCCAAAATACTTATGAATCGGTTGGCGTCAGTATTGCCCGAGATAATACACGCAGACCATGCAGGCTTTGTACGGGGGAGACACACTCAGGATATCAACGACCTAGACTGGGGGACCAGGTGGACCTAGAAATTGGCTATTGCTGCACTTGATGCCACACGCGCATTCAACAGCATAGACTGGGAGTACCTACGACTAATGCTAGAGGGTTTTGGATGTGGGCCGACATTCATCAAGATGCTTTTGCCAAACTACCAGCACCCTTCTACGCATCTAATGGTGAACGGCTGCACATCAGAAAGAATTGATATTCGGAGAGGTACTAGGCAGGGGTGCCCTCTCTTCCCCTCTCATATTTGCCATTGCTATTGAGCCGTTTGCCCACAGGATTAGGGAGGACCCGGGAATTGGAGGGGTGCAAACAGGGGAGACCCAAAATAAAATCGCCCTATATGCAGATGATCTTATGCTTTACATAGCTGACCCAATGCACACACTGGCCAGAATTATTAGTGATTTGCAGGAGTTCGAAAAGATATCAGGGTTTACAATACATTTCCTCAAATCCAAAGCATTGAACATAACGGAAGGTAGCGAAGACATAGCACTCCTGAAGGAGCGCTATCCCCTACAGTGGGAAAGGCAGTCCCTGGAATATCTGGGAATCCGTATCACTAGATCCACAAAGAACCTGCTCAGAGCAAACATTACGCCTTTATGGAAGCACCTGCAGGAAGACCTGCAAAGCTGGGATGCTCAGGAACTATCGTGGTTTGCTAGGATAGCGGCGATAAAAATGACCCTGGTACCCAAACTATTATACGTAGTAAGCTCAACTCCAGTGGTGATTTCCCCCCCCCCCCCCCCCCCCCCCCCCGAAACTGATCCGGGAACTCCAGCGGGCAGTGTTTAAATTTATCTGGGGGAGCAAAAAGCCAAGAGTCCCAAAAAGGATCATGATGCGCCCACAGTTTCTGGGGGGGCTGTGAGTCCCGGATATAGGGAGGTATGTTTTGGCAGCTCAACTCGCACCAGCATTGAAATGGGCGGGTGGTGACCACCTCCTGAGGTGGGGGGAAATGGAACAATCCGCGACAGCCATCCCGCTGGGCATGCTACCTTTCCTGGGGCCAAAGGCTCGAGAAAAGGAAGGTATCCTTCTGGAGGCCACAAAAGCGACATTACACACTTGGGATAGGGCCATCCAGGGTAGGGGGGGTTAAACGGGGATTGGGCCCGCTGTCCCCCATAGCGTTTAATCCAGATTTCTCGCCCGGGCTTCATAAAAGGTTCTGGGACGGTTGGAGGGGAGTAGACGCAGTGTCCCTACAAGACATGTATCGGGATGATACCCCACTATCCTTTGAGACATGCAAACAAATATTTGTCATCACCGAGCGTCATCGATTTTAAATATATACAATTGCGTCACTGGATCACGCACCGAGGTAAAAAGGGCTGCGTTACGACCCCCAGTAGGCCTAGAACTCACGTTGCGGGAGGGGTCACATGATAAAGGGATCGCTCGACTGTACAGGCTACTAGATTAAGCGCAAATAGACTACGCCCTCCAATATATGAAGGACTGGGAGCGGGACATAGGGGAGGTGATTACACAGGAAGAATGGTGTCAGATCTGGAGGAGGGCCACAAATTATCAAAATCCACGGCAATTAAAGAATCTGCATACAAACTATGCTATCGTTGGTATCTGCCCCCGAGTAGAATACATAAAATGAACCCTGCATACCCTCCAAAATGCTGGCGTCAGTGCGGGGAAAGAGGTGATTTGCTTCACATGTGGTGGTCGTGTCCTAGGATAACAGTATATTGGAAAGAAATACTGAACCTTATCAGAGACATAACGCTATTGGTCCCCGAAAATCATCCTGTTGGGGGCAGTGGCAGATGGAATATATGCAACCTCGGGGAATAAAGCGGCCCTCATTACCCACCTACTGTCTGCAGCAAGAATGACAGTGGCTCAACGATGGAAGACAGTGGAAGGCCACACTGCCCCATGGTGGTGGGTGAAAGTGTGGGGAGTTATGGCGATGGAGAACATTTGTGCAACAAAATCAGGGACGTATTTAAAGTTTTTGGCCGTATGGGACCCACTTCAAGACTATGTTGGGGAGAGGGAGGATCAATTCTTTAAACCTAGGATTCTAAAGAACATCCATATTAGATAAGGACAGCAGAAGTTACGGAGGAGGGCAGGACATATGGAGCGGTTTTGGTTATGCTCTTGGTGCTGTTTGGTACGGACAATAATACGGCAAGTGGGTAGGTGGGGGGCGAGGGTGGGGGGAAGTTGGGGAACAGTTTGAAGTCTATGTTAGTCTCTTTGACAGAGTTCGAGCATGTTGAATGGAGTTTATTTGGGATTTAATAACTGCAACATAAGATGTAACAAAAGGTCAATCTTTGTCTTAAATTGAAAACGTAAATAAAGTTGATATTTTTTTTTAAAAAAACAGTCCCTGTTATCTGAAACATAATTGTCCCACCAAAACAATATGCATGTTCCGCCATTACTGCATATCTTGTCCACAAATACCATGCATTCCCTCCCACCCATCCAGTGACACCCATCCCATTACACCCTCCCTAACCCCAACTCTCCCACTATAATCCCCCAACAAAGTCCCCTGGTGTGATCCACAGTACCGAACATCTCCCGGGGCAACTAGCCCCAGCCGTGAACCCACTATTTCCCCAGGGTAACGTGCAGGGTATCCTAGTACCCCCAGCTGTTACCTGAACAGATGGACTCCAAAAATGTTATGTACCGTCTCCTTCACCATATTTGGTGATAGTATGTTGCCTGTGTTCCTTGCTGTCTAATGCTGCAACTGCTGCTACTTATTTTGAGGGTTTAGGAGTAGGTCCCCTAAGGCGAGCTTTCCAATCCTCCTCCTGTTGCGTTTTCTGCTTCCTCCTCCGACACGATACTGCCGACCACTTCTAAGGTTTAGGTTGTTGAGATGTACGGCAAATCTCTGATACCAATGTAGCTTCCCCACCCTCTTCTTCAATTTGTAGCATAGCCAAGCCTGCTTCTCGGGAAGTAACTCTATGCTGAGTACCTTCAAAAGAGAAGAGTATACCAAAGGGAAAAGTCCAGCTTTACTTGATCCCGCAAGCTTGTAGGGCTCTGACCACCGGTTGAATTTCTCGACTTTTTTGGAGAGTGGCCTGAGAAAGAACCTGAAAAGGCTGGATTTCCATATTTACATCCCATTTATAAGTGACTGAATTTTGCTCCCGGTCCATTTTTAAAATCTGTTCCTTTTTTGTTTTTACGGAGAGCACGCCTCAGGGTCACTCCATTTTGGGCCGGTTATATGTAGGCGGTCGAAACAGATTACAGGAGACTCTTCACCCGGGATCAGGCCAGCAAATATTTGAGTTACCGCATCTTTTAGTTCAGTCCAGAACAGATTCCGGTAAGCTTCTCACCCGGATATTCGAACATTGAGATCTCATCTCATTGCAATTCAAGATTTCTCGTCACCCTGGCAAATTCTTCTAGTGCAATGTCTGTCTGTTTGCTTTCCTGTGACAGTTTATGAATTGCTTGTTTATTTACCTCAATCCGCTCGCCTAGTGTAGCAATGTCTTTACTGAAGTCAGAGAGTGATTGCTTGATTTCAGTTGTGAAGGAGATAAACCGCGCTTGGATCTTGGAATTGCTGAAAACTTGTCACAAAGTCGTCTTTGGCGAATGCCATCATCGTTTCTGGGACACTTATACCTTTTGAGTATGGGAGATCTCTGCAACACTAGTGAGTGCAGTCTCCAACCATGCTGCTCCCCCCAGAGCCTCTGGACCAGGCTTTGTTTACTATGTAAGTCTTTAGAGGGCTGCTGTTGAATGATCTTTTTTTTCTCTTCGGCATATGACCCAGAGTCTGCGCAGGGTGTGAGCTTAAGGGTGAAAACTGCTCCATGAGCTGTAGGAAATTGCGGCTGTGAGCGTAGAATATCCTGGGGTATGTGACCTCGTCGAGGTATGACCTCCTACATGCTATGTTTGTGGGGGGAGTACAAGCTGATATCAGCCAGCAAATCCCTACGCAGCGTCTATTGTTTAAAAGATGCACCGGAAAGAGAGGCTGGAACAGCCCACTGTGGTCTCCAATTTGCCCCAGAACGTATGTCTCATTTAGTGATCAATATGAATGAATATCTGCAGACTACAATAAATTTGCAGTCCTATAGATACTGTTTTGTTAAATTATTCTGACTCGCTGAAAGAAAGCGAGCAATTCGACCACTAACGGTTGCTTATTCAGCTTTTATGGGGCGTTCCCGTCCCATCCACCTGTCTCGTAGCAATTCTTTTATTTTTTTGTTGTAAATTGGATTTTATTATTGTCAAAAAAATATAAACCAGCATTAAATGTCAGTTAAATCCGAGGGGTGAGCCCTCCAACGACAATTCCAACATAGTGACATACCCTATAAACTCCCCTGCCCCGTAGAAGAGTCTACTTATCACATCCATGTTTCATAAACACAAGCAACGAACCCAGTGTCCAAGTGGTTTCGAGAGCACAAAGACTTAATGTGGCATCCTTCAAGTTATGACTTATTAGCACCAAGTCTGGCCGGTCCGGATTGTACAACACCTTACACCTGTCCGTTAGCCCTTCTCCCAAACGTATTACAAAACTGTTGCCACTCCAGCTCTACATTGGCACTCCCCCCATGGATGGCCCGTGCCGCCAAGAGGAGAAAGTGTTGCAATGGAGGGAAGGGGGGACCAATTGATCCTCCCGCCCTTAAGTCCAAAAAGCACCAACATAGGATCATGTATCCAGTTCCATTTCCCCCCGCCCCCCTGCTGCATCTTTAGTCCAACCCAGGACCTCCCTCCAGAACACCTGCACTCGGGGGCAGTCCCACCACATATTCCAGTAATCTGCCAACATACCGCAGCCGTGCCAACATTGGGGTTTCACAGCATGAAACATCTTGGAAAGATGTGTCGGATCATACTGCCAACAATGTATTAGTTTCACGCCCTGAAGCTTATACTGGCAAGATATTGATGTCTTGACTGCTCTCTGACACACCTGTTGCCAAAAGTTCTCGTCTAGCTTCCTACCCAGGCCAGCTCCTTCTCCCACCTATGGCGAAGTCCCTGAACTGCCTCCCCCTTTGCTTCCAAAAGAGCCCTGCATAGTCATGAGATAAGACCCTTCATGTCTTTGTGTCCATCTAATACTTTCTCCACTGGTATGATCCCTCTGAATCAATTCCTTCCACCTTTCGGCAGTAAATATACCCTTCAATCTTGGGTAGAGTAATACTGGTAGTTTACCTATGCCTAGGGCCTCCTCCAACTCTTGAATACTGACTAATGTCCCTCCATGCCAGAGTTTGCCCACACGCACAAGTCCACCTTCAAACCATGCCTGGTATCTCCCTACTTCTAGAATGGCCTCCCTCACGGGGGGGATCCCAAATATGACTAATTGAAGAAGGCCATGTGGTAATCCTACACTCCTTTCCGGCCATCCTCTACACTTCCCAGTGGACCCCTAGAAATGGGTGCTCCCGGAGTCTCCTCGGAAGCTTCCCCTTAGCAACCCATAGCCATTCCCCCATCGTTGCTGGAAGCAGGTGTTGGTTCTCCAAGTACACCCACTGTTTCCCGGGGTCCTCCCTAAAATGTGGGAATGTCGCCCTAAGCTGCGCTGCCCTATAATATAACATAAGATCTGGGAGTCCCATTCCTCCACGGTCCTTTGGTAGGATTAACGTTTCGTAACCCACCCTGGGCTTGTGGTTCTGCCAGAGAAACCATAAGATCCGTGCTTTGGCCTCTCTCAAGTAGGCCTCTGGGGCCCGGACTGGTAACATCGGAAACAAATCTAATACCCTGAGGAGCATGTTCATTTTTACAGCATTAAGTCTACCCATTCATGACATCTGGCTCTTACTCCAAGTCTCCATCTCGACAAATAATGTATCAGAGAGGGGGATAGTTGGCATCCCCGGGTTTGACGATAGTGACCCCTACGTATCCGAGACTGTCAGGCTGTATCTGCAACCCCAGGGGCCTAAGCACCTCAACATCCCTAGGATTCTCTGCGGCAAAGAGGAAGATGACTGACTTATCCCTATTAACCTTTAAATCCTGAGAACCGTTTGTATTCCTCGATTGCCATTGCGGCGGAAATGGAACTGGTGGGGTTCACCAGATGCAGCAGCGCATTGTCTGTGGAATCCTAACTTGAACTCCCTCTCACCTACCATGATGCCCTCCACCTGTGAGGCCGCCCATAATCGCTGCGCTAACACCTCCATCGTTAAAGCAAACCGGAGAGGCGAAAGCGGGCAGCCCTGTCTCGTCCCCCTCCGCAAATTAAAGGACCTTGACAGCTGCCCGTTCAGTGACTTGTGCCACCGGGGCTACATAAAGAGGCCCGTATCCCTTCTTCGGGATCAGATTCCCCCAAAGCCCAATGTCTGCAGGAACCCGTCCAGGAAGCCCCAATACACCCGATCAAAAGCTTTCTCGGCATCAAGGGCCAGCAGCACCGGGTTTCCTACCCTCCCTGCCGAGGCCTCTGTCAGGTGCAGTATCTTGCGCAATGTGTTGGCCCCTTTCCTACCCGGATGAACCCCACTTGATCTGCGTGGACTAGTTTTGGCATGATTCCCTCCATCTGCATGCCCAGCAACCTAGTGAAGATTTTGGCATCCACATTAAGTAAGGAAATGGGACGATGGGACTTACGACACTCTGGGTCTCTACCTGCTTTTGGTATCGCCGTTATCGGTGCTCTCTTGAAGGATTGTGGTGCCCTCCCTGTTGTAAGGATGTGATTAAATAGTTTTGCCAGGTGTTGAGTGAGGAATCCCGCGACGGTCTTGTAGAACCCAGCCGTATACCAGTCTTCTCCAGATGCCTTCCCCAGTTTGAGCCCTGCTATCACCTTTAACACCTCTTCTTGGGTTTCATACCTCGCCAACTCTGCTTTTTCACTACTTTGAAGACCTGGTAAGGGGACCCCCCTCGGGTATCTGCCCAATTTCTCATCTTCTATTCCCGCCTTCCCTGCCCTAGAGCTGTTCATAGAATGTGGCAAACTCCTGCGCCACTCACTTCCTCTTTGAGGGAATGTGACTTCTTCTGAGTCCTTGGTCCCGGCCACCCACCTCTCAGCTCGTTGACCCCAGAGCCTAGCTGCTAATAAAGCATCTGCCTTATCCCCCTTCTCATAGTACTTTTGCTTCAGAAATGGCAGGCCAGCGATCACCTTCTCCATCTCCCTCAACTCCTGGCCCTTTTCCCCTCGCTAGTCCCAGGTCCACCTCCTTCTCCCCCTTGCCTTCGGACACCTCGAACTTGCGGATCTCACCTCCTGCTCTTCTCACCCAGCAGGTCCTAATTCTCTTTTTTTGCAGTGCCTGCTCGAATAATGAGACCTCTCCATGTTGCCTTGGCCACGTCCCAAGTCCTGCTAAAATACACCTCCCCTGTGTAGTTCAACTGGAATAACTCCCCAATCGCCTCCTGCATCTCCTTCACAAAAACCCTGTCCTTAAACTGCACACCATTGCACCGCCAAAGTGATTGCCGGAGCCTCAATCCCGATATCCCGATAGTGATATGCCCATTACCACCATATCGTGGTCTGACCAGCTAATGGGTGAGTGATCACTACTGATGACCCTGGCAATGTGTCGCTCGAGCAGAAACCAGTAGTCAATCCTTATTTGATTCCATGGACATGGGAGAAGAAAGTGTAGCCCCTTTCTGTGGGGTGACCGTCCCTCCATACAACCACCAGCCCCTTGTCTGATATGTATCTTTGGAGTCCCTCTCCCCATTGCCCTGCCACACTGCCTGTTGTGGTCTGCTCCACACTGTGATCCAAGGCCCGGTCTGCCCACATATTAAAGTCTCCCCCCCCCCCCCCCTACTAGTAGAAGACCTGCCGACCGGGCAAGTGTCTCCCCCATGGCCTCCTCAAGAACTGCATATGCTGCAATGCTTAACTGGATGCCCTCCAGGGAGCCAGAAATCAATAGCACCCTCCCGTCCGCCCTCTTGCAAACCAGTGGATTGACTATCCGTACTCTTCTATTGAAGATGATGCCTACTCCCCCTTTTTTGGTAGACTTGGAGGCCCAGAAGGCCTGCCCAATGTGCGCCCCTGGGATGCGCCTCTTTTCGCCCTGGAGTAACCATGTTTCCTGTACCAGTAGTACGTCTAGGTTCCTATTCCGAATCTCCCTCCCAAGCAGGGAGCGATTAGTGGGAGAGTTCAAGCCTTTGACATAAGAGTTCCCATCTTAAGGGTCTGTCTCGGCCCAGACCCCTCCCTCAGCGCCAGACATCTGGATGCGTACACTTGTGCCCCAACATTTCCACTTGGTGCAGTAGTGAAACCTTCAACCATGTATTCCGCAGTAGTCCCCTACCCATGACCCACTCTACCGCCACCCCCACCATCCCTCCCGACCCCCGGAGTGATCCCCCAAACAAGACACCCACCTTGTGATTGGCCACCAGGGGCAGATATCTGCCGTGCCCCTCATTCGAATTACCTCCACACCTCCCCCACCCTTCTCACAGTAATCGAGTAACTTAGTTTGCCACAACCATGTAGACCCCTTCTCTTCATCAGGTGACTCCGGAGTTCTTTTGTGGAGGGGTATTAAGCTTCTTGAACTTTCTGGCATCTTCTTCGCGCTCTGTACTCCCCCCGGCCCACGCTGCTCCTCTGAGGGGACCGGCATCCCCTGTGGACCTTCGGTCAGGACTTCTCCTTTAGAACCTGGAGGACCTGCTGTGCCTCCTGTCCACTGGTCACACGATAATCTACCTCTGCCTTCTCGAAAGACAATGCAAATGGAAAGGACCAACAATATCTGATGCCTCTTTCAGTCAACCATTGTGTAAGGGGACGGTAGTCTCTCTGGCGAGTCAAGGTAAGTCCTGACTGATCTTGGAATACTCTTATCGTGTCATCATATTGGAAGCTCCCCAAGCGCTTCGCCTTCTCTATGACCTCCATCTTCTCTCTCTCTCTCTCAGAAAACTGACCACTATAGATGTTGGCCCCCCGCCCTCCTACACCACACCCTCTGTGAGCTCTTTCCAGCTGCGCCTCCTTTCCTCGTTCCAGGGCAAAAAGCTGATTGACGAACAACCTTCCGTCCCTCCTCGGCAGCCGATTTTCCTTTCTGTTCTCTGACCCCAAGAATACGTAGGTTGTTCCGACGTTCCCTATTTTCTAGGTCATCCAACTTTAAGAGGGTTTCTTCCTCTCTCACTTCCAAGTCCGTCAATCGGGCTTCATACTTCATGTCCAGGAGGTCCACCTGTAGATGATAAAATGGAGGGGATGGAAAATAATCTTCTAGTTGTCAACACGCCCTTTGAGATCACAAATGGAGGCCTGGATATCTGTTCCAAATTGCCTTGATTTTTTTGGAGTATATCCTTTAAATCGTCTGTGGTCTGGACTTCCCCCGCGGCCATCTGTCCTGGGTTTGATAGTCACGTCTTCTCTCCCACCGCCCCCCCTTAGTCCACAGTCTGGCTCCTGCGGAAGTGCTGGAGTGACCAGATCCCGGTCAGTGCAGTGACTGTATGCCCCGGTTGCCCTTGTGATTCCTCCTGAGTGGCCCCAGGTGGTGGTCTGCTGGATCGGGGGCTCCTGTTGCTCAGCTTCAATTCAGTACCGGCCTATGTCTCATCGAGGTGCCCAGCAGCCCCAGGCCCGAACAGTGTCCATGTGAGATCCTGCCAACCAGGGCGTTGCTGTGGGGATCCTTATCACTCTGCTCCTTCAACCATCGCTGGTCCCCGCTTCTCCGTAGGGGCTCACTCCTATGGTCCCTCATCTCTTCTCACACTCCAATATTCCAGCGGTGCTCAAAACCCCCAGGTGTGTTCAATTAGGCCCGATGTCTCCCCGCCCTCCATCAGAGCCCAGTATGGGGAGCGTGCCACCTGCTTGTGAACCAGAGTCCAAGGTCCCCTGTAAGCTTTATATCCTGCTTCTGCATGTTAATTTTACCTCCTTGAGCCTGGGCTGCTTCCAGGGCCCCTTTAGTGGTCCAGATCTGGTTCCTATATGTTAATTTCACCACCTCAGGCCTGGGTTGAATCCAAGGACCCTTGGTGCTCCAGGCCTTCTTCCCCCAGTAATCCAGGCAATGATGTCCCAAGATCTGTTTGTACGCAAATTTCACCGGCCCGGGCTGGGTCTAGGGTCCTTTCAATGCTCCTTGTCCAGTGGTTATGCCGTATTCCCAGGAGTGCAGCCGCGCAGGGAGGGAGGCACACCGCGTGGGGCCGCAGGGAACCCTGCTCCCGTGCGGTTGGTAACTCGCCAGCATCCCTGCTGTCACAGCCCCACCCCTTCTTTCTCACGGGGGCTGTCGTCCTTAACTCTGCGGCGCGGGGGGGCTGGTTCCCTCTGGCACCTCCGTGGCTGTCTTCCGCCGCAGAGCTCCTCTTCGAGTCGAAACTCCTCCACTCCTCTCGCACCAATGGGTGATGCTGCCAGCCGTGCCCCCCCCCCCCACCTCCCCGGGTCGTGGAGGGGCCTCCTCGACGCTCCTCCTTCCCACGGCCCACAGGCAGTTATCAGCACCAGCTCTTCCTCCGTGGGTGCCCCCAACCCTGACTTATGCCTCACCAGCATGGATGACCTGCCATGAGCGACACCGGAAGAGTCTTCAGATAGTCCAGAACAAGGCCCTGCGGATATCGTCTGGAGCTCCAATCTTCACAAGGATAGCAGACCTTCACAGAGACCTGGACATCGAGATGTTGGATGAACATCTAGCGAAGCTGAGTAAGAACTTTTGCCAAGAACTGGATCAGAACCCGAACCCTCTGATCACAAGACTCACTGCCACCACTGCAAACCCCTTCGACCGCTACCTGCGGCCCATCACTGCGAAGACCCTGTGAAACCAGCCCTACTGTGACAAGACCACACAGACCAAGAAGAATACAAACCCACGACTACACACTCAACCTGAGAAGATGGAGTAATGAGTCTCAAGCCTCGGTATCCAAAAATCACCGCTGGTGGATAAAAATCTATTAGCAAGAAGAAGAAGAACAAGGCTCCGTGGGTGCCAGAGTGGGTGTGTGGGGGCGGGGTTGGTGGGGGCAGGGCTTGTGGGGGGGGGGGATTGAGATGCCGGCGCACTAGGGCTGTCTCTGCAATGGTGGGAGCCTGGCAAGCTCAGGTGTGGTGGACTACGGTGGAGCTGCTGCCTCACACGTACATTGTGGTCCGCGCCCCCTGGTGGTCTTCCTGTATTCCCGTAGCACTTGTAAAAGACAAGGTCGCGTGGCTTCCATCAGCGATAGTTAAACTTTTTAGAGCCTGAAGTGAAAGCTGATGTGGGAGAATATGCTGGTAAATGCCAATGCTGTGCTATAGCTCCAGGGTAGCCCTGGTCCCCCGTATTCGAGTATGTGGGCCCCCCTTAGCACCAGTATTAGTCTGAGAAGCAATTTTAAAGTCAAACTTGTCTGGGATGAAACTGGCGCGAAGCGCGTATTGTCACACCCAATCCGAACCCAACGCTCATGTTGCTACTGAATTGTAGACTGAGCAGTGGCGCTTTTCGCCGCAGCTAATTCAGAGGAATAAGCCGGCGCCGCCGGCGCTGTGATGGTATTCCCAGTGGTCCCTGCACACAATATTGCTGGCCCACCCTAGCGTAAGAAGCTGTTAAGACAGCTGTCTCAAGTCCAAACTAAGCAGGGGTGTTACGTGCGCCGGACGCGTAGTGCCACGCCCAGTCCATGCCACAATACCGTTTAAATGCTTTTTAAAAACCGAGGTGGATTGAAGGCGGCTTCCCGCTGCTTTTATATTCCACTGCAGTGAAATGAAGATGAAGTCCTAAAGTTCTGCTTTCTGGAGTCAGAATTTGTGAAGGAAATGGGCTGCTTCTTTAGTAGTGGAGGAGAGAGTTACACACACGTCCTTAAGTTGCGGCGGCCATCTTGGTAGTCCTTCGACTCTAGCATTTTTTTTGACTGCATGCTGTATTTTCAACATAGACGGCATCCGTAGAAGTAGGATATATATTTTTTTAACTCTGCCTTTATTTTTGATCACCACTCGCGATTTATCCATAAACACGGGCATTGTGTTCTCTACTTGCTACGGGTGTATTCTACCATGTACCTTTGGTGAGTTCTAACAACTTCGATACATTATCCAACATGCAAATTGGGTTATGAATCTTTAAATGCTCATTTCAAGGTCTTGATAAATTTATGACGATGATCCTGTTTTTTTATTAATCTTTGCTATATACCTGGTTGGATAGATGCTTTCCGTTCATTGAATGTGTCTTGGATCATAATGTCCATATGATCACATGGTTACTGTAATTTGAAGATTCTGCCCTGATGAAGGACCTTTCTATTCGAAATGCATTTGCAGGCTGGCAATTGTATCCAATATTGGCTGATTAAAATGAAATATTTATAATAATTTAGCTTTTATATAGCGCTATGAACCCTCGGGTATCTGAGCGCTGCTTATTGCTTATTATTACCCACGGTGTGTGGTGCTCATTTATCGACCTCAGAAGGATGAAAGGCTGAGTTTGGACCTGCTGGGATTTGAACTTGCGTCAGCAGGCTCTCCACAAATGTCAAAGTGAGCGCTCTACTCGTTATGCTATAGGACAGCATGGTATCTTCTCAAACAAAGACTGTGTTTATATAACTCGTCCTACTAAGATAACAATGTTTGAACACTTAAGTAATGCTATAATCTAGCTTCCTTGGCTAGATAAAAGGGAGTGCAGCCCTTACCGCTGGCTTCTAATCGTTGGTTTTGCTATAAAAACTGTCTTGCCAACCTTTTATCCACCTCCTCATCCTTCCAAGGATGACGAAAGACCGCATCGCTTTGATTCAAAGAGCACGTTCAGCTTTTACTACATTAACAGGTTGGCTTAAGTTGGACAGAATTACCTGCTTTTTGCTGTGAGCTATACTGGTCATAGGTTGGGACAGGCTTTTATCAACTCGATGGATCATTTTATGTATCACTGAATGCTACGCTTTGGCTGGCAAGGATGTTCCTGATGGTTTGAGGGTGTATTCCACTAGTGGCTACTTCTTAATCTCTTTAAAGAGGGTTGCCGGTGCAGAACATTTACAGTGCTGCAACCTGGTAGTCTCTGCACACCTAACATTACTGCCTTGATCCTTTGTTGAGTCGGGAGGCTAAATTTGTCAAAGCTGTTCTCCACAGCATAAATCCTAGTACATCCTTTATTCCCACATCCCATCTACAAACTGCTATGGCAGTTTATCAATGATTAGGAATCTGTGGGAGAACACCCATCGATTAGAAGAAAAAATTACTTGCCCCTGGTAATGTTCTTTCTGATGGATGCTCATCTCACAGATTACTCGTCGCCCTCCCAAATTAGCCCTCTGTTTTTGGGGTAATTTCCATTGTTTACATCTACCTCTTTCAGCGTCTGGCTTTCTTTGTCCTTCGAGATGACAGTTCACGTTTTTCCCGTCTTTATGCACCGAGGCAACAGGCATGGTGTGTGCAACTTATACCAGCGTCGATGTCACGGCCGAGAGTGGGATGGAAGCCACCAACCTCAAGTCCACTATGCACAGGCCGCTCTCTGCTGTTGAAAGGTTTTTGACACTGCAAGCAGGATATCAGATCTATTAAAGAAGAGGAATCTGTGGGAGGGACATCCATCAGAAGGAACATTACCAGTAATAAGCAATTTGTTATTTTTCCCCTCTCGCTATTGGGTTGTAACAGCTCAAGAAGCTAGTCCGGTGGCCATTTTGATGTCTTGTGTGAGTCCTACCTCTGTTAGTTCTGTGTTCAGCTGTTTGGTTTCCTGCGTGGCTCACCTTGGCCTGCCCTCTTCCACTGATCCTTCTTTCCCTTTTTGATTTCTGGTATGGATTTGTCAAGCATTCACATTCTAGTTGCCAAGAAGACCCAGTGATGCACGGAGTATCTTTCACCTTTCTGTAATTTGTTGTACTGGGCACTAGTTTCCTCATATGCTGGAGGAGACCCTCTTTGGACAGTCTCTGTGGCTTTGGTCTTGTACCACAGTGCTCTATCTAAAAGGGTGTTGGTTCATCTTTAGCAAGATCAGTTTGTGAATATTAACACAACTACACCAATTAAATTATGCTATGGTTGCAATCTTCTGTTGTGCATGTAACCCGCAAAGCACTTGAACCGGTTCGGCATGAGACGCATAGGAATTGGGTAAATGTAGGCACCAAAAGACACAGCCACAACGATCTGTCTTGTCCTATCCGTAGGAAAGGACTGCAGGTTGGCTAGGGCATGCAGAGGGGTGCCCGCAGTAGTGCTTGCTGGAAAGTTCTATCAAATGCTGCTTTGCAACTTGCTCTGTCTCCGTTTTGTAGGATGTACAATACTAAGGAGGAAAGGGGACATGGCTCCTGTACTGCCCTGTAACTCCCAGTTCAGACAATTTTTGACCTGCTAATCTTCCTTTGGTGGTTAGAGACCTCCAGGCCTTGTGGTCAGAGTCAGACATCTGACTTGGTCACACTTAACTGGAGCAGTGACATAGGATCCTTCAGCATTTTGTGACCTATTTATGCAACTGTCAGGGCAGGCAGGCTTCCGAAGGGGTAGCATAGCCTACTGGATTGTTTTCATGCATATTTTAAAAGCTAATTTCTACAATAATTCCATCCTTCTCAAAGGCACGTCTCCTTGAGATGCATTTGCTAGAGTCACCCCTTGGGGCTCTACATCCGCATTCTTTTAACATTGTTGTTAGGCCGCCTGCTCTCAAATGGAAGACCGGATAGGTTGATTCTTTTAAACATCTGTTTGGATAGGTTAAGCTAAGGTGCAACTTCCTGAGTTTCTCATGCTTAGTGTCAAACTTATAATTGAAAAGCAGATACTTAATGGTTACCGAAGTTGGGAAGGAGAGTGGACCATCACAGCCATGTAATATTCTTGTTAGTTACTGTCAAAGACTGAGGAAAGAGATTAAATACGAGGTTAGATGCAGGAATCCACAGGACATCATGACTGCCCTAAAACATTGCAGAGAAGTCGCAGAAAATGGGGTCAACTGAAATCTGTGGTAGGTCGAGGACCAGAGAAGGTATTGGCAAGGCCCATGCCTATGATGTAGACTAGGGTAGTATCAAAGTACCCTAGTTCAGGATTAACTTGGCTGAGGTTCCCTCCTGAGGGATGGGCAAGGGGAAGTTGTTAGTTGTACCGAAGTAAACCTTCCCAGAAGAGTGGATTCCTTTTCTGAAGCAGGAAGCCTTTGACTTTGCTGATGGCCAGCAGTTTGGAGATGGACATCTTCTCCAGGACTTTGCCAAGTAAAGGTTTGTTGGTAATACAACAGCTTGAGGCGAGAAAGGCCTTTCTTACCCACCTGTTATTTGAACCAATTCTGGAGTAGAATAGCCCACATCCCTGCCAGTGGACCCTTGACCTTCATGCTTCTTCCCCAGCTGGCGCTTCCCATTTGCCTGGCAGCAGATTGGTCTCCAGGGTCTTTCACCATGATGTTCAGCTTCTTCCATGGGTAATATTGACATCTGAAGTGCATGTGCCGCCAAAGAGCACCATTTCAACCAGGGGCATGCATAACACAGCTGTACCTCAGTATTCCCATGGTAACTGTGAACACTTTGACATGGTGGTTTCTTATGATAGTTTATTTATATAGCACCTATACACAATGTGTTTCAAAGCGTTTCAAGGCAAGGTATGGAACAACGGAAAATACAAGGACATTCTTACAGGCAGATTTCGGTCTTAGAACATTTCAGATAGTTCAAGAGCTAAGGCATAGATAAGGAAGGGAGGCGGAGAATTGGAAGGAAATGGAAAAAGACAGATGACTACCGTACTAGGCCTGATGACATTTCTGGTAGAGCTAGAGAAAACAAAAGGTGTTAGAGGGGTGCAGAAAGGGAAGGGAGAAACCAAACAAGAGACTATCGTACGAGGCCTTACGACATTTTCAGATGGTGCTCTGGGGGGGATTAGGAGGAGGAGGAGGAGGAGGAGGAGGGAGGAGACAGACGAGGTTGCTATCATACTAGGTGCAGGGACAATTCTGATAGAGTAAGTGCATAGAAGAAAGTAAGGGGGGAGGGCAGGCGGGAACGGAGAGTAAGCTGTCAAAAAGAGTAGGAGGTGCAAAAGGGGAGAGAGAATACTATTGCAGAAGTCAGTAGTAATAGTGTTGCAAGCCTGGATACAAGATGAAGATGGGAACAGCATGATTCAGGGCCACCATGAGAAAGGGTGACACTCTGAATCAATGAAGTCCATAAAAGTCAAATCCAGCATTGGCCACAAGACGGTGATGGTGAAACCCAGAATGTATCGGGACAGACTCCTGCAGAAGTAGGCTGGAGGGGCAGCAGGGTACAAGAATCAAGCAAAACGGGCAACATCTGGTTGCAGGGGAGGGGGGCATAAGGGGACATCACAGGGGTGGGTGGTATGGCCTGTGGTGACAGAGGGAATAAATGGTGCATGCTTACCTGCTGTCTGAGCAGGGGTTCGGGCCCTGGATCCTCCCGGTCCGTACAGGTTCAAACATATGGGCCTTTTCTTAGACTGCCCTTCGCTTCGGGTGCCCGAGTGAGAGACACCCTTGATCTAAGAGTCAAGAGCAGGAAGGAAGAGACCAGACTAAGAAGGTGGGCGGTGCTTATGCCAGGTGACCTAGATCCACTTGCACCTGCTCCCCATCTGCCTTACACATCCTGACACTTGCCACATTTTAACGCTTCAGCATGGTTTCAGTTCCCCTCTGTTCTGCAGTGGTTTCACCTCTTCCTGTCTCTTCTCTTCCTTGGTCCCTTAATCTTGTGTTCTCTGACTTGTGCAGTCATTTAAGGCTACCCCTTCTCAATCTGTTTCCTTGTAGTTTGTTACCAATTTCTGCGTGCCTCTCCGCCCTGCAGCTGCTTCCTTGTCCTCTCTGGTAGTTTAGCATCGTTTAGTTGCAAGTCTGGGCACCCCCTCATTGCATGCCACTGTCCCTCTGTCCCTACACAGTGACATTAGTGGGGTGCTGTCATGTGGGGAGCTGGGCCTCAGTCATCCCACTGTGAAACCTCTCTGCTGCGAAACGTGGCTAGGTCTTAACCAAACACCAGATTTTTTATCCTTGGTGACATTATTTTAGGATTTAATGATAAACGGTATCATAAAGCAGACACTTTCCACGCCACACTCAGACATGAACTTTACACAACTAGTGAATGCCCCCACCCATAATAAGGGTAGAATACTTGATTGGATACTTAGGCTCAACTCCCAGCTAATTGTTGACTCTATTGTACCTCTCGACTGGACATGCCACCATATTGTTAATTTTACAATAATCAATCCTGAAAAATGCCCTCCTAAGCATAAGATTTTGGACACATATGAAGCAAGAAACATCCGCAAGTTAACAGCAGACAACCTCTCCCCCATTCTAAGTGAAGCCCTCTCCACTAATATGCTAATAAGTGACAACCCGACTTACCTCAGATTGCTACATAAGTCTCACAACTGCTATTGACTCTGCACCCATCATAACTAAAACACGTCGCGCTGACAAACGTAAGCGTTTCTGGTTCAATGAGGAACTGGTTTCGCTCAGGTGGTCCAAAAGATCCCTGGAACATATCCTTACAATAAACTCGGCCAATGCTTTCATAGCTGCCAGCAAAATATACAAAGCTGCAATCGTAACTAGTAAAGCCAAAGCATTTAACCTTCACATTAGCAATGCTCCCTCGAACTCCAAGGAGCTCTTTACCATTCTAAGAGAATTGGAAAATCCCATCCCAGCCTCCACGCCAACTAACTCCAGCAAAGCATGGTGTACCACCATCCAAAACGCCTTAGCCTCCAAAATTGACTTATTACAAAAAAAGATCATCTCTAAAAAAGAGAGTAGCTGGAAAAAACACTTTCAGCCACCCTCAACATAACAAACGACAATACCAAAGTGCTATTCCACTTTACTCCTGTGACCCAAGACTTAAGACTAAAACCCTCCAATTGTAAAGGACAATTTCCCAGTACACCCAGTTAACCTCTGTGCCCCTACCCTCACTCCCATCATTACCAACTTTGTTAATGCTTCATTCAATACAAACATTGTCCCAGCCAGCATAAAATAAGCTTGGGTGACCCCTCCTGCCCCACACTACTGAAAAAACCTTCCCTAGACCCGACAGCTCCTACAAACTACCGACTAATAACAAGGGTCCCATTCTTTTTGAAGATCATAGACGAGATAGCCTACACCCAAATTCAGTCCCACCTCGAACAAAACGAGCTCCTGGTAGCCAGACAGTCTGGCTTTCGGCCCAATCAAAGTACCAAAACGGCACTCCTTGACTTGAAAATCCAGATGGACATTATAAGGGACCCAGGCAAACTCGGTTTACTCTTGCTGTTAGATTTATCTGCCACGTTTGATCTAGTGGATCACGACAAACTCTGTGTGACTTAGGCAAACTATTTCAGATTCTCAAGGGAGACCACTCTCTGGGTGAAATCATTCTTAGCCTAGCAAACATCCAGAGTAACCATTGTTAGAGGCCGCAGACCCTAGCCCAGTCCCCAAAGGTGTACCTCAATGGTCCTGTCTATCACCCACCGTCTACAATGCATATACTAAGCTCCCATTTGCAGCATTGGATGCCGTGGGTGTCATCTACACTAATTTCGCTGATGACACCCAGATCCTCATCCCAATCCCAGGGAATTGCGAACAGGACACCATACTCGTCAATAAACTCTATGCTATAGTACAAAATTGGATGGCTGTCAAAAGCCTGTGCCCCAACGATGAGAAAACAAACTCTCATTGTGGACTCCCCAATCCAAATTAATAGCCTCCATTTGGACTACCCCTCAATCAAAATAGATGGTACTCCCATTCCAGTACTCAAACAGATAAAAACTCTAGGCGTTTAACTAGACGCCAGCCTACCTACGACGAGACACGTAAACACATTATCCTCATAAACCGCCAAATTAATTGCACTAAATTGGCAGTTTCTCATGCCCAAAAACTGCACCACATTAGCAAGGGCACTGATGCTATCCAAGCTGGATTACTGCAATCTACTCCTACTAGGTACCTCCAATTCGAACCTGGCCAAACTGCAACTCGTGCAAAATAAAGCACTACGTGCAGCGCTAGGACTAAAAAAAAAAAGTCAGACCACATCTTTAACCTTAGGAGAGAGACACCCATTGGCTGCCCATAAATGCCAAAATCATTTTTAAAGCACTGTGTTGCACACAAATGCTTCGCCAAGAAAGCTTGAATATACATCAATAATTCAATAGTAAAAAAAGAACCGAATGGAACGCTTGGATCCAATAAAAATTCGCTCCTTCAAAGCCCTTGCTTCAAAAGTTCCAGAACTGGGGGAAGCAGTTTCCCAGTCATGGCCCCTAAACACTGGAAAACGCTCCCTTTAGCCATCAAAAATGAAGACTCCTTCCAGTGCATTAAAAGTCACTAAAAACCTGGCTCTTTAACCAATATTAGCCTGCGGATTTAGCCATTACCACTACAGATGCCGAAGCCATGAGGACCTCTACTGATACCTAAGAATTGTCGACCATTATATTATGCTGTAAATAAGTAAAAATGCCCACCATTATATTATGCTGTAAATAAGTAAAAATGCCCTATCTTAATGATAGCTAATAAGTAAATGTGACCTATGTAACGATATGATGTAATCTTTTGAATTAATGCCTTGTTGATGTATGCACCGTTGAATGTTCCCGAATATACAATAAGCTGTCTGTAACTATGCTGTGATACCCCAGGGTTTGGGCGTACAACAAATGTAATAAATAACATAAATATTGCCTGCTCACCTCCAGCCAGACCAAACACTGGCTTGGTGGTGAGCCACAAACACCAGACAATCGAGCATGCTACATGTACCCAGTGCAATTGAGAGGCACAGCTTAATACTGAAAGTGGATGACATTTCCACCCTGCAAGAGGAGTAAGAGGACAATGTTAAAGGCACATAATAAATAATATTGATTTGGAGATAATCAATGAATAGTACGACACCAAGGAAGGCCAACCTTGAGAAGTTTCTCATGTCTGCCACAGCTCCAGCTTCACAAGATGATCTGGGGGAAGATTGTTCTCGTGAAACAGTTCCCAATTCCAGAGCCTTATAAAGGCTGCTCCCTGAGGATTGGGTTGCCTATTCAGATCTTCTACAGCGAGTAACATGGGACTTTAGGCTACAAATGGAGAAAGTAGCTAAAGGTTATATTTCTGCTTTGGCGACTGAAGAACTTAAAGATGTGTGTTCTGATCTGATTGTGCTGAATGTCTGGGTTAAAGGAGTGACAATTTCTGAAGCCCCAGCATCTTATCTTCCAGCTCCCCGGTGAAATAAACGGCGAGGGATAAAATGTCATTGTACCTGAGGGGGATGGGGGGCTTTATGCCATCCGATCTGATGGTGGGGGCTAGGTCATTAAATTCACTGGTGGGAACATCAGCTCCAGATAAGTAGGCAAGTAAATTGGACAAATGAGTGCTACAACTAGTTAATCAAGGACACACCTAAGAATTTGAGCATACACCAACGTTTGCAGCAACATCTAGAATCAACCATTTGTGAGGAAACGTCTGCAAAAAAACAGATGGAAAGGCTAAAGAACAATGGGTGAAAGGTAATCTATTACTTGGTGTAAAAATCAATTGACACATCAACGGTTTATAATGTTGATGGTGGGCTTAATTTCTAAAATTCAATCTAGAGATTTCCTGTGAGCTTTTGCACTGTAGGATGCTGCCTTCCATGTCCCAATTCGTAGGAAACCTCAATTGTACCTCACGTTTCTAATGGGGAATGGCCTAATTCAGTTTATAGTCCAAGCCTTCTCTCTGCAGTAAGGATTTCCTTTTATACACCCCTTTGGATGATTGTTCAGGGACAGCAGTTGAAAAGGACTACCTTTCAGTCTGGCAGTACATCTGTATTATTCCGTTTTGGAACTGCAACACAGTGCACAGTTTTTAGCAGTTAAGTATATGGCAGGAAATACCTGTGCCAGTAGCTGTTGTGGATATGGCAACATACTGCTGTGCTGATAAAGCAAAGAAATTCAAGTGTTTTTGGAAATACCATTTTGCTCTATAAATGAGCAACAGTTTAGTGCAGAAGAACAAGGACTTTTATAAGGGTATGCCTCTCTGGAAAAACAGATTTGAATACCTGTATAGATATGGACACATCCCTAGAAGGGTAGAGTGTTCATTCAGGAGGCCTGTTGACAAGGGGTTGTTGGTCCGACAAGAGCATGTTGAATCGGAGGGCTAGGAAGCTCACCATTTGGCACATTGATAACCTGCAGGAAAACCTAGGGCTGATAGACAGCACACCAACCATGTTTTAGATCTACAAACCGGACGTGAGCAGCTAAACATTAGTTTGTAGTGGTGAAGCACCTGCCAGTTGTCAAGTATATCTTGACTGATCACTGAAGCAGGTCTCTCACGGACGACCATGAATGGGAACTGGATCAGTCTGGTGAATTTTATTTTTTTCTATGCGGAACAAGGTTGATTTGTTTGCATCAGCAGCAGGCCACGTGTTGGATGTTCAGCATTCAATTGCCTCGAGGGGCCAATGGGCAAGGTGTTAGTAGAGTCAGATGTTTGTCTACCCTTTCCTCCTCTCCCAATGGTGCTGCACGAGTAGTGCAGACACTGAAAACAGAAATGTATGATGAGCCTGATTTCTCCAGTGTGGGCATGCTAATTCTGGGACTCAGGCCTTTTAACCCTGTTCATAATGTGTCCCCTTCCTCGCGAGGCACAGCCATCGCTGCTCACTGTGAAACAAGGACAGCCTCTCAATCACACCTATCTTCCTTCCGTTTGGCTCTTGTAATCTTAGACTATTGTCACTTAAATATGTCCCTGCAGTGCGTGGCACTCCTAGCTCATTGAAGGGCTACCAAAGATTTTACATTGGTGCAAGGGTACAAATATTTTGTCAACATTTACTTATTTGTTTAGTTTGCGCTATATAAAAACTAAGTTGTATCGGGGCACTGTACACACATTTTAAAGATAACCTATCCATATCTCAAACATGATCAATTAGATGAACGTATTTCCTTTTCTAAAAATACAATCCTCACTAATGCCATAAAATCTCAATAAAATTTGGTATCATAAAATCGAGAAGAGAAAAAAAATTCAGCTTTTTTCCATAACCATGCCTTTGCTAGTTTCAAGAATTTTTAAAAAGTCGGATGTCAATTCATTCTCAGCGTTTTTCTAGTGCTTTGCTGCTGCTGCTTTGTGCCATATCTCCTGTGTTTGGCATTTATCTACTATAGTACTTATGTCTCTTGTATCCAAAGAAGCAGAAACCGTGTTTTCTGATCCCTTGATGAGGACTTTCTAAGGAGCTTGCTGCTTAAGTTTCCTGCATTTGAAGCCTCATACTCTGGTTTGGGAATGGAATGTCGTGCTCTAGATTGTCATCTCCTATTGAGTCTTTGCACGCATAAGATTGGTGAGAGCCAAGCTTTTTCGGCATCAGTGCCAAGCTATAATTCCAGCCTGACAAACTAATGCTTTGAACCCACCCAAGGTTCAAAAGATCGTTATGTGCTGTCATTTGAATCAAGAAGTGAGCTTCGCCATTTTATTTTCTCAGGGCACGCTTCTTGTGTATCTTTACGTGTCACCGTCTTAACTTCTACACAAATGGAACTGAAGAGTTTGGGGTAATCGCCTCAGTTATATGGCTCTGATGTGAAATGTTAGGCAGTGGCAAAGTCTAGAATTACCAGAGGCATTGTGGACTTGTCAACAATTGTTACAAAACTGTCTAAAAAAGCAGTTGTCTGGTTGTCTAACTGGACATTCCACTAAAGGAAATGCCACGGCTAGAGAATTCCTTGTGAATAACGCACTAACTGAGGTCTGCAAGGTAGTGCTGCTGAAGTGGACTATTTCCTAGACAAGATCGTTTGCTCTGGTGGCCCAAGATGTATCAAAGAACCTCAACTGAAGCCGCATCCCAGATATTTACTACTTGCTACTGTGCGTATATTTAATTAACACATGCAACTATACAAAAGAGCCAAGCTGAAGAAAACTTTAATGAAACGTGTATATTTTTCCAGCATTTGGGACACATGTTAATCTATAAATGATCGTCTCGGCTTCCCTGAGGTTGTGGTGATTGTTAATCCTAAATGCTTGGAATTGTGGGGCTGTGAGGTTATAGGGCTGGAGTTGATGTCAGCAGGGTTGATGGCAGTTGGGATAAATCCAGCTCTATTGGCCTCAGAAAATAGCCTTAAAGTGAACCCCTTGCAAAATAATGGGCCATATATGCATTGCTATGGGAAAATGTTTCATTTGTCACCCTGCCGATTCCCATTTAGCTAGGGATTATTCAATAATTAAGTGAACCTGTAAACAAAAGCAATCCTGGAGAACTATACCCATAAAAAACCTGGCAACTTCGATTTGCCTGGCGTGATGGATTCTGCCATACATGCCACCATGCCCCGTTCCAGTCGGGAGATATTAGTCCAGTCCTGGTTTAATTTTGCATTCTAGGATTTGTAATCCCAGATGTCCGTTTATAAACTCTGGATTCCAAGTCGGAGTTCAAAGGTAAAAAAACGCCTGTTGGCATGTATATCTACTGTATTCCTAGTTAATCATCCCCTCTTCCCCATATGTCCTTTTGTCTCAGACTGGTATGGTCAAAGCATAGGTCACTGTATATGGGCGATTTTAAATGGGACGTTTTTGTACTCTACTAAAAGGCTATGATCCTGTGGCACTCCCATTAGTATGGAAAAACTTGAACTATGGACTTCGAGTTGATAATTCACTACTGGGCGAGTAATTGTAATTTGGCATATTTTTAGTTGGAACGAAAAGCGTGGGGCGCAGCAGGTAAGGGAACTCTGTTTACTTTTATTTTGGCTGATCAACGTGATAAAAAAAAAAATCGGTTCCCCTGATGTCACATTTATACTCTGGATAAAGAATTTAGTGTGTATATACACGTGAATACTGTGTCGAGCTCGAGATCTTTGCAGTCTTCAGTTTGAAGGGTATTTCTTTGGAGAATGTCTACACACTCCTGTAATAAAAACCTCCACACACAGTTAACCATTAAGTGCATGTTGCGTTTATTTTCACTGCCATATTGATACACAAAAAAATGCAGAAGGATGTGCTTGTTTAGATCAGATATACGTCTTTGTTTGCCACCAGCCCTCTTCACATGACATTTTCAAAGGATGGAGATGAGCTGGAGCATATAATACAAGAATCATCCTGACTTGTAACATTTTTATCTATAATGGAAATAGCCGGCCTTGGGCTTAACTTTTCTTAGGGAGGCTTGCTGTCTTGTCTACTGACACCTAGCCTTCACAGTGATCTCTGGTTTGGGGTCCCATTGCATCTGTATGTAATTATGTGCACGCTATGCTTGGAGTGTCTAGGCCCGGCTCGCAGGTGGGATGGTTGCTTCACCCGTGACACACTGAGTTTGGGCCCTCACTCGACGTCTACATGGCTGAGAAGAAGTCTTCTGTCCAGTAGTGCCGGAGCACAATCAAGTTTTTGTCTCTGTGAAGAAACATAGACCGGTAAGTGACTTCTTTTTCAGGGTACCTCAGGCTGGAAGTTCCTCTTTGGAGGTCCCTGGTCGCGGTAGGAGCTGTTCACGCCCTAGCAGTACGGGGATTTCTCCCGAGGTCCGTGAGGCTAATTTGGATACTGGAACGCGCTCCGAGTGCTCCCCGCTCAGGGGCTAAGACTCCGGCAGCGCTGAGGTTCCCTCGGTGGGGGCTGAAGTACAGATCACCCCCGAGGTTCCCTTTAAGGTCAGCACAGGCAAGGCTGAGTTTCTCCTGTCGGGGGGGCTAAATCGTCAAGCATTTTCCCTGAGGTTATCTCCAGCAGGGCTAATCTTCCCAGCAGCACTGCGGCTCCCCAGGGAGCTGGACATATGGGTGTTGTCCCCGGGGATCCCTATTCGGGGGCAAAGTATAATACCTGCTTTGCGGAGGTTCCCTGTTGGAGGGCAATGCACCATGAGCTTTCAACTATGAAGGTCCTCTCGGTGCTGTTGCAGCTCAAAATGGTATCTGCATTCTCAGAAGTTCCATCTTAGGTGACTTCGTCCATGTCTTTGGTGCCAAAGAAGCGACCCAAATCCACTCCTAGTGCATCATTGGGACGTGACCCTTCAGAGAGCTTTAGGTAAAAGTGATCCCTTTGTCCCGCAAGTAGTGGTCGGCTCTGACTAGAATGTCTCTGCCACCTACCCTCTTTGCCGGTCACCTCTTTGCCGCTCTATTATTTGGATCTGTGGTTGTCTAGGCACACTTGGCAGAAAGTTTCTACTGAGTCATAGTCACAGCCTAATCCAACTCTGATGCCGGCTCCTCAACTAAGGTTGCATCAGTCTGAGGAGGCGTTCTCCAGACGCTGATGCATTCAGCCCCTATGAAGGAGTATTTGAAACTCCTCTTTAGAGAGATGATTCCAATCCCCATCAAGGATCCTGGATCCACCACTGTCTCCTCTGGAAACCCAACCTCCTCCAGCACACCCCTGTGCCACTGCAGCGCCTCCTATGAGTCAGGGACCAGCTCCTCCTCCAACACCAGACCCGCAGCCCCCTGCAGAACCAGACTTTAATGAGGGGGTGGAGGGGAAATTCCACTGTCAGTTACTTCTTTTCATGATGGACTCATGTACCTTATGGACTTTCTGGAAAACCCAGGAGGGGGTGCTGGGGCAAAATCGCAATGCTCTGACAGAACAGTGATTGTCTTACAAGAAGACGTGCTAGAAGAGGTGAAGAGAATTTGGGGTAATCCGCATTCAGTCACTGAAAATTGACATCTATTCTAGGATGTTGCAGACGGAAGAGGTCACCCTTTTGCCCTGCCCACAACCATCTTCTTTGTCGTGGCAGCAGTGATTTTGTGACGCAGTCATCTGCATTGTTCTCTTCTCAGTCACAGGTGCTCAGCAAGAAGGATCAAGTCCTGGAGGGCATCAGCAAGAAGGTGTTTGCAAACTCGACCTTAAAGCTGAGGCAAGCCAACAGCATGGTCCTGCTTGCAGCCCCGAACCAAAGGGTATGGAAAGATCTCCGTTTGATAAATTAATTCCTCAAGACCGCTTAGAAAAGTTCAAGGGAAGTCTGACACACTAAAATGGTCACGCAGGACCATGTCGAGGCATCCACGTACCATGTCGACACGTCAGCAAGGGGAGTGGCGTCGGGTGCAGGCAGGCCTGGTTGCATGCTAGAAACCTCAGAGGAGGTTCAAGATAAGGTGCTCAACCTCCCGTTTGAGGGGTGGATTGTTTTTTTTTTTTTTTTTTAACAGCTCGACAGTGCACGATCTGGCTAAAAAAGGCCAGTACCCCCCTGACGGCAAAGTCACTGTCAGTGCTTGCAAAGTCGGCCCCTTCCAAGTAATCATCATTGTTCCGGTCTGAGGTGTGATCCAGGTATTTTTCTAGATTCAGAGGCTTCCAAGAGCGAAAGGCGAGACTGCAGGACAATTGCCCTATATGCAACGTAAGAAGCAGCAGAAAAACTGCTACCAGATTTTTTAAAATTTATTTGATTTTTGTTTTCCTCCCACCAAGCTGTCTCAACCAGTTCTTCCAGCTCCTCCACTGACAAGGCAACCAAACAATGGCCTTGTTCGGTCCCGCAGAATGACAATGGGTTGGGGGGGGGGGGAGATTTCCCTCCACTTGGGTGCCTGGAGGACCATAAAGAGGGACTCATGGATGCCGTCTGTGACCAACTAGGGGTTCAGGCCCGCCCCCCCCCGCCTCACCCTGACTCACCCCGTATCCTACCACCAAAAGCTCCTGGAAATGAGGGCGATAGGTATTCCAGCCCCAGAAATTGGACAGGGGTTCTATTCCCGTCTGTTCATTGCCAAAGTCCAACCAGGCAGGCTTGTGCACCATTCTGGACCTTGCAGACTTTAAAGGAGAGTTCCGGGACTTTTTTTTTATTGTCCCTACGGTTCGGCCATGTGTTTTTAAGCATAACTCGGTAGATCGTGGAAAACTTTCCTATGGACCTTACCCGACTTTTCGTCCATTAACGCACTCGAAATCAGCCGCCATTTTATGATAATCCTATCACTTGCCGCATCGCCCTGGCTCACCTGCTTTTGCGGCACTAAATCAAATCCCCCGCCCCCGAGGCTGACATCAGCAGACGCGTACCGCCCATTTCCCAACGCCAAAGCACGTTTCGTGTCAACAATCGCTGCACCTCAGCTAATGAAGTGTCGCCATGGAAACGGCAGGACGCCTCTTTCCTCAATAAGTATAAACACACCGTTTCACAACACACAGCAGCAGATTTTCGATTCCATTACTCTCGCTGTGTTACTTTGAGTATTCTGTGACTCGTTTCTGTGCTCTGGTCAGCTACCTTCGTTGATTGTAGCCCGTGTGAACAGATACCAGTACCACCGCTATAAATTATTTTACTTTCTTTACCACACAATGGCTACAATAATGCCGTATATGTACGAGCCCGAGTACACCGAGGAAGAACTACTGGAAAGGCAAGCACGCGAAAACGATGGGGATTCGGACGGCAGTTGGGAGGACCAGTCAACGGATGAAGAGCCTGGACCATGTCGCATGGACGGCGTCTCCACCTGGTGCACGTGCAATCGTTGCGAGCTAATGCCAACTGAGGAGGAGAACTGCTGCTGCCGTGAAAATTCCGGGTGCTTGGCCTACATTTCGGAAGGCGAGCCAAGTCCGCAATGCATCACCGAGCTGCCAGAGTTCAGGGAAGCCTGCCTCTCACGGACAGTGTTGAGGATGATGATGGTGCTTATGCACGAACTTTGCGGCACTGTTCGTCCGCGTAATCCGAGTAACGAGTAAGTATACTCTGGTTGTGATGTCAGTGATGCCACTACTATTTCATGGTCGTCTCCCACATATAAAACTACATCTACATATCATTCGAATGCATGTAAATTGGTTCCATGTTGTGCATTTTCTAGATAGAATTTTTTTCAAAGCAGAATGACATTTTTGTACCTGAATCGACAGTGATAAGAAAGTTGTCATTTTAATACAGTTTGCATCTTTCATTTTCACAGGTGGTACAGGCTGGTGGCCTATCGTTGCTTCACTTGGTGGCTTCACGGGAGGCTCGGACACCGCGTTCGGAGAGTAATACCTGCCTGTGCGGTACTTGCCATTAGACAACATTTCCCCAGCGACAGTGGACAATACCGCGGCTTTTCCCGGGATGTGCTGCAACCGCAACTTTACAATGTGTAATGTTTATTATTTATGTTCAATTGAAATTAAGATCTAAAATAAAACCCAACATATATTTTAACAATGGTTGTTTTGATTTTTTAAATGAATCTAGTGTGTCTCCATTGAATAGTCTTCCTGTGCCTTGTCACACCACATGTCTCCGGCCAGCATCCTCCCTCACGCTGGCCGCCCACCTTCAATCCACATAACCGTTGAACCCATATGCAGCAGACCTACATATGTTATTTTGCGGGTTGGCATCAAGCCTCCCGGCCTTGCCTCCTCCCCCAAAAATACTTACCACACCACTTTGTTCAGGGTCTCCAGGGTGAACTGCACCCATATATTCTCCTGGGAGGCTGAGGTATTTATAAACTCACCCCCCTGCCTTCCATGTACTAGATCCTGCAGCCTGCCTCTTACATGCAGTTAGATGGCCTCTCCTTGGTGAGGCCCTACGGCAAACGAGTCTTGTCTGCACGACCACCGCCCGCACCGGGGTACTTGCGCTGGCAAGTGGAGCTGTCGGGGAGCGATAAAGGCCAAGAGGTGCCAAAGACCATGTACACTTCAAAGTGGTCTATAGAGCATGGGTTGTTGTTCCCATGTCTACCGCCAGACCCCGTGTCTCCTGCCAAGCATCTCCCCTCACGCTGGACGGCCCCCTGCAATCCACATAAGTGTGTCTCCATTCACGAGTCTTCCTGTGTCTTGTCTGCACGACCACCGCCCCAATCCACCCCCCGCCCTATCAAAGGCAGTTCGCACCGGGGTACTTGCGCTGGCAAGTGGAGCTGTCAGGGAGCGATAAAGGCCAAGAGGTGCCAAAGACCATGTACACTTCAAAGTGGTCTATAGAGCATGGGTTGTTGTTCCCATGTCTACCGCCAGACCCCGTGTCTCCTGCCAAGCATCTCCCCTCACGCTGGACGGCCCCCTGCAATCCACATAAGTGTGTCTCCATTCACGAGTCTTCCTGTGTCTTGTCTGCACGACCACCGCCCCAATCCACCCCCCGCCCTATCAAAGGCAGTTCGCACCGGGGTACTTGCGCTGGCAAGTGGAGCTGTCAGGGAGCGATAAAGGCCAAGAGGTGCCAAAGACCATGTACACTTCAAAGTGGTCTATAGAGCATGGGTTGTTGTTCCCATGTCTACCGCCAGACCCCGTGTCTCCTGCCAAGCATCTCCCCACACGTCATTCATTCACAAACACACCCCTGTTTCGAATTCTTTATAACCCACTTCATATTTCTAATGAGAACTTCTTTGCGCTTTGCTAGTCAACCCGTGAAGGTGCTGGTTGTCTGCTCTTCGTCTCTGTGAACTTCCGTGACCACTTTGAGCAAACTCATCAGTTTGCAACCTGTGAACTGCTCCCTGTTCTACGACAAGAAACTACTCTGATCCCTGCATCTAACTGTTTGCTCGTCAAGGTAAGGCCATGTACCATACTCATTTTGCGTCCAATTTCTTTTCGTTCAAGACAGTACATGCAAGGAACTAGTCACATGTTCTGAGTTTAGTCAAATTATTTTTGTATTTTTTTAAAGTTATTCAAATACTTATCCGCATGTGAATACCGTGTATAGTTCCAAAAACCAAAACATACCTTGCATTGAACCTTTTATGTATTTAATTTTTTAACACATTGGTATTCATAGAGAATTGTTGATCTTTACTTTTCAGAACTTTCCACAATGCCTGCCTGTTCCATTGGCGGTTGTCCTTCGAAGACCCATAATAAATCTGAAGGTACTATAATGCATGTTTTCCCTAAGACAATAGATCAGATAAGAGAATGGGTCCGATATTGCGGATATCCACCCTCTGAGCTTGAAAGTAGAGTCCTAGAAGTCTTTGCGGACAAGAGGGGTGATCGATACCGCATCTGCAGCAGGCACTTTACCTCTGACATGTACTCCACATCATTGCTAATAAAGAAGAACACACCGCGAGCGAGGCGAAAATTGCTCTCAACCGCTATTCCCACTCTATTCGTCCACATCCCTCCACTGGTGAGTCAAGTTTACGTATTTATCTCTCGGCCTTGCGGTAGTGTGTAGCATTAGCTAACAATAATTTCCCCATTTATGTATCCACTCAATATGAAGGCGGAAGATTCTCCATCCGTGTCGTTATTGCAGTCATCAGCCACTTCAAGCGCCTATCGGGTAATATTACTTGGCTATTCTGCCACTGACTTGTTTTAGGCATGTAAATCAATAGTTTTAATTTATCGTGTAATTATTTTACCTAATGGTACACCCTTGTACTCGTCTTCTAGTCTTTGTTTTCAGTTATAATTATTGTTATCCAAAATAATTCAAGTACTGTCTTTCAGGGAGATGCTGAGGAGTCCAACGTATTGACGACTACCGTTGATGTCACTCAGATGCTCGAGGTACGTTTCAGGACAGTTCCATCGATGGAGATCATCAGATCTTGCATTCTTGTAGCGTGATTGTTACACACAATGTTTCTTTCGTTTTTAGCCATTGATATGTCCTTCTGTCGTCGCCCTCGTATGTGTCTTCTTTTTTCAATATTGTGTTCATTACTAATGAAAGTCCTATGTTTCAGGGAGTCGATGGAGCATTAGTCCAAGAAGAAGGGGGAGCGTGCAGTTACGGGTCGGCGCAACAGCTTGCAGAAGTGTGCACCGCAGTTACATCGTCCCTTGATGTGCTTATGCATTTCGAGGTATGGATACTGACAGCTCGATCAAGCGAGATCATATGACGTGATTACATCCGCTATACTTCCTTCTTTATTAACGCAAGTACTATGTTTCAGGGAGATGACGGAGCTTCTTCTACAAGAACATCACCCCTAGTAGTTGATGCAGATTTCTGGGTGGTGACACTTCCAACGATCGAGCAAATCGAATCATATTTAGATATCCATTATTTATTTTAGACAACTGATCATTTGTGCAGGTCTATTTAGATGAGCCGTTCACGCCTGCACAAACTTTCTGTTCTTTTTATCAAAATAGAAAACCATACTAATGCAATTACTGTGTTTCAGGGAGTCACTGAAGCATCATCTTCAATAATATCATCAATGGAAGTCTATGAGAAGCCCGAGGTATGGATCTTGACAGTTCCATCTAACTAGATCAACAATGCGTGAATAATTGTCGTTTGAATGTTCTACACAAAGCGTTCATTCGTGTTTTGCTATTGAGATGTACGTGGGTATTGGTCCCCAAGTACATTTTGTGTTTTCGATATTATTATACATACTAATGAAAGTTCTATGTTTCAGGGAGTCCATGGAGCGTCAGTGCGTGATGGATGTGCTTATCAGGAAAACATAGTCGTTGCAGCGCAAGAGGAAGTGGAGACATGCACACACGAGTCGGAGCAACAGCATCCTGATGTTGAAGTTCGAGGCAAGAAAGTTTCAAAGAAAAGAAAGCAAAAGAAGGTTAGTGTCCTGGTCACTATATTATGTTGTTTTTCACTGTTAATAGTTCAATACTGTAAGTTGTGTTTAAACTGAACACCCCTTTTCCAATCTGTCCTCTAGTTGCGAGTGGGTGTACGAACTAGATCTACACAGACAGTGAAGCGAACGAGAGATGTTGCTTGTCAAACCTTTTGGCAGGGACTTGAGACTGGAGAAGCATCGTGCCAATGGGAAGAATATGAAGTGATTGACAACGGAGCTATACCACCACCAGCCATTGATAGTGAATGTCCTCCTGGTAGTTCGGATGCAGTCGGAGATCAATTCACAGAATCCACACCCGCAAAAACTAAGACGGCGAGAAAGTTGAAGAAATTGTTTTATTCACCCATCGCCGGAGAAGGAACAGATGTTGCAATGGAAGAGAATGAAGTAGACGACAATGAAACACCATCAATATCACTGAACATAGCGGAAGACGATATCAGAGATTCTACCTTTCATGTGAGTGACATGTCCTCAACGTTACAGGCCGAAACAGCTGGGATGCAGAGTGACAGTATAAGGAAAGAGGCCAAATTCATTGTATTCGATAGTTGTTTGATTGATATTATTATTCGGATTAAATGTGGGCATTTGGTAGGTGGGGAAGTATGTGGGGAGCCATTGATTAATGTGACTCGTGCAATTCGAGGCACTAACCTTAAAATACATGCCACCTGTACAAAATATCATCCTTTCACATGGTCTGCACAAACTATGCTGGGACAACTGCCAGCAGGCAATCTACTTTGTGCAGCGGCTGCACTTTTTAGTGGTTCAAGTTTTAAAAAATTAGAGTCTTTCTTTCAGTTTGTGGGAATCCATTTCATTGCGAAAACTCAGTTCTACAAATACCAAACCGATTATCTATTTCCAGCCATTAGCGAAGCTTGGAGAATGGAAAAAATGTCTATTGATAGTACATTCGCGGGCAAACGGTTCAGGCTAGCCGGTGATGGACAGTGCGACAGCCCAGGATTTTCAGCCAAGTACTGCACCTACCACTTTGAGGACATGGAAAGTAAGAAAATTGTGAGTTCGGTGGTCGTGCAGGTGTCACAAAGTACATCCTCAGTGGCCATGGAGAAAGTTGGCTTTGTAGCATCATTGCAAGAACTACAATCGCGGGGAATGGTGATCGACCTGATAGCCACGGACAGACACGTTTCAATTGCCAAGACAATGAGAGAACAGTACAAAAATATAAATCACCAATTTGACGTTTGGCATCTTGCAAAATCAATCAATAAAAAATTGTCGGCTGCAGGTAAAAAAAAAGAATTGCAAGGTATTTCACAGTGGTCCAAGTCAATCAGCAACCATCTTTGGTGGAGCTCAAAAACATGTGGAGGGTCGTTGGAAATTCTACTGGAAAAATGGCGGTCAGTAATGCCACACTGTACAAATGTTCACCGATGGAACACGAACCAACATTTCCACAATTGTGAACATGGCCATTTGTCCACAGAGGAGGCACGGAAGAAGAAGTGGTTGATTCCTTCATCACCCACTCACAAAGCCATTGAAAAGATTGTATTTGATAAAACTATAACAAAAGCTTTGAGGAGACTCACGGAATTCTGCCACACAGGAGATTTGGAGGTGTTCCACAATATGTGCCTAAAGTACAGGCCAAAACGATTGCATTTTGGCATGGAGGGCATGATAAATCGGACTCTTTTAGCGGTCTTGGCACATAACCATAATGTTGGCCGTCAACAAAGTAGGACGACCGGAACTTTAGGGACGCTTCGCTACAATAAGGCCTTCACTAAAAGAAGTAAACAATGGGTGATCAAACCAGTGTTTGAGGATATGCAATATGAGTTTATTGAGAAACTTATTGTTGACGTCCTAGATAGGCACATAAATGGAGTTGTGAACGAACCTGTGCAGGGGACAACTGCATTGCCACCCAACATTGCATCTGTTCCATGTCCACCTAAAGAAGAACTCATTGAGAAATACACATCACGGTTTAAATGATTGTAATTTGATTGTCTGTTCTCTCAAGTCTCCTCATGTCGCAGGCCCATTGAATATGTGTATCTATGTATTGTGTAAATAAAAGTGATTGCTCAGTGTACATGCAATGTGTCTCTCCACCCTTGTTCATTTGCGCATTAAATTAAACCAAACAGTAATATAAATCATTTTTCAATAAATATAGAATCTCTCCGTATTTATGGTTCTGTGTGGCTGCAAAGCACGCAGACAAAATGCAAAGATGGAGTGTAAATTTCAAGTCCTGTGAGAATGCCTTACACTGAATGTAGCTAACTTGGAATGTGTGCTCGTTCGAAGTGAAGGTCAGCTGCTTTGATTTTTTCTCGGGTGCCAGAATGGCCCACGCCTCAGAATAAGGTTCTATTGTATTTTGACCTTGACAGGCCTGGACCACGTAAGAAACGATAATGAATATAATTTCAGAAACGAAAGCCATTTCATGTTCGTTCATTAGAAGAAATAACGTCGGCATAGAAGGAGTGGTATTTCGGGGCTGCCCTACGCACAGACGCAATGGAAAATGCAAATATAATGTAAGTAACTCTTTAGATGAGTTTATACCGCAATTTAATTACTATACAGTTGCTTTAAAGACGGGTTAAGTTGTACTTGTTCGTTCTATGTGGCATGTTGTTTTGTACCGCACACTATCTTGGGGAGAACAGTCTACTTTTACGGAAGCACCTCAAAACCTTTGCTTCTGCTTTCTCTCTCCCTCTCCCCTGCAACAACTGGTCCACTGTCTGCGATCTCGGTCCTGGGCCCTTCCACTCTCCACCTGCACTCCCTGTCAACCCCTGCACTGAGGGACTGTCTCAGTATCCTACAGCCCCCCCTTGACGTTTAAAACCCAGTTGCACTGTCCTAGCTATGAAATAATTTACCGACCGAATATATAAAATGAATAATTTTAATAAAGATCTGATGGTGAGACTAATTTCATTGTTATGTTTTTCAAACAGGTACATCATGCATTACTGCATGTGTCACGAGTACCAGACACCGGCGGACGGCTTCTTTAACCGCCAGTTGCTTCTCCGCGTGAACAACGTTACCACCCTGACCATTTTATGGGACGATCGCCAAGTACAAGTATGCCCTTACGCGGTACTAACGGCTAGATGCAACATACAGACCGTTGTGGTGGCCTAGTGCCTCGTTGTTGGAACAGCCATGCGATTATCAGTGCGACCGAAGAGCTTATTTTATCGTAAACCAACACCATGTCTACTGCACACGAACATCGCTTGCCTCAAGACGAAATATTTTGGATCGAGAGCAAATAAAAATTCATTTATCTAAGACCCTGTGTACAGCAAAGGAGCATCGTGTGCCTCGAAACGAACTTTTCGGAACGTGAACAAATAAAAATGCAAATCGCTGAATATTCTCAAAACATTTGATGTCAAATAAATGTACTTTGCCAAATGTACAATCTTGCCGTTTGCTTTTAAACCACTGTTTCATATTCCGAATTGTGGCGCTGTATTGTGAGATGATCTAAGACCCTGTGTACAGCAAAGGAACATCGTGTGCCTCGAAACGGAACTTTTTGGAACATGTGCAAATAAAAATGCTAATCGCTGAATATTCTCAAAACATTTGATGTCAAATAAATTTACTTTACCAAATTTACAATCTTGCGGTTTAATTTAAAAGTACAGTTTCATATTCCCAATTGTGGCGCGCTGTGTTGTTTGAGCTCATCTGTGTTGATTTCCTGGTTCTGTGTGGAGTCGCGTAGAAGACGCCTGGGCGCGTTTGCCTACGCAGCTCAGTCACGTCACGGATAGAGGCGGGGAATATGAATGTTTTGATCAAGTCTGTTTCAGGGGCGGGGGATTTGATTTAGTGCCGCAAAAGCAGGTGAGCCAGGGTGATGCGGCAAGTGATAGGATTATCATAAAATGGCGGCTGATTTCGAGTGCGTTAATGGACGAAAAGTCGGGTAAGGTCCATAGGAAAGTTTTCCACGATCTACCGAGTTATGCTTAAAAACACATGGCCGAACCGTAGGGACAATAAAAAAAAAAGTCCCGGAACTCTCCTTTAATCTTTAACTTTCCCTTCAAAAATTCATGATTATCACCCTTGTACAGATCCGGTCGGCCTTGCAGCAAGTGGACTGGATCTGTGCAGTGGATCTGAAAGATGCTTACTCGTATATCCCATTGTGCGCACCTCATCCATCGGTTTTGAAGTTCTCAGTGGGGGAGTCCCCGTTTCAGTTTTGAGTTTTCCCTTTTGGTTTCAACTCGGAACCCAGTGTTCATGAAAATGATGGGCCTGGGTCTTACAGTCAACTGGAAGAAGTCTAATCTGACCACGCATCAAAACTTGGTCTTTATAGTCTTCCTTTGTGACACTCTGGAGGCCAAAGTCTTCCCGACAGCGTAGAGGGTGGCAGACATTCAGGGGACCTGTTTGCTGTTTCTTCCAGCAGCGCAACTGCGTGGTGGTTTCAAAGGCTTTGGGGCTGATGGCCTCCTGCGTCCAGGCGGTTCCTCTAGCCAGATTGAAAATGCGAACTCTAATGCTCGCCTGGTCTCAGGGGGTGGATCATCAGTCACACTTGATTCAAATTCGTGACTCGGGACCTTCTCTGGAGGGCAGACCCCCAGAATGTGTTGCAGGTGGTTCTCTTCCACAACCAGGTGTCTCACAATGGACTTGTCAATGCTGGGTTGGGGGGGGGAGGGCAATGCTGAATGATCTGCAAGTGTACGACCTATGGTTGTGGGAGGAACGTTCCGTCAAATATATATTTGCAACTGAAGGCCATCTTTCTGGCGTTAAAGGCTTTTCTGCCCAACGTTCAGGGCAATCCGGTGTCCATATGGACAGACTATTCAGTCTGTGTTCTACGTAATCAAGCAGTGGGGGTATGAGGGGCCTCTCTGCTCATAAATCTAGCCCTAGAATTGTGGGAATGGGCTGTTGCTCACAAAGTGTAGCTCCAGGCACTAGACCTGCCGGGAGCATTCAGTGTGGATTCAGACCACCTGAGCCGGCTCGCGGAAGCCAACCATGAGTGGTAGCTACACCGGATGTGGTGAGTGAATTGTTCCACCAGTGGGGGATTTCCCCGGGTAGATCCTTTCGACTCAGCCTCTGTCCTGTCTACGCGCCCTGTGGGTAGGGGCAAATGGAGAGGGCTCTCTGGGGGATGCACTACAGATCCAGTGAAATGGGATGATGGCTTAGGTCTTCCTTCCGCTCCTGTTGATGCAATAGGCTCTGCAGAAGTTTCAGGAAGCAGAGCACTGCTCTTAATCTAGTTGCACCATGGTGGCCAGTCGGGTTCTGTTTTTCGTATCTAGTGAACCTGACTAAGCAGACGCCAGTATCTCTAACTTCGCCAGGACTTGCTGTCCTTGGAGGAGGGCTAGATTCTCCACTGCTCCCCACAATCGCTGAGCTTGACAGCATAGTTACTGAGGTCTGGTCCATAGGTCGCCCGGGACTCTTGGACAACATGAAAATCTTTTCGGATGTCCGGAAAGGATTCCATCAGGGCTCAGTACATAAGCAAGTGGACAAGATTATGCCGCTGGTCGTTGGGGAAACGCAAGAACCCTTTATCAGCCTCTTTGGATGACGTATGTTCCTTTATTTCCTACTTGTCAGCACTGACCTTCTCTATCGGGAATCCGGTGGTAAGGCAACATTTTGAGGGACTGGATAGGTTGTTTCCATCAGTCAAGCCTCCTCATCCCAAATGGGATTTAAATGTCATTTTAACAGCCTTGTCACAAACACTTTAAACCAATGGCTTCTGCGGATATCATACTGGGGTCTTGGAAGACCGCATTCCTGTTGGCCATCACTTCAGCCAGTAGGATAAGTGAAATGCAGGCACTCGCAGCGGTCGAACCTTTCATCGAGACCAGGTGGTCCTACGCGCACACACCCCTCATTCCTGCCCAACATTGTCTCTGAATTTCATATTAAATGGGAGATTTGCCTCTCGTTTTTTTTCCAGATCCAACTTTGGAATCTGATTGTGTAGAGTTCTTCACTCCTTGGACGGCAGGAGGGCCCTTAAATTCTACCTCGACAGGATAATGGAATTTAGGAAATCCCCTAAGTGGTTTGTTACGTTTGGGGGGCAACCCATGGCGGATCAGCTTATAAAGCAACCATTACCAGTTGAAACGTGATGACCATTCTGGAAAGCAATTCCCTACAGAAACCGCTGCAACCAAAAGGTCTTCATGCCCACCTCTTCGGAGCGAAGGCAGCCTCAGTAGCATGCAAAAACCTGTCCCATTGGGCACCATTTCAAAGGCAGCAACCTGGGCTTCACCATCAGCCTTCTGAGAACTCTTGCCTGGACAATAGCTTGAGAGCCGACACTCAATTTGGTCAGGCAGTATTGAAGAATCTCTTCAGCTAAGCCTTTCAGAGGGACCTTCCACCCTTGGGCACACATGTGCCTGTCTCCCACAAGTATGGAGGAAAGTGGGCGGGATGTAGGAGTAAGGAAGTGTTACTCACTGCAGTCACTACTGTACTCCTAGTCCATAGTCCCCTTTACTCCATATGCCCTGAACAGACCTACACTGGCAGAAAAGGACTGAGGTGCGAGGCCCTGAGGTGGGGTTTGGAGGCCAAGCCTGTGACCAAGCATAAGCTTGGTCTCACGACATGAAAGTAGATTAGAGCATTTTTGTACAGTGGTACAAAAAGCACCGGACTGAATAACCCACGAGTATGGAGGAAAGGAGACTATGGACTAGGAGTTCAAAAGTCACTACGGTGAGTAACTTTAACTTTTCTAAGTGCAAGCATTATTTAGACTGGTTGCCATTCCGTCTTGCTTCATTCCACCAACTTAAAGCTGCGCTCACACAAACGAATTTTTTATTTTTTTTGCTGTCCGTGTTTTGTTTCCTGACATCCCACTTGGCCCCAGTCCCCCACAATCTGGTTTATGTATAATCCACTATGATGGGCTAATTTGAAACGGTTTTTAACATAACGTAACATTTTTTTTGTAAAGCCTTAGCAGTGTGATAGTTCCAGCCTACTAAATGATCTTTTGTACTGTTTCTTGTTAAAGCCCTCCTTTTTCTATCAAAATTAGTAAACGCAAACAGTATGTTAAAGAAAGTTAATAGATCACAGCATCCCTGTTGATCGCTATATGGGGCAGTCCTTAAATGTGGTCTTATTTGGTATAGTGAACACATTCTCATCGCTTGTTTTCTTCTTTTTGTTTCTTTACCAAATTGCTTCTCTGAGAAAAATGTACTATTTCTTCATTCTAAAAAGTTGACATATTTTCCCTAGACCAGTGGTATTCAAACTGTGGGGCTGGCCCCAGTAGAGGGGCCAAAGACAGTCCGGGGGCGCATGGCTCTGTAAAACGGTAGTACGGTGACTGCTTATAATAGAAAATACAAGCGGATGTAGTATCTGGGGATGGAGTGCGGGGGGCGAGGGGGCCGGGCAACAATATCTTTAGTTAAGGGGGGCTCGGCATTAAAAAAAGAAAAAAAAAGTTTGAATACCACTGCTCTAGACCTACAATTTGCTTGAAAGTGTGCATTGCGTTTGACTGACACACACACAAAGTGCTTGTATGCTGGCTAATATTTTGATGGTAGTATTTTTAAATCATAATTGCACCCGACGCAAAACATGATTTTGTGTAACGTTTTCAGGGAGCAAGGGTCTCTATTATTTGCAGCTGTGTGCGTACTGTTTAATAGTGCTCCACTTGAACTTTCAATTTATTCGGCTACAACTGTACATTTATTCGGCAGTTGCTTTCGCTTTTAGTCCTTCAGGATCAGAAGAAGTTGATATCGAAATTCAGGCATAGATAGCTTATGTTGCAATGAGCAAAGGGCATGGGTCTGTAACTCGGCTCTGTTGGAATTGGTTAAGAGTGAAAATATGGGTTAGGAGTGCGTTATCCTGCGAGTGGAAAGTAACAACTTCCTTCCCTCTGACCAGGCATTAAGCTGCCAACTGAAAGGAGTTGGACCTCTGAACTATTTTTACTTTGAAAAAGTCAAATCATTGGACATCAAGTGCAATTGTCATACTTTAAGAAATCTGATTTTTGTTTTATCTTTCTTTTCTGCCATCTAGAGAGCCTGATGCAGTGTCTTTGTCTTGGACTGCAACATCCTTCTCCCCCACCCCTTTGCGGCACATGGCATAATGAATCATCCTTTAAGTTTCTTCTGCTAAAGTTAACGTGCACTTGTGATGGACCCTAGAAATACTGCTATGTTAGGATTGGGTTCTGATTCGCAAGGGTTTTCTGTGAAGAACCCCTCTGCATTCAGCACTGGTGCAGTGGTGAGCACCTCACGAGCAGAGCCAGGCAGTGGAACTCAGGTGCAGGGGGACAGCTGCAAGAACTGGAAACCGGAAAATAACGCAACAGATGCAACAAAGGATCCCGATGCCCAGCATCAATTTTCAGTCAAAGAGTCTAACTTTTCTGAGGGAAACCTGAAATTGAAAATTGGAGTCCAGGCTAAAAGAACCAAAAAACCCCCAAAGAATTTGGAGAACTATGTTTGCCGCCCTGCAATAAAAACAAGCATCAAGCATACTCGTAAGGGATCAAAGAGTGAGAAAATGACAGAGGAGAAAAATGAACTTCATCCTTCAAATCTGGTAAGCCTCTTTGTCTGTCATAATCTTACTGTTGGCAAGGTAATAGTTGTATATGTGGCATTGCCCAGTAAATTGTTCAGTGAGCAATATGACTTGTGTAGTTTGTCGCTTCACAATTAGGAATTGTCGTGAAGTAATATTTATTATGTGAGTTGGTATGCATTGTTCATGGTGCAGAAGTAATGAGCTCTAACTATATTTTTGATTCCTGTAGCATAGGATGCGTTTGAAAGATAAATAACGAGGATCACATATGATCGAGGGCTTTAGGTGTACTTCACAAAATAAGTTGCTGTTAATGAGCAGTAGGTAATGGGTCCACCTAAGGACCTTTGTGGCTCTTTACCATGCATACAAACAGCAATGATTTCACTGTTCTTTGGGTGCCAGCAATCGCAATGCAATTCGCTCCAGAGCATACCTGCGTCCCTTTTCGGTATATTGCACAAAGCAAAATGGATTCCATCATTGGTTCACTGCAGCCCTAATATCTGTGTGAGGTAACGCTTATGTTATTTAAATATGCTTGGCTTGCCATGTTTTTTAGCCGTACCTAGAAGTAGAAGGGCCCTTTTTTATAAATGGCAATTATTTAAATACAAAAGATTAAGGTAAAGTAGTCCAAAGGCAGTGGCAGTGAGTTGAAGGAAATTATATTGCATTCCAGTTTTTGCTTGAGTGGGTGATTAGTACTATTTTCATTTCGAGTTTGCTTTGGAAATAGAATTTTTATAATGTAAACAAGTATGTTGCAGAGGTCTGTTATATTTACCACTATGGCACTAACCTTGCAGATACACTGCCTCCTCACTTGAATTGGGCAGTTATGTCTTTCGTTGTATGCATCTCTTTTCTGGTTTTACAGTCCCTGAAGCGTTGTTTGTAATGTATAGGCAATCCACAGCTCTCCTTTGGAAGCTCCCTAAGGCAGTTGTAGGGCGTTCCTGCATTTTAGCATGGCGCCGTTTAGGTGTGTGTTGCATTTTATTTTGATGTTTCTCTTCATAGTATGACGGAAAGTTGGGACAATATTCATTCAAAGTCTTTGTGCATTAAAATTTGAGCAATGCATTTGTAAAGCTCAATTATGTTTAAAGTGTACAATTTTATTCTTGCAAAAAACCCTTGTTTCCCCAATGAAGCATGTGTTTATCGAGGTGCCGGATGCCTCGCATACTAAACAATATTTGTCATAAAATGCCCTATAATATTTAACTTTCATAAAAGCATGTACTGCAGGTTATCTCAACATACTACACCCCTTTTGCCAGATGTTTAACGCGGCCCAAATACCTGAACACTATTCTCTGAAGAGTCCGGTTATAAAACATTGTATCACTCTGGCTCACAGTTAGTTCATTCATTGTATTAGTGGTGGATTAGTAACGGAGTGAACTTTTGCAAAGTTACATGAGGCCTTGTCCGAGCCCCTTTAATTATAGAGATTTCCTTACTTTGTTGAATGGCAACAGTGTCCTTGTTTTTAGAATCAGAGAGTACAAAACGACCACGTTTTGAGTTTGTGCTTTCACTAAAGGCCAAGCTCTGAATAGAACTGCAATATTGGAACATTAATCAGCTAGCGAACAGAATGGTTTTCAGTTCTTCTCCAATAATTGCATCCATCATTCGAAGCAATGTTTTGATTTTCTTTAGTTTGATCAGATTAATTTATGGTAGACGTGCTATGAATGTTTATAGGAGCAATCTAATTGAGAGCATTACTAGCACTACGGGCAAGATACCTTTTTTTGTTTTAAAGTATTTGTCCCAATTAGTTTTTCCTATGTTTCTATTGGTCTAGTGGAACTAGGATTATGGAGAAATCATACATATGAACACTGAAGTGCATTGTGAATGGAGAAAATGGGAACCTCTCGTAGAACGTGTTGCTGCAGCCTTCTGAGCAGGTTGTCTGAATTTAGACTCTTGTTATGCTGGGAGTAACACTTTTGAGGACCGAATAATTCTAGATTAATTATGCTGTTAAACTATGGAGGGTTCTCGAGGCAAAGCAATACGATTGTTATATCAATTCGACATGATCCCTTCTCAGTCAGTCAAGGATCTCAAATGAAGAAAAATACAGAGCATTGAGGTTTACTGGTAAGATCAGTAATTGAAAACCTCTGGCCAATGTTTGGGGTTGGGGGAGGTGGTGATTCTCGTGGAAACCATTATACGGTGCACAACAACTCAAAGATGGCAGATAGACAGAAAAGTGAGACTTTCCAAAACCACTAGGCTCTGTAGTGCATTATTTCCCCAAGTCTTGTAATGCATCATCGCATTTACTGGTCCACATGCAAAAATATTAGTTACATTTCCAAGCAGCTGTTATGAATTCACAAGGGGTCCTAGCACAGGTAGATGATTGATCTTTTGCATTTTTACATTTATCGTGTATGTTCAAGGTTTTCAGTCTTTTAATAAAGTTGAATGTGTCTTGATTGCCCACTATCTCCCAACAAACAGACATCCATGCCGAAATGGGGTGTCTAGCATTTCCTAGTCCAGATCAGATTTGTTGCATAAATTGCCATGCATACCAGTAGGGAATACTTGCAAAGCATTATAGAATTTGGTAATTTTGTATCAGTATTTCATCAGATGGGGGAAGGTAAACTTGGATATTTGACAGGGAAAATCCAGATCGGCTAAAAGCACTTATTACTCAAACGCAGTCAATGAGAAAATATTTAACCAATGGCATGCCAAATGTCCCTACTTCCTATTAGGAACAGGGTTCGTTTTTTCATAGTGGATTATGTGCTGTTTACTCCCCCTACACACATCCCATCCCCCCAGCACCCCATTTTATTCCACTTTTAGATCATTACCAGACCGGAGGAGTCTCATTGGAAAATGTCCAATGCTCTGTTAGCATTTGAATAATATGGGCAGTTTTCGTAAATGGTAATGTTAAGTGGAGTTTGACTCGTACATGGACCCAAGAACCGTTTGAATTGCTAGAGCCCTGCTTTGCGCTTAGATCTTCATTTGCTAGTTAAATCTCTTGTGATAGAAATAATGTGGGCAGTAAAATATTGCAACTAGGTATTGGAAAGGCAGTTAACTTGCAGACCCACAGGGACGAGGAGAGAGACTTCCATTTGCACATAGTCCTAATCATAGAAGCAGATCCCATTATGTAACATTATGAAATGTGACATTGAAAAATGTGAAAGTCCAAACAATTTGATCTGAGCAGATGTGGGACATAGCTCAGAAATAGTTTTTGAATTGTTATGGCAGATTAAACATTGCCTGAAAACAATTTTGGCTGATTTGCTGGTATAGTTCATAGAGATAAATGCAAAAGACAGCTCTGTTCTGCCTTGGGTAGGCAGAAGGAGGCAATAATTCCTCCCCCGCCCCATGTCGCTGAACCTCTTGAGTCACAAAGCAATTTACCAGAGGTGAATTCCCCTTCCCGCATCTGAAAAATACAGTTTTGGTAATTATTTATTGTGCATTTGTAATGTGCTTGTACAGTAAATTGTGTTCGAAAGGGAACATGGGATAGGAGGAAGGGAAGGATGAGTTGAAAAGGAAAGTCTTGAGGTGCTTCTGGAAGTTTAGGGGGCGGGGATTCGGCTCAAGACAGAGGAAGGGGGGGGGGGGGCTGTTCCATAGAAGGGAGCCTGCCAAGGAAAGAGATTAACCACCAACTTGCTGTTTAGCGAACTGCTTGACACACACAGGTGATCCCAGAGGAACATAAAGATCTGGAGGGAGAGGAAAGTATTTAGTTGGAGCATGTTGTAGGTAGCGTGGACCCCGACCCCAGACAGCCTTGTGGATGATGCAGAGGGATTTGAATTTACAGGGGAAGACAGTCCCTATCTTGACAGACAGCACCACTGCCATGTACTACCTAATCAAACAAGGAGGCACACTCTCCAGGGCTATCCAAGCTGTCTCAAAACATTTGGATATGGGCTCTCAAACACAGGATGTTTCTGTTGTGCCAACATGTTCCAGGGGAACTCCATCTTCTGGCAGATGTGCTCAGCAGAGACTTCCCACTGCCCGGAGAGTACGAATGGCGACTACACAAAGAAATAGTCTTCAACATTTTCGCAGAATGGGCCTTCCCATAGATCGACTTGTTCGCAACTCTGGAGAACGCCCAATGGCAGGTACCCACAGAAACGCTCCAAGGGGAACAGACTCTGGATAGAATGGTCAGGGAAATTTGTTTACGCTGAACCCTCCTTCTCTGCCCCCCCCCCCCCCCAATGCCCTCCCCCCCCCCCCCCCCGATTCCCCTACTCAACAAGATAGTGCACAAGATGCACCAGGAACCAGTCGCCATGATACTGGTGGCTCCCATGTGGGCCCGCCAACCCTGGTTCTACCATCTGATGGAGATGTTACCCTCTCCTCCAAAACTTCCTTGCCCATACAACATGCTATCTCAGGGCAAGGGGGAAACACTTCATCCATGCCCGCAAACTCTCAACTTAGCGGCCTGGCTCCTAAGGTCAGTGAGTTCGGGCATCTCCCACTTTCTCAGAGACGCATCGCTTTACTTAGGGAGACGAGAAAGCCTAACGCCAGACATTGCTACTCCAATAAATGTAAACCCTCGTCATCTGGTGCAATTCCAAGGGCATCAATCCCATTGACTGCTCTCCTACTCATGTTCTATACCTGACCCACCTATTGGACTCCGTCTAGTTTTTAGTTCCCTGAAGATCCACTTGGCTGCATTTTCAGCCTATAGGACGTCCCAGCGAAAGGTGTTGTGGTGAAAGATCCCAGCAATTAAAGCTTTCATGAAAGCGGTTAAAAGAATTCATCCCCCTATTTCTAACCATCAACCAGACTTATGGGGTCTCCCTTTGAAACGTATGCACAAGGCAAGCTTCAAAGCACTCATTTCAAAGACCGCCTTCCTAGTGGCAGTCACTTCAATAAGGAGAGTCTGTGAACTAAAGGCACTTTCAATTCTACACCCCTTTGTCACAATTTACAGAGATAAGGTGGTTATGCGCACTCACCCACGGTTTGCGCCCAAATTAATTTCAAAGTTCCATGTGAATCAGTCAATAGAACTACCCACATTCTTCCAGAACCCCACTAACGTGGCGGAAAGACACCTACACACACACACTGGATGTGCGCAGGGCAGTCATGTACTATCTGGAATGATCTAAACCACTAAGAAAAACACGTTTTTTGTTTCAGTGGCGGCTGGTAGAGAAGGGACCCTGTCTCTAAGTTAGCCATCTCCCATCTCTATTGCATCACACTCTTTATTGCCAAGAGACATCTGCCCTTCAAGCCTAGAGCCCACTACTCTGGGCACTGGGGCTTCCATAGCATTAATTACAAATGTTCCTCTCGAATCTATTTGCAAAGCGGCAACTTGGAGTTCTGTACACACCTTTACAAAATACTATTGCCTAGACAATCACTCTAGGTTTGAATCTCAGGCGGGACAAGCGGTACCAAGACATCTTTTCACTACTGTTCCTTCTCACATCCCACCACCAACTCCGGGTACTGCTCGCTAGTCTATGCACAGCATGTGATTCAAAGCAGATTCACAAGCATCTGAAGACATACATTCCTGCCCGTAATAGCATTTCTGATTGTATCTGCTTAGATTCACACGCGCGCCCTCCCTTCCTCCCCGCTCGGATGGAAGGAACGTAGAACTCTTACGACTTATTCTCTCTTTCTGTACTCGCTCAAAATAGTAATAAGGCTCCCTCAAGGCAGAAAAAATAATTGGAGGGACCTCGAAGCGTGAGGAATTTTGGGTACACTACACGTCACGTTAGTGTTACAGGCACGGCCATGTCGATGACCCCTTTCCTCGAAAGATGAGAAGAAATAATCGACAGTTACCACTAGATGTCTGACTGTATGCACAGCATGTGAATCTAAGCAGATACTCAACGTAAAAGCATTCTGATAATTGTAATGCATTTCATCCTCTCCTCACCGCCCCAGGGCCACTTGAAGCCCACCCACTCTGTACTCGTTCTAGGTCTTACTGTCAGCGGTTCCACTTCCTGGGTGAAGAGCAGAGGAAAGGGGACACCCTTGCCTCGTGCCTTGCCACAAGGGTTAAAACCCTCACGCAGACCCATTTGACCCGCACGATTGACTTATACAGTGGGTGTTCCCAGATCAAGAATAACCCCCCCTCCCTCACACACCCCCCCTTACTGCTTCTTTATTGCCAATTGTTAATGTGTTAAGGCTTTGGATCAGCAAATGTAATTTTTATTATTGTAAACTAAACCAGGCCTGTATCCACCCACAAGAGTATAAAAGATTGTAAAGTATGCGAATTGATTTGATTAAAAGACATGATACCTTTTTAGCAAAGTTGAATTTACTTAGACTGGTTGCTCTAGAGAAGAGCTGATCATTGGCCATCAGCACCCACTGAAAGGCTTAATATTCTGAGAAAGAGAAGCAATTTTTGAATGCTTTAAAGGCTGAGATAGTCTGTCATGCATGCATCTTACCGACTGCCAAGGACTTGTCTAAAATCTGCTAAAACCACTTCTATTGAACTTGCAGTAGTAACGACTGGTCTGATAGACAGGTAGGCCTCTGATCATCATGCCATGATCTTTTTTACTTGTACAGTTGAAAAACAATCTTTACAGAATACATGAAGATAAAAATATATAATCTTGTTCGCACTTCCAAAATGTTTATTATTTCATACTGCATTTTATCATAAAAACTGCCAATGATCTCCCATAACCTGCATCGTAATGTATCCAGTCATAACCCATGAAATGACCTCAGGCAAATCACTCCTGTACACTCTAGTAATAGATGTTTAATAGTTTCCACAATACTCTTAATCTTTTAAATTCTATAGATCTGCTCCTGGCGAGGTAAATTAAGCCAAGCCCTCTGCACTTAATGTTCGATGTTACATTTTAATAATGGCTACTCCCGTTTTACAATCAGAAATTCGGTTATTTTTAGTTATCGTCCCTAATTGGGGCGCAAAAGGTTAGTCAGTTCATATGAGATCTGGTACTTGGGTCAGGCAGGTTTTGTTCATTGCCCAGGTCAAGTAATTTAGACCCTAATAGGCCTTCAGCAGAATCGAGGGTTTTCGTGTATATTCGCGTGATGCAAAGACAAATGTTTACTCTGCATAGTGCAGTATATGTCCAGAGTAGGAGAAAACATTTTATAATATGAAGTTGTGAATAGTTCATTAATGACTTCTCAGTGACTCATGTTCCAACTTCTATTTCTGTGCAGGCGGAAAGGTTCTCCAGCATGGGGTCTGGCATGGATTCACATGCTCATGAATATTCCCCGTCAGGCTGGGAATCCTCGGTAAAGAAAAAACGAGTATCAGTTTCGTTTCTGATCTGTCTTTCGTAGTAATAACCAATCACTGGTCTCTGCGTCATACTGACCACAGCCAATGACTGCCCTCTACCTAAGCACCGCCTCTGGCAGCCATCTTCAGATTTTTACCGCACGTTCATGTGTTGGGATCCTCGTGCTATTGCTCTCGAGCGTTAGTGCTATTTTTTCGCGCTTTTTACAAAAAACTTCGATTCTTTCGGTCAAAAGAGCCTCAAGCTCCACCGATCCTACATCCGATCAACGGGGACCCGTGTCGGATTCATCTGTGCCCCTCAAGGGTGAAGATTTCGTCGAGCTACACTTCGGAGGACTCCAGAAGCTTCTCAGGCCCTGTCTCGGAGATGGCCCAGGAGAAGGGAAGCTCGACGCCCGGAAAGCTGTTCAGGGTCTGCCCTGGATGCTAGCTGCAGAACGTCTTCAAGGAGGACGAACACTCTTTCTGCCTTTACTGCCTTCATGAGGACAAGACGCACGTGGAGAAGGACTGTGCGTTTTGCGGCAACATGTCGGAACGGACCATGAAGGACCGCCATCAACGTCTCGCCAACTGGCTGGAGGATAAGAGCCCGTCTGGCGAGAAGAAGAAGAAATCCGAGCGGTCTTCTAAGACCTTTGAGGGCGCCCCGGCGACGGGGGCCCAACATAAGGCCAAGCACCGCGAGTCCGCTGGCACCGGGAGCGCCGAACGGTCGGGCTCTACGGGCGCCAGGCAGGGCGCACCCTCCCCGGCACCATCAACCACGAGCCAACGCTCTGGGTCGGGTAAGAGGAAGGCCGAGCACCCGGCGAAGCTCCTGGAGAGGCCCCGGTCGAGCTCTAAGGCAGAGGAGGAGCGTGGCAGTTACTCCCTCAAGGATAAGGCGGTGAGCGCACCTAAGGTGGTGAAGGCCTTGATCCATCCGACCAAGCCCTCTATCGAAACGGTCGCGGCGGCCCTGGCTCAGCCTGTGGTGGCTGCACCAGTGGTGGCAACCTCAGGGCCCAGAATCTCCCTGCCTCCTCGGAGGGAGTCTTCCTTTGTGCCCATCGATAGGACCCCCGTGAAACCCTCCGTGGGGAAGAAGAAGGGGGGGCAGGGCGTCGTCGTAGAGTCGGCCTCAACCTCAGAAGAGGAGCTGATCGAGGTCTTAAGCCACGGCCTAGGCGTGGAAGAAGGCCAGCCCGTCGGAATGGACCCCGACGCAGGTGACGACGACGACATCGTCGAGGATACCGACGGGGCCCCTGCTCGCCCGTCGGATTCCCCTCTGCCAGCGCCGCAAGACAACTCGGCGGCCATTTTGTTGGCCATACAGTCCTTATGCTCCGAGATAAGGACGAGGCTACCGTTACCGACGGAGGAACCTCTCCCGTCGGGGGATCCAGAACCGGGACCTTCTGGTGTTCCCCCTACCAAGAAAAGAAGGATCCATCCACCACCTCCTTTTCAACCGTCGCGCCCCTTCCAGCCCTCCTCCCCGTCCACCCGAGGGGATGATACGGGGACTGACACGGCAGCGACGGGTATGGACGACGAGGCATACGACGAGGATTTTCCGTCGTCGCCTCCCACCAGGGCCTCTCCGCCCGACGAGATCGGATCTTTCCACTCCATGATCTCCAGGGCTTCCGAGCTTTTCCAACTCTGCCCTGAGGAGAAGAAAAAGGAAGGCTTCCTTTATCAGCGGCGCGAGGCCAAGAGGAAGACGGTCCTCGCAGTGCCTCTGTTGGACGACATTTGGGATGAGGGCCTTTCCCTCCTCAAGAACCCTTCCACGACGCCAGCTAGAAGAGACCGGTACGAGAAAAAGTACCGGGTCCCGGACACGGCCCCCCTATGCCTCCGGGCGCAGCCTACCCCGGACTCCGTCGTCTCCGCGGCAGCCAGGAAGAAAGCGGGGGGGGTGCGGCCTCCACATCGACTTCCCCGCCGGACGGCGAGGGAAAGAAATTGGATACTATGGGGCGTAGAGTCATCTCGTCGGCAGCGACGACGATTAAAGCGGCCAACGCCTTGGCTATCGTGGCCCGCTACGACAGGGAGCTCTGGTACAAGATGGCTCCCCTGCTGGATTTTCTGCCGGACGACAAGAGGGCGTAGGCCCTTGAGATCCTGCAGGAAGGTGAGGTGGCCTCGGACCACGCCATCACCGTGGCGACGGACATCGCCGACACTGGATTCCGCCAGCTGGGCAACGGTGTTTGCCTTCGACGTCGTGGATGGCTCAAAGCTACGGACTTCCGGCAGGACGTCCAGACCAGAGTCCTGGACATGCCCTTCGACGGGAACAACCTGTTTGGGAAGACAGTGGACGATTCCCTTCAGGCCATCAAGGCGGATACTGAGACGGCCCGGGCCCTTGGAGTCCTGCAACGACGGACGCCCTTTCGGAGCGGCGGAGGCAAGGGCGCCTCCAAAGGTTCCGGCGGCGGTTTCGCTTCCTACCGTCAAGCGGCCCGCTCGTCGTCGCAAGAGGCCTACAGAGGACGAGGCAAGTCTAGCGGACCCCGCCGTCGTCGCCAAGGAGGTCAAGGCGGCAAGGCCGCGTCAAAGCAGGATTGAACCGGCCGTGGGGTCGGGCCCCCACCGAAGCACCCCGGTGGGAGGCCGGCTGGCGGGCTTCGTCAGCGTGTGGGAGTCCATCTCCACCGACCGTTGGGTGCTGGACGCCCTGGCCCGGGGCCACGCGCTCGAGTTTCAAAGAAGGTGCCCGCGCGTCCCCCCCGTGGCCAGGAAAGAACTTCACGTCCCTCAACTTCTCCTGGAGGTAAAGGCGATGCTCAGAAAGGGCGCCATCGAACTCGTCCCAAAGAGGCTTCGGGGCTCCGGAGTCTACTCGAGATACTTCCTCGTGAAGAAGAAGACGGGAGGATGGCGCCCCATCCTGGACCTGCGACGTCTGAACAAGTTCATCAAGGCGCAGAAGTTCCGGATGGTCACCCTCCAGCACGTCCTGGGTCAGCTGGAGGAAGGAGACTTCCTATCGTCGTTGGATTTGGAGGATGCCTACTTCCACATTCCCATCCTAAAGGGGCACCGCAAATTCCTCAGATTCGTGGTCCAAGGGCGTCATTACCAGTTCAAAGCCCTTCCCTTCGGACTACGGTCGGCACCCAGGGTATTCACCAAGTGCCTTGCACCGGTGGCGGCGCAGCTGCGCCGCGAGGGGATCCACGTCTACCCCTACCTGGACGACTGGCTCATCCGCGCCAAGACGAGGGAGCTCGCCGTGGTCCACACGGCAAGGACCGTCCAACTCCTCACGGACCTGGGATTCTCCGTGAACTACGCCAAATCCCACCTGGTGCCCGCGCAAGTCGCACTGTTTCTGGGAGCGAGGCTCGACACAGTGTCCCTTCTGGCCTCCCCGTCGGAGGAGAGGACCAGGACCATCTTGGGCAAGGTGCAACGGATGTTGGTGGCCGACGCGGCCAAAGTGAGGTCCATCAAGTCCCTCCTCGGGATGATGTCTTCCTGCATCTACCTCATTCCCATGTGCAGGCTCCGGATGCGCCCGTTGCAAGAATTCCTGGATGCGCGCTGGATCCAGACGACGGGCAGCTTCGAGGAAAGGATCAAGCTCGACGAGAGTTTCCGACGAGCGATACGGTGGTGGGGCACCCGCGCGCATCTGACGGCGGGCATGGACTTCCAGACCCCAGCCCACCAGGAGACTGTGACCACGGATGCCTCCCTGGAAGGGTGGGGAGCGCACACCGAAAATCTGCACGCAAGGGGACTCTGGCTCCCGACGGAGAAATCCCTACATATCAACGTCCTGGAGCTCCGTGCAGTGTTTTGGGCCCTCAGGTCCTTCCTTCCGTCCCTCAAGGGCAAGGTGGTGAGGATCTTCACCGACAACACCACCACCATGTTTTACATCAGGAAACAGGGCGGAACCAGGTCCCCAGCGCTGTCCAAGGAGGCGCAGGACCTGTGGCATTGGGCCGTCGCCCAAGGGATTTTTCTGGTGCCGTTTCATCTGGCAGGGATAAAAAACACCATCGCCGACTCACTCAGCAGGGAGCTGCGCTCGTGCCACGAGTGGGAACTACGGCAGGATCTGGTGGATCGCCTCTTCCGACGGTGGGGCACACCCCAGATCGACCTGTTCGCGACGGCGACGAACACCAAGTGCCGGAGGTTCGCCAGCAGGTTTCCCCAGACGAGGAGCATGGGCGATGCTTTCTCGTTCCCCTGGGAGGGCCTGTTCCTCTACGCGTTCCCTCCCTTGCCTCTGCTAATCCGGCTCGTCAACCAGCTCAAGAGGTCACGGTGCAGGATGATCCTCGTCGCACCTGCGTGGCCGAGGCAGATATGGTTCCCGGACCTTCTGGACTTGTCAGCGTCCCCGCCGATCAAGCTGCCGGCGGACGCGGATCTACTCTCCAGGGAAGGAGGCGCCATCCTCCACCACGACCCGAAGTCGCTGAACTTGCAGGCCTGGCTCCTGCAGCACTAGAGTTTGGAGGATACGACATACCGGCCGATTGCAGAGAGGTTCTTGCAAAGGCCAGGGCGTCCTCGACTCTTAAATGCTACGGACACAAATGGAAGAGGTTCTCTGTCTGGTGCCACGCACAGAAGATTAACCCTCTACGGATTACGGCTCCCCAAGTACTGCCGTACCTGCTGACGCTGGCCAAAGCTGGTCTGGCACATGCGTCCATCAAGATTCATCTTGCTGCGATCTCCCGATACACCAGAACCACGGGCCGGACGTCCTTGTGGTCTCATCGTCTGGTGAAAGAGTTCATGAAGGGACTGTTCAGATCGTTGCCGCCGGTGAAGGCTCCGGCCCCGGCGTGGGAGCTCAACGTGGTGCTGAGCAAGCTCATGGGACCTCCGTTCGAGCCTCTGCACTCGGCCCCGTTGAAGTTTCTATCGTGGAAAACAGCTTTTCTTGTGGCCATCACCTCCGCACGATGAGTGGGAGAGATCCAGGCCCTTTCCTGCAAGGCCCCGTACTTGACTTTCCACGACACGAGGGTAGTGCTCAGGACGCACCCCTCCTTCATGCCCAAGGTACCGTCGGACTTCCATCTCAACGAACCCTTGGTGTTACCTGTGTTCTTCCCGTCGCCTTCGTCGCCGGCTGAGAGGACTTTGCACTCGCTGGATGTAGCTAGAGCGCTGAAGTTCTACGTGGACCGCACGAAGGGTTTTCGGAAGACGTCACAACTCTTTGTGAACTTTGGACCTGTCAATCAGGGGAAGGCTCTCTCGAAGGCTTCCATCTCCAGATGGCTCTCCGGCTGTATCATGTGCTGTCACCGGTTGGCAAACCGACCGCTGCCTGGCCGTCCGAGAGCCCATTCCACCAGAGCGATCGCAGCTACCACGGCGTTCCTATCTGGTGTGCCCCTGCTGGACATATGCAGGGCTGCTACGTGGAGGTCGACGCACACCTTCACGAAATTCTACTGCGTCGACCGGGATTCCAGGGAGGAGTCCAGGGTCGGCCAAGCAGTGCTGCGCAACCTGTTCGCCTGAGGTGAGCCTGGTGAGGAGGTAAGATGCTTAATGTTGAGTTGATGTGATGCTTAATGTTGAGCCTTTGCCACCTCCCGTGGTTGTGCATGTGTGTACTGCTATGTATTCTTTATTCATGAGCATGTGAATCCATGCCAGACCCCATGCTGGAGAAGGAACAAGTTACTTACCTGTAACTGTTGTTCTCCAGCATGGGTCTGGCATGGATTCACATGCGAACCCTCCCGCCTACCCCTCTGCGGCTCTTCACTTGGTCATACTGCCACTTCACGTGCTTCCAAATCTGAAGATGGCTGCCAGAGGCGGTGCTTAGGTAGAGGGCAGTCATTGGCTGTGGTCAGTATGACGCAGAGACCAGTGATTGGTTATTACTACGAAAGACAGATCAGAAACGAAACTGATACTGGTTTTTTCTTTACCGAGGATTCCCAGCCTGACGACGGGGAATATTCATGAGCATGTGAATCCATGCCAGACCCATGCTGGAGAACAACAGTTACAGGTAAGTAACTTGTTCCTTATGTAATGCCTTGCCCTCTCCGGTCCATTTGCTGGACCAACCTATGGCTTTTAGGAAAAAATGACATTTTTCCAAGGTATGTGCTAGTGTTGGTCAGCGTGTAAATTGTAATGGTATGCCCTATAATACTCTATACCTTGATGCCCCTGCAGAAGCGAAATGATGCGCGTTACCAATCCTGTACATACATACGTTTCATATGAGAAGAATGAATTTGCCGCAACACTCTTATCTCATTAATCTCAGCCCTAACTTGACTCTTATGTATTCCACAGGCAAACTGCTAGGCATATCGAGCAGTCGTTCAACATTTGCCCTCTGGTCTGTGAAGGGCCTCAATGTGATTTTGATGATCAGATCCCTGCCATACAAAATGCCTGAGTTAATTTAACGCTGTAAATTTCGATTAGGGTTCGCAGACTGTAACCTAGATATTGTCTAAGTTGACTTTTCAACTGTTTGTGGTGTTATTCCTAAAGTCCACTTGCGGTAAGACTTCATAAAAGTATCCTTTGGCATACAGGTACCCAATTCTTAGCATAAGTCTATACTGCCCAAAGGATCTTGATAGAATGACAGAGTGGCCGGGCATATCATAGGAGGAAGTTGTGAACTGTAGGTAAATACACCGAACCCAGTAATTACAATAGTCCAAAGAAACACTTGAATATAAATTGTTCTTTTAAAATATACATTTATTATATTTCCACAAGTAAGGTAGATCTACTTAATTCACTTAACCAGCACACAGGAATTTGTTTATACTTTTCAAAGGCCATTGCTTCAATGGTAGTTGCTTTACAATTCTACGCCAACACTGGAGGCGAGCATTATGTTTCAACTTCTTTACTGTTACACTTGAGCATTTTCAACAGAAAACAAAACTTTCCAACTTAATTTTAATTTTTTTTTAACTAAATGTCCCTTTATTTTAGTCAATTCCTATAGTTCACCCCATTTCCTGGGTGTAGTCCTCTTAGCCACTTCCTTTACCATGCTCCACCTTTTCTTTGCTGCTCTTTAGCACAGATAAGTGGTTTTTAATATTTCTGCAGAGCTGTGAGAAGTTTTATACTGATTGCTAGCGTTTTCATAGCGGTTTTGAGTTGGGCGTGCAAGATATAGCGCGCTAGATGAGGCTAGTACGTTTTCCACAGCTAATGGTGGACTCAATCGTTTATTTAATTGGATGTGATTTGTAGTGTAATGCCCTTTTTGTGCTCGCTCTACACAAAACTAATCTCAACAGTAATGCTCGGGCAAACTTAACTCCAAAACACAGAGCGCATCCCGGGCAGCATTATCTGCATACCCGGGGACCTGCGCGGCTGCTCTTTCGGAGCAAAGATCAGAGCCCCCTCCCTTGGGAGGGAGGAGCAGATGCACAACGCGTCACATGTGTGACATGGCGGCAGCCTCTTTCATTGTGGATTTACACCACAGGAACAGGAGTTCTTTTTTCAAGTTCTGTTATGTTCACTTTGCACGCAAATGAAAGACATAAACATTAATGGCAGAGCAACAGCGGAGCCCGATACCAATCCGATGGTTGGATCCCGAGATCTGACAGACCGCTCAGAGCTCTGAAGCAAAGAATTCAAGAAACAGGCCTTGGACTGGCAGAAGCCTGAAAGACCCGCCTTATCTATAGAAGATCAGGTTATAACAGGAAGTTGAAGCTATTTGGCTGGGGTGTGCCGTTCAAGCTATCACTGAACTAACCTCGGTGGAAGTGCAGATCAGCCTGCTAGAGTACAGGTACAGGCACTCCGCACCGAATAATAGCCCTCCGGCCTCCAACATGTCAGAATACGAGTGGAACAAGCAGGGAGTGATTTGGCGCTTGTTTTTAAAAAGGTCCTTGGGGATTCATTAGTGGTAGAGATAGCAGGAGTGAGGTCTATACAAGAGAGGCTAGCTACCCTAGAATCTATACTGGGGCAGAAAGATTAAAGCACCCATTGTCCTAAAGAGCATGCCCGCAAAGGCCTCCACCTTGGGAAAGAGCCTTCAGGGGAGTAACGTGGCCCGGAAGAAAAATCCTCTTCTACTCCCACGGTCCCAAGTCAAGGGGTAGATCATCAACTCCAGAGGCAGCTGACCCCTTTTGGGAAGCAAAAGTCAGCCTTCCTCCCAAGGGCAGCTTTGCTGAGCCTCCCTAGCCCCCCCTCCCAGGGGAAGACTATCTGGGCAACATAGATGAGGACTATAGCGAGGAATTGCTTGAGAAATCTGTATCCTTCCAGGATGATGAGACCAACCAGCAGCCAGTTCCCGGGGGGGCAAGAAGTCCGAAAAGAGAAACATATGGAGATGCAAGACCTGGAAATGTTCCCCTAGGTCTTCAGACTGGCAGCCCTCGCTGAGACAGGAAACCCTGGGACAAGGAGCCAGAGCCTGCTTGAGCAGAATGCTCGCGCCCAGACCTTGCAGGAAAAGTGGCTGAAGTACCCGAGCTTGACCCTAAGATGCTGACCTTTGTCACCAGCGCATTAAAGGCCCTCCGGAAAGACATGGGCAGGTTTTGGAAAAGCTGCCAAGAAAAGCTACTAGACCTCTCCGGTCCATGGATCTGGCAGAGCGTATTAGAGACACCGGAGAGGAAGTGTAGGTAGAGACCCTGGCAGAGTGCACAAGATCTTTTATTTGCTGAGGCTTTTGTCAATGAGATGGGGCGGTTTGTGGGCACATATGATGTGGCATTTATAACTCGCCTATACACAAGTGTTTGAAGGCGCAACGAGGCAAGGGAGGGGAACAAAAGGAAGATGGACAACGATCCTACTAGGGCAGGTGTCATTCAGATCGTGCAAGTCCGTGGGAAGGGGGCAGGGACAGTGCAGTACATGGGAGAAGATCACAATAAGTAACGGCCATCAAGTGGCAAGTGCATGGGTAAGTGCAGACATCAGGTGTCAAGGGCTGGTAGGGGGACTGTAGGGATACAGAAACAGTCCCCAAGTGCAGGGATGGCCAGGTGGGCAGTGCAGTTCTGGGTTACAGCCAGGAGGTCAGCAGAGAAGAGGAGAAAATGCAAAATCAAAGAAAGAGGTTTTGGGGTGCTTCTGGAACCAGAGATGGTTCTCCTCAATTATAAGGGAGGCAGGGAGGCTGTTACAGAGGGAGGTGCCAGCCGAAGAAAAAGATCTACCACCAAATCGTTTTTTATATCTCCCAGGAGAAAGCGCAAATCCCCATAAGGATTTTTCCAAGCAAGGTTTTTGCCAGGACCGGCTGCTACCGGGGTTGAGTGGCTGATCGCTTTTCGTTTTCACGCAGACCCCAGCTGGGCAGGACCTGCTACTGGGAGTCGAGACAACCAGACTCCTTGTTCCCTTCCAGTGGAAGGAGCGTGAAGTTTGTAGAGGAAGAGGACCCAGCCACTCTTAGGCGCTGAGCTCGGGGTAGAGTCTCACAATGCTTATCCTCTAGTGGGAGGGGGAACATTACAATGTTGGCGCAGCTGGCAAGTGCTGTCCAGCGACACATGGATGCTGCAAACAGCTTGTGGTTTCCACCTAGAGTTCATTTAACCCCTGTCCCAAACAAAAACTGAGAACTATGATCAAATCTCGGGCAGAGGAGGAACTTCCCCCCCCATACCGAACTTGCGCATCTCATGCAGAAAGGAGCGATGGAGCGCAGTGGCGCGCCGGACCCTATGTTCGTCAGCAATATGTTTCTAGTTCGCCGAAAGTTCGTCAGGTGAGAAACCGGCGCTCAATGGTTTGGTGATAGGCTCGTCAAGATGGCAGGCATGCACCAGCTAATAGATACCCTCAGGACGGATGACTGGCTGTCCAGAATAGACTTAAAGGCTGCCTACCTGACCGTGTCACTAGCGCTGGGATTCCAACCTTTTCTTGCGTTTTGGTGGGAAGCGCAATTCTCACAATTCAAAATGCTGCAGTTTGGGCGTTCACCAAGTTGATGAGGCCAGTACCAGCGGCCATTGGGGTGAAAGGAATTTGTATAATGATTTATCTAAACATCATCCTTCTGATGGCAGGCAACAAAGAATTTCTGACATGTCATATAGAGTGGGTGAAAAACTTCCTGATGTCTTTAAGCTTTCTGATAAACAGAGGAAAATTAAATATGGCCCCTGCCAAGAGGATAGACTTTCTTGGTTTTGTGATGGACACGAAGAGGGCAATGCTGGAGAGTCTAGCAAAGAAGATCAGAGATATCAATAGGGAACACTGAGCCTGTCTGGAAAAGAAATTCCTTTCACTACTTTCGCTCACGAGGGTAGGTAGTGGGGCTTCTGGCCATCCCCAGGACATCTGCACTACAGGGCCCTGCAGAGATGGAAGATCAATTAAAAAAACATGAACAAGTCCTTTATGTCGACCCCAATTAGTCCATTCGCACTCTCCCTGCCACACTCCGCTCAGCCAGCCTATCACTATAATGCCCTCTACGCCTCCCCACATATACCCAGCACACTTCACTCAGCGCCCGGCATTAAATTCACATGCCGCAGCACCAGACCATAACCTCACACACGCTCGGCCACCTAGCCTAGCCACCAGACTCCACAATCTCAGAAATCAATCACTTCCTAGGATTTACCTCTCACCCACACCCATCACGACTAAAAACACCAGATTAGGCCCCCGCACTGCACCACTACCCCACATTAAAAAGATGAGCAAAGGCACTGCCCCTCTCCCCCACCACCCCAACCTGCCTCAACACTTCCTTGCACTAAGCCCCTCAGTACCACACACCACAACAAGAACACTTCACCCCATACTAGTACAAACAAAAACATCAAAGGCACACAACACCCCCATCTTAAGTGTGCACTACTGAACGTACGCTCCCTACATGCCCTCGAGATAAATGATCTACTATCCTCACTTAATCTGGCCTTACTATGCATCACCGAATCCTGGCTCATTGATGCCTCCTGCCCAGCCATCGCACTAGCCCTACCTACAGGCTACACCGTCCTTAGGCAAGATAGATGTGATAAGATTGGAGGGGGAGTCACCCTTAGCCACAAAGACTCACTGTCCATTAGACTACAAGACCATAGAACATGGGGTGGTAATGCTGATATCCTATCAGCCAAGCTTACGCTCTCCCCCAATAATCTAATCATATCCACATCCTATACAGACCTTCCGGACTCCCAACTGACTTCCAAGAGCACCTCTCCCATCGGCTCAGCAACATTAAAAAATCCTCAAATACTTCTATTAGGAGACTTAAATTTAGGATACAACGATCCTAAGGATAAATCCGCCACAACCCTAGCTAAAGAACTCGCAGACTTAGGTTTCTCCCAAGGAGTCCTCACCCCCACTCGCTCCAAAGGCAGCACCCTTGACTGGGTCATGGATCACAACTGTGCATCCAACATTACCTCAAACGCCGCCCTTCCATGGACGGACCACACGTGCATCGAATACCTCATCCCCACCTACCCCAACCCTAAGACTCTCACCCACGCACCACCTGCCACAATAAGAAGTTCTAAAAAAACTCAACGCAGACAACTTGCGTCCCCACCTTTTTAAAAGCCCTTGCCTAGCACCACCTTTCTCTCAGGACCCAAATATACTATCAGCTATCTTCAATGATACTCTCACCAATGCCATAAACTCTATAGCCCCACTTGAAAGCAAGAAGGAAAAAATAATAATTTCACTACAACTCTTGATTTCCAGAAGAACTCCAAAACCTCTGAGCTCAAAAGCGCCAGTCGCTTAAAAGCTGGCAAACGGATCTGAGTGACCTAAATAAGAGCCTCTTCAAACAAATAGCCCTCCAATATAAAAAAGCCATCTTAGCAGCAAAATCCAACTCCTTCAATGATAGGATTTCAAAGGCCAATTCCCAAGCTAAAGAACTATTCGCAATCTTTAATGAATCAGTCACTCCTCTGCCTACCGCTGATGAGATTACTAAAGACAAAGCCTGATGTGCTAGCATTCAGTCCGCCATGCTCAACAAAATAAAACTCCTCCAGAACAAAATCCAAAACCACTGCAAAGCCCTCAAAAAACAAAAAACCACAACCACCCTACACAAGACAAGCGTAGTAATTTCAATCACGCTCAATTCTCTTTCAGAGACTTCACTGAACCTGAGGTCCTTAATCTGATCAAAAACCTCAAACCATTTGCCCCCCCCCCCAAAATCATCAAGGAATGTGCTAATGACCTAGCACCCCTGATTACTGCCTTCATTTAATGCCTCTTTCCAAACAGGAACTGTCCCAAACAATCTCAAGGAAGCCTGGGTGTGGCCACTTCTAAAAAAGGCCACACTTGACCCAGCGCAACCCAACAACTACAGACCAATAACAGTCCAGTTCCTCCTAAAAATCCTGGACAAAGCAGCTCACATCCAGATCCAATCATACATAGAAGCTAACTCCATACTAGGCAAAAGACAATCTGGCTTCCGTGTCGGGCATGGAACAGAATCCGCCTTATTAGACCTAAAAAAAATCAAATCTCACAGATCATGTCGATCTATCCGCTGCTTTTGACCTGGTAGATCACCAAACACTCACCACCCACCTCACCCATGCAGCCCATTTCTGTAATCAAGCAGCATCCTGGATCACTTCCTTCCTTGAAGGAAGAGCCATGAACGTCTACTCTGACACAGCAAATGCAGATCCTACCACTATAAACTGTGGTGTCCCCCAAGGATCTTGTACAGCTCCCACCCTCTATAACCTCTTCACAAAACCCCTCTTCGACCTACTTGACTCCATGGGTGTTGCATATACAAACTATGCAGACGACACTCAAGTACTTATACCCCTATCTGGACTCTATCACCAAGACGCCACGGCCCTTCACAACATCTATGCCACTATCCAAGCTTGGATAGCAATCAATGGCCTCTGTCTTAACGGGTAGAAGACTGAAATTCTCATCCTGGGCCAGACAAACACATTATCAAAACTAAGCCCCCAATACAACAACTTCAATGTAGACCACTCCACCATCTCCGTATCATCCTCTGTCAAGACTCTAGGTGTTCACATTGACGCAAATCTATCGATGAACAAACAAGTCAGCGCCTTAGCCTCTGCATCAGCTTTCAGCACCAAACTCATCAATGCCATTAAACCATACCTAGCCACCCCCAACCGCTTGGCCATAGCTAGAGCAACTGTAGGAGCCAAGCTCGATTATTGCAACACCCTCCTAGCTGGCACCTCCGCCAAGAACATTCATAGACTGCAAACCACACAAAACAATGCCCTCAGAGCCGCTATGAGCATTCCTAGAAGAGACCATATATCCCACACCAGACGTGAAGCACGGTGGGTCCAGGTCAAAGACAGTATTACTCGGAAAATCCTCACCATCACTCACAGTATATCAACAAAACCGCCCCAGCATACCTATCTGAAGCAATATCGAGGACCACATCCACTCAACCCACCAGAGCTCAGTACACCAACCAGCTACACGTACCATGCATAAAGGGAGCCACAGCTGGAGGTCTAGGCTTCTCCTATATTGCACCAAAACTCTGGAACTCACTTCCTGCCACCCTTAGAGCTGAAACTTCCATCTGTCTTCAGCAACAACCTCAAGGCCACTCTCCTCAATTAGCAAGTGGAGGACTGCCTCCTCCACTTTTGCCATGTATATTGTAATATAACACAGATGTAATATAACTATTTTGTAACCTGTATTTCTGATGTTTGTTAATCTGCTTAGAATCACATGCTGTGCATAGGTCCGACATCCAGTGGTCACTGCGGAGTATTGCATTTTGTTTTTCGTAGTCGAAAAGGGGACGTCGACAAGGCGTGTCTGTAACACTATCCCTATAGTGACGTGCGTTGTACCCACAATCCCTCACGCGTCGAGGTCCCTCAGATTGTTTTTTTCCGCCCAGCTTATGGTCGCCTTACGCTGAGCTCCTAGAGAGACATTGCTAAACAATTACTACGGACCTCGGTCCTTAATATATACTTATTGTTAAAGATCCCTCCCCTCGACGTTAGCTGTGAAGCTGTTTCTCCACCGAGCAAGTTTTCGACGGAGGAGAAGAGACGGAGGAGATCCTTCGGCGCTGCCGAACACGTGGCCAGGCCTCGCCGGCCAACATACAGTAGGGAGAGTGGGGGTTTCAAACTTTTACCTTCTCGTCGAGAATGTCTTTCTTTCTCCCCTATCTTTCCCTTGGGGTTGTTATCACCAGTTTTCATTGCCTCAGCTATGGAGAGGACACCTTTTAAATTTTGCCCACGCTGTAGGGGCAAATACACTTGGAAGGACAAACACAAGCTCTGTAATCGTTGCTTGCCCCTCGATCATAAGGAGGACAGCTGCGCGGCCTGTAAGCTCTTGAAACCAAGAACTCTTAAAGAACGGAAAGTTAAGAGGTGGGCGGACTACGCTATGTCGAAGTCAATTTCCTCACCCGCCGCCGCTGTTACAGAAAGTGACGAGGAGGGTGATAACTCGACGTCCGTTACGGAAGTCATTAACCCCCAGAAGGAGCGCTCGCGCTCCTCGACGTCCGTCCCCGACGGGCTCGGCTCACGCCCTGCTTATGGGGATGAACACCCCGGCGACAAGGACGCACACAGACCCCATAGGCCTAAGCACACAACCCACGGCTCTTCTTCGTCCAGGACGAAGGATCCACCAGCGCCGAAGGGGACGCAGGGCACTCCGGCGTCGACCTCAGACCGCAAGGGTCTCAAGCCCCACCCGCAAACGCAGCCGCGACCAGCGATTGGGCTTTCATCTAATACGGGCGCTACCTCAAAAACCTCCGCCGTAACGCTCCATAGAGCGGCCGTCGAAAAACAACGCGCAACGCAGGCAACGCCGAATCCAGAACCCTCGACTGACGAACTCGTCGTCGAGAGTCTGGCGAGAATTGTTTCCGAGGACAAACGTAAGCGGACGACGAAACAGACGTCGAATACCGCACCGAAGGAAATAGAAACGCCGAAAAAGCACAAGAGTAGCCAGGAACTGCCCAATCCATCTAAATGCACTTCTGAACTACCGAAGGGCTTTTCTGAGGGCGACGGAAACCTTTCGTCGACGTTGTGGGAGCGTTCGAAGCGTTTTGACGATGAAAACACTGATTTCCCACTATTCAGGGGTTCCCCATGAGACCCTGGAAAGACTCCATTCTTGTATGGAAAAGATGGAGAGGTTCTTGGGTAGCCAAAACCCACCCACACCCAAAAGACAAAGAGAATGGACCCAGGATGACCCTAGGGTCAAGATTCCTAGGCTGTTTCCCCCTTCTATAGATGCAGATGCATATGACCTCACTGAAGAGGAACAATACCTCCAGGAAGATGAGTGTTTAGGTGGAGAGGGAGAACATGAGGAGGAGAAGTTTGAGGAAGACCCTTACACTAGCGCAGGAGCTTTTGAGGAAGATACAGCTACCTCACAGCCCTGGCACTCCCCATCACTGCAGCCTTGGCAATCCCCATCAGTGCACTCAGACCCTGATGTCTTTCACCCTTCTCCTCCCAAGGACTCACCTATTGGGAACACCTCCCCCATAGATGACCAGCCTTCACTTAATGCACTATTGCGCAAGGCACCAGCGCACTTTGAAATAGACACAGGGGAGACTCTTCCGGACATAGACTTTGTAGAAAAAGTTATTAAAGAAAAAGCCCCGGTCAGCCAGTCCATTCCGCTCCTGGCTTCTATAAAGAGAAGAATAACTCCTTCCCTTTCCAATCCGGCCTTAGTCAGAGGGGTCAACCCTCGGATAGAAAAGCTCTTCAGCCCTTCGTCTTCTGACCCTTTGTACATCAGGGGACATTCTATTCCGGACTCTCTGGTAGTGACAAACACAAGAAAGAGAGCGGGGGTACCACTATCTACTAGTGAGGCACCACCTGACAAAGAGGGCAAGAAGCTCTATGCACTTGGGAAGAGAATCACGACCTCCGCCGCCTTCTCAACCAGGATCGCGAATAACCATTCCCTACTAGCTAGCTACGCAGATGCACAGTGGAGCAAACTGCGCAGCGAAGCAGAGGACGCACCAGAACCCCTGCGTTCACGCCTGTTGGCTACTATATCAGAGGGAACTCTTGTAAACCAGGGCATCGTAAAGAACTCCTTAGATGCCGCAGAGACAGCTGGCCGCTCCCTGGTTCAGGGAATACTTCTCAAACGCCATGTCTGGCTGCGCAATTCGGGATTTAAGCCAGAAACTCAGGCTTCCCTAATAAATAAGCCCATAGAGCAAACACATCTGTTTGGGAAAGCAGTTGATGAGGCACTAGAACATGCGAAGAAGGAGTTTGATACCATCAAGACTCTTGACCAAATTTCTAGGCCACCTAACAGACGCAGCTATGGCAATAGACGCTCCTTTCGTGGCCAACGCCAGCAGCAAAGCCAACAACAATTTTACTCTGCTACCAACTGGCCCGCTAACCAGAACACCCAGTTCAGTCAAAGAGGCCAACGGCGTGGCAAAGGAAGAGGGCGCGGCTCCAGTCCAAAAGGCCCCACGCCCAATACCAACAAATGACCCAAAGATTCGGGTCCCCTCCCGCCGGTCGGGGGCCGGCTAACATCGTTCCTTTCAGCATGGGAGGGAATAACGTCAGACCGCTGGGTATTATCCACCATAGCCCACGGATACTGCATCGAATTCAACGGTTCCCCGAAATACAGACCCCCACGGAACCGACGCATGACACCGGAACACCTCACCATTCTTCTTCAAGAAGTAGAAGAGCTACTGAAAAAAGAAGCTATAGAAGCTGTTCCCCTATCTCAGGTAACAGAAGGTATTTATTCAGTGTACTTCCTTGTACCCAAAAAGGACTTAACCATGCGCCCTGTATTAGATCTGCGCCCAGCGAACAACTTTGTCAAACCCCAAAATTTCGTATGGTGACCCTGCAGGAAGTAATCCCACTTATCACAGGGGGATTACATGACAACACTAGACATGAAAGATGCATACTTTCATATTTTAATGTTGCCAGCGCACAGAAAATACCTTAGGTTCAAGATAGAGAACAAACACTATCAGTTCAGAGTACTACCCTTCGGGATAGCATCCGCACCAAGGGTATTTACGAAGGTACTGGCAGTGGCAGCGGCCCACCTGCGCAGATTATCCATCCCGGTTTACCCGTACCTCGACGACTGGCTCATAACAGGGGATTCTTACGAAACATGCTTCTCCAATACCCAAAGGACCGTAGACCTTTTGTCCCAACTGGGCTTCTCCGTCAACGAAAAGAAGTCCAGCTTAGACCCCAGCCAAATCAAACAATTCCTAGGGGCTCTAATTCGAACAAAGGACGGCCTCGTCTTCCCCTCCAACGAGAGGGTCCAAAACATGCTGTTTCAGATCCCCCAATATGTGGCAGGTCGAGAGGTGACGGTACGCAAAGCAATGCGCTTGCTAGGGATGATGGCGTCATGTATTTATTTGGTACCTCACGCGCGCCTGCGCATGCGCCCAATGCAAGAGTGGCTCTACAGCCAGTGGTGTCAGGCCAGCGGACAATGGGACGATCTGGTGGTGGTCTCGCAGGCCTTGGTTCTCTCGCTACGGTGGTGGACAAAGGAAAACCTGTTATTAGGGAAAACTTTTGCCACACCCGCAGTGGAAGCCACTCTAACCACAGACGCATCCCTTACAGGATGGGGGGCTCACCTATCCCATCAGACTGCTCACGGAGTGTGGACTCCGAGCTTAGCATCCAAGCATATAAACCTGCTGGAACTATTAGCAGTGTTCAAAGCACTGAAAGCCTTTCAGGAACACTTACAAGGAATGACAGTGATGGTCCTCACAGACAGCACCACAGCCATGCACTATCTCAACAAACAAGGGGGCACTCACTCTCCAGGACTGTCCAAGCTGTCCCAGAATATATGGAAGTGGGCTCTCAAACACACCATGTTCCTACTATCACAACATGTACCAGGGGAACTCAATCTGCTAGCAGACAAACTCAGCAGAGACTTCCCCCTACCCAAAGAGTACGAATGGCAATTACACGAAGACATCGTCTTAGACGTCTTCACGCAATGGGGTTTCCCGGAAATAGACCTGTTTGCAACCCTGGAGAACTCACAATGCCAAAGTTACGCCTCCAGGTACCCCCAGAACCAGTCCAAGGGGAACGGTCTGTTGATTCAATGGTCAGGGAAATTTGTTTACGCCTTTCCCCCGACTCCCCTCCTCAACAAAGTGGTGCACAAGATGCACCAGGAGCAGGTTACCATGATACTAGTAGCCCCAATGTGGGCCCGGCAGCCATGGTTCGCTCACTTGATGGAGATGTCCCTATCTCCCCCAATGAAACTTCCCTGCCCGTACAACATGCTGTCACAAGACAAGGGCAGGACTCTGCATCCATGCCCTCAGACCATGAACTTAGCAGCCTGGCTCCTGAGATCATAGAATTTGGACATTTACATCTCCCTCAGAGATGTATGGACATCCTCAGGGAAGCCAGAAAACCTAATACTCGCCACTGCTATTCTAGCAAGTGGAAAAGATTTGTCATCTGGTGTAGAAGTAAGAACATCAACCCGGTGGACTGCTCTGCCACTAACATTATTCTGTACTTGACCCATTTACTGGATTCAGGTCTAGTGTTTAATTCCATTAAAGTCCACCTAGCGGCACTTTCTGCATACACCACTTCCCAACTTAAAGTGTCGTGGTGGAAGATACCAGTTATCAAGGCCTTTATGGAAGGGGTAAAGAGAATACACCCCCCGATAGCTAACCCAGCTCCCGGATGGGACTTAAACGTGGTACTTTCTAGACTCATGGGCACTCCTTTCGAACCCATGCACAAGGCAACTCTTAAATACCTCACTCTTAAGACTGCTTTCCTAATAGCTATCACCTCCATTAGGAGAGTAAGTGAACTACAGGCTCTTTCTGTACTAGACCCCTTCGTATCAGTTCACAAGGATAAGGTGGTTCTTCGCACACACCCAAGGTTTGCGCCAAAATTCATCTCGAAATTTCATGTAAACCAATCTATAGAACTACCAACGTTCTTTCAAAACCCTTCCAGCTTGGGAGAAAAAAGTCTGCATACACTAGATGTACGCAGAGCTGTCATGTTCTACATGGAAAGAACCAGATCACTGAGGAAAACTAATCAGTTCTTTGTCTCGGTGGCAGCAGGAAGAGAAGGAGATGCCGTCTCTAAGTCCACTATATCTAGATGGATTGTACAATGCATCACTCTCTGTTACACTCTTGCTAAGAGAGAACTACCCTTCAAGCCAAGAGCACATTCCACTCGAGGCACGGGGGCTTCCATAGCATTCATTGCAAATGTTCCCCTTGAGTCCATCTGCAAAGCGGCTACCTGGAGTTCTGTGCACACCTTTACAAAACACTACTGTCTAGATGCACACTCTAGATCTGACTCCCAGGTGGGGCAGGCAGTATTAAGACATCTTTTCTCTACTGTTCCTTCTCATAACCCACCGCCAACTCCGGGTACTGCTCGCTAGTCTATGCACAGCATGTGATTCTAAGCAGATTAACAAACATCAGAAGTCAATGCATTACTTACCGTAAAAGCATTTCTGATGGTTGTATCTGCTTAGATTCACATGCGCCCGCCCTTCCTCCCCGCTCGGATGGAAGGAACATAGACATCCTCTACTATATTTCTCTCTTTTCTGTACTCACTCACGTCTAGAAGGCTCCCTCAGGGCAGAAAAATACAAACAGAGGGACCTCGACGCGTGAGGGATTGTGGGTACAACGCACGTCACTATAGGGATAGTGTTACAGACACGCCTTGTCGACGTCCCCTTTTCGACTACGAAAAACAAAATGCAATACTCCGCAGTGACCACTGGATGTCGGACCTATGCACAGCATGTGAATCTAAGCAGATACAACCATCAGAAATGCTTTTACGGTAAGTAATGCATTGTCATATACTGCTAATGACTATATAACTATATTGCAACCTGTATGTATGTATGTATGTATATGTATGTATATATATATTTATATATTATTAATGACCATGTAACTAAGCTTTGTACTGTAACAAGTGCCACGATGTCCTCGGGCTGTTGTGCGCTATATAAATACGAATAAAAACAACAAAAAATGAATAAACAGAAACCCAGATATTACGCAAGGTTCTTTTAACTGCTTATTTTTTGTTGAACCTGCTCTTTATTTGCAGTGTTGTGTTTCAAAGAAAGTTGACATGGTGTGTGGCTGTCTTGTGAACCATTAGTGTGGTTCTAACTTATCGCTGCCTTTGTCAGGACGTGATGCATTTCTTTCAGTTCCAACAATGTTTGCTCTGTCTACAAGAAAACAAATGTATTGTCTAGGAGCATCGAGTGGATTCCAGTCCCCTTTTGCTGTTCTTTATTATAAAAGCCCCAGAACACTATGGAGCAGGCTACGGAATCTGGCCTCAGTCTTTCGGTCTTTGGGCTCTGCGGGCCTGCGGCCACGGCTGAAGAATCCTGAATTCTGTTTTTTGAATACTGCTTTTGGTGGGGAGCCGCTAGGAGGAAGAAGCAGTCCTCATTGACCGGAGGCAAAGAGGAGACGGCGCCCAAGTCCTTATGAGAGGCGCAGTACTGCCCCACGAGTGTTGTCATGTAAGCTGATCTAATCGATCTGTGACTCTCACACGAGCGAGGGACTGTGGGGGGGTTGCCCCTTTGAACCTGCTCGTTTTTCGGAAGCCTGGTCTTCCTGCGATTGGTATAGCCTTCTGAAGAGCACTTTAAGCTATTAGAAATAAGAACTACGGTCACTTATAAAATGTCAACAAGGTATAACCTAAGAAGCGGCCCCTTAATGGAAGACATGGGTGCCCCAGAGTGGGAGGGCTCTTTTGTTTCCAAACAAACTCTATTGGAAGATGGGGAGAGCACACAGCTGCAACAAAGAGTTACAGCAGGACGCATGGTTGTTGCACAGGCACAAATACATGTCATTGAAATCGACCAAACCCCTAAAGGCAGAGATGGGGAAGGCTGTCCCAACTGGACCATTTGATCACTGCAGGGAATAATTTCACCTTGACTGCTACAACCATAAAGGAAAAAATAAACCAACATTTCACCCGACTGAGACATAGAAGCCTGAACAATCTTTCAATAGACTCGGGGTCTTCCCAACATCTAAGATTGGAAAACAAGGGTGAGATTGGAAATAAGTCATTCACCCCCCGGATTGGACTATTCACAAGGTCTCACTCTTTCACCTACACCCTTAAATGGGGCCCTAATTCCTTCGGCTGGGCTAAATTTAACAGACGGAGCCAGACGGGAATCATTGGCATCATTACCACAACTGCAAAAAATAAAAGAAGGCATACCCCCACTTCTCCTTGGACCCCTAACCAAGATCCATGTGCAAGTGAGTCTACACTGATAGCATTGAGCTTTGTTTTGAATTCTTTGGTAAAGGTCTTCGAGAACATAAAAGGAGATGTACAGATTCGTACTGGAATGCTACTTGAAATGTAAAAAGACATAGATCAGTTTGATTCCTCAGTAGTAGGCCTCAGCAATGCAATAAATACCCTCATCTGTCCTTCTTTAACATCTTTTCTAGAACAAATGGCTATACAGAAGATGGATATATCAAACATTAAAGAGTCTTTGCGTGAGCTATGTGTAGATGGAAAAGAAACTAAATCAGTGCTTCTCCATTTTATGCAAGCAGGGGATGGAGGATACCTTGAAGCAAGATACAAAGTCATCGCCAGACAAAATAGAACCTTCTATCCCTCTTGATGAGACACCTCTTTCCAAATCGGCTTTCGAGGAATTCTGCTGTTTGGTGCACATTTGCGGAAATAGATATAAATGAGGCTTCACCCAATCGAGAACAGAAGAGTACAGGAGAGGATGATTTATGGAAGGAAAGCTTGAAGCAAATATATCGAAGGAAAAGATTAAGGAGAAAGAAAGAGCGAAAGACGTCCGAAAGGCCTCCGTTGCCAAATAAGCAGATAAAGAAAACCAAAAATATGAAGTTCAAAAAAGCGAGAAACTCTGATACAAATAGGTTCATAAAAACCTGAGTGTCTCACCAAAAATATCAAGAAATAAGAGGAGAGACTTTAAGTTCCAGCTAAAAACTGCCCGATATGCTCTCCGGACCAGATAAACTACAAAGACAAATTACAGAAGCCAAGTCTGATAGCAGAGCCAGAGGATATCACAGTGACAAAAATCACCATTGGAATCCTGACCGATCCCGCGGGTGATAGAAGTCTGGCAAGACCCTCTCCTGGAGCGGCAGCAACTGGGAAGTCGATAAAATGGGCTCCAATCTTTCTACCGAAAGCTAAACCTCAGGGAAATCATTGCTCCGTGTGGGGTCCATTTTGAAAATGGCTCAAATTCTGCAAAGGATACAAGAAGAGTGAGAATTTAGCAGACAAGACTCCTGACAACGAAACGCCTTCGAGTCAACCAAGCTCTGTCGTCTCGGATTTAGATGTTGATCGGACAACTAAAATACAAGACGATCAAGACAAGGCGATAAAGGGGATGTCGGGAAGTGAAAAGTGAATGAAGAACATACGGAAGGGAAAGCGTTGGTATATAGCCAAGATGATCTAGCACCCATCGCTGTTCTGAAACTTTGGCTCACATGCCACAAGCAGAAATTAAATCCTAGATTCTTGAATAGAGGGTCAATTCTATCAATTACTAAAAGGATACCGGAGCTCTTTTTGTTTTCATCTAGGGATATTATGTTACATTCCCGGTCCCTCATGAAGGCCAGCTAGCGGAAGTAGGGTTTGCTTCCAAAGTAGGGGCAAACGCTGTCGTGCTGGCGGCCGACTCCTTACAAAAACTAGGTTTGGTTGTCCATAAATCCCAGCCGTCCCACAAAGAGGGGGCCAAAGGTGGAATATTAAAAAGCGGTGACGATCAGGAAACAGCAGACCAGTCTAGGGTTAAGAAAGCACTCGATCAGGAAACCAAGAGGTCAGTCTGTCTTGTGGGCCATGTTGCCAGAGATAATTACCCAGGTTTGTCTGACTGACGACAAGACAAATTTCGGTTTAGGTGTGAAAAACTAAAGTTGGTTAGCTGGAACATGAAGGCATCTGGCTTTTTTCGAAATGCAAAAATACGGTCGAAGGTCTTCGGGGGAAACAATCTAATCCTTTTCCAAGAGACATGGCAGGTGAATCCCCCAGACTTGGAGGGTTTCCCAATAACACAGCCAGCAACCACTATAGGGAAAGGAAGACCTAAGAGGACTGCTGGTGGCTTGCGAATCCGCATTTTTTGAGGGGTCATTGATAGCATGCAGACGGGAGGGGATTATTGCCGGTTAAACTGGGGATACCATCTAAAGAGGGGAATAAAACACTAGTAGCCATAAATCTGTACTGGAACCCCTCGTGCGCAAAGCTCACCTACTTTTTGGACTCGCTTCAGGGGGCATACTGACTCTGATCAGGATATCATTTCCAGAGGCTGAAATCTTGGTGGCAGGTGACTTGAATTGCCAATGCGTTTCATATAGCCCCGGAGGGCCTCCACACAAATCTAAGGCAGGAAGTGTAAATGGCAGGAAATCATTGTCCTTTTTTATGGATTGGCACCTAAAGATCGCAAATGGGTCTATAGATGGAGACATTCCTGCAGCACACACATGGTCACGAGGACACACACAATCCACTTTGGATTACATCGTTTTTTCTTCTGGCTTATTTAGATCATGTGACAATTTTTGTGGGGGGGAACAGGGCAACAGGGAATCATAGTTGCCTAGAAACCTCTCTCAAATGGGTTTTTAAAAAAAAGAAATAATTAAATGGCAAGGAGAAATAGCACTAAATACCCCAAAAATTTGTTTAGTGAAATATAGAAAAGATGGCATACAACTAAACAAAGCTCTGGATCAGCTCTAAAGCGATTTTACTCCTAGCGAACTAGAAGATAACTTTGAACCTCGCTTCTTCCATGACTTCTTATGGGCAGTTGATCGCCCCCAGTCCATGTCCCATCATGGTTTAACCTCAAATGCACACACATTTGACGAGACAACATGGCTAAAAAGAGGGAGGTGCGCGGTTCTGTAAATGCAGCAATTCCATCTATATATGCAAACTGCATGCCCGAGGCCATTTGGGTCACTTACCTTATGGAAAAATAATATCTGAAACCCCAGAGGGAGTTGGCACCTAGCTTCCCCTGGGCACCATGGTCCTTGGACATTACGGAAAAGGGTATTGTTGAAGTAATAAATCAATCTTCCTCGTCAAGAGCTGCAGGTTCTAGTAACCTGGCTTATCAAGTCTTAAAGGGGAATCCAACGATGTGGGCACATATTCTTTATTTACTCTCCGAGGTATAATAGATCCATTCCATCATCCTGGAAGTCCGCAATAATCATACCCATTTTCAAAAAGGGGGACCGCAACAGCCCATTACCTTATTAGACGTGGCAAGTAAGATCTTTGCCCGTCTGATATTAAGAGAATTGGAGAAATGGGCCAGATTAAAAAAACATCTTACCAAAACAGCAAACAGGGTTTCGAAAGGGTCATTCCACTTCTCTTAACGGCTTATTGACCACCTTGTGTAACAACAAAAAAGGGAGGGATTCATCAAGGTTATACTGTGCCTTTATCGACCTATCAAGTGCCTTTGACTTGGTTAACAGAGAGCGGCTATAGTCAAAGCTCGTCATCGGAGGAGCCCCGATTTCACTAATTAATATTCTAGCCTCTCTCCATGAGAAAAACCCTGTGAGTAAGACTAAATGATGAGGGTCATCTCTCGGAACATATTCCCGTTAGTAGAGGGGTGAGACAGGGATGCATGGTCGCTCCCTTCCTTTTCAGTTTGTCTAGCCGACTGTGGAGAGGAGGTCGAAAGTGTAGGCTTGGGAAGTGTTAAAATTGGCTGTAGGGTCATTAAGTGGCTAATGTATGCAGACACCATTGTCCTCATAGACAAGACACCAGTGGGCCTCCAACTGCCCTTGATTCCTATATGAAGGAAAATGATTTGATGATAAACCCAGAATAGTGAAAAAGGAATCTGCAAAAGCGGGTTCAAATGGAGGGTGGGAGGCGACTCTATCTCGGTGGTAGAGGAAATAGTCTATCTGGGATATACACCGATTTATTTTATTTGTATTGCGCTTATACACGTGTTAGTACAACAAGGCAAGGGAGGGGAACAGTGGAGAACACAACAACAATCTTACCAGGCCCAGTGACCTTGAGAACACTCAAGTGCATGGGAAAGGGGAAAAGGGCATGGAAGGGGGAGAGTGGAGTGTGTGGGACAGTAGAGAAACAGATAAATAATAAATAAAAATAGATAATTGAGGCAATAAACAGTGGTAGTGCAGCCAGCAAGTGCTGTGTTTATGGCAGCAGACTGGGTAAGTCTGATAAGTGCAGAAAAAGAAGAAATGGGGGGAGTGGGGGGACTGTATGGATACAGATACAGACCCCAGTGCCAGGGATGGCCAGGAGGCAGTGCAGGAGGGGGTGGCAGGGTGAGCAGGTACCTGGGCCCAGGGGACAGAGGGTGGCCTGGTGCACAGTGCCAAGAGAACAGATCAGCAGGGGAGCGAAGGCAGAAGCAAAGAGGAGTCTTGAGGTGCTTCCGGAACCGGAGATGGTTCTCCTCAAATTTTAGAGTGGCAGGGAGGCTATTTCAGAGGGAGGCCGCAGCTGAGGACGGATCTACCCCCTGCTCATTTCTTTGAAAAACGTCTGACCCTGAGGGAGTTAGAGGAGCGAAGAGCTTGCGAGGGGAGGGATAGCTGAAGATATTTTGGACCCAGGCCCCAGTAAGCCTTGTGGACAATGCAGAGGGTTTTGAATGTAATCCTTGCATCCACTGGGAGCCAATGGAGAGATTTCAGAGCTGGAGAGATACGATTCCAGAGCTTAAGGACAAATCTCGCAGTCCTGGGATTAGTTGCAGAGGGCGGAGAGTAGAGGCAGGTAGATTTAGAAAGAGGCCGTTGCAGTAGTCCATCCTAGAGAGAACCAGAGCTTGGGAGACAGTGAGCTTCTGGGGGAAGGAGAGGCAAGGCAGAGTACCTCTGAGGAGGTGCACTAGGAAGGTTGCCTTTTTAGAGACCTCAGAGATGTGGGCAGAGAAGCAAAGTGTGGAGTCAAAGATGACCCCGAGGTTCTTGGCCTCGCAGGTGGGGGTAGGAGGAGGGCCAAGGGAGGCTGGCCAGAGAGTGAGGGGAAAGGATGGTCAAGGTGTGCTGATGAGAAGGATCTGTCTTGCTGGCATTCAGACAAAGATCATTGGCGGCACACCAATCTTGAATGGCAGTAAGGCAATCGGCGATGAGAGAGGGAGAGGCAGTGGCCAAGGGCAGCCTGAAAATGAGTTGTCGTCAGCATAGCACTGGAAATTTGAGCAGAAAATGGCAGTGCAGTGGGCGAGAGTTGCCTGGTATTGGTTAAAAAGCCAGGGCGAGAGGTTGGACCCCTGGGGAACACCCCAGGTAGAGAGGAAGATGGATGATGGGCAGGACCCAAGTTGGACCTAGAGGTTAGCCAGGCCAGAGCCTGATCAGTGATACCCAGGTTATCACAGACGGTTGAGCGGGAACGTATGGTTGACTGTGTCGCATGCAGAAGAGATTGAGTAGGATGAGGACAGAGAGAACGTTGGAGACAAGGTTGGAGAGCAGATCTTCACGGATGTTCAGGAGAGCAGTTTCAGTGCTTCTGGCAGCTCTAAAGCCAGACTGATGGTCATGGAGACAGCCAACAGAATCGGAATGAAGGTTAAGCTGAGAGATGGCCAGCTTTTCCAGGAGTTTGACAGAAAGGGAGTAGTGGAAATTGGGCAATAGTTAGCAGGACAGGAAGGGTCAGCTGTGGGTTTCTTGAGAAGTGGATGCAGAGGACAGTGCTTCAGAGGGGAGGGGAAGGATCCTGAGGCAAAGGAGTAGTTTCAGAAATCGGCAAGGGCCAGAGTGAGGGTGTCAATGCAGTCTATGATGGTTTTAGAGCAGAGGTGTGTGTATATATATTTCTCCAGCATGGGGTCTGGCATGGATTCACATGCTCATGAATATTCCCCGTCGTCAGGCTGGGAATCCTCGGTAAAGAAAAAATCAGTATCAGTTTCGTTTCTGATCTGTCTTTCGTAGTAGTAACCAATCACTGATCTCTGCGTCATACTGACCACAGCCAATGACTGCCCTCTACCTAAGCCCCGCCTCTGGCAGCCATCTTCAGATTTTTACCGCACGTTCAAGTGTTGGGATCCTTGTGCTATTGCTCTCGAGCGTTAGTGCTTTTTTTCACGTTTTTTCTCAGAAAAATGTCTCTTTTCGGTCAAAAGAGCCTCAAGCTCCACCGTTTCTTCATCCGATTAACGGGGACCCGTGTCGGATTCGTCTACGCCCCTCAAGGGTGAAGATTTCGTCGAGCCACGCTTTTGGAGGACTCCAGAAGTTTCTCAGGCCCATCTCGGACATGGCCCAGGAGAAGGGAAGCTCGAGGCCCGGAAAGATGTTCAGGGTCTGCCCTGGATGCCAGCTTCAGAATGTCTTTAAGGAGGACGAACACTCCCTTTGCCTTTACTGCCTACATGAGGACAAGACGCACGTGGAGAAGGACTGTGCGTTTTGCGGCAATATGTCGGAGCGGACCATGAAGGACCGCCATCAACGTCTCGCCAACTGGCTGGAAGGAAAGAGCCTGTCAGGCGAGAAGAAGAAGTCAGAGCGGTCTTCTAAGACCTTTGAGGGCGCCCCGGCGACGGGGGTCCAACAGAAGGCCAAGCACCGCAAGTCCGCTGGCACTGGGAGCGCCGAACGGTCGGGCTCTACGGGCGCCAGGCAGGGCGCATCCTCCCCGGCGCCATCAACCACGAGCCAATGCTCTGGCTCGGGTAAGAGGAAGGCCGAGCACCCGGCGAAGCTCCTGGAGAGACCCCGGTCGAGCTCGAAGGCCCCATCGGAGGGGGAACGAGGTGGTGACCCTCCCCCAAAGGAGAAGGCGGTGAGCGCACCTAAGGTGGTGAAAGCCTTAATCCACCCGGCCAAGGCCTCTATCGAAACAGTCGCGGTGGCCCTGGCTCAGCCTGTGGCGGCTACACCAGTGGTGGCGACCTCGGGGCCCAGAGTCTCCCTGCCACCGCGGAGGGAGTCCTCTTTCATGCCCATCGACAGGACCCCCGTGAAACCTCCGACGGAGAAGAAAAAGGGGGGGCAGGAGGTCGTTGTGGATTCGGCCTCAACCTCTGAGGAGGAGCTGATCGAAGTCTTGAGCTACGGCGTTGGCGTGGAAGAAGACCAGCCTGTCGGGAGGGCCCCCGACGTAAGAGACGACGAGAACGTCGAGGGTGCCGACGGGGCTCCTGACCGCCCGTCGGACTCCCCTCAACCAGTGCCGCAAGACAACTCAGCGGCCATTTTGTTGGCTATACAGTCCTTATGCTCGGAGATAAGGACGAGACTGCCGTTACCACCAACGGAGGAACCGCTCCCGACGGGGGACCCGGAGCCAGGCCCTTCTGGGAGCCCTCCCCCTAAGAGAAGGATTCATCCTCCACCTCCTTTTCAGCCATCGCGCCCTGTTCAGCCCTCCTCCCCGTCACGTGGGGATGATACGGGGACTGACACGGCCGCGACGGGTACAGACGACGAGGTTTACGAGGATCTCCCGTCGTCACCTCCCACCCGGGCTTCCCCGCCCGACGAGATTGGATCGTTTCACTCCATGATCGCCAGGGCATCCGAGCTTTTCCAGCTCTGCCCGGAAGAGAAGAAGGAGGAAGGTTTCCTTTATCAACGGCGGGAGACCAAGAGGAAGACGGTCCTCGCTGTACCTCTACTGGACGATATCTGGGATGAGGGTCTTGCCCTCCTCAAGAACCCATCCATGACACCTGCGAGGAGGGATCGGTACGAGAAGAAGTACCTGTTAGGGAGAATTCTCTGGTTAGGCTGAATTTCCCTACCTAGTGAGTCCCCCAGCAGCTTTGCTGGATTTCTGGGGTTTAATTTTTTTCTCCTGCCAAGAGTGAGACTCTTTTACCCTCACTCTTGGACATGTTGAAGTGTGTTTTCTTGGTTAAACCTTGTGTTGAATGGGCTATGGGGTCTCTTACTCCATAGGGCCTCATGTATTTTTGTGATGTGGGTCACACAGCACCCTCTGTGCCGTGACCCAGGGGTGTCCTAGGGACTCCCCAACATAGACTCCATACCCTGGGACTGACTACTGTCTCCCAGGGCATGTAAAGTCGCCAAAGACTTTGCTAGTCTTGAATCCTGAACAGAACCAGTACAAACCATCATATTGTGGACGTACTGGCTGGGGCAATTCGATTGCCCCAGGGTCTGTTAGTCGAGGGGGCACGTCTCCGTCCCCCCTGATCGAGTTTTGGCTGGTGGCAGTGGAAACTACTTTTTATATTCGACCGCGAATATTTCCCTATGGGATTTCCCATTGTTTTAGGCTAACACATTTAATTATTTATTTACGGTAGCCTTAAACATACCGCCGGTTTATATATTTATTTTTATAACTCCGGTTGGGACTTTTTGCCAAAACTTGATTCTAAAATGGCGTTGGTGTTCGCCTCTGTAACTCTGACCCAAAGTGGAGCCCTTTGTTCCACTTTTGGCGGGCTTCTCCACAGAAGCCCTCCAAAGTGGTGCCACTCTGTCTGGGGTACTTAGGAGGGGTGGAGGGGGATTTAGGCACCCTGGACTGAGTTACCTTGGTAACTCAAGTCGCACTCCGTCCTGATTGGCCCAAGTGGTGAGCCGCCCGGCTCACCACTTAGCATGTTTGAGTGACAGCTAGGCTGGGTGAATGGGGGTTTGCTGCATAAAAGCAGGGCTTTGGGGACTGGGACTTCAGAAGTCGCCACAGGACCAAGAATCCGACGAGGGAAGAGCTGAGCCGACCTGCTTCGACGACACCACCCGGTGGAGCCCTGCTGAACCGTCTCACCACTTTTTCCCGACGACCGAGGAGAACTCTTAACGGAGTGGCTCCTTCCCTTGACTGGTGGGGACAACCAGTTTTCGCCTTCTTTCCGTTCTTTGAGGTATCTCGTGGTCGCCTTGCCTGTGCCAAGCACCCCGGCAACCGGAATACCACACTTTACCCCCATACCGCGAAAGTCGGTACCAACCCTTTAACCGGAGGACTCCGCGGCTGGTTTCTTCCCGGGCAGTGCAACGACCCTCTTCTTCTGCTCTTCAGCGAGAACTTCTTCTCCCCTGACCGACGTCGAGCCCTGCTGCCACTGCCTGGAACAACTGCCACCGCTGGAGGATCCTTTCCGCTTAAGGTACTGTGTTCCGCCTGGCTTCCCTTGCTACCGACTGTACGGGGTAGATTTAGTCCCCGGCTTTCGAACCTGGGAGTGCCTGGGACACTTTGGCTAAACTTTCTGAGCCACTCTAAACTCTTTTTGACTCTTTGCAAGACTTTGAATCTCTAACTAACAGTGTGATCTTGGGCACATTTTCGCTCCGGCTACTCTAAGAGTGGGCCCTGCCTAGTGACTTTTGCTCACCTGTGACTTTATTCTTCTTTAAGCCTATTGCAAGTGTTCTGGACCTTAGAGTGGTGTGTCTAACCTATTTCTGCTTTTTCTCTCCCTTTCTTGGAAACTACTAGAGTGTCATCTAACGTTAAGCACTCACCTCTGTTTTAATTAAGTGGTGTTAACCTAGAGTTGTCTAGATAGGAGAAAGGATTGAATTTACTTTCAGTATAACTGTGTTGAAGTGCTTTTACTATATCTTTGCTAGAGTGTTTTTAACTTATGTGTATTTTAAATAAATAACTATATACTTTTGAAACCAAGCTCTGGTCAGTGTTTGCTTGTGCTATTGTGTTTTGGTACATATTGTGTATACTTTACATACTGCCTAACTCTTCTTGAGAGAAGTCTGACTGCTCAGCCACAGCTACCAGGTAAATCTGGGTGGTACGGACTGCTACCAAAGGGGTTTACTGCTCTACCTGTAGTCTTAAATCTTTTGCAGTGTTCCCCAAGGGAACTGCACAGGTTTTCTGCCTAACACTGGTGTACAGCGGTGGGATTTGTATTGAGTATACATTTTATTGTGCTTTAGATACCTTAGTGCAACTAACCACAAAGCTTAGCACTGAAAAAGTAAAACCTCTAACATGTCAGTTATAGAAAGCTATAGTCAAGAGTCCCTTGCAACCAAAACTGCTGATTGTTTAAGAGTGCTCTGTAAACATAAGGATCTCCTGACTAAGGGCAAGAAAATGGAGCTGATTGAAAGATTGTTAGCTAACCAAAGTCTGGGTGATGGTTCAGAGGAACCTACCACTCCAGCAACTGTAGATGACAGTGTTGAAGTTAACATGGAGCAAAATGTTGATGTTTCTGAGGAAGAGTCAGAAGAGGAGGGTGAGGCTGTTGTAACTGTCCCCCCTAGGCCTCTGCCTGCTCTACCTGCTGTACCTACTGGACCTTTACCAGGTCCCACATTTAGTCCTCAGTACTTTGAACTGGAGAAAATGAAGCTAGAATTGGAGTATAAGAAACTTAATGCTCAAACTGACAAAGAACTAAGGCTAAGGGAAATGGAGCTCAAGTATGACTTAGAAATGAAGAAATTATCTGTTGAGAATGTTTCTCTCTCTGGCTCCTCTAGAAGTTCCAGTCCTAAAAGACCCCGGATGCCTAAAGAATTGGTTGGTATGTATGAGCCTAAGTTGGATGTGTTGGATTGGTTGTCTCTGTTTGAATATAATCATGGGCTCCAGAACATCACAGGAAATGACTTACTCACCTGGTTGTTCTCTAGGCTTCCCCCTGTTGCCACTGATGTGGTAATGGAGATGGGGGAGGAGGATAGGAAGGACTATGAATGTGTGAAACTAGCTTTGATAGCTAGGTTTGGGAAGACCCCTTCCCAGTATCTTAAGAGGTTTAGGAGCCTCAAAAAGCATGATGGTACCCCTTGGGCTACCTGGGTGAGTGAATGTTTGAAAAACTTAGAGGGATGGATTAAGGGTTACAAGGTGAACACTTATGAAGGTATGAAGAATTTGTTTATGTTGGAGACTATTTATGATGCCTGCTCTCCTGAGCTCAGACAACACTTGGCTGATTCCAAGGAATTAGATTCCCGGAAACTAGCTAAGGCTGCTGACTTGTGGGTTGCCAACAGGGCCACTCACAAGGATTCTGGGGTAACTCAGAAGAAGGATGGGGAGAAACAGCCTAAAAAAGACTCCAAAGAGAATTCTAATAATTCCTATCCCAAAGAGGGCCCCAAACCACAAAATAACCAGGGTAAGCCACATGGGAAACCTAGTCAGGCTACTGTACCTTCTGGCCACAAGCCAGAAGGAGGTCAGAACAAGCCACCCTTCCAGAGAGCATTTGGACAATGCTATGTCTGTCAGGGTACTGACCATATCAAAGGAGATCCCAAGTGCAAGGGTAAACCTGCAGGGATCAGCACAGTCTCCTTAGCCTTCACTCCTGAGGATGAAGTACAGGTGGCTAGTGCCCACTTTGAACTCTTTGCTGAAGAACCCTTGGGTCTTCAAGCAACTGTAAACTTAGAGCCTATGGGTCTGGTTAGTCCCCAGAATAGGGTTGTGTATAACTCCCTACCTGTTAACTCTAAGGTGTATTATGTGGACAGTGTCCTTGTCAATGGCCAGGATACTCCTGCCAGGAGAGACACTGGGGCCAGCAGAACAGTAGTGGATGAAAGCTTCTTTCAACCTGAGGATGTGGCCAAAGCACCCAAAGGTCCCACTAAAATGTCTGGAGGCCCTGCCCAAATGGTTCCTATTCTACCAGCCCTCATTCAGTGTAACAACATGACAGTGAGGATCCCTGTCAGTGTTCAGACTGAGGTACCTGGGAAGGTCCTGTTGGGGAATGACCTAAGAACTCTAGGAGTAGTGTCACATACCCCCAGGCCTCCCAGTATGGAGAAGCAGAACTTAACCAAATTGGCTAGACAGGCTACCTTGAAGGACCCTTCTAAGCCTGTGGGACCCTCTACTGAGAACCCCACTACAAGCCCTGGTGTTAGTAAGTTGACCTCTAACCCAGGCACATTTCAGGATAGTATGCTAGGAACATGGGCGCCCCAACCAAGCTCCATCATTGTTCCCCTAGTCTCAGAGTCTCTGACTCCCCCTGCTTCTGAGGAAGAGGTGGATAGACCAACTAGGCCCCTATCTGGACCTGAGAGAACTGGTAATTCTCAGTGCTGGTGGAAAACCAGAAAAGAAAAGTCTAAGGCCAAAAACCTTCAGACTGTTGGACATTCTACTGAAGACCCCAACTCAAATCCTAATATTAGGGGGGAAACTCCTAAAATAGGTAAGGGTAGATCTAAGAGGAAGGGGAAGCAGGTACATTGCCTAACCCCAACCCCTCCAACCAAGAGGCCTAAGACCCAACCTGCTCCCACAAGAGAGGTGGTGAGGAACCTTGGAGGCCCCTCTAGATCTAAGGGAATCCTTTATAAGGACCCCTTGAAAAAGCCTAACATAGGTTCAGAAGTTGTACCAACTTCTGAGGGACTGGTCAACCAGATCCCCTATAACAAAAAGACTGATGTTCCTCAAAGGGTCTGTAGGTCCGTTAGCTTACAAAAGAAAACCTTTGAGTTCTCCATTGAACATAGGTCAAGGTGTCACCATCAAAATGCTGATGGACTCTCTAGGATGTATATCATCGACTAGAGGTATGAGGTTCATCCAGGAGTGGATTAAATCCTCCTGTCCCTTAGTCTGGGGGGGGCGAGTGTTAGGGAGAATTCTCTGGTTAGGCTGAATTTCCCTACCTAGTGAGTCCCCCAGCAGCTTTGCTGGATTTCTGGGGTTTAATTTTTTTCTCCTGCCAAGAGTGAGACTCTTTTACCCTCACTCTTGGACATGTTGAAGTGTGTTTTCTTGGTTAAACCTTGTGTTGAATGGGCTATGGGGTCTCTTACTCCATAGGGCCTCATGTATTTTTGTGATGTGGGTCACACAGCACCCTCTGTGCCGTGACCCAGGGGTGTCCTAGGGACTCCCCAACATAGACTCCATACCCTGGGACTGACTACTGTCTCCCAGGGCATGTAAAGTCGCCAAAGACTTTGCTAGTCTTGAATCCTGAACAGAACCAGTACAAACCATCATATTGTGGACGTACTGGCTGGGGCAATTCGATTGCCCCAGGGTCTGTTAGTCGAGGGGGCACGTCTCCGTCCCCCCTGATCGAGTTTTGGCTGGTGGCAGTGGAAACTACTTTTTATATTCGACCGCGAATATTTCCCTATGGGATTTCCCATTGTTTTAGGCTAACACATTTAATTATTTATTTACGGTAGCCTTAAACATACCGCCGGTTTATATATTTATTTTTATAACTCCGGTTGGGACTTTTTGCCAAAACTTGATTCTAAAATGGCGTTGGTGTTCGCCTCTGTAACTCTGACCCAAAGTGGAGCCCTTTGTTCCACTTTTGGCGGGCTTCTCCACAGAAGCCCTCCAAAGTGGTGCCACTCTGTCTGGGGTACTTAGGAGGGGTGGAGGGGGATTTAGGCACCCTGGACTGAGTTACCTTGGTAACTCAAGTCGCACTCCGTCCTGATTGGCCCAAGTGGTGAGCCGCCCGGCTCACCACTTAGCATGTTTGAGTGACAGCTAGGCTGGGTGAATGGGGGTTTGCTGCATAAAAGCAGGGCTTTGGGGACTGGGACTTCAGAAGTCGCCACAGGACCAAGAATCCGACGAGGGAAGAGCTGAGCCGACCTGCTTCGACGACACCACCCGGTGGAGCCCTGCTGAACCGTCTCACCACTTTTTCCCGACGACCGAGGAGAACTCTTAACGGAGTGGCTCCTTCCCTTGACTGGTGGGGACAACCAGTTTTCGCCTTCTTTCCGTTCTTTGAGGTATCTCGTGGTCGCCTTGCCTGTGCCAAGCACCCCGGCAACCGGAATACCACACTTTACCCCCATACCGCGAAAGTCGGTACCAACCCTTTAACCGGAGGACTCCGCGGCTGGTTTCTTCCCGGGCAGTGCAACGACCCTCTTCTTCTGCTCTTCAGCGAGAACTTCTTCTCCCCTGACCGACGTCGAGCCCTGCTGCCACTGCCTGGAACAACTGCCACCGCTGGAGGATCCTTTCCGCTTAAGGTACTGTGTTCCGCCTGGCTTCCCTTGCTACCGACTGTACGGGGTAGATTTAGTCCCCGGCTTTCGAACCTGGGAGTGCCTGGGACACTTTGGCTAAACTTTCTGAGCCACTCTAAACTCTTTTTGACTCTTTGCAAGACTTTGAATCTCTAACTAACAGTGTGATCTTGGGCACATTTTCGCTCCGGCTACTCTAAGAGTGGGCCCTGCCTAGTGACTTTTGCTCACCTGTGACTTTATTCTTCTTTAAGCCTATTGCAAGTGTTCTGGACCTTAGAGTGGTGTGTCTAACCTATTTCTGCTTTTTCTCTCCCTTTCTTGGAAACTACTAGAGTGTCATCTAACGTTAAGCACTCACCTCTGTTTTAATTAAGTGGTGTTAACCTAGAGTTGTCTAGATAGGAGAAAGGATTGAATTTACTTTCAGTATAACTGTGTTGAAGTGCTTTTACTATATCTTTGCTAGAGTGTTTTTAACTTATGTGTATTTTAAATAAATAACTATATACTTTTGAAACCAAGCTCTGGTCAGTGTTTGCTTGTGCTATTGTGTTTTGGTACATATTGTGTATACTTTACATACTGCCTAACTCTTCTTGAGAGAAGTCTGACTGCTCAGCCACAGCTACCAGGTAAATCTGGGTGGTACGGACTGCTACCAAAGGGGTTTACTGCTCTACCTGTAGTCTTAAATCTTTTGCAGTGTTCCCCAAGGGAACTGCACAGGTTTTCTGCCTAACAGTACCGGGTCCCGGACGCGGCCCACTTGTGCCTTTGGGCACAGCCGACTGCGGACTCGATCGTCTCCGCTGCGGCCAGGAAGAAAGCGGGGGGGGGGCCTCTGCCCCTAGGTCAACCTCCCTGCCGAACGGCTAGGGAAAGAAATTGGACACGATGGGCCGCAGAGTCATCTCATCGGCAGTGACGACGATTAAGGCTGCCAACGCCTTGGCTATCGTAGCCCGCTATGACAGGGAGTTGTGGTACAAAATCGCTCCCCTGCTGGACTTCTTACCAGACGACAAGAGGGCGGAGGCCCTAGAGATCTTGCAGGAAGGAGACGTGGCGTCGGACCACGCTATTACGATAGCGACGGACATAGCTGACACTGGATTTCGCCAGTTGGGCAACGGCGTGTGCCTTAGACGGCGTGGATGGCTCAAGGCAACTGACTTCCGTCCGGACGTGCAGATCAGAGTCTTGGACATGCCGTTCGATGGGAGCAACCTGTTTGGGAAAACAGTGGACGATTCCCTACAAGCCATCAAGACGGACACGGAGACGGCCCGGGCTCTTGGTGTTTTCCAGCAACGACGGCTGCCCTTTCGGAGCGGCGGAGGCAAGCAGGGTGCCTCCAAAGGTTCCAGCGGCGGATTTTCCACCTATCGTCAAGCAGCCCGTTCGTCGTCACAGGAAGCCTACAGGGGACAAGGCAAGTCAGGCGGACCCCGCCGTCGTCGCCAAGGAGGACAAGGCGGCAAAGCCTCGTCGAAGCAGGACTGAACCGGCCGTGGGGTCGGGCCCCCACCGAAGCACCCCGGTGGGAGGCCGGCTGGCGAGCTTCGTCAGCGTGTGGGAGTCCATCTCCACCGACCGTTGGGTGCTGGACGCCCTGGCCTAGGATCACGCGCTCGAGTTTCTAAAGAAGTGCCCGCGCGTCCCCCCCCGTGGCCAGGAAGGAACATCACGTCCCTCAACTTCTCTTGGAGGTAAAGGCGATGCTCAAGAAAGGCGCCATCGAGCTTGTCCCAAAGAGGCTTCGGGGCTCCGGAGTTTACTCAAGATACTTCCTCGTGAAGAAGACGGGAGGATGGCGTCCCATCCTGGACCTACGACGACTGAACAAATTCATCAAGGCACAGTAGTTCCGGATGGTCACCCTCCAGCACGTCCTGTGTAACTGGAGGAGGGCGATTTCCTGTCGTCGTCGGATTTGGAGGATGCCTACTTCCATATCCCCATCCTAAAGGGACACCGAAAGTTTCTCAGATTCGTGGTCCAAGGGCGTCACTACCAATTCAGAGCCCTTCCCTTTGGATTGAGGTCGGCACCCAGGGTGTTCAACAAGTGCCTCGCACCTTTGGCGGCACGGCTGCGCCTGGAGGGGATCCACGTCTACCCCTACCTGGACGACTGGCTCATCCGAGCAAAGACAAAGGAGCTCGCCGCGGAGCACACGGCGAGGACCGTCCAACTACTCACGGACCTGGGATTCTCCATAAACTACACCAAGTCCCACCTGGTGCCCGCGCAAGACGCACTGTTTCTGGGAGCGAAGCTCGACACAGTGGCGCTTCTGTCCTCTCCGTCGGAGGAAAGGACGAGGGCCTTCTTGGGCAAGGTGCAGCGGATACTGGTTGCGGACGCGGCCAGGGTGAGGTCCATCAAGTCCCTCCTCGGAATGATGTCTTCATGCATTTATCTCATCCGCCTGTGCAGATTTCGGATGCGCCCGTTACAGGAGTTCCTGGACGCTCGCTGGATCCAGACGACGGGCAGCTTCGAGGACAGGATCACACTCGACGAGAGCTTCCGACGAGCGATCCGGTGGTGGGGCACCCGCGCGCATCTGATGGCGGGCATGGACTTCCAGACCCCGGACCACCAGAAGACAGTGACCACGGATGCCTCCCTGGAAGGGTGGGGAGTGCACACCGAAAATCTGCACGCGAGGGGCCTTTGGCTGCTGACGGCTAAGTCCCTCCATTTCAACGTCCTGGAACTCCGTGCAGTGTTTTGGGCCCTCAGGTCCTTTCTTCCGTCCCTCAAGGGCAAGGTGGTGAGGATCTTCACCGACAACACCACCACCATGTTCTACATCAGGAAGCAGGGCGGTACCAGATCCCCAGCCCTGTCCAAGGAGGCGCAGGATCTGTGGCATTGGGCCGTCGCCCAAGGGACGTTTCTGGTGCCGTTTCATCTGGCAGGAATAAAAAACACCATTGCCGACTCGCTCAGCAGAGAGCTGCGCTAGTGCCACAAGTGGGAACTACGACAGGATCTAGTGGACCGCCTCTTCTGACGGTGGGGCACACCCCAGATCGATCTGTTCGTGACGGTGACAAACTCCAAGTGCCGGAGGTTCGCCAGCAGGTTTCCCCAGCCGAGGAGCATGGGCGATGCTTTCTCGTTCCCCTGGGAGGGCCTGTTCCTATATGCGTCCCCCCCCCTTGCCGCTCCTGATCCGGCTCATCAACCAGCTCAAGAGGTCACGGTGCAGGATGATCCTCATCGCACCTGCATGGCCGAGGCAGATATGGTTCCTGGACCTTCTGGACTTGTCAGCGTCCCCGTCAATCAAGCTGCCGGTGGACGCGGATCTTCTCTCCAGGGAAGGAGGCGCCATCCTCCATCATGACCCGAAGTCGCTGAACTTGCAGGCCTGGCTCCTGCAGCGCTAGAGTTTGGAGGATACGACATACCGGCCGACTGCAGAGAGGTTCTTGCAAAGGCCAGGGCGTCCTCAACTCTTAAATGCTACGGACACAAATGGAAGAGGTTCTCTGTCTTGTGCCACCCTCTACGGATTACGGCTCCCCAGGTACTGCCGTACCTGCTGACGCTGGCCAAGGCTGGACTGGCGCACGCTTCCATCAAGATTCATCTTGCTGCGATCTCCCGATACACCAGAACCACGGGACGGACGTCTTTGTGGTCTCATCGTCTAGTGAAAGAATTCATGAAGGGACTGTTCAGATCGTTCCCGCCGGTGAAGTCCCCGGCCCCGGTGTGGCAGCTCAACGTGGTGCTGACCAAGCTCATGGGACCTCCGTTCGAGCCTTTGGACTCAGCTCCGTTGAAGTTCTTGTCGTGGAAAACAGCGTTTCTTGTGGCCATCACCTCCGCACGAAGGGTGGGAGAGATCCAGGCCCTTTCCTGCAAGCACCCGTACTTGACTTTTCACGACACGAGGGTAGTGCTCAGGACGCACCCCTCCTTCATGGCCAAGGTGCCGTCGGACTTCCACCTCAACAAACCCTTCCCTTTTTTCTTCCCGTCGCCTTTGTCGCCGGCTGAAAGGACTTTGCACTCGCTGGATGTGGCTAGAGCGCTGAAGTTCTACGTGGACCGCACGAAGAGTTTTCGGAAGACGTCACAACATTTTTGTGAACTTTGGACCTGTCAATCAGGGGAAGGCTCTCTCGAAGGCTTCCATTTCCAGATGGCTCTCCGGCTGTATCATTTACTGTCATCGGTTGGCAAACCGACCGCTGCCTGGCCGTCCGAGAGCCCATTCCACCAGAGCGATTGCAGCTACCACGGCGTTCCTATCTGGTGTGCCCTTGCTGGACATCTGCAGGGCTGCTACGTGGAGGTCGACGCACACCTTCACGAAATTCTACTGCGTCGATCGGGATTCCAGGGAGGAGTCCAGGGTCGCCAAGCAGTGCTGCGCAACCTGTTCGCCTAAGATGAGCCTGGTGAGGAGGTAAGAATTGCTTAATGTTGAGTTTTGGATGTAATGCTTAATGTTGAGCCTTTTCCACCTCCCGTGGTTGAGCATGTGTGTACTGCTGTGTATTATTTTATTCATGAGCATGTGAATCCATACCAGACCCCATGCTGGAGAAGGAACAAGTTACTTACCTGTAACTGTTGTTCTCCAGCATGGGTCTGGCATGGTTTCACATGCGAACCCTCCCGCCTACCCCTCTGCGGCTCTTCACTTGGCCATACTGCCACTTCACGTGCTGCCAAATCTGATGATGGCTGCCAGAGGCGGGGCTTAGGGAGATGGCAGTCATTGGCTGTGGTCAGTATGACGCAGAGATCAGTGATTGGTTACTACTACGAAAGACAGATCAGAAACGAAACTGATACTGATTTTTCTTTACCGAGGATTCCCAGCCTGACGACGGGGAATATTCATGAGCATGTGATTCCATGCCAGACCCATGCTGGAGAACAACAGTTACAGGTAAGTAACTTGTTCCGTACTGGCGGTGGCAGCGGCACACCTATGCAGGGAGGCAATCCCAGTGTACCCATACCTGGACGACTGGCTTATCACGGGGGGAACCCCAGTAATTTGCAGATCAAACATTCAGAGAACGATCAACCTCCTCTTCGAATTGGGTTTCTCCTTAAACGAAAAAAAATCAAGCCTGGTGCCGAGCACCTCCAAACAGTTCCTAGGAGCTGTCCTAGACACTCAAGAGGGGTTGGCCTTTACTTCAGAGGAAAGAATTCGGAATCTACTACTGCAAATTCCTATATCAACCCGGTCGCCAGATAAGGGTGCACAAAGCTATGCGTTTGCTAGGCATGATTGCATCATGTTTTTACCTGGTCCCCCACGTCCGCCTGCGCATGCGACCCATGGAAGAATGGTTGGCGAAACAATGGTCTCAGGCAAGTGGTCAGTGGGACGATCTAGTGGTTGTTTCGCCAACACTTGTACAAAGTCTTCACTGGTGGACAAGAGAGAACCTGTCAAAGGGTAAACCCTTTTACGATCCAGAAGTACAGGCTGTAGTCACTAAAGACGCATCCCTGTCAGGGTGGGGAGCACACCTCCTCCACCTCACAGCTCAGGGTCTCTGGTCTCACACAGTAGCCAAGAATCATATCAATCTGCTAGAGCTTTTGGCAGTATTCAGAGCGCCTTAGGCGTTCGAGTCTCACCTGTTGAACCTGTCAATGCAGATCCTGACAGACAGCACAACAGCAATGTTTTACCTAAACAAACAAGGAGGGACTCAGTCGCCAAATCTGTCCAAGCTTGCCCAGAATATTTAGAAATGGGCACTCGGACGGAACATTTACCTGTCATCTCAACATGTTCCAGGGGATCTCAATTCCCTAGCGGATGCTCTGAGCAGAGACCCCCTCCCAAAAGAACACAAATGATGTCTACTCAGAGAGGTCGTAGAAGACATTTTCTCACAGTGGGGTTTCCCCACTACAGACCTATTCGCCACAAGCGAAAATAGGCAGTGCCCAGGATTCGCATCCACGTTCCCCCAGCCAGACTCCAATGGATGAACTGGTCAGGGATGTTTGCCTAAGCTTTTCCACCAACCCCTCTCTTGAGGAAGGTGGTCAACAAGATGCACAGGGAATCGATGACGCTCTTCCTAGTTGCTCCCATGTGGGCGAGGCAACCGTGGTTCCCACACCTACGCAGACTAGCAGTGTGCGAACCAATCAAATTCCTGTGCTGGTACAACCTACTGTCCTAGCACCAAGGGCAAACAGTGCATCCTCAACCCAGCTCAATGAACCTGGCAGCATGGCTCCTGAAGTCCTAGTTTGGACATCTCAACTTACCACAGAGATGTCTGGACATCCTAAAGGAATCTAGGAAACCTAACACGAGGCACTGTTACTTTGATAAATGGAAAAGATTTGTTATCTGGTGCCAGAATAAGCAAATCAACCCAGTTGATTGCACTCCTTCCAATATTGTAACTTACATGCCCAACCTACTGGACGCAGGCCTGGTATTTAACTCACTAAAGGTACATCTGGCAGCACTGTCAGCCTACACCACTTCCCACAACAAGGTTTTGTGGTGGAAAGTACAAGTGGTTAAAGCTTTCATGGAAGGGGTGAAGAGACTCCACCTTCCAATTTCTAACCCACCACCAGGATGGGACCTTAATGTGGTGCTTGCCAAGCTCATGGGCCCACCATCTGAACCCATGCATAAAGCCAGTCTCAAAACACCTGACCTACAAAACTGCCTTCTTAGTAGCCATTACATCCATAAGAAGGGTCAGTGAAATTCAGGCTCTGTCAGTGCAGGATCCTCTCCTTTCTGGTCATAAGGATAAACTGGTTCTACGAACACACCCTAGGTTCTCACCTAAGTTTTTTTCTAAATTCCACGTTAACCAGTCCATTGAGCTTCCGGCTTTCTTCCATGAACCCAAAAGCTCTGCTGAGGTGAAACTACACACTCTAGATGTGCGAAGAGTGGTCCTCTACTATGTAGACAAGAGAAGACCGCTAAGGAAAACAGACCGTTTGTCTCCGTAGCTACAGGCAGAGAAGGAGATCGCGTCTCTAAAGGTGCCATCTCCAAATGGATAGTCAATTGTATCCAACTATGCTACTCCCTTTCTGAAAGAATTCTGCATTTTACCCCAAGAGCCCACTCTACAAGAAGCATTGGGGCCACTCTGGCTTTCATTGCAAATGTACCCCTTGACACCATTTGCAAAGCAGCTACTTGGAGCTCTCTTCACACTTTTTCTCAGCACTACTGCATTGACACTCATTCCAAGACAGATACCCAAGTGGGACAAGCGGTTCTAAGACATCTGTTTGCTCAGGACCCTTCTCACATCCCACCTCCTTCTTCTAACACTGCTCTCTAATCTATGCACAGCATGTGATCTAAGCAGATTCCACAAGCCTCAGAAGGGATACATTACTCACCGTAATCGTATTTCTGATGCTTGTATCTGCTTAGATTCACATGCGACCCACCCTTCCTCCCCTCTGAGAGAAGGTGTCAATCTGGAAAAATGAATACCCTTCATTTGGATGATAGACGTATCTTGATGGCCGAAGGCCAACCGTCTTATGCACAGAATTCTAGAAATACAGACTGCTATGCTTGACCAACAAGCAGTCATTTTAAACGTAGCAAGAATCGCCATTTTGCTTGTTAACCATTGCTTTCTGTCTAAACTGCTTTGCAGCTTGCAATCCTTGCGAATTCTGCTAACCCTGCTCAACTCTTAACATTGTTGTCTGAATATGAAAGGGCAAGGCCGCGGGATGTGGAGTTCGTTGAAACTCCTCATGAGCAGCCCAGAAAGGAATGCCCACGCTCCCTCTCTGTAGCCTTGAGGAAGAGCTGCAGGGCATTTAATCATTTAACAGCTGCCAGCCAGTCTCGTACTGTGGTAGAATATGTTAGAATAAAGCAGCTAAAGGCTTGAATTATGCTCTTCTTACGGGCCCCCTTCACAAAACCCTTTAGAGCATGTCGGCTCCCGGGACACGAATAGCACCTCATAGATAGCAAAGCTTGGAATGTGACTCTTCCCCCGTGTGCAGCTTGCTTCCAAGAACAGAAGCACCGTGTTCTGTTCAACAACTGTCATGATCTCTGCTTCCAAAAGGTCAGGGTTTTCCCAACTCCCTTGGAAGCAGATCCATAACCCAGGTTCCGAGTGCCAACCAGTCCCAATTGGGACCTTTTGGACCCAGTCCTGGCGCCAGTGGCACCAGGCTCATAAATATGCCCAGTCCCAGCGCTGGAAGCGCCGGGCTCATAATGCTTGGGTGGACTTACCTGCAGCAGACCATGCTGCTTACTTGCCTGCCAGTTGAGCCTCTGATCCTCTTCTGTTTGGAACTACTTTTCCTGTTGGGTGGGGCAGGAGCCACTCCCTAGATTCAGAACACTGGAACTCTTCTGGAAAGCAGGAACTCTTTTCTTACCTAGGCGTGGCTGTGGAAGGAGACACCTAAGCACTACAGGAGGCTATTTAAACCACACCCGATGGATCAATCTTGCTTTGCGTTATTCTGCATCCTCTGCAGCAGAACGCTCATCGTGTCTTCTGCATCTGATCCTGGGCCTAAGGAAAAAGGCTTACCATCCTGAATCCAGTCTTCAGCAACACCTATAAAGACGAGAAAGAACAGGTTAGCATTACGGTCTTCAGTGACAGCTCTTCACTTACCTGGTCCATCGGCTGTCACCAACGCCTCGCGCTGCATTCCGGCATCTGAAAGACAAAAGCTTACCAACTCTTCGCACGCTCCGGAGGCCTTCGGCGCTGCATCCCGCATCTGAAAGACAAAACAAGGTGCGTTTAAAGACATTGGGGAACTTTAATACTCACGTGCCATTACTCCTTTCCACATCTAACCCAGTGGGTATTCCGGCACCCTGCAGCCGCTCCGAACTTGTACCTGCAAAATAAAAAGACAGTTAGAGCGCATCGTTAAGCAGGCAACAAGCGCTTACTTAAGTGCTTCCAGGCGCTTCTATTCATCACACGGGCTCCATCTTCAACTCACATCAGCCCGTCATCCGCCATCGCCGGAACCCTGCAAAACAAGAAACATCATTACTAAAGACTTTAAAGACATTAGAATTACTCGAAACTTACCGTTCGTGCAGTAAACGACGGACAGCAGTCCTCTGATGTCAAAAGGCCTGCTCCCCTTATCCAGTGAAGAAACTGGTTACAGCACCCTGCCCCGAGGCAGATGGAGAGCACGGCGTTCACTTACCTAAGGTGAGAGCGTTAACCTTTGGGGTTCTACAGGAGAAGAGAAAGGGAAGAAGAGAGAGACATTCAATAACCCAGTTCCTTAATCCCATATTTTCTATCTGCAGACATCTTACCCTTCGAGTCAGACATACAGTGCACAGAGGTCCAGCCCAAAGAGCCAGCCGTGTGTTACACATCACCTTTGAAGATACAGTATACGCCCAGTCAAGACCGGCGCCTCTACGGGAATCAGGTGAGCGTTACAACAACTAGAAGATGCCTCCGCACTTTCTAAATTGCACATTGTTACTAGAATAGACATCGAAAGTGTCATAATGGTCATACTCATCGGAAATGTCCATCATCATCCTGAGTTCTAAGAAACTCAATAAAAGGGGTGTGTTAAACATGACATAGTGGATTGTATGATATGCATTCTGTATATATGTAACTGATGTACGTAATTCGCTCTCTTGCGTCCCTCGAGGTCTAGAGAATACACGTCGCGGGGCGTGAGACCACAGTTGGACAATTGGGACTATTTTGCTTGCAATAAACCCTAGCATTGGGAATTTGAACCTTGTGTCTGGCGCATCCTTTCGTGTATGGTTATTGCCTTGTTTTCATATCCCGAGGGACCCCTAAGGGCCCTTTTCAAAGGCGCATGGATGTTTGTAGTCTTATCTTCCTATCTATCTGCTTGGATAATCTGTACTTGCGCTACTCCTCATGCTACCTCATGTCAGAAAAAATACAATTTGAGGGGCCTACACGCGTGAGGGATCATGGGTACAGTGGACGTCACACAACGGATAGTATTACTGGCACGCCCTGTGTCGCCGCCCATTTTCGAGTTTCGAAAAATAAACTGTAATACTCCACAGATTCCACTAGATGTCGGCCTATTTACAGCATGTGAATCTAAGCAGATACATATATTTATTTATATATTCACTAAAAAAAACTTAAAGGGGACGTTATGGTTAAGTTGCCCTACCAAAAACCTGTGCACTTCACTAAAAAAACTTTTCAAATATGCCATTATGGTTCAAAGTAAAACCGAAAAACCCCTGAAATTCGCCAGTTGCTAAGCAACCATAACTGCCCGCACCACTGTGCTCCAACACTAACACCCAGGACATGAAAGATCGCAGCACAAATGTCATGGAAGCTGAAACTTCCATATAGGCTAGGATGATGTTGGCTAGGTCAGTGGCATGAGCTATCATGGACTTAGCATTTATTAGTGCTCCCTTGATCGTTAATTTGGAGTCTGAGATGGTGGCACTAGGTTTGGACTCTTTCTTATTTTGGATATTTGAGATTGTGTTTACCACCGAGTTCCCCATCTGGGAATTTTTCTTGGTAGTTGGAGTTGGTTTGTTAAGGTTGTCTTTGAATAAAGGCTGTAAATTGATAGTCTAAAGCGAAGTCTATAGTTTGTCGTTGATGTGGCACAGGAAACTAGTGGGTGTAGGAACTGTGGTGCATTTATTAGTAGGTAGCTTTAACACGAGGGCGTTAGCTGAAGAGGTCTTTTTGTGGCATGTGGAATCAAGGCATAACTTAGGTAGGAATGTGGTAGTCCTGATTGAGGCATTAAGTAAGTCGAGGTTTAATGATGGCAAAAAGGGAGATGCTCTGATCCCAGAGACATGGACTTTAGTTCTGATCATATTTAAGCAAGGGTGGCACCCACTTGTAAGGATTGGTGTTAGAGAGTGCCGGTTGGCAGCCCCGGTAAGATCTAATACTAATAGTGGAATAGCGGTGTACATGTTGTGTACTTTTAGGGCGTTTGTCGTAACTAAATTAGCTAATGTACGTGTAGAAACCATGTGAGGGAAGACGTCATAGTCGTTGCTGTCATTGTCGGAGAACAGTGGATAAGGTGGATTAGGGCGGTGTGGCAAATAGTGCAACAATGCATAGGCTATTCAAATAGGCCTTGAGAGGTAGAACATTGCAAGAATGAAGTACACTAGTCGGTCAACAGGTAGAGTGCATTGGGTACTGCAATGGCGATACAGTACAGGGCTAGACATACAATCTATTTGTCGATAGTCTAGATAAAGTGACAAGTAAGCCAGGGTGATCGCGTGGTACAAAATGTGAAAGTACGATGTATCGTATGGCACCTTAGTTAGTTGTTGTAAAGCAGGCAATTGGGCCAGGTTATGCAGTGGTCAGCATTAGTTATGAGCATGCATAAAATCCGAAGTGGAGGTGGGCAGACCACAAGAAAGAAGAAGTGTTAAACTGGCACGTGGCCTTGAGAGCTCGTACATTACGGGCTTGCTGGTAATTATGTATGCAAACAGTAGTACATAGTTGCTAATGTTGTAAGAAGTATCGAAGAGCTTGTTGGCGTCTAATGGTCCTTGCGCCTAGTGTATGGTGTAACAAAAATACACTATTGCTACGAGATCTGGAAAACATACGAGAGAAAACTTGTATGCAACTGTCAATGCTAGGTGATAAAGTGTCATAAATCGGATTTATCAGTGGCAGTTAACACTTCTGTATAAGAAAGGTACACAGGTATAAAGCAATACGGCGCCGACGTTTGGGTTAGTCTCACCGTGTAGGTGTACGCAAGTTCGAGGGGCTGTTCTGGCGACGCCTAGTCCTAAGTCAACGTAGTACTTCTCAGAATGAAGATAACGCTGGCATATATGGAGAAGAGAGTGACGGCGGTTCATGGAAAGGGGTACACACACTGCACTGTGCTCGACAAGCTCTGTCGGGCTCGGTCAGGAGCCTTTTTGTGAGCCTTTTTGTGAGCCTTTTTGTGAGCCTTTTTGTGAGCCTTTTTGTGAGCCTTTTTGTGAGCCTTTTTGTGAGCCTTTTTGTGAGCCTTTTTGTGAGCCTTTTTGTGAGCCTTTTTGTGAGCCTTTTTGTGAGCCTTTGTGTGGGGCCAGCAAAAGCCTGCCGGTGCCCCGCGATTGGCTAAGTAGCCAGGCACTGGGAAGCTGCCCAATCAGAGGCAGATCAGCGAATGATGCAGGAAGCAGGACAAGTTAGTAAAGCTAGACGGCCATCTTGGACGTTCCGACCTCGTTGCTTCTTGATGTCGTTAAGCAAGGAAAATATGCTTATTTCCACTAAGATGATGCACGTCGGTGTGGATGGTGCAGTTTGGGTACATGTAGGGTAAATGTAGATGCCAAACTTGGAAGTTTAGACGAAGGAGGCAGCTTTTAAGCAAACGCTGCAATACGAGCCCACAGGCTTACTTAGAAGTTACTAGATAGACGAAGGGGATAGAGAGCTGCTCCTGCAGTCTGCAGGTGTGTGGAGCTCCCGCTCGGACTCGCAGCCTTCAGTGGTACCCTCCAACCCCATATCCCTGGTCTCCGGTCGGGAAAACGCAAATCCATATTGACCACTGCGTGGTCTGCGATCCCTAGTGGGCCTGCTTCGATACCAGATACAGCTCCCAGGAACGGGGCCGACACCCAAACAAATAGATACATGATTGTTTCCCATGCACAGTGTAAAGAAAAGTAAAGCCTTCCTCATTTCCCTCTTTTTCCCTGCACCCCCCCTCCAAACGTCACCTAGTCCCAGGGGGTCGAACCTTTCCCTCAGTGGGGCCGTGGCCACCACTCCTCCACCTGCACTCCCCTCCCCTGTGCTCAGGTCTAGTTCCCTGGACTATGTTAGGTTGAAATCGCCCATTAATATCCTGTGGCCCTGCGCAAACCCTTCCAGGATATCCAGCAGTTCCCTCAGGAACCCCTCTTTCCCCATGTTTGGGGTGTAGATTGACGCTAATATGTACGTGATCTCCGCGTATTGCCCCACCACGATTATATATCAGCCCTCTTTGTCCGCCTGGGAAGATTTGATCATGGAGTCCTTCCCATCCTTAATAGCTGGAGCTATTCCTTTGACAGCTGTGAGGTATGACAAATACGGGAGTAGCCCCTCAATCGTAGTGTGCCTGGTCTTTCCTCTGAAGATGGGTCTTCTGGATTGCCAGCACGTCTGGGGTGGATTATGTGTTGACCACGTGACTGGTTACCCTCCGGGGACTCATTCCCCCCTCCCCCCAACCTCTCTTAGTTTCGATGACCCCTCCTGTTCCTGCTTCCACCACCGCCTGATTTATTTTTTTTGGCACCCCCACCCACTTTGAGTTGCCCCATCCCTGATTTCACTGTTTGGCTTCGTTCCCACCCACTCATCCTGTTCCCCAACCCCCTGTGCCCATCCCCTCCGAACTTGGGAATACCACCCCTTCCCGCTTGACAATCCCCCCACCCCCACCCCCACCCCCACCCCCATATCCGTAGACGCTACCGCCCGAACTCATGGAACGTCCTCCACTCCTTTAGCCCACTTCAAGCCACCACCCCTTTGAATTTGGCCTAGTTACTGTTATTCTTCATTTGATACCACCCATTGGTCCTCTTTTCTCCCCCAGACTCTCCACCAGCCTTGGTTTGTGGGCCCCCCAAGGCAGCTTTTCTCCTGCGTTGGTCTCCCGCTGTCACCCATTTCCATGGACAAGGCTTTGACCGGTTCTCCGCCTGGGGAGGTCTTCCTGGGATCCTTGCGACATGTCGATTTGCAAGAAGTCCTATCCTATCCCTCTTGAGCAGATGTGCTTTTGGTTCCCTTCCAATTAAAAAAAACCATGCTAAAGCAGAAGGTCCAATTTTAGTGCAGTCTTGTACTGGTCAGCTCCCTTACCACCGGGACCATCTGCCCCCTCTTGAGCAGTGTGCTGCCTACCAGATCCTGAAAGAGGGCTATTGTGCTGCCTTTGTATAGGAGCGGTTCCTGCACCTTTGCTACACGCAGGACCGCTTCCTTCTACATGTAGCGCAAAAAAGCTGCTAGCACATCCCTCGGCCTGCTATTGGGGCCTCTTACTGTCCTGCTGGTACAGTGTATTCGGTCCAGTTCGAAGTCTCCCGAGCCTGCATCTCCCAGGAGATACGCAAAGATCCTTTGGACCTCCCCCTTCAGGTCCTTGTCTGTCACAGCTTCAGGGAGGTTTTTGACCCTAATGTTGAATCTCCTTGAGCGGTTCTCCATGTCTTCTATCTGGAGCTCGAGATTTTGTGTTGCCATATGAAACTGCTGTATGGCTTCCCCCTTTGCCTTTGAATCTTTGTCTACTTCTTCAAGCCACTTTTTCCAGGCGATCCATCCTTTCCCCTAATTGGCCGACCTCCTGTCTTATTTCCGTTAGGTCCGATATCATTAGTTGAAATTGTTCCTGAAATGCTTTGGTTAATGACGTTTGGAGGGACATCATATCGCTGTGGAGAGCCTGCCTTGAAATGGTCCGTGTGTTCTCTGGCCCCACAGGTTCCCTTTTTGGTCTGCCATTTCTTGGGAGCCTTTGCTTGGGAATGGTGCCATGCTTGCTGCTTGTTTGAGGCCTTTGCTTTGGGTATAGACCTTTGTCCCGGGCCCCTGGCTGCCCTTCTCATCTGCTCCCCCCCCCCCCGAACTCTCGCCAGAGTTTAGCTGACTCCGTGCTTCCCTTTCCTGTCTTGAGTGTGGGTTGGAGGACCCCAGAGCAACCCAACAGGGCCTGCCTGGTGCATTTTATATCCCCTTGTCAGGCTCACTCTCTGGATCGGTCCATGCTTGGGTGAATTCCTCCCATGTGCTTTCGGGCCCTGGCACTCTTCCCCCCCCAGAGCTTGAGGACAGTTACTGAACCAAATAAAAGGTTTTGAGCCTCTCCCCACCTTGTCGGTGCCATGTATATTGCTTCCTCCTCTCCTTCCCATGTGCCAGCTGCAGCTCCTCTCCCTCACCATACACTAGGTGCGGATGTCTGATCCTCACCTGCCGCCTATCTGCTCCCCTGATGTTTGCCTGCCTTTGTGTCCCCGGCTTTGCCGGCGCTTTCAGACCAGCAAAGCCGCTGTTCTCACCTCAGTGGGTAGCCTTGCACCTTCTTGTTTGTGTGCTGTGCCATGCCATGTTAATTGCTTCTCCTCGCCTCTAGTGGTGCCAGCAATAGTTCCTCTGCTTCACCTCATGCTGCATGTGGATGTCTGGCCCTCTCCTGCTGCCTCCCGGCTCCTGTGTTGGTTGGGCACCTTTGCTTGACTCCCTCAATGCCGGTGCCTCTGGGCTAGCACGGCTGCTGTTCTCAACTCCACTGGGGATTGGGGTGGAGGGGGGGGAGAGTGTGCCCTACCCAGTCCGCTCAGGGATTTCTCTGATGCCAGCTGCTTCACTCTCTTTTCACTGCCTGCCCGAGCGAGCCCGCATACAGCCTCCGCCGGGTCTTGGGGACTGCCGGGTGTCCTCGATGTGGGTCTCATTCACTGACTGCCTCACTGATGTGCTCCAGTGATAGCTTTGATATGCTCTGCTTCGCCCGTTGTTTCTAGAGTGGCGTTCTTTCTTCCCTTGCCGGTCTCCTGATTGTGCCCGCAGCTTCCCCACGCCTTTATCCGCTGGTATAGAGGTTTTCCGGGGTGCTGGAAAAACCTTTAAACCTCCATAGGCTTGCCCAGCTGCTGCCGTCACGTCACCTAGTGTCAACCGCCATCTTGGAATCCAAATAACGCTTTTAACGTCCAATCCCTAGCTCTACAAAAGTCTGTGTGGAGTGGATCCAAAGTCTTAGGAAGTAGCAGAACAGCAAAAGTTACTCAAAATACTTTCAGTCTCTAGGATGCGTTACTCAGTAATATAACGCAACGAGGGAGACCCTGCGAAAACACTCACTAAAAGGACATAAGTGACACTCTGGACTCACCTTCCTGCACTCCAGTCACTCTGGAGCAACTTCTCGGTTCAAGGTAAGTTATATCTTTCACCCCAAAGTACCTTGGTTTAGGAGAAATGTTCGTAGCTGGATTCTCCTCTGTGCAGCAGCAACAGATCTGGTCTCCTGATTGCTCAGTCTGGTGACGAAAGTAAGGACTCTGAATGAGATGTCTCGGCACCAACGGAGGACAGTATTTGCCCAGCCAATCTTCTTTTCTTCTGAAGTCCTGCACTCTAGTGAGGGGACTTGGATAAGTGGGATCGTGCCTCTTGAGATCCAGCTGGAGCTCGCCAAAGTTTTGGATGAATTTGGCCTTGCAAAGATGTTGCACTGCAAATGGGTCAGAGACCTCCTGGTATTCGCGATCTGCAGCTCTTGAGAGTCACAGCATCTCGGGAGATGGCTCAATTTGTAGTTCGTCTGAGGGTTGGTTGGTCCCACCAGCCAAAGGGTAAGCTTTGTCCTCTTAGGAGCTCCTCTTTCGATTAGAAAATGGGCTTAGCACAGCAGTGGTCGAATCACAGTGATTGTAAGTGTCTGCAGGCGTCTCTGGTCATCTTCAGCTTTGGTTCTTCTCTCAGTGGTTGAGTTGCCTTTCTCATCAGGACCCTCACCTTTTTTTTTCAGTTTTCCCCACACACTCCTCTGCAAACTGTCAGCATTTTACAGAAAGTGGCGGGTGCCTGTCCAGTCAGGACAGCCAGCCCCCTAGTGGTTACTGGTTCCATTAAGGCACTCTGGCAGACATAGGGTAGGAGAGTGAATAACTCCTCCCCCACTTCCTGCCCAGACACACTGGAGTCTAGGCGGTGGACACCAAATGGTTCCCGCCAAGGCAAAACTCAGACACAGACCTCCCGCTCCTAAAATGGTAGAAGGGCTAACGAAGAACTACGATGGAAATGGCAAGGAAAGAATGGAGCCAACATGTTGGTACATCGGTGACCTTATTGTGCACAACCAAGACTGTGAATACAGTCTGCGGTAGAAACTAGCACAATAGTTGGTAGAACACATCCACTGCCACCAGCCATAACTATAGGATTATCTGTGACTTGAAAGTCACCGGAGCAGGGACGGGGGATACTAGGTATCCCTTTAGCCCTCTGCATAAGTTGGTGTATGCAAATCTCTCATAGTATAACGTTTTAGAGGATACAAAGAATACTCTTACGTCCAGTCCCCTTTCCTCCATACTGCTTGGGCTTCCCTTCCAAGGGACGGGAGACTGAACCTTTTTCACAAGAAAAAAACCTTCCCTTTAACACTGCGCGCGGGGGTGCGGCCCTTGGAGCATGCACTGCCCTGACTTCGCCCTTCGGCACCACACCTCAAGTCTTTTCTGCGTCGACGCAAAAGGGCTGAATTCACCAGCGCGCCTGGGTTTGGCTTCGGCCATGTAATTCCATGTGCGGATACTTCTCCTTTGTCTTTTTTGTCTTTTTTTATCATTCAGGTATTCTGTCCTCAGGCGTCACGCTCCTCCCCGGCGCATGTCGACTTCCACAGGGTTCAGCAGGTGTCCGTCCTGCGATGGGCTCTTCCCAACATCAGATCCCCTCGCCCTCTGCTTACATTGCCTTGGCCCAGACCACGGTTGGCAAGCTTGTACAGCATGCAACGCCCTGTCATCTAGGTCACTGAAGAACAGACTAGACAGGTGGAGGGAGCTCTTCCAGAAGTCTCCTCCAGCGGACCTCAAGAACTTAACATCGAGCCAGGCCCTTTATTTTCTATTGCACCCCACAAGGGAGACTCCTTCCCAAGGATTCACCCGCGCGGGAGGGACCGCTCAGGTCCTTGTACCAGCATGTACAACAATGCTGCTCCAGCTACCGGCCGAGGGATCCGCAGATCCTCCCGGTGACTGTGTTGAGGGACCGGAAGGTTCTTTGACCGGGTCTCCACCCGAGGGGGCTCTGTCCTTTTACCGCCATTATGTCAGAGGGACCACGCTCTAGTACCGGCAATATGGCAGAAGATGCGCCTAAACGCAGCTCTACCAGCCCACAGGCTGAGGGTGTCGCACCTACCGGGTCTAGGCCCAAGAAGCAGGGTAGGCCTCGCGATCCACGCTCGAGAGTCTTGGATGAGGCTGGGCCCAGCAAGCCAAGCAACACGATGCAGGCACGTGGCAGGCAGTTCGACGACAAAACAGCCGCCGCGTCGGTCATCGACACCCTTCCAATGCCATTCCAGGAGTTCCGCGAAGAGCGAGTGTCATGGTGGGACTGGCCTACAGCCTATGCTTCATTGCGCAGGGCAGGTTCCCACTGTGTCCATACGGGTAGAGTATGCAGCGGCTCCAGCAACCTCCCGCTACCCCGTCTGTATCCCCTACCACTCCTCCGGCCTATGAAGACTGGTTCTTTGAGAGGTTCCTTGGGCTCATGAAGTCCCCGCGGATGGGGGTTATCCTCCGGGAGGTGCTCCCTCCGAAGCTACCAGCACAACGGGCTCCTCCGCCGGCACCGGCGGAGCCTCTGCCTCCAGCTCCCCAGCCGATTCCTCCGGAGGTTCCGTACCAGCCTCCGACTTAGCCTCCGGTCCCTGTACCCCAGCCTCCGGCTCCTGCTACTCCTCCACCTATGCAGGATCCTCCTGACACGCAGGATACGGATGAGGAGGATGATCCTGGCACACCATCCTCAGCCAGGGCCTTCCATGAGCGTCTTGCGGGGCTCGTGGGGTATCTGGGTCAACCTGCCTGAGGTCGAACAACCGGCGGAGGTGGTGCTTGTTGAAGTCCTCACGCGATGCCCCTCGGCCAAAACAGGAATTCCACTGCAGATTGATGTCTCCCTGGCCAAAAAGGGCTGGCTCAAGCCCCACTCTGTCCAGCTGGTCAATCGATGCCTGGATGCCAAGCACAGGCAGATGGAGGGGGATGCACTCTTGCTATCGGCCCATCCTCAGCCACACTCCTCGATGACACTGCTAGGCAAGGAGAAGATCTTGGAGGTGTACGGGAAGAAGCTGTATTCTGACGCGTCCTTGCATCTTCCTCAGGCCAATGCCGATGCCATGTTGACTGCTGCTAACCAAAGGTTATGGTGGGAAATTGCGGACTTCCTCCCAGTACTCCCTACGCAGAGCCAATTACGTTTTCAAGGCGGGACTGGCTGAGGCCAAGCTGGTGGCGCAAGACCTACGGATACCACTGTGTATCGCCACGGACATGAGAAGGATAGCCAGGCTCCGGGCAACGAAATTCACCTGGACGTCCAAAAACGCATATTAGACCTGCCGTTCGACAGAGGTTGGGGGGACCTCTTCCACTCCACCAAGGACGAAGAGCTGGACAAAAAGAAAAACTGCTCACAAACGGCGAAGTCTTTATCGATCTGACAAAGGCCACACCCAAATCGTATACCCAGCCACAGCAATGCTCCGATAGAGGGCATACGTACAGAGGGTTCCGCGGCTTCCAGGAAAGGCGATCCAGGCAGCCTGACCGCTCGCAGACTCCAAATCGGTGCAAGCAACAAAAGTGGGCCAAGGGCTTTTTCCAGTCTCCCCCCTCCTCTGCGACAGCCTCCGAGGGAAAGAAGGCATGACACGCCCCTTCGGGTCCACGTGGCTCCAGTGGGGGGCAGGCTTGCTCTCAATGCACATTTCTGGCACCAGAATTTCACGGACCCCTGGATTCTCTTCGTAGTATCCACAGGGTATCGCCTACCCATCCCATCCCAGCCTCTCCTCCCTCCTCCCCTCTGCTCCCTCAAGTTGGGACAGAAACTCTTCTGGCAGAGAACCGGTCGCACGTAGAGAGCCAGGCAGTGGAGGAAGTCCCAGCCTCCCAGCAAGGCTTGGGCTTTTACTCCAGGATTTTCGCCATTCAGAAGAACAACCAGGCGGGCCTGAGAGTTGTGTTGGATCTTTCCACCCTCAAACTCTCCTTACCTCTACAAAAATTCAAGATGGTTACACCAGCTTTTATAGCGGAGACATTGTGCAAGGTAGACTGGATGTGCTCCCTGGATCTGAAGGACGCATACCTACACGTCCCGATTTGGCAGCCCATTGTTGTTTTCTACTGTTCTGGATCATGGGCTACCATTTCCAATACAAGGTCCTTCCTTTTGGCCTCAAACTCGGCCACCAGGGTCTTTACCACACTCATAAATACAATGGCTGCCCTCCTTTAGAGCGGAGGGCCTCCACATCTTCCCATACCTCGACGACTGGCTCGTCAGGGCTATATCCCCCCCCCACCCCCCCCCCCCCCGAAGCGGTTCACTCTTCCATGCCCTTATGAAGACACTGCACGATCTGGGCTTTTCGCTCAATCTCATGAAATCGCAGCTGCGGCCCACGCAAACTGACATTCTTGGGCCTCATCTGGGACACGTACTCAGAGAAGGTATTTCCATCGGAGGACAAGATCTCTGCCATAAAGAGGGCCACCACCCACTTAGTCACCAGAGAGTTGACCTTGTCATGGTGGTACCAGCATCTCCTGGGTCTCTTGGCGGTGGTCCTATTAGCCGTTCCACACACGAGACTGAGGAGGATTCATCTACACTTTGCGTCCTCGTGGAACCAGGAGCGGGGCTCTCAATCCGAGATTAACGTTCCTCCATCTCTCCACCTGGACCTAACCTGGTGGTCCAGGACTGCAACCAACGAACAGACAAGCCCTTTTCGGCCTCCCAACCCGCAGGCCACCCTCGCCAGACTCCTCGCTCGAGGGCTGGGGAGCCACCCTGGATGAGCTTTCGGTCATTGGCACGTGGACTTAACAGGAACAGGAATACCACATCAATTGATTAGAGCTGAAAGCCATCTCGCTAGCGCTCAGAGCATTCCTCCCACTTCTCAGGGGCAAGGTTGTCCTCATCCAGACAGATGACTCAACCAGCATGTACTATGTCAACAAGCATGGAGGCACCAGATCTCCTCGTCTGTGCAGACTGGCAATCGGCATGTGGGAGTGGGCCCTGGAAAACGACATCTACCTCACGGCAGTCCACCTCCCGGGGGAATCCAACCTGGAGGCAGACAGGCTCAGCAGGTTGGGAGTGGACAATTACGAGTGGCAGCTAAACGACCTAGTTATTCAGGAGATCTTCAACAGGTGGGGTCATCCCCAGGTGGATCTCTTTGCCACCTGGCACAACAAGAGGTACACGCAGTTTGCCTCCTGGCAGGGACAAGGCCTCGGCTCTCCGGACGACGCATTCCGGATACAGTGGAACGGCCCACTCCGCTGATCCAGTGATTTACAAGATCAATGCGTCTCACCAGCTCAACATCATTCTAATAGCTCCATGGTGGCCAGCCAGGCCATGGTTTTCGGAGCTGCTCAGCCTCCAATTCACCTCCCGACAGGCCCAACACATCTTCTGGCACAGCAGGGAGGGGGTAGGTTCATCCACCCCGCGCCACAGAAAATAGCCTTCCTCCACAGCATGGTGCCTGAGCAGGTAACGCTACAGCACCTCAGCCTCTGCCAGGCTAATCTGGAAATCGTACGGGGCGCAAGGAGCAAGGCTACCAGGGCCCATTATAAAAGTAAATGGACCAGGTTCTGCCACTCCAAGGAAATTGACCCCCTGGCATGCACTTTGGACGACGTGCTCTTTCTCGGTGCACCTTGCCCACTCTGGCGTGCAGGTGGACACCTGCTGTACGTACCTCGCAGCCATCAGGGCTTAAAGGAACTCTGAGGAGGGAATCTTCTCCTCCTCTAATCCCATCGTCAAACATTTGATGGGGCTCACAAGGCTCTACCCGCCCATCAAGAGGCTGCACCCCGTGTGGGACCTTGTTATAGTCTTGGGCGGCTTGGCGCACAAACCGGTTGAGCCAATGGCATCTGCGGACATCAGGCTGGTCACCATCAAAACGGCATTACTAGTCGGCCTCACCTCGTCTCGTAGAGTCAGTGAAATCCAGGCGCTGGTCGCTTCGTAACCATATATACTACCTTTGACTGGGACAAAGTAGTCCTGCGGACACACCCAGCATTTCTGCCCAAGGTACCGTCTGCTTTCCACTTGAACGAGGAAATAGTCCTTCGTACATTCTTTGCTGATCCTAAGGATAAAGCACAGAGAGTGTTGCACTGCCTCGATGTCAGGCGTGCCCTGAAATTCTACCTTGACAGAACCAAGGGCTTCTGCAGATCGGACGCCCTGTTTGTCGCTTTCGGAGGCTCAAGACCAGGCTATCGGGTCTCCAAGGCCTGCATATCCCGCTGGATGGTCTCGGCCATCAAAGAAGCGTACGAGGGCCAGCACAAACCGCTACCGGCCAACATGCACGCCGACGCAGTCGGGGCCAAGGCAACGGCCATCGTACTTGGCCTCGGCTTTCTGCAAGCATTACTGTTTGAATGTCGGCTCTAGATCTGATGTGGCTTTCGGATAGGCAGTTCTCAGGAACCTATTTGCTTAAGGAGGGTCTCCTCTCCACCCTGGGGGCTACATTCAGTTGTAATCGCCCATGCAGTATGGAGGAAAGGGAACTAAGAGTATGTTAGTCACTACAGTGAGTAACTTATAATTTCTTCTATCCTTTAGTAGGTGTAGTTAATTGAGGATAGTAAAATATCAAAGGCGGACCCACAGAGTCCCCAGCAACCCTGCACATATGGTGCTATGTGCTGCAAAAGTTACACAGATGCCTTTTAAAGATATACAGAGGAAAGCATACTCCATAAGAAAGTTAAAATACAGAGAACACATTTCCAAAAGTCAGTGCAAATAAGTATGAATGAGTGGGGGGAAAATGCTCCCCTCGTTCAGGGTACAAAGAAAAAGGTCCAGAAGTCCAGCAGAAAGTGCTGACAGTATCGCTAGGAGAGGGGATAAAACATAAAAATGATAAATCTCCCTAACATCAACACAGTCGCCAATTGCATGCATTTGCTTTTTAAGATATTCCTTCTAAGTAGATGTTATACACCAATTGGTCTCCTTAAATTAAATGTCACCTTTGTTTTAGCGAGATTTGTCGTTCATAGGTGCAAATTGGAATATTTATGAAAGGCTTTCAGTGCAAACTAGCTGTACTAGATTATCCGCATACGCCGCCACTATTTCTCATTCTATTCACGGTGGAAGGCATGCAATATATTGAATATGTCTGGTATATCCGAAAGATGTAAATTAAAGTGGTGCAAGCAACTGTAAGGGGTCAGAAATGTGAGACGGACAACTTTTGGATGATTTCTCAAAATGTACAATTTTATTAAATCATAATACTCCTAAGTCCCGATCCCTTTCCTCCATACTAGTGGGACATTCCGTCCTTTGGGACGGCACCGGAGCACTTTTGTAAAAAAAGCATACCTTCTGTTTTTATCCTTTTATTTTTACGTGGTGCCACCGCACGTGGCCGTAACCCTGCGGCCTGAACTCCGCCCGCGCATCGCCTTTCAGTCCTTTTTCTCTGCGTGGTCGAGGCTGGACGCACTAGCATCACTGGGAATTTTTCTTTTTATTCCCTTTGTCCTTCCTTCCTGCTCTGGTTCCACGGTCCTCTTGTCCTCAGTCTATGCCGGAGCGGCTGGGATTTGTCCTGTTCTTCCTGCGAATGTCTAGGCCTGGGACTCGTGTTTGGTTTCTTTTGGGACTCCCTCTCCGTCCAGGCACTCCAGCGTCGTCTTCGGTGGGAGGAGGTGTTTCAAAGCGTTCCTCCACCACATTTGCACCTCTTCATCGACAAGAAAAAGAAAGCCCGGTAATTTCTTTTACTTTTTTAGAGCACCCTGGTCAGGGGACTCCTTTCTGGGTTCTTCCGGGAACTGGAGGGGCTGGAGTAGCTCTGCTTAGAGGGTCATCCCTGCGGTGTCCAGCAAGAGGCCTAATGTGCACACTGGAGTGTCCTTGCAGGGTCCCCACAGTGAGCCTCCCAAAACCGGACATTCTTCCGAGGTTCCCTATTCGGGGGCTAAAGTTCAGCCCAGCTCTTCAGTGGCTCTGGTTACCGGGGTTCGTCCTGAGGTCTCAATTTCTGGAGCTTTCCACACAGGCACCGGGATTCACCCTGCGGTCTCCATTTCTGGAGCTTTCCACACAGAGTTGTGACTTGAGGCCCTATTTTGAGGGAGCTAAACGTCCTGTGTTTAAAACCTGAGGTTCCTCTTCTTGGGGCTAAATCCGATACCTTCAGAACAGAGGGATCCTCTTTGAGAGTCCCGTCGGTGAGGTACATTCCTCAACCTTCCCACGCTCAGGCTCCTGGTGGTACCAGTTCTGTCGAGGAGGCAAAGAAGGCGGTCACACGCCAATTGGCCTTATAGTAACAGCTCTGCTGAGGTTCCTCCACTGGAGGCTAATTCTGGGGTAGTCCCTAAGGTGTCCAGTAAATACCCCAGATCTGCCAGTACCGGCTCGGCCAAGGATCCTTGTTTCATGGCTAAAATGTCAATTAAGACCCCTGACTCCTCTGAGGAGACAGTTGCCTCACTTTCTCCTGTGATGTAGTTCACTTCGGTTGCCGACCAAAATGGCGGCTCCACGTCAGCGGTCCGTGGCAGCCATTTTGACTACCTCTTTTACACCAACGTTCTCTACGGCTGGTGCTGGGGGCATTCCTTTTGGGGATGAACAGTTTTTTACATGCCATGTGGAAAACAAGAACCCGTTCCTCCCTTCAGACGATTGGCGTGCTCGGGCACCGCTGCCTCATACAGTCTCGCTCCCTCCTGGTTCCGCACCCCCTGATCTATGTGGACCCAGCCGGTGGTGGACCTTCCTGGCAACCATCCTCATTGCGTTCATGGGGGGGGGTATGACCCTCACGAGCGGCCTCTGCCCACTCTAGCAGCCAGATCTTCGTCTGAGGATGCGTTTTTTTTGGCAAATTTCAGCCGGTCATGCACTCTGATCCCATGAGGGCGTACTTTAAGGGTCTTTTTAGGGAAATGTATCCTGGACCTCCTGTACCGCCTCCTGCCCCGGTTGATCCTAAGCAGATCCTGGTGCAGCTACCTCCTCCAACTCTTCCTGCCAGACCTCCTCCACCACTTCCTCCTCCTCCCTCCGCTTTCTCCGATAGACCACATGCAGTGGATCAGCCTTCTGTTCCTGCTTCAATGGATGAGGGCCAAGCAGACCAGGACAGCGATGAACAGCCCCGCTCTATTAGAGCAGTCCATGACCGTGTGCTGGATATGATGACTTTGCTTGACATTCCATTGCTTCGAGGCAGGAGAGAATTTCTGGAGCATTCACTCTATCGCCTCAGGAGCGCACCATCTGTTCTCCAGAAGGACCTCTTGGATGAGGCCCCACTTCGAGCTGCATCTCAAAAAGAGGATTGGCGCTCGATACAAGCTTCGTGCCTCGAAGATATAGCCTTGCCGGCTTGTCCGCTACCATCCTAAGCAGTGGTGGCAGCAGCCACTATCCAGTCCTAGCCTGCTTCCGCATCCACCACTGCAGCGCTCCAAATCCTCTTCAAAGAGGACAAACTTCTCAACGCCATTGGCAAGAAAGTATTTCCAATTCAGCGCTCCAACTTTGTCAGGCTAACGCCAAGCTCATCCTGCCAGCAGACCATGTTAAGCTGTGGAGGGCGCTATCCGATGTCGAGGAATGTTCCTGCGGATAGGCTAGAGGACTTCAAAGCCGGTTTGTAGGATGCCAGAGTGTTGTCACAGGATCTACTGAAGGCTCTGGCACACCACGTAGATACCTCTGCTCGAGGCCTTAGGGTCTGAGTTGACATCCCCCGCCAAGCCATGGCTACATGTGACGATGTTCTCCAAGGACGTGCAGGACAAAGTGCTGGACCTTCCTTTTGATGGTAAGGAGTAGTTCCATTCCTCAGATGAGGAACTCACGAAGACTAAGGCGAGTACTCAAACCGCCAAGTCTTCATCAGTCCTGGCGAAAGCTCCAGCTAAGGCCCCTTATACACAGAGGTCCGGGTCCCAAACTCTGTACTTCTCTGGGTTCAGGGGGTTTTGAGATCGCCATGCGCGCCGATCTGAAGCTCTGGTTGGCGGGCCCCTGCCGTAAGCAACATCTGCAAGGTGGCCAGTTTTTCTATTGGCTATCGGCCTCCTCTCCAGGGACAGGTTCTCTCCATGCCGACACATCATCCAAATATTTTGTTTCGCTCGCACGAGACTCCTGCTGGCAGATGAATTTGGTCTCATCTGAAGGCGTGGCAGACCGTTGCCGAAGACCGGTGGGTTTTATCTATTGCTCGGGTGGGCTTCCGCTTGCCCCCAAACCCACCCTTCCACCCTCCATTCCAGCACACAGGGTCGTGCTCCCTCGGAGCCTGGGTACAGAAACTTCTTTACGTCCGAGCGGTGGAGCCTGTTCCCCTCGGGGAGCAAGTGGAGGGCTACTACTCTGGTCTGTTCAGTGACCAACCCCAACTAGGCTGGCCTGCGCACTATCCTCAATCTTTCTTTTCCCCAAGAGAAATTCAAGATCACGCCTTGCCAAATAAAGTCCTCTATTCGGAAGGGCGATTGGCTCAGCGTGATAGACCTCCAGGATGAATAAATGCACATTCTGATTTGGAGCCCGCACCAAATATATCTGCTGTTTTTCGTAGAAACAGAACACTTCCAGTTTCGTGTACTCCCTTTTGGTCTCAGCTCGGCGAGGCGCACCAGACACTTCTCCGAGGGCCCCCGCAGCGGGTCTGCCGGATCTTCTTCAGAGGTTCCCCGTATGGGAGCTAAGAGTTGGCCCAGTTCTTCTGTGGCTCTGGATACCAGGGTCTGCCCGGAGGCTTCTGCATCTGGAGTTAACCACACTGAGTCGCGGCTCGAAGCGCCGCTCGAGGGTGCTATACATACCGGGTTTAAACCTGAGGTTCCCCTTCTTGGGGCTAAATTGGACACCAACAGAATTGAGGGTCCCTCATCGAGGGTCTTGGCTGTAAGGTATATCCCTCAGCTTTCCCACGCGCACGGCTGTGGTGATACCAGTTCTGTTGAAGGGGGCAAAGAAGGCAGTCGCGCATCACAGATCTTCCAGTACCGGCTGTGCCGAGGATCATCCACTAGAGGCTAATTCTGGGCCAGTCCCTAAGATGTCGAGTTATCACCCGAGATCTGCCCGTACCGGCTCTGCCGAAGTTGCTTGTTTCAAGACTAAGATGGCACACAAGGGCTCAGTACAGGAGCAAATCCATGTTTTTACCATTGGTGTTTAGTTAAACTGCTCGATTTGCAGGCAAGCTTCGGTCGACACGCTCTTTTTGTCTCATCTGGCAGTTTCTGGCATCCATGTTTTGTCATGCAGAACTTATCCGCTATTGTGGCCTACCTGTTCACACAGCTGTTCCTTTTCATTGACCAATCCAGTTATCAAAGGACGTTTTGCAGGTCTTCATCTCTTCCTGCTGGTGCGTACCCCTCATCCCAAATGGGATCGGAATGTGGTCCTCAACGCGTTATGCCATAAGCCATTTGAACCCATGGTCACTACCAAACTTAAGTAACTCTCTTGAAAGGTTGCTTTCTGATCGCACAAACTTCAGCAAGGCGAGTAGGCGAGCTCCAAGCGCTTTCTGTGGAACATCCGTTCCTCACTTTCCACAGGGGGGATAAGGTTGTGTTTCACTCATCCTTCCTTCCTGCCTAAGGTGGTTACCGATGTTTTGATTGAATCAATCGATCTCCTTACCTGTCTTCTTTGCTAACCCGGCATCTGATGCCGAGAGAGTTTTACACAACTTGGACGTCAGGCGAGCCCTCAAGGTTTACTTCGATAGGAGTTAACTCGCAAGATCCTCATAACTCTTGGTTACATTCGGAGACCCGAAGGGGAAACCAGCTTCCAAAGCAACTATCTCCTGCTGGATTGCCTCATGTATTTCTGAAGCCTATAGCATTCAAGGCCTTCAACATCCGAAAGGCATCCATGCACATCTTGTCCGTGGCAAAGCGGCTGCTGTTGCCTTCCAAAAGTATGTCCCTTGGGACACAATCGCCAAGGCGGCTACGTTGGCTTCCCATCTGCTTTTTGTAAGGATTACTGCTTAGACCTGAGCTCCAGAGCTGATGCCAAATTCGGCCAGGCTATGCTTAAGAACTTATTACAGCTAAATAGTTTTTCCATCCACCCATACTACCTGTGGTGTGTGCTTGTGAATCTCCCACAAATATGGAGGAAAGGGGACGGGATGTAGGAGTATGTGTTACTCACTGTAGTGACTACCTTACTCCTAGTCCATAGTCATCTTTCCTCCATATGCCCTCCGTCCACTCTAAAAAGTATCATTAATGCTTAACCCTTTTAAGTGCCATGGGTATTTCCCCCCAGTGCCAGGGGCTTTTTTGGTGATTTCGATAAGTGGCCATTCAAAGCCTTGTAACTTTTTTGTTACATGAGATATCTCGGCCAAATTTGGCTCCTTTTTTTCCCACATGTAGGCAGTCGTAATGCCACCCAGGACTCTTAGGTTGCTGTAGGAGGGTGAGAAAATGAGCAAAAAAGGGAGAACATGTTGGGCTTCTTCAAAAAATGCCAATAAAATGAAGTACAAAGAAGCCTGTGGTTTCTTCCTTGTAAGAGCTATGAACAAATAGTTTGCTGTGCTGAATTCCCCAATTTCCCGGCTTTCAAGAACAGGTTGATTGGTTATCAACTGTTTGTTAGAGGTTGGCAATTTTGGCCATTTTTGCCAATTGGACATGCATGGACGGAATGGAAGAAAAGCCGAATTGAAGGACAGAAAGGCGTATATTTCTGAAAAGTAGCCAAAATTCCAAGTTTCGGAAGGGGGGGGGGGGGGGATTTGCGTAGGTCAGACAACAACTAGGTTAGGGAAAAAGCCATAGATTGGGGGAAAAGCGTGAAATTGACCTAAAAAAAAAAAGGTATGTGTTGGACATGGTTGGCTTAGTACGGCAATGGCTTGTATGAATTTTGAGAAAAGCAATGCTCCGCTACATTCCCCCGACTCTTGCAGTTCGGAAAGCACACATTTTTTGTAGTGTTTTACAAAACGAGCAATACCACAAGCCAAACACTGAGCCATGGTACACAGAAGGTTTATGCTCACGGCCTGAACAGACGTACTTAGCATGTGTAATGTGGCGAGGAATGGCAAGCATACATTTTTTGAAAGAGCACAAACAGACCTTTTCAAGGTTAGGTGACTTGTGCAGGTTACAAAGTGTATAGTGCCTAAAGCAGCGACTAAATGTAGGTCACATTTGGGAAATTAAAGGGTTGTGTGACAAAGGATACCAGCAAATGGGTCAAAACGTTATGAAAACCATTCAAACACAACAAATGTTCCTGCGTTCCCACAGGTGTCCCGATGAAAACGGTACCTCACATGTGTGGGTGCACCTACCTGGGCGCCAAGGGGAAAGCCTAAAACACAGGTAACCCCAAGTCTGTTTCGACACCTGAATTTGACACTTTCTCCAGACAAGCACAACATACAGATACGGGCCTCGGGTGTCAAGCCACCAAGGAAAACGGGGAACCCCATGCATTTCCGAAAAGAGGACACCCGTGGGAATCCTCAGAGGTATGATTTGCGCAAATCGGCCCAGATTTTATGACCCAGACACCCCCGCAACGTCCGAAATGTGGGAAGCCCACATTTTTAACTTTGTTGGGGGTTCTGGGTAAAACATTCTGGTCCGCTTTGCGCAAGTTGGACCTCTGTACATTCACACGGGTGTCCTCTTTTGGGAAATGCCACCAAGCCACGTTTTCCTTGGTGGCTTGGACACCCTATGCCCAAAACTGTAGGTTATCTGCCCAAACCCTTTTGTGGTTATCGACGCGCATCCGAAGTGCTTCCAAAGTGGACTGTTGGGCTGGGAAGGCTGCTCGCCATGTCTTCTCTGTGCCTGCGCCAGCGATCGTAGTCGCCAAGAGGAAGAGTGCCTACACGCCGTAACACACCCTGTGTGTGAACATTGGACTTTTCATTGGACTGTGTCAAGTAAATACTGACTTCTGCTCGTTTGTTATTATTTTTGGTGCTCTTGCACTAGTGCCGTGGCTTTGCCTCGGCTTGTATTGCTCCTCCTCCCTTTTCCAAAATTCTTACTTGCCATCCTTTGTTTCTTCTGCAGCGTTTCCTGCTCCCGCCTCTTGCCTGCCCTTGAGCCCGCCTCCCGCGCTCCCGCCCACTGCTGCCCACTGTCCATCTCCTACTTTAGCACTGGTGCGCGCGCATCCGAAGTGCTTCCAAAGTGGACTGTTGGGCTGTTATGCGGCTGGGGTGGCAGAGGTGCTGGCAAGGTGATTTTGTTTACCAAAGCTTTGTTGTCTGGGCCCCCCGCTTGTGTGTGTCTGAACTGTTGAGTTTGGTTTGAACTTACTCCTACGTCCCGTCCCCTTTCCTCCATACTTGTGGGACATCTCTCCGTCCTGTGGGACGGGACCGGAGCATTTTGTAAAAAGCATCCACATTTTTCCAAAAATGTGTCCTTCCTCTCTTTCCTGCGCGCCGCCCGGCACGCGGCCGTAACCCCGTCCACCTTGGCTCCGCCCCGCGCATCGCCTCTCAGTCCTTTTTTCCGCTTGATCGGAGCCGATGCACTTGCATCCTTGGAATATTTTCTTCCCTGTTTTTCTCTCTGGCTCTCCCTAGCGTTCGTCTTCTAGCCTGTCTATGTCTTTTAAATGAGACTTTCCAGACTGTTCTTAGTGTCATTGCGCTTCGCGAGGGCGGATCCCCATCCTCTTTGTTTAGAGTGTTTGGGTCCAGAACACCGTTGGGACTCCTGTTTTTACTGTGACTCCTTTCGGTCTGGGCTCTTCAACGTCGGTTGGAACGGTGGGAGGAGGTGTTCCGATGCACTCCCCCATCTCAGGCCAATCCGCAGGCAGCAATGCTGTCCCAAAGGGTGTAATTGGAAAGCGGAGACTCTCCCCTTTCCAATTACACCCTTTCCGACATATCCATGGTGGCTAGGGCCCCCAAACCCCCTCCCCCCTTTTTTTATGCCCCCACCCCTGGTGGTAGATGGTCACCTGCCTGTCCCCAGGGGTCATTATATGTGCCCCCATACTTTGGGGGCCAGGGGGACGAGTGCTGCTTACTGTAAGCAGCCCCTCTTCCCCCCCCCCCCACGTCACAAACATTTCCCTGGTGTCTAGTGGGGATTGCTGCCCACGCATCGAGCGCCCTGCACCCGATCCGCGGGCAGCAATGCTGTCATACAGTGTGTCATTGGAAAGGGGAGGATCTCCCCTTTCCAACAACACCTCCCCCCGATCTCCGGCTTGAAATACAGCCGGAGATTGTGGGGGAGAAAGATGAACACTCACCTTATATTTTCACTGCATCAGCCCGAAATGTCTGCTGAGGTGAAAATTACTTTGTTTCACGCTGACGTGCATTATGCACACCGACGTGAAACAGAAGGTAATCCAGCCCCCTGGCAGTGAGGGGGGGACCTCCCCCTCACATAGCCCGGGGGTTGGATTACTGAACAAGGTGCCAAAAAGGACGAGATATCTCGTCCTTGGCACTTAAGGGGTTAAAAGGTCTCAGAACTGGAAATAGAAAAGGACTGGAGGGCGATGTGCGAGCAGAGCTGAGGAGGACGGGGTTACGGCCACGTGCAGTGGCCCTACGTAAAAATAAAAGGACATAACATTTTTGATGCTTTTTTACAAAAGTCCTCCGGTTCCGTCGCAAAGGACGGAATGTCCCACAAGTATGGAGGAAAATGTTGTCACTACGGTGAGTAACTTTGTTAGTTCCATCAAAAACCTCACTATACCCTGCCCATCAAAACTAAAAGAAAGCATTCTAACACCACTTGCACTTCAACATAAAAATACAAAAAGAATATATGGCAATTCACAAAATAATAATTGTACTAATGATATATTCAGCCTCTTTTGGTAACCTGGGTGAACTCCCCTTCCCCAGGTTTCAAATTGGTTTCAGTTCCAATGTTCAACAAAAAGAAACTAGGAAATCCAGGTTTTAAACAAAGTCTCAATTCAGTTCTTGGTTCCTTCAAATTGTCAAGAGAAAGGTTTGTTAACCACAGTTCAACAAACAGTAAGGTTTCACTTCTGCTTTGAATAATGAATGTCCACTTCATCAAATGCCATCATTGTCATTTCAGTCTGAGATGCTTTGTCACAACTTTTAAATGTCAAAGAAGAAACACAGTTCCTTATTGGGTTTAACATCCCTGGCCAATATGTCCCTAAAGGGAAAAACTGCAACGCAGGCCAGCCAGAGCTCCAGGAAAGTTGGGGGTAATGTCCCTGGCCCACTTGGGCACCAGTCTCCCATGTGGGTCGACCATCCCCAAGCCCAGCAGCGGTTCCATGGAGCCCCGGCAGGGTCCCCTACCTTTCCGGGAGGAAGAAGCTGTAACGCAGCCCAGCCAGAGCTGACTGGTGCACAAGGCCTGTGACATCACCCGACCATTCTTGAGCTCTGGCTGGGTTGCGTTAAACCTTCTCCCTCTGGGAAAGGACAGGAAGCCTGCTGAGGCTCCCTGAAACCGCCACTGGACTTGTGGACGGTCAACCCATATGAGGGACAACCATCCAAGGCGAGGGACAACCATCCAAGGCCAGGGACATCACCCCTGACCATCCTGGAGCTCTGGCTAGGCAGCATTACAGAATTTCCCTCGGAGAATAGACTGAGACCCACCCGGGGATCCCTGGGACTGCCGTTGGACTTGTGGACGGTCGACACTTTCTTTCTTTTCTGCCCAGGTAGGTGCACCCACACATGCGAGGTACCGTTTTTGTTGGGACACCTGTGGGACGTGGGACGGTAGGGCATGTGGTGTTGGCATGTTTCAGTAGGTGAGCAGAGGATTGTGGGCAATAAATTCTGGGGTGATCCACGCAAGTCGCACCTCAGTGGATTCCCACGGTTGTCTTCTTTTTGGAAATGCATGGGTTCCATTTTTTTCCTTGCTGGCTTCGACACCCTAGGCCCAAATCTGTAGGTTGTCAACATGAGCAAATTCCTGCAAAATCTGCTCTGCCAAAACACTTGAGGGTACCAGTGGTTTAGCCTTTTCCCTTTGTGCCCATGTAGGTGCAACCACACATGTGAGGTACCATTTTTGTCGGGACACCTCAGGGAATGCGGGAAGGTAGGACATTTGTTGTGTTTGCGTGGTTTTCATAACGCTTCAAACATTTACTGCTGCACTTTGTCACACAACCCTTTCTTTTCCCAAATGTGACCTTCATTTAGTCTCTGCTTTAGGCACTATACAGTTTTGTAACCTGCACAAGTCACCTACCCTTCAAAAGGTCTGCTTGTGCTCTTAAAAAAAATGCATGCGTGCCCTTCCTCGCCACATTTGGTTTCTTCACTTACACATGCTAAGTACGTCTGTTTAGGCGTTAAGCATAGAAAAAACCTGTGTGCCATGGCTCTGTTTTTGGCTTGTCGTATTGCTTGTTTTGTGAAACATTACGAAAAATGTGTGATTTCCTAACTGGAAGAGTCGGGTGGGGGAGATGTAGTGGGGCATTGCTTTTCTCAAAATTCACAGAAGCCTTTGCTGTACTGGGGCAACCATGTCGACCATACCTTATTTATTTTTTTTTCTTTTTTTTTTTCAAAACTATGGAAGATTTCCCTACATAATTGTTGCCTGACCTGTGCAAATCACCCCTTCCTAAACTGGAGTGGTCTAATTTTCAGAAATGTATGTCTTTTGTCTTCCCATTCAGTTTTCCAACCCTTCTCTTCCATTCTGTCCACGCATGTCCTATTGGAAAAAAAGGGCAAAATCGCTTGCCTCTCACAAAACGGCTGGTAACCATATCAAAATGTTTTATTTGGTTTCCACTCAACCTATTCTTGAAAGCCTGGAAATTGCGAATTCAGCACAGCAAACTATTTGTTCCTAGCTCTTGCAAGAAAAAAACACAGGCTTCTTTGTACTTCATTTTATTGTCATTTTCTGAAAACCCCCAACATGTGCTCCCTTTTTGGTTATTTTCTCTCACCCCCTGCAGCAAACTAGGATTCCTTGGTGGCGTTACGACCGCCTACATGTAAGGGGGAGGGGCCAAATTTGGCTGAGATATCTCGTGTAACAAAAAAGTTACAAGGGATTGAATGGTGACCTACCGAAATCACAAAAAAAGGTTTTTGCACTAGGGGTGGCGGGGGTTAGAGAACCCTTGGCAGTTCAGGGTTTGAACAGTCAATTAAAGTGTTTCTCTGTTTCTGTGTTGTGCTTTGTGAGAAATGGGAATATGGTTTTACTCACACGAGTGCTACTTTTCATTATTTCCCATTGTTTAGTCAACGGTCTCGTTATAACTCTTTCACTCCTATGTCAGTGATCCTTTTAGATACTGTTGCCTGCCTGTATTCGTGCAGGGGCTCATATCGCTCAGTTTCACTCACCGGCTTCTGTGTCACTCCTTTAGAGTTGCTCAGGGCTTGAACTGCTTCAGACTTCTCTTGGGCATACTCTTCCTCTGTAAAGGTGTTTCAGACCCTGCCTTGCAGTTATTGTTATTGTGCTTGTACCGCGCCAAAGCCCATAGGCATCCAGGCGCCGAGAGAACAGAGTACAGTGAGCAAAAGACTACCGCAGAACATTACTCTAGTTAAAAAGATGCATTTTTAATTGTTTTCGAAAGGCAAGAAGATCTGTTGTCTTGCGCAGGGAAGCAGGCAGTGCATTCCATGCCTTAGCTCTCTGGGTGTGAAAGACTCTTCCAGAGCCTCGAGAGCGTTTCACCCGGTGCTGTACCAAAAGATATCCTTCAGCTGACCTGAGGTTTCTTTTGGGCTGGTAAATGCGAATGACATCCTTGAGGTAAGCAGGAGCACTACCAAAAATGCATTTATGGCATATGGTTATCAGGCATATGGTTATCAATTTGAATTGGATTATGCGTTCCACAGGAAGCCAATGCAGTTTTTTTCTGGCTGCAGTAGTGGGTTCTGAAAGCTTCATTTGGAAAATGATGCGAATGGCTTTGTTTTGTATTTTTTGTAACTCCTGGATTTCTGCTTTCCCTGCCCCGCCTAGTTAGAGCATCTCGTGCTCAGGACCCTCAGCTGCAAGCCACGGTCTCCAGAAGGCCCTATGCTATGCAATCTCTGCAATTAGGTGCACACGTGGTAAAGCATTCTTCCTTCCGCTGCGCAACCTCTGCCCTTTAGAGTTTGGGGAAACTAAACCCTCTCCGTACAGGCAGCTGAAATCTGCTTGGTCAGAGGCTCGGAATCTTTGTGTTCACCCGCTTCTTTGTGGATTGCCGACATTGTGCTGTCTTCTTTCTGCTACAACTGCTGCTTTCCTGACTCCAGCTACAGCTCCATCTAATGGCCTGCACCTGAGGGGGACTTTTAAGGCTCTTGGCTTAACGGCAGGTGTGGGCTGTTAGACTTAATTTCCTAACTACTGCTGCAACATAGCTCTTCAGTGCTGTTCCTTGCCCCAGTACATGGGGGAATTATGGGACTCATAGTCCTAAACAGCAAAATTAGTTTTTTTTATTAACTTCTTAGTTTTTTAAATGCAGATCTAGTTTTCATGAATGCACTGAAGGAAGAATTCTTCTGATTTAATTGGAAAGAGGAAGGCAGTTTGTTCAAATCTTTGTTTCCTTTCACTGTACCTTTGGGACAAAGGGGATTTTCAATCTTGGTTACTTTTTTTTTTTTTAAATGGTTTTCGTTGTGGTATTTATAAGTGTCGCACCAGTTTTGCCCACATCACCCGACTTAAAATATGGTTCAGATACATCATAACTACAATAAGTTACCTATTTTGGCATTGCCAAAAGGTTCTTCCCTTTTAATGTAAAAATACTGCGTTTCATCCCATGGAATCTCCTCCCAATGGTGGGCCTTGTCTCCTCCCAAGTGATCCTCTCACAGCACACCACCCCCAGGTCAGGATCGGGAAGCATCTGCCTTCTTTCCCTGGCCGCCTGGGAGGAGGTTTTATTTGAGGGTTCCCTAGGATTCATCACACAACTGTTTTAGCCCATCATGTGTTGTATTAGGTAAGAGAGGCTACCTTTTGATGGCAAGAGGTTATGGAGCACAAATAAATGACTTGGAGACCTGCGTTGAAATAATCTATGCAATCTCCAAACCAGGACTGTATATTGTTGGCATTCATCATTACTCACAAACCTACAGATAAGTGGCATATCAATCACTTTAACTCCTTTAAAAATGTGCAAAACCTCCCAGCAAAGAAAAAATGAGTATAAATACTCCCACGGAAATTGTAAAAGGAATGTGGTACACGAAGTGGCAAAGGAAGCTGTACTACCATTACTGCCTGATGTGTATAGATACAAATGTAGGTTTTAATGTGCATGAGTAATTAACTAGGTGCACGAATTAGTTGAAACGCGTGTTTTCTGGCTATCATATTCTCTGTGGAAATGGGACGTACTTTTTCCTTTCCAAAAATCCTTTTAATCCCAACTTTAAAAATAGGGATGTGAATTCTCCTACTACAAAATCTTATCTGGAGCACTTAAATAGTACTTTGCTTCTTCGGTGATGGATTGTGAAAGGTGTGTATCCTTGCTAAATTGGCTCCATCGTCATATGCTCGACGTTTGTGTATAACATACGCTGAAGTCTCGAAATAAATGCAGTCGCGCCGGCACATTACAAAAATCTCAATTTCCGACGGATAAACCACCCTGTTCAAATTGCTGCAGAGCCTGTATTTCAGCACTGCTCCCTGCGGCTTGACGTCGCTGCCGGCTCTTTTCAGAGGAGCCTTTGGTCTCCGCTGTGTTTCGCGTCCAAAATGTTTACTGCTTCTGTATTTTCTAAACAGCAGAGGTTCGCAGGCGGCGTGCCTCTCATCTGCCATAATATACTGTGAAATTATTCCGACCATCTCGCATTCATCTACCAATAGCCTGCTTAATTATTTTAATAATGTGCGGGCAAGGTGAATTACGCTATTCCTTTTAAGCCATTATTAGGGGAGAGGTTAGGGTATCCGTGCATTTGTAATGGAGATTTGATTTACAGTAAAATGTATACGTATGCAACTTTCCGGGGTTGCTATGGTTACTGTTGACCTAATTCAGATTAAGTGATAGGAGTGGTTAGCTCCAGGTCTGCTTGGCAAATGCAGCGTTTGGTTTTATATTTCAAGGTGAAAACGTCCCTGTATGCGTTATGCCCTGAATTAACAACTACACAGCGTTGGTTGCATACTGATAATAATCCTCACATTTGTTTCGTGTGCAGTTGACTATCCGCCTACTAGATACTCTTTTGGTATATTGTGAATTATAATTTTGCCAGAACACTGTTGTTTTTAGTTTGACTATTGTATTAGGATTTTTAAAATGTACATTTTTTAGGAGTGTTCCTACGCTTCTCATATAACCAGAACACACTCGAATGTTGATAGTTTGTTTATCGTAGGATCGTGTTACATCGATTTTGTTGTAGAAATCATGTATTACTAATGTTAGATAAACCGATGTATGGCCGTGTCCCGTGTCCTGATTGAAGAACACGTAGCAGTCTGTTATCGATCAGCTTGGCTTTTCTTGTGAATATGTCTCCATGAATGTTAGATGCGCAACATATGGGCAGTTTGATAGCTAACCTTTCAAAAATGTTTTCATAGCCTTAGCAAATGGCAATTAACGCCAAATGATGCTTAAATGTAAAACCCAATAAGTCAAGCAGTCAGACATTTTTGTGGGTGACCGACCAGGTTGATAATTTTTGTGGTTCCAAGGACATTTTTAAAATCCTTAAAGAATTGGAGAAACCGAAGAAAACACTGCAAGAAACTATTTCCAAAGATCTTGAATGGCGTTCATGCATCCAGGATGCTATGGTGGATAAGTTGGTAAAAATTAAAAGTACCATTTAATATAGCAAAAACACTTAAAGAGCTGACTATTATTACCACTGAGCCGGGAACAAGGCTAGAAGATTATTCCTGGGACCACTTGGGAATCCCACTTTTTAACTTCAGAAGTTGAGATCAGATCTATTCTGAGTAAACTTAAACCCTCCTTGTGTAAAGTAGATCTCTTTCCAGCCACAGCATTTAAGGCATGCTCCGAACTACTCGTCCGCTCCATTACAAGAGTCCTTGAAGGAAGGTAATGATAATGATGTTTTATTTATATAGCGCCTTAATCCAAAGCACATATTTACATACAATATCACCCAACCGAAATTGGTACTCATTTATCGACCTCGGAAGGATGAAAGGCTGAGTTGGCCTTGCCGGGATTCGAACCTGCGACCTGCAGATCACGCTCAGATCAGAGCAGCGAATGCTCAACCCGCTGAGCTATCTTACCGGCAGTGATCCTTCTAATAAGAAGGGTGCCTGGACCACCCCTCTTAAAAAAAAAAAATAAATAAATCAGGGTCTTAATCCCACAACTCCAACCGATTATATAGCCATAACAAACTCCCCTTTCCTTCTTATAATATTGGACAGGGTGGCCTATGAACAAGTGCTGTAACATCTGAAGAATCACACCATTCTGAATAATTGTCTAGCAGGTTTTCGGCCAGGTATTAGTACCGAGTCTGCCCTTTTCGATTTAAAGTCCAATTTGATGGAAAATATAAATGAAGGACAGACTAGGTTGCTGGTGGCCCTAGATCCTTCAGCGACTCTTGATTTAGTGTATCCCTCATTACTCTAAAAAAAATTACAAGAAGCTGCTAACTTTAGTGACCAGATGCTAGCCTGGATGCAATCCTTCTTGGGAAATGGACCCATGAGTCTATAGTAAAACAGCAGAAGCTAAGCTAGCCCCTCTGAGCTATGGAGTGTCACAGGGTGCTTGTTACTCGCTAATCTTATTTAATATTTTTACAATGCCACTATTCCAGTAGCTGAAGGATAACAAGATATGCTTCTCAAATTACAAAGACGATACCCAATCTCCTATTTCGTTGACTGGGGAGTATCCGGATGATGTAAGAGTGGTGAACAAGACCCATAACCTCATCCAGATTGGATATGCATGAGCGGGTTGGCCCTCGACCATGATAAACCGAACTCATGGTTGTAGGCTTTAACCCTAGACTTGTAAATCTCATTGCATATTATCAAAGCTTTCATATTGCTGATTGTGAAATGGGGACCAAGGATAAAATAAAGACACTGGGAGTCCTTTTTTTACCAAATCCTGTCCATGAAGGCTCAGGTGAGCCTACTACATTAGATTCCTGTGCCATATTCGCCCTTTTCTAATGGATTTGATTTATTTTATTTATAGCATTTGTTACACGCTCAAACCCAGAGGTATCGCGGCATAGGCTACATAAGAGTGCTCAGCTGGTTACAGGGGAGGTTACAATACAGATAGCCTAATTAGTTATCATAAGGCAACACAGTTCGGGAGACAAAATAGTTACAGTATCGGCCTAAGCATGGGGAGGGAGTTCCAGATCTTGGGTGCAGCAACTGGGAAGCTGGTACACCCTGCTCTGGGACTCGAACCTTGGGACAAATTAGTGTGTGCTAGAGCCTGATGTGAGGGATCTAGTTGACCTTTCTTGGGTGACGCTGCTATTGAGGTTTGAGCGGGCATCACTGGTAATATATTTGTGTGTGATTTTTTCTTTTTTTTTTTTTTAAACAATTTTTTTGGGTTTTATTTCAACAAACACAAAGCAAACTTACAGTGCATATAGTAACATTTTGAATATACCTCACTTTATCCGTGTCCACTGCTTCACCCATTCCCCCCCCTTTCCGAGCCTACGCTTTCATATTCTGCTTCTTCCTGCAGTAGGTATTCCTTTTCGATGGTTCCTGTTGGATCTTGGTCACTTGACCAGTCTTGCGTGGGCCCAAATAATTAGGCAATTAGATGTTTCCAAGCTAACACGGTTTCAGCCACCCCACCCGCCCCTTTCATGTTCCGCTTGCTTCCTGCCACACTATAGTTTCAGCCTCAGCCCATTTCTGTAGGTCTCTCCACCATACTTCCATTCTTGGTCTATGGCATGCCTTCCACCCCATAGCGATTCTTCTCTTTGCAAGTACGTACGCCAGGTCTTTCAATTTGCTCACATGCTTGAGTTTACGTGGTCTGGGAAACACTCCTATCAGGCAGGCCCACACTGTATCCACCACTATTTTAATCCCTTTTTCTCCCAACCTATGTGCTATTTCTCCCAAGAATCTCTCTATTACTGGGCATGACCAGAACATGTGTACCATTCCGGCGTTTTCTTCATCACATTTGGGGCATGATTGTCGTCCTGTGTTTTTAAATTTGGCTATCCTCTGGGGTGTCATATACGCGCTGTTAGTGATATATAATTGTATCTGTTGTAGTCTTTTGACTCTTTTTTTAAAATTTTTTTATGGTACCCTTGGGCACGTTCCCACATCCCATCGCTCATCGGGGCGCCCACTTCCTCTTCCCAGTCCTGTCTCAGTTGTACCACTAGCTTCCCCACTTTTGACATCATCAGCTCATATATTCTAGATATCTCATATCCCCCTTCTGCTATGTCGTATATTGGATCTATGATGACGTCCGGTTCATCCTCTAGAACTAATTCGGACCACGTCTCGTGGATTTGCTGTACCACCCTATGGTATGTAACCCCGTTGCCTCCACCAACCCCTCAAAATCCCTTATACTCCCCTCTTGCAACATGTCGCCCATTGTTGCTATCCCCACCGGTTCCTAGTGCTTCCTAATCATCAGTCTTAGTTGCTTTTCTTTTCCTGTCAGTGCAACTAATGGCACCTGCGGGGAACACTGGGACGGATTCTCCATTATCTGACAGGCTCTACGCCATATCTCCCACCCGAGTACCATCATCTTTGGGTGTCCTTCCATATCCGATCTGGGCAACCACATCATTTCTTTTAGAAAGAATGGGGCACAGTCCAATCGGAACAGCCTGGATTCTGAGGTCTGTTCTTCAGAGAGCCATTTAGCTACATATTGCAACTGACTCGCTACGTAGTAAATTTCATAGTTGGCAGTTTTATACCCCCCTTTCTCGTGTGAGTGTTGTAGCTTCCAAAGGGCCACTCTGTTCCTCATCCCATGCCAAAGGAATTCCCTGCATATGCTGTTTATCCTGGCAAAGAATCGCCTAGATATCAGGTATGGGATGTTCCCAAAATAGTGCAACAACCTTGGCAGGACCACCATTTTGAGCATTGCCCTTCGTCCCATCATCGCCAAGGGGAGCTTCACCCAGAACGTCATGCTATTTTCGATTTTCTTGATGGCCTGCTCAGTTTATGTTGATGCTCTGCTTCCACCGTATGATTATATGTCTATTCCAAGGTATCGGAACGTGCTGACCTCCCATGGTATCTGTAAGACTGGTAACTGCTCATGTGGGATCCCTTTATATCTGCCCAGTGGAAATATACAAGATTTTTTTGGGGTCCACAGCTATGCCTGACAGCCTTGCAAATCGCCGCATCACTTCCAGGACGTAATAGAGGTTTTCTTCCTGGTAATGCAGGTACAACATATCGTCTGCGTACAAGGAAATTAAATGCGGTTCCCCTTTTATGGTGATGCCTATTATGTCATACTGTTGCCTCAGGTATATCGCCAGGGGCTCTAGGGCCAAAATGTACAGCATGGGGGACCATGGACATCCCTGCCTTGTGCCTCTACCGAGTTGCCACCTTTCTGAGATTACCCCTTCCGTTTTAACCGTAGCCAGCAGCGTGTTATATAGTAATTTTAGCCCATTTGGGATACCCCCGTCCTATTCCATAGTTGGTCAGGGCCGCAATCAGTCATGGCCATTTGACCGAGTCAAAGGCCTTTATCGCGTCCAGCGACACTATTGCCATCTCGCCCGCCTCCCCGTTTGCGTGTTAAATAACTCGGTGAAGTCGCCTGAGGTTGTTCGATATGTTCCTGTTGGGGACATAGCCAGTCTGATCGGGCTGTATTCATTTATCAATGACCCTCCTCATTCTATTTGCCAAGACCGCCATTAATATTTTACTGTCCTGGTTCAACATTGACAGTGGTCTGTATGAGCCGCAATCATAGGCAAGCTTATTGGGTTTGGGAAGTGGTATGATAATCGCCTCTCTTAGGGACTCTGGTAGTCTCCCCACTTCATACGCCTCATTTAGCATCTCTAAAAGCAGGGTGGGGGGGGGGGGGAGTACCTAATTTTTGTACATTTTATAAAATACGCTAGGGAGTCCGTCAACCCCAGGGGTCTTACTGGTGGGTAGCTGCTTCACTACCTCTTCCAGTTCCTCTAGAGTGATCGGAGCGTCCAGCTCCTCTCGCTCTTCTGCGCTAATCTGCGGCAGTCCAATGTCCTCCAGTGTTTCTCTTATTTCCTTACTATCACTTTCCTCTGCATCTCTGTACAGGAGTCCGTAATAATCTGCAAATTCCTGGTTAACTCCTTCTTGGGTGTCCACTATACACCCATCATCCTTCACTATCGTTCTGATTATAGGTCTAGGGGTCTCACTTTTATATAGCCATGCCAGGGCTCTCCCTGGTTTGTCCCCTCATGCATGCTGCCTCTCTGTGTACTTTTTGTAGTTGAGATTGCACAATCTTTCCCAGTATCCTGCGCATTTCCGTTGCAGCCTGAGTATTGCCTCATTATCTTCCTTGGTATTATCTCCCCTACTTAACGGTGTTTCTAGCTCCGTTTCTGCATCTTGTAGTTCGACCACTATCCCTCCTTGTAGTCCCTTGGACTTAGCTATGGCTATCCCCCTCACTACCACTTTAAATGCCTCCCAGAGCGTGCCCGCTGTCTTAACACTGCCAGTGTTGATCTCGAAATAGCTTATTTCCTCTCTCATGTCCTCCCTAAAGACAGTATCTTTCAACGCCTCTGCTCTGAGGCGCCATGTCGGTATCTTTGCCCTTGGGGGTCGATATTGCCAAACCAGTATCAGCGGCGAGTGATCTGAGAGGACCCTCGCTTTATATTCTGCCTGCTCTATTTCTATCATTAGTTCATGTGTGATGAACATAGTCTAGCCTGGTGTATAGATTTTGGGGGGCTGAATAGTGCGAATATTGTCTATCCTGTGGATGGTGTGACCTCCATGCATCCTTGAACCCGAAATCCGTTAGCAATTACTGCAGTGTCCTAGCAGCTGGGGTGGGTCTATCTATTTTATTATCTGATCTATTTTTGGGTTTAGTACACAATTAAAGTCTCCTCCCCCAAATCACCCCCCCCCCACACCCCCCCCCCCCAAGGCTCATGCTGAGTTTGCTATATAGGGTTCTGAAGTATGACACCGTGTCCTGATTTGGGGCATATGTGTTTATGATACATATTTCCTTGTTTTCCACCAACCCTTTTACTATGGCCATCCTTCCGTCTGGCTCAACTGTAGATTGCAACAACTGAAACGGAACATGCGGTGCAACCCAAGTAATCACCCCTCTAGCATACGCTGAATACGTTGTGCCTACGACGGTCCCCCTCCACTTCTTTCAGATCACCTCCAGTTTTTTTTGTGTTAAGTGAGTCACTTGTAGCAGGGCTATGTCTATTTTCTGCCTCTGCAGATACATCATCACCTTATTTCTCTTTAAGTAGCTATTGAGCCCCCTAACATTCCATGTAACTACTTTAAGGTCTCCCATAACATATTAGGCTGCCTCCGCAGGTACAGTCGATGTCTAAGTCCCCCGCCCCCTTCATGTAGGCTCGTCCTCCCATACAAACGTCCCTTAACTATAAACGCTTCCCCCTACACCCCACTCCCTCCCGCCCTCCTCCCTTCCCAGCCCCACCACACTACCAAACTCTTCCCCAACTCCCTTCCCTAGCTGCCCCAATTTACACTTAACTTTGCACCCCCGCATCTAGCCCTTTTCCGGCAATTGCCTTACTTGCGGCTCTGCAGGGAAATTTCGCCCTAGCGGCGGTCCTACTATTCCAACTCCCGGGAGTAGGGTATCTCTATTCCGTTACTCGATTTTTTTTTTTTTTTTTTTTTTTTTAATCAAGCCAAGCGCGCCTGACGCTATCCACATTGCATTACGAGTTCTATATTCCAGTCTGACGTGTTGAAATGTCCCATTTTACAATTTCTCATTACTACGCACCCACCTCTTATCATGCATGGCTGTTTAATCACTTATCGAATGCCTCTCAGCCTTGTGTTAAGATTATAGAGCATTAGTTCTGCATAATTATTAGGAACCCCTTATGGCTACATTACATTGTACGCTGCCGTTTCCCTTAAGGCCAGAGATGCTAGTATAACGTTGATTCACTTAACCTGTCCGTCTCGCTCTGGCCCCTTGTCCTAGTCCGGGCAGCCCTGGATATTCAGCAAATTTGACGCCTCCTCTGGGTCCTCGAAAAAGTGCGCTTTGCCCTTACGTAAAATTATTCACTTCGCGGGTTATAACAGCATATATTTAAATCCCGCCGCCCTCAGTCGCCGCTTCACTGCCACATAGCTGAAGCGTTGTCTCTGCACCAACATGGTGTAATCCGGATACACTGTGACAGTTGCTGCTGCTCGGGTTATAGTTCCGCCTTTCCGGAAAAATTCTAGGATCTTTTCCCTGTAGTTCAAGATTTTGGCTATAATCCCCCGTGGGGGGCTCCTGGTTGCGGTCTCCGTGTCAGGGCTCTATGCGCGCGTTCCACCGCGAACCCTTGGGAGAGCCCGCCCTCCCCAATTTCTTGGATCAACATGTTTTCGACGTAGGTTGTGGGGTCTGGTCCTTCTTCACCTTCCGGCAGTCCCACCACGGGAATGTTGCGTCTCGCACGCCCTTCTGCCTCTTCCGATCGGTCCTCCAAGTTACGTACTTGTTGTTTCAGTATGTGGACCTCTTTTGCATTGGTGGTGCTGACTTCTGTATTATTCTTTACTGACCTCTCAAGGGTGCTTGTGCGCTCTGACAGCTTCCTGACGTCTTGTCTCAAGAGGTTTAGGTCCACACCCAGAGCATCGATTTTGAATTCCAGTGTCACCTTGAGCTCTATCGAGGGGCTCTACGAGGCTTTCATTTCCGTGATGGCCTGCAGGATCAGCTGATCTTCCCGTGGCGAGGCCGACACGTCCTGCGGGTCAGCTTTCCCTTGTCACGGTGGTCGGGGATTGTGCCGGTTTCGTGAAGATGTCTCTAGTCGGTTGCTTAACCTTGGTCTTGCCGCCCCTCTGCGCCATGATCTCTGCTATCTGCCTTTCAGCTAGACCCTTTAATGCTGGCTGTTCCGTATGGTATGCGGCAATGCTCCGCAGGCGTTTTGCCAAAGCACTTTCGAGGTGGGGGAGTTTGTTGTTTGCACGCTTTGCCCAGGGTTACTTTGCTTGTGCTCTCGCTGTTTCACCTCCCTCTTTCATTTCTGGGGGGGGGAGGGGCCCTCCGCCATGGTGCTTTTGCTCTTTTTTCCCCCGTTTTCTTGGGGTCCCTCAGAGCTGTCCTGAGTCCCCAGTCCGGCTGTATGCTATGCACTGTGGCCCTCCGGATCCCAATCAGGTTTTCTGCTGATGTAAGCCGGGCCTGCGAGCTTGGCTGCTACGGTGCTGTCCTGGGCATCTGGGGGAGGGGCCCTTCTCCTTGGCATTCTCTGGTGCCCGGGGCCAATATTCTTGTCTTGTCTCTGTGCCAGCCCCCAGGCCCTGATGTTGCCTGCCAGCCTTGGGTTATGCCAGGCAGTTCTTATTCCAGGCCCTGTGCCCCTCTACTCAAAGGTGCTCGTGGGCCCACAGGCCTCCGCCTCTGGCAGGGTCCTTTGGGTAGCTTCCAGTTGTTCTGCTGTTCCCTGGGGGTTGCAACTCTTACGTTTGCCACTTGCTTCAGGTCCCCTCGCATCCGTGTGTTCACCTGTTGTGGCTATGATGACTGCCCTGTAGCACTTCCACATGCGTTTCATTTGCAGGCTGCGCTGGGGGGCCCGTCCTTCGCTGCGGGTATCATTGCTGCGTTTCGTTTCCTTCAGTGCTGCGGCAGCTCTCTGGGCTTCGCGTGCTTAACACTGTTAAAGACAGGTAGGCAGAATCATTGGCAAAGTTTCCAGCCGACCCTAGGAGAAAGACCTCCCTGAATAGAACCACTGGAGTATCCCACTCCTGTGAACAAAACGTTGTGAAAGGTTTGACAATTCTGGTGCCCAGAGGGGATCTGATTCAAGGACACTCTAATCGTTTCTGTAGACCCATCCGATGGATTTGTGTTCTGTGCTGTATCGACCACAACAATAGGAGAAATCCGCGATTCCTCTGGCACATGCAGACGGCTTAGTTCCGTGGGGAGCCTCGTTCCCCGTGTGTTACAAAAGTATCTGAATGTACAATGTATCACCCCCTGAGGCTCCTTGATACTGTTCGACGGTTTCCGGATTCTCAGCGCGCCGCAGGCATTAGTACTGCAGTTCATCTCCTTTGATGTCACAGCAACTCTCTGGGCTCCGTGTGCTTCTCCCGTTGTGTGGCCGGGCTGGCACGCTCGTCTGTGGCCCTCCGCCCCTTCTCTTCAGCTCACCGCAGCACCTTTCGTTCCGTGTGGGGCCTCGTTCCCCGTGTGATACAAATGTATCTCAATGTGCAATGCATCACCGCCCGAGGCTCCACGCTCCCAGCCCAGTTCGGTTCTTCAGTGCGGTCCTTTATTCTCTTATCTTCGGGCGTCCGCCATTTTGCTGCAAGGTATATATCTTCCGAATTAGCCCATCAATTGGTACCGCAGGACTTGAGTTGCAAGCCACATGTGTTCAGACGTCTATGGGTGTTTTTTCTTTTGTTTCCTCAGTCAATCTTCGTCACACGCTTCAGGATCAGGTCCGGATGTGTAGGAGCTCACGGGAAGAGCAGCCCTACTCCATTGCTGCCAAGCCACGCCCCCTATATTTGTGTGAGAGTATGAGAGACTTGAGTAGAATTCTAGCTTGGATGGGAAGCCAGTGTGCTTCTCTCTTAATGTGAGAAATTTGGTCACTTGTTTTTAATCTAAAAGCTACCCTTAAGGCTTTGTTTGCTGTCATTTCAATTTAGCCAGATTAGCATTTGTGGTTCCTAGTAGGAGGATATTGCAATAATCCAGCTTCGATAATATGAGTGCTTGCGCTAGGGTGAGGCAGTTTTGTGGGATAAGAAATTGGCAGCTGAGTGCAATGAGTTTGGCCGTGTAGAAGGTAGCGGATGAGCGTGCACTAATATGTTAAGTCATGATAAGGTTAGAGTCTACGTAAACGCCCAATGTTTTGACCTGTTTGAGTACTGGGATGGGTGTTCTGTCAATGGTAATGGCGTGGCAGTCTGGGTGCAGGGTTTTCAATCTGGTGGCGGTACCTACAATGAGGATCTGTTTTTTCATCATTGAGACACATGCTATTAGTAGCCATCCAGTTTTGTATGATGGCATAGATCTTGTTATTGGAAGTAGTCTTGTTCATGGTCGCCCGTGATGGGGATGGGGATGAGTATGTGGGTATTATTGGCGAAATTGGTGAAGATGACTCCCATGGCATCCAGTGCTAAAAATAGGAGTTTGGTTTAAGCATTATATAAGGTGGGAGATGGGCAAGATCCTTGAGGGACCCATAGGGGTACTGGCATATGGTCGGCAGACTCATCGCCAATGGATACTCTTGAGGTACGCTCTAGTAGGAATGACTTGACCCATAAGGTGGCATTTGTGGAGAAGTTGAAATTTTCTGACAGCGCATTACATAGCTTATCGTGGTCCACCGAGTCAAATTCAGTAGACAGATCGAGTTAGAGGAGGTTACACAATTTCCCAGAGTCTCTTATGATGTCCATCTGGATTCTTTGGTCTAGTAGGGCTGTTTCTGTGCTGTGCTTGACCCGGAAACCTGATTGTCTGGCTCCTAACAAGTGCTTGTTTTCTAGATACTCTTGGACTTGGGTGTAGGCAATTTATTTGACTATTTTTAACAGGAAAGGAACCGTAGTAATGGTTCGGTAGTTAGTCGGTATAGCGGGGTCCAGAGTGGGTTCCTTCAGAAGTGGGGTTACCCAGGCTTCTTTGCTACGGACAGGAACTGTATTGGTGGTGAAGGAGGCATTGATGAAGTTGGTAATGATGGGAACCAAAGTGGGTGCACAAAGTTTGACTAGGCGAGCAGGGAAGTTGTCACCTTTACAATTGGAAGGTTTCAGCGTAGAGATGGTGTTCAGGACCTGGTCTTTGGAGTTAGTGGTGAAAATGAATTGGGGAGCTGTTTTTTTTTGGCACTTGTCACAAGGGAGGGTGTGCTTTTACCAGCCAGAAGCTTTCTTTTGGTTACTATTTTCTCTTGTAATGTGAGGATTTTAGAGCCTAGTGCATTCTGAATAGTAGTGCCCCAGGCTTTGCTTGAATTGAATTAATGTGGTTAGTGGAGGAATGGGGCCTTCCAACTCTCTAAGTATGGAGAATAGATCTTTGCTGTTGGAGGAGGCGTTATTTATGCGAGTATTCAGGGAATTCGCTTTGTGGGCTGTAATAGCTGATTTGTAATTTGTTTGGTACCAAAAATGAATTGTTAGTAGCCGTGGTCAGTCTTTTTGTACGTGCTCTTAACGCTCTTTTGTTACGTCAAAGAACAGTGAGCTCTTAATGGAACCAAAACTTGCTTTATTTCCCATTGCAGGGTATTTTAGACGTGAGCGGGGCTACTGCATCAGTGGTTGATTTCAGACAATTGTAATAGATGGAAGATATACTAACTGGGTTGGTATTTGATATTGGTCAGAATAGGGACGAGATTTTCTGCTGTAAGTGTGTTTCTCACTACGATGGGACAAAGTGTGGGTTGAGGTATACCCTGAGTATTTGGTGTCTATATATTGAAGATTATTAGATGATGATCCGACCAAGTGATTTCAGAGATGGATTCTAGCGCTAAATTAATATTAAGAGCCAATCCAGGATTCTACCTTTTGGAATGGGTGGGAAAGTTAACAATTTGGGAAAAAATGCATTTCTTGTAGGGCAGTTTAGAATGCAGTAGCTTTCTGGCCCAGTTTGTTATTGAATCCAAGGTTAATGTCACCTAGGATAATAAATGAAGTTTTAGGTTTGAGTGGGGGGGTGGGTTTGATGAGTAAGGGAATGTCTGATTCCTGGTGGTTGGGAATGTTTGGTGCTCTGTAGATGATGAGAAAGGATTGTAGTTTTGGGGTTGGTTGTCTGTTTGAGCAGGAGTTTGTATACCGCCACTTGGTCTAGTGTGCAAGATCTGAACTGCAGCGTGGCTTTGGCTATAATAGCTACTCCTCCTCCTGTGGTATCTTGGCGGTCGGCCCAAAGGATGGTATAGTTGGAGGGAGTGAGGGGGTATAGCCAGGGCCTGTAGGGGGCCGGAGGCTTGATGTAGTCAATTTTCTATGACCACTACAAAATCTAGATGTTCGAGGAGTAAATAGTGTGTCAATAGCATGCGCTTCCAGAGATCGCGCATTTAGAAGGGTGCCTTTGAGGCTGGGATTGGACTATGGAAGGGGCTGGGACAAATCTGTAGGCATGGCAGGAGTGCTGTAGAAGGAAAGCACCTTGGGCAAAGTGGAGACCTGGTCGCACTGTCGTTTGGAAGAGGCAGTGATCTGCCCCTTAGGCTGATTGGTGTTCTGGTCACATCATGTGTTGTGGAGGGAGCGAGGGGTGGTACCGGCAGGGATGATGTTGGTAGGTTTGTGTGGATTATCTTGATAGCCTAGTGGTCCCCAGGATGGGGCGGGTGGTGGAGAGTAAGGTTGTGGTGTTCTTGCACTAAGACACTCGCATTGTGGTGTTCCTAGGCAAAGGGCAGTAGATCCTGGTAGGCTTGTGGGGCTGGTGGTTGGGGTGCTTCCAATGGGGTTGACTAGGTGTCTGTATTGTATTACTCCTGTAGGCTGGGATATAAGCGTTGCAAGGCCAAGTTGCTGGGAGTGGGAAGGGGGATTTTTTCAGTAGGAAGGGAGTTGGGCAAGGGAGAGGGTGGTGCCGGGGCACACCCAAGTCAAGCAAGGCCATTACCCAGCTGAGTGAAGGTGCGTGCTGCACAGGGCAGGAGTCTGGGCATGTTGTGTGGTCAGGGATGTGGCTATAGGCGATCACCTGCAGGGTAGTCATGCTACAGGGCAAATTTGGGTTCAAGCAGTAGACAAGATATGGTATGGACTATATTAACAATGGCTGGTCACATACAGCAGGATTTGGGTTCTAGCAGCAGACGGAATATAATAAGCACTGGCAATAACACCGGCGATCAAAATGGACTAAGGTTTGAATTCTAACACCAAGCAAAATATAGTATATTCTGGATTAACACTGGCACGCAAAATGCAACCAACTTTGTGTTCAAGTGCCAAAAAAACATGCTGTGTGCTCTCTATTAACATTGACGAGCAGAAAGCAACATGGTTAGCATTCTAGCAGTAACCAAAATATAGTATGTACTGGAATAACACTGGTGAGCAAAATGCAATATGATTAGCGGCAACCAAAATACAGTATGTACTGGATTAACACTGGCGAGCAAAATGCAATATGATTAGCATTGTAGCAGTAACCAAAATATAGTATGTACTGGAATAACACTGGCGAGCAAAATGCAACATGATTAGCATTGTAGCAGTAACCAAAATATAGTATGTACTGGAATAACACTGGTGAGCAAAATGCAACATGATTAGCATTGTAGCAGCAACCAAAGTACAGTATGCAGAGGAGTAATACTGGCGAGCAGAGTACACCGTGATTAGAATTTTAGCGGCATGCACGATCCAGTACGCGCAAGATTGACACCGAGGAGCAAAAATATAGCACGATTGAGTTCTTGGGTATACAAGGGGGTCCGCAGGATCTGAGGCAGGGGTTGCGTTGTGCAATGGTGGAGCGGGGGTCTACTCCCACATGGGAGGGTGGCTTGTCACATCGTCTGTGTCGGCAGCTTAATGGAAGCGACTAGAGAGGGCTGCTGAGCGGGGGAAAAAGATCAGGCAGGAGAACATTCGGCGGTTACCGGTCAGAAGCTAGTTATGGAGCCCAGATTGGTCAAATAGGTAAAGGCTGAATAGCACAGCGGTCGGGCAGAGATGTGCTGGGTCAAATCTCTTGGTTTAGAAAGTTAGGTTAAGGGCATGCACGCTAGGCTGGGTAGGGTGCAGCTCGGGCAAAGTGTATAGACTTACCGGTAAGGCTCAGTGATTGACACAGGCTTGATAACTTAAGGCCAGACGGTCGCAGAGGCCTGCTCCAGGCTGCTCCCGGCTCGGACAGGAGCATTTGATTATGTGCCTTAGCCTATCAGGAGGACCGGCAGGTGAAATTCGGCCCTCCCATCTATTATGTGGTGAGGCTGCCAATCAGCTAGAGGCAGGCTCACTCAACGAGGTCAGGACGCCACGGAGACTAGGCGACGGCCATCTTAGTAGTTAGCAAACGGCACGTGTTTATATCCGGGCACCATGGAAACAGTCTTTTGTAGCGGGCGTTACAGTAACTCCGGATTCAGGCGGCAGAGCGGCACTTTAGATTTGCATTGATGGCGTTTCTCAATAAATGGCAAATAATGTAGCAAAGTGCTACTTGAAGTACCATAAAGCCAGATGGGCTTACCTCGTGTAAATGAAGAAGCAGGTGGTTAATGGTGCGCTGCTCCCGCAGCGCACAGTGTGGGAAGAGCCTTCCTAGGCTCACAGGAACGGGAATATGATTGTTTCCTCCTATGTATTCCTTATCTTTGATTTTCGTTATGTAGCTTCATCTGCTTAGAAAAACATTTTCCGCAGAGGGCGCTGTGCATCATTGGCATCGACTCGATGTCCCTCGAGGGCCTCCGTCTCGGATGTTGTAATCGAAGGCATATATAGCATGCGCAGCGCCAGTTTGCTTCAGTTCCGTTTTTCCGCGAATGCTTTAGCTTTGAGAAATACGGCGCGCTTCTTCACTTTCGTGACAACTTTGTTATTTCGAGAGAGAATTGAGAAAATGTCTTCTTTGACATAGACAACCCCAAAGACCGGGTTCAAAAACTGTTGATTGTGGGTCAAAAATGTCATTGACTGAGCCACATCGCATATGTTTGTGGTGTCTCTGGGTAGACCAAAAACCTCAGACTGCTACAAGTGCCAGTCAAATCCCTAAATCTCCTACCCCGACCAAAAAAACCTGTGACCGAGTCGAGGAGGCACCTTCTTCAACTTCCCCTGAGAGGGTATCTTGCCCAACTAAAAAATCCACTCTGGCCGAGTGGGAGGCCTTCAGAGCAGAGATTTGAAAAACAGAAGCCTCCAAGCCGTGCTCCTACCACATGGTTATGGCATGTGCCTGTTAAAAATATTAGAACAAATCATACTGTTCTTTCTTGAGTGTGTTAGGTTAGTGATAGGGCAAGTTTCTTCTCTACTATCCCCTAACCGTAGATAAGCGGAGCAACCAGCGCAACCTAGGGCAAGCAACACACAAGGTTATAGTTTAGCATGGTTGAAGGGCAAGTTAGACTAGGGCCACATTTTGTGCCAGTGAAAGTTACGAGAAATCCTAAATAATGGAGACTTTATTGTGCGAAACACTTGACAAGGGAGGTCTTCAGGCTGAAACCCTGGACAGTCCCATACGTGTTTTTTGCTCCAATATGGTACGCCAAATATACCGGAGAGTTTTATAGCTGAGGAGTCAAGGCTGAGAGTCCTCGATGACAATCTACGAAGTAACTGTAATTGGTTATTTATAACGTGCTTAATACCCAGAGGTTTCTAAGAGCAGACCCGTGGATCAAACCTGTGTTGCTCTGCGTCGAGTGGGGTGGACACCTAACCAGAGTTGGAATTTGAAACCAGAGGCTGGGGAGCATGCCTATGCATCCTATAGGCAACTCATGACCAAGGTAGTGGACTGCATGGGGTGGAGTAGACTTCCAATTTATTTATTTGAATTTGTATAGCGCACATTGGCCCGGGGGCATCGTGGCGCTGTTACAGTATGCTCACTTGGTACAGGAATACATTGTTACAGTATGCTTACTTGTTCCAGGGATACATTACAACATGTAAGTAAGTACATTGAGTTACAAATAGTCAACATATATAAGAAAGGTGGAAAGACGGGTTAGTTGAAAAGAGTGGTTTTTAGCATTTTGCGGAACGCAGTGGTGGATTTTTCGTTTCTTAGTGCAGCCGGTAGTGCGTTCCAGCTTTTTGGTGCTAGGTGTTGAAAGCTGGACCCGCTGGCTTTGTTTCTTTTGAAGGTGGGTACGTGAATCTGGTTGGTCAGATGAGATCTGGTGGACGAGTTGAGTGATCCTTTCGGATAAGTAAGGAGGGGCGTCAGCAGAGAGGCATCTATGTGTGATGGCCATGGTTTTTAAAGGGATGCCTTCTTTTACTGGTAGCCAATGTGCATCTTTCCTGGCCTGAGATGTGTTCCCTTTTGGGAATACTCTGTGGTGCTCTCAGCGCATTATTCTGTGTGATTTGCATTTTGTTTCGATTTTTTGCAGAGGTGCCCAGGAAAAGGGCATTGCATTAGTCCAATTTGATGCCTACTGTGGCTCTGGCTATCGATGAGCAGTTTTTTGTAGAGAGGAAAGGTTTAACTGCATTGATTACCTTAGTGGTGAGAGCGGTGGAGGAGGCTATGGCGTTGACCTGACGTGACATTGATAGAGTTGAGTCAGGGTATACGTAGTGGAGTTGTCAGTATTAAAGGTTTTGTATTGTGGTGGGAGTTTGTTCAAGGTTTCCTTGGTGCCTACTATGAGGATCTCTGTTTTGTCCTCGTTTAAACAGAGGCCATTGGCTGCCATCCAAGTTTGGATGGCTGTGTAGATCTTGGTTAGTGCCGTAGCGTCTTGTTCATAGATGACGGTGTGTGGGAGAAGGTCCTGTGTGTCGTCTGCATGGTTGGTGTAGGCTATGTCGTGACGATCCACGTCATTGAAGAGTGGAAGGGTGAATATATTGTACAGTGTTGGGCTGTGCATGAGCCCTGTGGGACTCCACAGTGGATGGTGGTTGGGGTGGCGCAGGCCGGGGAATGAGGTAACCCAGGAATTGGCTTGAGAAGAGAAGTGGGCTTCATTTTATTTTGTTGCATCCCTAGGATGTCGTGGTTGACCAGGTCAAAGGCAGCGGACAGATCTAGTAGGAGCAGAAGTGCCGGTTTGCCTTTGTCCATGATGTCGCCAAGTTGTATTTTGAGATGGAGTAGGGCCGACTCAGTCCCGTGTCCTGGACGGAAGCCTGATTGTCTTTTTCGTAGGATGTGATTTGCGTGTAGGCCACTTTGTCGAGGATCTTGAGCAGGAAGGGGAAGGGGACGGTGATGATGGGTCTGTAATTATTAGCATTTTCTGGGTCTAGGGTTGTTTTTAAAAAAAAGTGTTTTTATTTTTTTTAATTTTTTTTTTTGAAGTGGGTGCACCCAGCCTTCTTTTAGGCTACCTGGGACTGTGTTAGAGTTGAAGGATGCATTGATGAATGACTTGAGAAACAGTACAAGTGTTTCTATGCAATCTTTGACTAGTTTGGCGGGGCATACATCGCCTTTGCAGTTGGAGGGCTTTGTTTTATTCACAATTTCTGTTAGTTCTAGTTCAGAGATTTCTCTGAATTTGAAGGGTGTAATTGGGTCTTTTGTGGCCACTATCTCGGTCTCGATGTGGGAGGCTGATTTGATGTGCTGAGTGAGGTTTTTGTGGTGTCTAGAATTTTCTTCTGCAGAAGTTCAATTTTGTCAAGAAGGGCAGACTGTATGGTGTTGCACCAGGTTTGATCTTTAACTATCTCTTGGGTCATGGTGGATAGTTCTTTGAAAATAGCGAAGAGCTCTTTCGATTTAGAGCTAGCATTAGAGATTCTATAATTGTATGATGTAGATTTGGCTGTAATAATGGCTTTTTTGTATTGAGTAGCCAGTGATTTGTACAGGGATAGTGAAGAGGCGTTTGGCGAGCTTTGTCATTTGTGCAGCGCCTTGCCTTTTTTGGTGGACAGTTCTTTAGCTCTGCTGAGAACCAAGTATTGGTGTGTTTTATGTTTTTGGCAGTTTCTACAGTGGGGTGAAGTTTCCACGCAGTTTCGCATTTTCTTTTGTCTAGTCTTAGGTTCTTGGAAACCAATTGTTGTGGTGGCTTTTGGGCTTACTATTTTGAAGTTTTAGCGGGGCGATATTGTCAAGCGTAGCATTCATAACTTTGTTGTACTCTTAAACTAGGATGCTAGGAAACATATTGTCCGGTAGGGAGTTAAGGCTGGGCAGGATACAAGGGAGTACTTTTTTTTTCTGCTGTAATTTTCTGGTTTCTCGTGAATGTGGGGAGGGCAAAAGGTGCCTGTAGGGTGGGCCTTTGGGTTCTATTCATTCTAAACGATATAAGGTAGTGGTCCGTCCAAATTTGGGGGGAGATGGAGGTGATGGAGACATTGCAGTTATGATCTGCAACCAAGTTGAGGCTTCTCCCTTTATTATGAGTTGGTTTGTTCACTCTCTGGGTGAAGCTGAGCTCTGACAGGGTGTTGGCCGCTGCAGAGGCATGTTGATCATTGGCATCATTAAAGCCTATGTTAAGGTCTCCTAGCAGTAGTGTTTGGGATGTATCCTTTAGATATTCTGATAAAATAATGGAGAGGTCTTCAATGAAGGTATTAATAGGGCCACGGGGTCTGTATATAAGGTGGCTGTTCAGCGTTTGCGAGTTGGCAGTGGGTATTTTGATTGACATAAGTTCACAAGAGTTGATGTGAGGCATGGGTGAGATTCTCATAGAGAGATTGGCTTTAGCAATAATTGCTAGTCACCCACCTCGGGCATCCCCTCTGTCAACTCTGAAGATAGTATAGTTATTTGGTACGGCTAGGGACAGTGCAGGGCCTGTTGACTCGTGAAGCCAGGATTCTGTGACTGCGATAGTCGTAATCTTCTGTTAGGATGACTTCTGCGATATCTGTGGCATGAACGACTAACGATCTAGCATTTATTAAGGCTCCTTTAAGGTTAGGGGTGGATTGTTCTGGTGTTGTGTGGATGGTGCTGCCTGGTGCGGCTAGTCTAGTGTAGGTCCTAGTTTTTTGTATGCGAGGCTTGTTGATGCTGCTATTGGTAATGTGACTGAGCTTTGAGGAGTGTTTGTGGGGTGCTTTAATCTGTAAATTAGAGATAACCTCATGTTTGATGAGTGGGTCAAATATTCTAGGTAACCGTGCTCGGAGTCTAGAATTTCTTAGCACAGTATTGAAAGGGGTTGTTCAGAAGGGTACGTTGGGCTTATGAATGGGTTGTTTAGGAGACAAGGTATGGTTGTCCAATATATCTGCTATCCTGGTTGGTGTCGACATTATATAGAGTTTGATAATTTATTGGGTGTCATCAAATACTCTTCCCTCATCAAATGACATTAAATATCACAACATTTTATTGGTTAAGAATTAATAAATTTCATAAAACAATCATAAAAATGATTATAGTGCATAAGACATATACAATATGTTAAAACAACACAAGTAGGAACACCATGGGTGAGTAATGTTGTAATTGTTCCTTAAGGATCACAATGTGTGAACATCTCACACCTTGATTCCCAAGCTTCACTACTTTCAGCCTATTTTATATTAGTATATTTCAAAACTTGGGTTGTTTTAACATATTGTAAATGTCTTATGCACTATAATCATTTTTATGATTGTTTTATGAAATGTATTAATTCTTAACCAATAAAATGTTATGATATTAAATGTCATTTGATGAGGGAAGAGTATTTGATGATACCCAATAGATTATCAGACTTTCTTTTTGTATGGAAAAAGGATATACCCACAGGGTAAGAAATTTGCTGATCCCCATCTGTGACTCAGAACCACTTTTGAGAATAGAGACATTATATAGAGTGCCATTAGCATGAGAGTCGCACCCAGGTAGACTGGGTTAGGTTGTCATCGCATAATGGTTTAGTAAGGCGTGCAATATTAGTGTGGTAGCTTGACAATAGCAGTGATGCCTTTCCATAGAGGAAGGCTATGTACTATGAGCGAGCGGCGGCATTCGCTAGTGGACTAGACATAGGATTTAGTCATTGGTTAGTGTGGATTATCATAGTATAACGTCATAGCCATTTGATGTGTATGTTATTGCCTAAGGATAGCATGTCTAAGAGCTAGTAGGCTATACAACACTGGTGGCTAATCCCAGTAATGTGGGCATTTGCATTTCAGAAGCAGTTTCAAGGTATAGACTAGTAGACGGTTATAACAATAGATGCTCTTTGCAGTTGTTTACATGAGCACTGCTATGGCATATGAATACAATTAGCTAGTTTAAATAATAGTGTATTTTTGTTAGCAGTAGTAGCCACTGAATATCTAGTCGGGCATTATTGTCTAGCAGTATATGGTTAGTAACATAGCATTAGCAATGTCGTATGAACGTGTATGCGCACGGATGGTCTTATGGCGTTCATGCGCGTAGTATGGCAAAGAGTATGTCTTGCGCTCAACGCGAATGTCAGCTGTACAAGTGAGTGTGCCGGAGCTGGACCTTAGTCCGTGTGACAAAATTTAGGCAGCTTACCAGCGTTGGGCGTCGTGGACCAGTGATGTGCAGGAGTCAGTCAGGCGCACGAGGGAGAGCAGTCAATATGTGGCCAGTTGATCATGGGAGATGGGTCGGGCGGGATGCATAGTTGGCCGCAGCGAGTTGGCCGCAGCGTCCCGGGGCGAACAAGGGTAGGAAGGGGCCTTTTTCCACGGGCCTTTCGCAAGAGCCGGCTTCCGCCTGCCGGCGTTGTTGATTGGTTAATAACCAGTCTAGTTGCTTAGCAACTAGCATCAGCCTCGTTCCTGCGCCGCGTTTGCCCGCCATTTTGGAATCGGGCTGATGAAGAGGACAAGATGGTGCCGATCAAATGGCATGGTGTGCAGCTTCGCTGCAGACACTCGTGGGGGCAATGAGAATGGCAGTGAGAGTGCTGCAGGTATCAGGTAGGCAAGATGCTGGTAGAAAAGCCTCACCATGTATGTGAATAATGCTGGATAGTGGCTGTGTCGAAATCAGGCAGCACGATCTTGGCTGCTGGTGTGGATCCGCATCGAACGTGTCATCAACAAAGCAAAACAAGAGGTGATGGTTGGAAGGTTTCCAATTAATTGTAAACCTCTGGCATTGCTGAGAGCAACCCTCCAGACCATCGTTCTTCCCATGCCAAGCTATTACAAAAGGGGAGAGACCATATGCAAATCAGGTTTGGTCCCACCCCAAAAGGGGTAGTCCACCCTGAATTGCTTGGTCAAATCCTTTCTGCACAATACCACCAGCATCCACAAACCTGTTTCGGCCTTGTTGGGCCTCATCAGTGAGGAGTAGTTTGGGCCTAAAGGCCCAGCAGGCATGGGACCTATGTCTGGGCATACCTGTCCCACTCAGGGTGACAAAGCAAAACAAAAGGGGTGATGGCTGGAAGGTTTCAAATTAATCGTAACCTCTGGCATTGCTTTGGGACAACCTCCAGGCCATTGTTCTTTGCCTGCCAAGTCATCAATAAGCTTGCCCTTAAAATTGTTCTGTACCCTGAGGATTCGCTGAGTCATTATCAGACCTCACTCCGCTCCCAAACGTTCAGGAGCAGTCCTCGGTTGCAACGCTCATCCACCTCAAGGAAACCTCCAGGACATCGCAAGGCAAGTCTGGGGCTGCTCTCTATAAATCTTATCGCCACTATTGTGTAGTCCATTAATAGGAAAACCTGTTCCACGCTCATTAGTCTGTAACAGTGTTTATTTAATTTGCAACTTAAGCAGCCCTAGTCCACTTACCTGCCTCCAGCCTCTCTTCCTTTCATAGCCAAACATTCTAAGCCTCTTGAACTGGGGCCTAAACATTCTACAGTTTATAACATTCTATCGAGTGCAGATCCTATCTACTTAACTTACCTAAAACATGCAATGAGATACTACAATAGTGAAAGTTAATATATACTTTGTCACATTAATGCAAGTGTAACCTCCGTAAAACATCCTGAGCTCCAATATAACACCAGGCAACTGAAAGGCTGCAAACTCCCATAAACCCAGACCTATACAACATTTTTATGGCCGTGGTTTTCAAAAGCGTGCTGAACTATAAGCTTAAGAAGTCCGGGTGGGCACAGGTGTCGAGCACAGAAGGAGCTGACGCCAGAAAACAATCATTCCTAATATAGGAACATGACAGACGGGGTGGAGGGAGGGTGAGGGCCAGTAGCCAAGAAAACCACATCTACATCCGCACCACAAATATCACATACAGGGGAGGAAACCTACTCTGAGGAAGGCAGGCCCAACACTTGGCCCCGCACAGTCAGGTTGTGTTGAACTCTTTAAGTGGGATGAGGATTGGGAGGACAATGTTGGAGAAGGCATCGAAAACACTAAGGCAGAAACTCCTATTAATGTATCAACTATGTTGGAGGAAACTCCTCACTCTCCAAAGGAAGACCAAAACCATAAACTTTGAGTACAAAGAAGACGCATGAAAGTGGCTCATGAGTTACCACTTCTTAAAAGGCAAAGATAGATACGTATTCAGAAACAGGAGCACCCATATCTAGACACTGGAGATATGATCTGGCAGTTATAACGCGCCTGTACACAGGGGTTTCTAGGCATGAGAAGACTGGGTGGGGGGGTCAAAGGGAGGACACATTGAGGCTATGTCATTTAGATTGTGCAAGTGCGGGGAAGGGGAGAAGTGCCGGGGTCAGAGGGGAAGGGAAAAGTGCAGGTAATCAAGGAGTGCAGCCAGCTCATAAGTGCAGAGAGAAGGGACTACAGGGTTGCAGCAATAGACCCTTAAGTCTTGAGGGAGCCCGGAGGCACTGCAAGGGCAACTGGACATGCCTGGGCCAGAGATCGGAGGGTATACAGGTGACCAGTGTGTGGAGCAGTCTGGTAAATCGGTAGGGGAGAGGAAGAGGGAAAGCGGAAGAAAATAGGAAGGTCTTCAGTTGCTTCCGGAACCAGAGGCGGTTCTGCTCAAGTTTGAGAGAGGCAGGGGGGCTGCTCCAGAAGGAGGCCCCAGCCGATGAGAACGATCCTCCCCGAACTCTCTGCTTGGAGAAGCATCTGACCCTCAGAGTTGGAGGTGGATGAGCGGAGAGTTCGAGGGAAGATGTTTAGGAAGAGAAAGTTGGAGGTAGTGTTCCCTGGCCCCAGAAAGCCTTGTGGGTGATGCAGAGGGTTTTGAACTTGATCCTTGCAGCCACGGGGAGCCAGTGCAGAGATTTCAGTGCTGGAGATACGTTGCGTGGTCTTGAGGCCAAGGACAAGTCTCGCATTTCTGGATAAGTTGTAGAGGTCGAATAGTAGAGGCAGGCCCATTTAGATGGAGGCTGTTGCAGTAGTCCATCCTCGGGAGGACCAGAGCTCTGGAGACAGTGAGCTTCTGGGGGGAAAGTGAGAAAATGAAGAATGCCTCTGAGAAGGTGCAGCTGATAGTTTGACTTAGAAACATCAGAAATGTGAGGCGAGAAGGAGAGAGTGAAGTCGTAGATGACACCAAGGTTCTTGGCCTCACATGTAGGAGCAGGAAGAGCACCCAGAGTGGGCGGCCAGAGAGGAAAGGAGGGAGCAGGTGTCCCAATGAGGAGGACCTCTGACTAACTGACATTAAGGCAGAGATCGTTGCTGGCACACCAATCCTGAATTGCTGCAAGACAGCCTGGAATGAGAGGAGTAGAGGTGGCTGAGGGGAGCCTGAAAGGGTGCTGGGTGTCCTCTGCATAACACTGGCAATTTGGGCAGAAAGTAGCAATGCAGTGGGCAAGAAGTGCAAGATATTTGTTGAACAGCCAGGGAGAGAGGTTAGACCTTTGGGAAACGCCATAAGTAGAGAAATGGAGGTGAATAACAACCTCAGTTGGACCTGGGAGGGTTGGTCAGTGAGAAAGATCAACCAGGCCAGGGCCTTATCAATATTACCCAGGTTGTCACGGAGTCGTTTGAGCAGGATGGTATGATTGACCGTGTCAAAAGTAGAGCATAGATTGAGGTGAGTGAGGACAGAAGGGAGATTAATGTCAGGATTGGAGAGCAGGTCTACACAGGTGTTCAGGAGAGCAGTTGCAATGCTTCTGGCAGTTCTGAAGCCAGACTGGTGGTCGTGGAGGTAACCAACAGATTCAGTATACAGATTTAGCTGGGAGACGGCCAGCCTTTCCAAGAGTTTGCCCAGGAAAGAAGTGGCCAGAGATAGGGTGATATTTAGCTGGAGACGATGGATTGGGGGATACCCTGACTGTCATGGCACCTCCCGATGAGGAGTAACAACGCCCCCCACCCCCTGACCGCCACTTTTCCCCCTACAGAAGGCCATTACCAATATTTGATTTGATTAATAGGACTCCGGAGTCTGAGGAAGACATTGACTTTATTTGTGATGAAAAAACAGGTGTCCCCCTGCATTCCATTTAAGTTTGATAACAAAAAGCCTTTTGTTCACTCATTAATCAAACCAGGCATTACAAAATCAGTAAAGCCTGTTATACCACCTTTGCCCAATGTATATTAGAGGTCGCCCAGCTCCTGATTCACTGGCTATAACAACTGCCAGGAAGATGGCCAATGCACCAGTTCCCTCGCGATGGATGTAGCAGGCGTATTTACTCCTTTGGATGAAAGACTGCAATTTTAGCAGCAATAAAATATGCGTATAGCTAATGCTACAGCACTTTTGTCAAGGTATAAAAGGTCCCACTGGGATGACAGAGGTTTTGGGCAAGCTGATTTCCAGAAGAACTACAACTCCACTTTCAGAAGATCCTGCATGAGGGAGAGCAAACTACAAATGCAGTCTTTGAAAATGCACTGCACCCCGCAGTGTGATCAGGGCGACAGCTGGCAGAAACAGTTGTAATAAAACGCCATGCCTAAGGGGTACAGGGTTCAAAGTCAAAACTCTGGCTGCGCTCCTAGACAAGCCGGTTGAGGCATCATTTCTGTTTGGGAAGGGAGTTGACGAGGGCCTAGAAAGGGCATCAAATACCAGTACACCCTTATAACACTAGGTTAGATTTCCAGTAGGAGTTAACAGTCAAGGTGTCCATCTGCAAATCGGCCTTTTTAGAACATGCACTTTACTCCAACCACATCCCACCCAAGCCAAACAAGCAGCACTAGGTGTATCACAGCATTGCAGTTCCAGCCATACACCTACTCCAGTGTTAGGCGGCAGCGGAAGGGCAAGTCAAGAGGGCGAGGACCGACCCCAAGAGGGGCATCCTCTACCTCCAAACAATGATTTCAAGATCCAAACCCCTCACTTATTTTCTCCGTCGAGGGAGGGATAACATAATTCGCCCATGCACGGGACGGGATCACATACGACAAGTGGCTATTGGACACAGGGGCTCGAGGCTTCTACATCAAGTTTATAGACAAACCATGAAACCTACCACCTTTTATGAAAGAGAGATCCTGTATAAATGTCTGGAACACCTGAAAAAGGAGGTTGAGGCACTACTAAAGAATGCCATCAAATCAGATCCACAACAAGTGATCCTGGTCATGTATTCTCTTTATTTCCAAGTACCCAAGAAAGCCAAAACAAAAAGGCCAGTCTTTGACCTTTTGCCAGCAAGGTAATGTCACTTCGAAACAAGGGTGTTTATATGGCAACACTGGACAAGAAAGATGCATACTTTCATATTTCAGTGTTCCTAGGTCACAAAGAATCTGCTATTCAAGGTACTTCCTTTTGGGATTGCACCTGCACCTTGTCTTCGCCAAAATGCTTGCAGTGGTGGTGGCCTACCTACGTTTGCCCTTATTTGGATGGCTCTTAACCGGTGAAACAGAGGAATGCTGCTTGCACAACACACAAGGCTGCGAAACCTAGGTCACGTAGAAGGTCTGCAATCAATGATACACAGTCGAGCCTAAGCTCATCACAAACAGCACAGCTCCTTGGGGCCGTTTTTAATATGGAGGGGGCAAGGGATTGTCCCTCTCAAGAGTGCAAGCAATATTAGCACAGGTTTCTTCAGACCAGGCCTGAGTCCAGATAACGTTCAGGAAGGTCATGAATCTTTAAGTAATGATGGCTTCTTTTATCTACATTGTCCTACATGCATGCCTAAATGTGCATCATCTACACAATGACTCTGACCAATGTTCAATTCTGGTGGATGGGATGATGGTGGTGTTGCAGAGGATGGTAAATGCTCTTAATTCGTCTACAAAATCTAACCCGTTGAAGGGCACATCTTTCACCAACTCGCCAGTGCAGATGGCAATTACCACAGAAGCCTCTCGGCTCGGACGCCCATTGACTAGAACTCACTACACATGGGGATTGGGCACAAGATCAGGCAGTCATCACATGAACGTGTTAAAAGCTCCTGGTAATAAAAATGGCCCTTTCATTTCAAACCATACTTCCAAACCGCAGTGCGAGTATGAACACACACATCAAGCCCTTGTTCTCCATGAACACACCCGAGACCTCTGTTGCTTCCCGCACAGTAGATAGGACATTTGTGCACCAGGAAACTTCTCTTCATTCAAACACCACACACCCTAGGAGATCTCAACCTCTTGACATTTGAGTTTGCACCTACCATGCCTGGAAATATTGCTGGATGCTAGAAAGCCCAACACGAGACACTGTTACTTAAGTCGAAGCGGTTTGTCTTTAAACTCTTTTGGTAATGGACTCGCCAAAGATCAAGAATTGAAGCAGAACAAAGGGGAAGCTGTCTTGACAGACAAAACCCATGACAAAATCTAATAAGATATGTACCCTTGCCTCCTCACCAACAAGAATCGTGAAATGCTGCTGAGGTGAATGGTGGTAGTGGTGCCAAAATTAGTATGCAGGGTCACAGAATCTGTTGTTCAGATGTGTATGCTGTCCTTGTGAAGTATGAACCTGCGTCGGCTGCCTAAGCTCTACTCCTTCACTGTGGAGGACCACTCTGGGCGATTTGCAAGATTGCTGAAGTGTCTCACCCAATCTTTTTGAAGCCGAGCAAGATGTGCTGCACTCTGTTCCTTTCAGATGCGATGGATTCTGAGGGATTATCTTACTTCAAATTGAATTTTTACTTGCTGCAGTCCTGGACCAGTGAACATTAGGGATTTGCGGGGGACCACTCTCTTCAAATCCCACCCCTGCTGTTGTCCCTTGAAGTCTTCAGATGAAATGGATTTGTTTACTTCATGGTTGACTTCTTAGCCCCAAGACTGGAGTTTCCCAAGCCACTCCTTTCTTTGGCATCTTGAGTAGCAATTGCAAAATGAATATGGGCGAGCTGTCTCTGGAAGGCAATATTCTACAATCCGACCACGACTATGTAGTGAGGTACCTGGAGACACGGACATTGCTTTTTGGCCATTAGTGGATGCACTGCAAAGTGTTCAGGGATTTAATATGTACTCTGCTCCATAACTTATTTGATGTTCGTGGTCCTTCATTTTATAGAGTACTGACGAGTTTGCTAAATGGTTACACATTAAACGGAAATTCAGGTAAATGTTCTTTTGATGGGAAGAACATATTTAATTGCGAATTCTCTCATATTTGGGCCTGCAAATATTCATGCACAGAGTGCAAGTAGCTCTGAATGTTTCTTTGTCAGCTTGTTTGACTAGGTATTTTGCAGTAATTGGCCAGCTGCCCAGCTTCATCATAGCAGCACTGCTGTTAAGCAAATGCTGCTTTTCATTTAGCATTTCACTGAAGTTGCCTGCTTTCACCAAGTAAACCTCTGAAAGAAGCAACCATGATCTGTCTACTGCGTTGGAAACAAAGCGATGCCTGAAAAACCCAACATTTGTAAAGTATGTGATCCCCCTACGCATAATGGATTAGAATGGGAGTGGAGTTACCTGAAACCTCTCTCGGGGATTGGGGTTAATTTATTTTGGTATTGAATGTCTGACTTTGCTGACCCAGGATTATTTTTTTTCAAAATTAAACAATTGGCATTTTGTTCATAACACAGGTCAGCAGTAAAGCATTCACATATGACCTTTACCATTGACCCCTCCCCCTTCCACCCTACCCTGCTACTCCCTTACAGTGAAGTGTAATCACCAGAGCACGTCTGTACGTGAATCAGAGAGCTCCCCCTAAAGTGTTTGATTCTGCAGGGCCCCTCATAATGTGTAGGGCACGTTGGCATCCGCTGTGGAGGCTGGGCCTCTTCATCACTCCAACCCCTTTCATTCCCATGTCAACCTCCCTGCCCATATTTCTTGGAAAAAAAGGGAGCCACAGGCTTTCAATGTCAGACCTTGCCTCCTCGTCTAAGAGATGAGTGAGATATTTCATATCATAAATGGCTCAGATCTTCAAGACCCACTCTTTTGCAGTTGGCATTCATGGGTTTTTCCACAGTTGGGCCAGCCAGCATCTAGCAGCGACCATCATGATCTGAAACATGTGTCCCTGTTCCAGATCCGTGTCTTCCTCCATTTCTACCCCAAACAGAAGAAGCCATGGCGAGAACTACCTCTGAATCCCGTCAACCCCCTTTATACAAGTCAAGACCTCCCTCCAGTACGGCTGGACCCTCGTGCAGCCCCACCACATGTGGATGTAATCCCCCTTTTCCCGGGCGGCACTTCAATAGTGTGGGTCATATCCCTTCCTCATTCGGGCAATCCTCGCTGGGGGTTAATGCCATCTGTGCAGCAGCTTTAGTGCCTGATGCCTATACTGGAGTGAAGTCGTAGAGCGGTTGGCCTTCAAGCACATTTGTACCCATAGTGTCCTCAATGTCCCTGCCCAGATCTTGTCCCCATTTGATTCTCGATTTGGGGAGATGGGGGCGGGTGGCTAGGATTAGCCAGGAGGATCCTCTTGTACAATCAGGCTATGAAACCCCCCTGGATCCTCTCTCTAATCAAGAATCTTTCGAAGCTAGTCAATTCCCTCCTCAGGTTCCGCCCCCAACTTGCCCTCTGTCAGAACCCCTTTCAGTCGTAAGAAGCGGAAAGGTGATAGTTTAAGTCCCAGAGCCTCCTCCAGCCTGTTCAAGCAGATGAAAGTATTCCCCCTCCCACATCTGCCCTGCCCTGCTTAGACCAACCTCATACCAGGGCTGGAATGCCAGTGGCTCTTCAATCACGTCCCCCAAAGGGGGGGGGGGCAGATACAGCTCAGGGGTGAAGGCTTCGTTGTGAGCCACCTATTGCCCCCCCCCCATATGGAGCACAGGAGCTCCAAGATTGGGTGATGGAGCACTCTTTGGGATACTAGCTCTAGGGACCCATTGCCATTTGTCTAGTGTGAACTGGGCCAGTATTTTGTTGTCCATCGCTACCCATTGGTCATTTGAAAGTGGTTCGAGGTGATCTTCTAGAACCCGGACTTGGGGTGCATTGTGATACGTTGCCGGAGTGGGGAGTGCCAGGTCGGGGAACCCCACTCCCCACTCCTCCTTCGGTAAGATCAGTGTCGTATAGGCAACCCTGTGTCTGATCCCCGCCCAAAGAAATCTCAGTATGGCCACCTTCACCTCAGAAAAGAATGGTGTGGGAATCCCTATGGGCAACATTTAAAATGGGAACAGCAATTTGGATAGCGCCACCATCTTCATGTAGTTTAAACGTGCCATTCATGACAGCCCCGATTTCGACCATCCCTCCAGATCCTGCTTTATAGATGACCACAGGGGGAGGAAATTCCCAGGAAAGAGATCCTCAAAATGGTGTTGCCTGAATCCCAAGGTAGCAAAAACTGTTTCTGACTCGATCCCACTGACCACCACCTTGGCCGTCGGCTTTGAGTGTAGGGCTGTCATCCAGCCAGTCTACCTTAGGCCCATCCCTTGAGCTGCAAAGACCTCCCTCATAAAAGCCCAGCTCGCATTTTGGTCATCGAGGGCCAGCAACAGTGCCCCCTCTTTCTTCACCACTGGGGCGTTGAGCTTTTTTCTCAAGTTATCCACTCCCTGCCTATGGAGAACGAAGCCTAACTGGTCGGGCGGGGGGGAGGGAAATCAGTCGAGGGAGGCAAGATTCCAAGCGTGATGCAAGGATTCTGGCAAACATCTTGGCGTCAACGTTAAGGAGGGAGATAGGCTGGTATGAGGCACAGTTAGTTACACCCTTCCCTGGTTTTGGGATAATTGTTATTAGGGCCTCTAGAAGCCAGGAGTATAGTACCGTCCCCCACTATGGAGTTAGTTTAGCCAGGTGCGTCGCCAGTGGGGCTTGATTTTGTTTATACAAATTGGTTGTGAATCTATCGTCCTCCAGAACCTTCCCCGCATTGTCTTTGAATGGCTCCCAACACTTCTTCCCAGGTTATCTCGCCCTCTAGGGCCTCACCTTTTGCCCTATAATCTTAGGGAGGCTGCACTCAACCAGGTATTGCCGGACTTCCTCCAGGTCCTGCTCCTGTGGTTTGGCATATAAGTCCCTATAGTATCTTCTACCCCTTTCACAACATGTCCCCTGGAGCCCCGCACTCCTATTCTCCTTTCCACCCTGTGGGCTCTAACCCTGTTAACCAGGAGCGTCCCCACCATATCCCCCCTTTCATAGTATCTCTGCCGAGTGAACCTAATCTTTTTGACCACCTCCCCATCAGCACTGTGTGGAGTTTCTGTCTCTTATCCTTCATCTCACCCAGGAGACCCTCCCTATCTGCATCCCGCTGAGTCAGCTGGGACCCCAGTGTTTTCAGTTCTTCTCAGAGCCTGTTTTTGAGGAGCCCCTTTTCTCTCTTTTTGCGTGACCCCTCAGAGATGAGTAGACCCCTGAAAGTGGTTTTGGCTGCCTCCCAGACCGTTGCCGCGGCCATCTCCCCATTATCGGTGGTCTCAAAATCCTCCCCTATCTCCTTTGCCAGGAAGTCCTTAAACCGTCGCAGCAAGGTGTCGTTGCACCTCCATCTAAAACCTAGGCGGGGTTCAGGGAGCTGCTACGTCGTCATTACCAGCTTGTGGACCGACCATGTAATCACCTCCAACTTGGGCGCCCTTACTTCCCCCTCCAGTTCTCTCGGGATCAGGAGGCGGTCTATCCTCGTGTATGTCTGATGTGGTGGTGAGAAACCAGTATATCCCTTCTTTCTTGGAGTCCCAAAAGTTCCTACTGATCTCCTTGCCCTTTATAGTTGATTCCGCCCCTTACCTATAGTTGGTCTCCTGTAGAAAAAGAATTGCCAATTTCTGCTTACGTAACATGTTGCTAGTTAGGTATCTCTTGTTCTGGGAGTTCAATCCCTTCACATTCAGCGTGCCTACCGTTACCTCAGCCATATCGCTTTTTCGCCCTTCGTTGGTTGTCCCTTGTGTTTCCTGTGGAGTACCTGTCCCTTGTTGCGCTTGAACCTCGCTGACTGAGGTTCCCTTCCTTGTTCAACCACCCCCCCTCAACTCCCTCCACTAGCCCTCCCTTCTCTATCTCAGTTTTGACGCATTCAACCACGCACCCTAGCCATGTTGGGCGAGTCAGTCGAACCATCAGGGGTGCGTCCCTTGCCTTGGGTACCGTGCCGGGCAGCCCCTCTGACCCTTTTTCCCCTGGTGTCCCAGGGGGAGTATCTCCCATCCTTTCTTCAACCATTAAAACTAATTTGCCCAACACCCGTCTCCCCTCCACCCCCCAGAACTGCATGCCTCCTTTGTGCACCTCTACCCTACCAACCCATAACTCAATTTCCGTAACCAAAACAACTGCTCGAACAGTATCCATACCGAACTATCAGCTCCATTGAGGCCCCAGTTGTGAAACCAGGGTATAGTCCTGATGCTAAGGCTTTTCAAAGATACAAAGATACATTTTGCCGTCCCGTCTCAAGTGTCATTTTTGCAGTGTAGGGGGGGTCATCAGCTATTGGAACCTCTGGATCCTCTTCGCCCTTTTGCTTTCCTTGCGCCGCTTCTGGTCCCCAGGGACCTCGGTTGTAATCCAGTCCTTTTCTGCTAAACTCTGAGGTGGATTCCTCCTGGCGACCCACCAGATCAGCCATGATGCATTGTATCGCTTCCTCTGCCACCAGGTGGTGCCACTCCCCTCCCCATTCGAACACCAGTGCAAAGGAGTAGCCCCAGCAGTGTGAGCTCCACATGTTTTACGCCTCAGCAGTGTGTGGGCCGAGAGGTCTTGAAAATTAGTCACCTTTGAATCGCCATATTCCAGCTCCTTCATCCTTTTCGCTTTTTTCAATGATTCTCATCTTCTCCCCCTAGTAATGGAACCTAGCACCATACCTACTATTTCCTTTTTCTTGTGTTCCAGGCCCGCCGGTTTTTCGCCCTCCACCTCTTGCATCCCAAAGAACCAGAGATTATTCCGCCTCCCGTGGTTCTCAATATCATCCACTTTGAGACGCAGTTCTCCTTGCGCGCCTCCATTTCCATGAAGTGTGCCTCCAATTGCGTCTAAGATTCCTGTTGAGTTTTGGTTGGCCTCCACTCTATCCATTCTGTCCTCAAGGGTGTCCACCTTGGCCAAGAGGTCTGCCAGTCTCGCCCCCATATCTGTCCTCATCCCTCTGATCTCCTCCAGAATGGTCTGTATGTCGCTTTTGATGGATCCAAGCTCCGGTAGTGCGGGGTTGGCTCTCCCCTTGCCTTGTCAATGTCCTTGCCACCTTGATAGTGGAATCGAGCTAGGGTGCCCCTCCAAGTCATAGGCTCTCCAGGTCGTCTCCACTACTGCCTCAGAGGGAGGTGGCGGGGGAGGGGGGGTAGTCAGGGTTCTGGTTACTGTGTCTTGAGACTGTTCCTTCCTCTTCCAGAATACCTAGCATGGGCCGTCCCCTCCGGCGCCTCCAGGCTGCATATCGGATGCTTCCGGGGTTTGTTGGGTCCGATCCTCCCTGGTCACAGGTAAATATTGATGTTCCTAGAAGGGTGTGGGGGGGGCACCCCTCCTGGCCTCGTGTTCACCTCCTGGCTAGGCCTCACTGTTTGGTCCTGGTGGATAACAGGCCACCACTCAGCCTGATAGAGGGGGACCCCTTGGGACCCAGCCAGCTCGTCCTCCCCTGCCGGGTGACTCCCCTGTATTTGAGCCCCCACTTTCTCTCTGCCTTATCTCTTCTGTAGGCAGTGGCACATGGGGGTGGAGGCAGTGGCACATGGGGGTGTAGGGGGGCCCAGCCACTTACTGTGTGTGCAGTGTTCTGTCTTATCCCCACTGCTGTGCTCCACTGGTCTCAGCGCAGTCTGCACTGCCCCACAGCAGGCTCAGGGCTCCAGAGCAACGTTGATGTTGAGGAGTCTAGATCTGATTGTGGGCTGTGTCTCCTCTTTGTCCTGGCGTCGCTTTCCAAGATGTTATTTCCCACTTGGTGCTGGCTATAGGCGCACTTCGGCTGCTGGCTGTGTCGGTGGGGGCTTCTGTCCCAGGGCAGTCCAGGCAAGATTGCTGGCTGTGTTTCTCTGCCCATGCATCACCTCGTAGGAAAGTATTTGGAGTGTGGCTGCTCACTCACTGCCCTGCTGCAGCGTCTATGCGGGTCGGCGCCGCTGTCTCTGGGGGCCGCCGGTTGAAAGCCTGCTGTAGGTGGGGGTCTGAGCACACCCTGCTCTTTGAAGTGTCGCCTTAACAGCGCGGTTCTCTTTTGCTGGGGCTTGGTGCCGTGACTGTCCCCCCTCGGGGAATATGGGCCGCTCTTCAACATTTTTAATCCCTCGAAGCACTGAGACTTCCCAGACCTGTGGAGATGATCAGGCAGGGTGTCTGGTGTTGAGACGCGCACTGTCTCCTCTTTCTCTCCAAGGCAGGGGACGGAGTTCTGCACTCAGGCAGCCATCCTGCGCCCCCTGGTGGCCTCCCAGGATTTTATTTTTTATTTTTTGTGCAGTTTCATTGAAAGAGGACACGTGTAGGGGTCTTGCTTTAATAGTTGTCTTGTTTATTGGTGAGGCAAAATCTGTGATGGCATCTGTTCCATTGCTCACCCAAGTAAAAGGAGGGGTGGGTGGGACTGCAAGGTGTGAGTTGTAAGAGGGTATGTGGGATAATACTAGTAGTCTGTTCATTTACAATCTCTGGCGCATTCCAGATTCAGCAAGAGTTTATGGGAGGGGACAAGAAGTGCAGTACGTTTGTTAATTGCGATTCCTGAAAGACCTGGAGAGTTAGTTCTTCCGCAGTTCAAGCCAATTACTGACATTTTCGTTTTCGTTGTGAGACTCTGGAAGAGTTAGGGGAAGGGAAGAACAGAGAAGTGCATTTAAGCCAGTAGTTCATATGGGTTGTGCATTATTCAGAACTTTCAAACTTGTGGCAGGGTTACCTTCAACATGGTTTATCTGAGAGCATATACAGACAGGGTTGATGGTTGGGAGATATTCGGACAATCGCATTGAAGAAACTGCTCATCAAACCTTGTAAGATAAGAGTTTGTCCCATTTAGAAAAGTTTCATCTAACAAGAAAATTAAAATGTTCCATTATCTTGGGCTCTAGGTATTGCTGAAAGAGATAAATTGTTGGCACAACCTTGCTAAGGGGCGGAAGGAATCCTCATAGGAGAGTAGGACTAAAGAGATTCTGTTGCATTACCTATCACAAAGCAGTGGCTAAGGCAACATTGATGGATGATGGCTGGATGGCTATGAATGAATCCTGACCAGTTCTGTTCCTCTGGACAAACCTCCACATTTTGGATCATTAGCCCTTCTCCATCCCTCTTGCCTTACCTAGTCCGCAGTAGATAGAGGCAGACCCAACCCTAGAGTTGGAGAATTAATTGCTCCTGCCAAAGATTTTTTTGTTAAAGTCCTTCCTCACGTAAATGCTGTCACCCCGCGCAGTTCCTGTTGCTCATAATGTGTTCTCTTGGAAGGTTTCTAATTTTTGTATTTCAGGTAGCGAGTTAGAAGAAAATGAAAGTACTTTTAGCGCAGCTGCATGACCATTAACTGATTCCGGCTTGGGTAAAAGTTGCATAGATCATTCTACACCTGAGGTATCATGGCCGCAACCACAGTATAAACCAGCTGCTCTTCTCCTTAACCTCCTGTTCTTACAATTCCTGACGGGTACTCTCCTCCTACTCCAGCTAGTACACGAGTCCCATCTTTCCTCAATGAAAGGGGAGGCAGGGATAATCAATGACTACCTTCCTTCCATAACTCAGTGTGAAGGCTTGGTTATTGAAGGTTATCTGAATCTGGCACCATATAGCCTGGATGTTGATGAAACGCAAACCAGTTTTGCTTATTAGCACTCCCGTTCAGCTTGCCATTTTCGTATTGCATAGCCTGCCAAATGCGGCATTGCAAATAGCACTTCAGATGTTGGCCTGCGTGTGCCCAGTTTGTGGTGTGAAAAAAAAAAAAAACAGTCCATGGTATCCGTGCGACCTGTGCTTTTTAACCAAAACATGAAACTGAACTTGAGGGTTGCCATCGAAATGGAGGCTGGCGTTCCGTGCAGAGCCCCGCTTACATTTACTTGACGTGTGTTGGAGGCAGCGCTTTAACATCTGTAGCTAATTGAGACCTAGAAGAGCGATGTTAGTGTGAATGATAGACCAGGCAAGTAGGTTTTTTGCTGGGAACAGTGGGTCAGTTTGAGGCAGTGGGACTAGAGGTTTGGCGGGTGGGCAGAGGGCAGGTAGGAGGCACAGAGAATGGCGCAGGGGAAAGCAGCTTTACAGGTTCACACTGATAGGTAAAGACATTTTCCTAGCAACCTGATTGGTGGTCTCATCCACCCAGTGTTAATTTAAAATACTTGGGCTTTAGTTGCTCTTCCAGCTGAGGCTTCTTTGCTCCAGCATTTCCTTCCTTCAGTTGCTTCGCTAAGCACTGCAGTCAGTTTTTCAGTGGCACGTGAAAGGGGGGTTCCTCCTTTTTTCCCCTTCAGACTGAGTCTTTGAGTTTGTAACACTAAATCCAGATGTTTAGGCTAGGTTTGATTATTGTACTTTGAGAGTAAAATGAATCGGCTCAGTTGCTCTGTAATGTTCTATTTTGCAGTAGCACATAGCTGAAATGGGCGTTCTCCATGATCATGTGGATTAGAAATGCATGCCTTTTTTCCTTCTCAAGTGCCTCTCATACTTGAGGGGTTTGAATATTGGTCATGCTGGTGAATCCTTTTGCATTCCAAGTTAATACTTTTACAATTGGTGCAGGGTCTGTCGCAGGGGACACCAATTCTGATTGGATTGGGATAAGGCTGCAAACATCAATGTAACTGGCAGCATCCTGAACCCCCTATCTATTTGGATGACCCCCTTGTAACTAGTGAAATCAAAGTGAGTCCATACCCATGGGGAACTGAACTACCCGCGAGTGTCCGGACTGGAGCAATAGCAGCCCCTCTGGGGCCAGGGGCTTGGGGGTCCGCCCACACACAGCCAACAGTGGTGGACGGGGGCTGTTTTAGCCCAAGAACTCTTTATCCTCTGTAAAAAGGCTACTAGATTGTAGAAAAAAACACCGTGCTCCATGCTCCCTTATAGCGTCCATGCTCGCAAGGGTTTGGACTTGCATTGTTTGAAATGTATGATTCAATGTATGTTTTGATGTGATACTTTTTATGGTATTCCGCCGAAATGAAGTTATGATGAAAAATATTTGAATCTTAGTAGCCAAAATGCAGTCTTATTTTCTAATCCTCACTTAACTCAGGTTAAAAAAGAATGCAGGTCCTAGTTTTGAAATGTGATCTAAGGTTCTATTAAAATGATGGCACATCATGTGTATTTCTTGGTACTCGTTTGTCCATCCCCTTTCCTCCAGAGTTTTTGGGAATCCATTTCACTGGGATTAGTCTGAACCCTTATGCACATCAGCAATGCTCCATTTGATTGAAGAAAAGCCAGTGCTGCTCGGTGAGGATATTACCCTACCACACCCTAATGGACTCTCCATATTTGCCTATGACACAAGAGGGAGTCATAGCAGCATGCTACCAAGCAGTCTTAGTGGTCATTCAAGCTTACACGCAGAACAATCTGGAAGCCACATGATGTGGCTTGCTCTTTATTTTACTAAAATCCATAAATCAGTAGGTGGACTTGACATGCAGTCTGGTCCCCACAGGGATGGCCTGTGTAGCAATGCAATGACATGCTCCATTGTGGTGGCGAACATGCTACGGAGCAAGTCGTTCACTGCAGCCTCTATAATATCGCTGCATGATCATAGGAATGGAGCACTGGACCTCCTGAGGTGCCATGACTTCCAAGACTTCTATTGACCTTCGCCAAGCACACAGCTTGCAGCATGTATCTAAGAGTTTGGAGAGACACCCCAGATTAGTGGGTACTCTTCTCTGCGCTTGTCTAAATTAAGCAAAAACATCCTAAACTATGTTGAAAGCCGCTTGCATGCTCTCATAGCATTTCAACACTGACGTGCAGTGGAAAGTCTTGACATCGGCAAGCACTGGATAGATTTTGTGAAATCTGAAATGGTATCTCATATTTGGTCACAAATTCCATCTCCCGTTTTATTCAAAGAACCAGTGTTATTGTTAATAATTGTGTGGGTTTTAGCCTGCTGCTGCCCCTTAACTCGGTACTCTCGCTCTGTCCAGCATTGCCATAGAGATTCATCGTTGGCTTCAGGGGTGTGATTGCGTCTCACCCTGTGTGAGATCAAACCAGTTTCAAGCTTGGAGAAGGGTTTGGGCTTTTTCTGCAGCTTATGTATAAAACAGGAAAAGTTCTGGACTGCCTGAAGTACTATCTGGGTTCTTTCACCACTACTACCAAAGTTGCATGCACAATTACCCAACCGAATGGGAGTGCAGGAAGAGTTAAAGGAATGAGGGTAAGAAGCTGTGTTTGTGTTAACATAATGCTTAAAGGTTACAGTACTAAAGGTCTAGGAAATTTAGTCGAAGGGCTAGACCATCTCAGATGGTAGTTTAAGGTTATGAAGGTGTAATGCTCTCTTTATGACCCTCTTAAATTTTGCTGAGTCTTTCAGGTCCAGAACAAGTCTTTTCCATAGCTCGGTTCTTGGGTTGAAAGGAATTTGCACCCGTTCTTGTTTTCTTGGGTCTTTTCACTTGTAGATATGTGGCTAAAATTCTCCAGCATGGGGTCTGTCATGGATTCACATGCTCATGAATAAAGAACACCATCGCCGACTCGCTCAGCAGGGAGCTATGATCTTGCCACGAGTGGGACCTCGGGCAGGATCAAGTGGATCTCCTATTCTGACGATGGGGCAATCCCCAAATCGATCTATTCGTGACGGCGACAAACACCAAGTGCCGGAGGTTCGCCAGCAGGTTTCCCCAGCCGGGGAGCATGGGCGACACATTCTCATTCCCCTGGGACGGCCTGTTCCTGTATGCGTTCCCACCATTGCCGTTGCTGCTGCGACTCATCAATCAACTCAGACGGTCCCGGTGCAGGATGATCCTCGTCGCACCAGCGTGGCAGAGGCAGATCTGGTTCCCGGACCTTCTGGACATGTCGGCGTCCCCTCCAGTCAAACTGCCGACGGACGCGGATCTTCTCACCAGGGAAGGAGGCACCATCCTACATCACGACCCGGGATCGCTGAACGTTCCTGCATCACTAGAGTTCAGAGGGTACGATATCCCGGCAGACTGCAAGGAGGTGCTTGCAAAGGCCAGGGCGTCTTCAACTCTCAAGTGCTATGGACACAAATGGAAGAGGTTCTCTGTCTGGTGCCGTCCACAGAAGATCATCCCTCTGCGGAGTACAGCCCCACAAGTGCTGCCGTACTTGCTGAGCATATATCAACACAACATAATGTGTTATGGCTGCTAAAAGCCTAACATTTGCAGCTACTCAAATTAGGAAACCCATTGATTTTTACTGTCACTAGGTTCCAAGAGCTTAATTGAACAGCTCTACTTGTTTTTGTCGGGCAATGCACCACAGAATTATAGTCCTTTTCCTAAACGGCTGTAGTGGTTCTGTGACCAGTTCAATTGCATTTAGTTGTACTTTGAATGCAGCCAACACAGCCTTGGATCTTGACGAGTCTCGAGACACACGGGATAGGTGGCACTTTTGACCTTTTTCGTGTAGTATTACATGTGATGTGTCACCACCAATGTGTCATTGTCTATATCTTGGATGTGTCTGGGGGCTCCAGCTCGGGCAAATAATGTGTTACAAAGGAACTAGCAGAATGCACATCAAAAAGTACAGTACAACGCAGATATTAAAAGAAACTCTGCAGGTTGTATTGGATGAACTTGTGATAGGCCTACTCTGTTTTTACAAAGGTATTGAGATGGTTGTCTTGCAGGGTGTAGAGACTGGGGTAAAGGATATCCCTTCCTAGTCAGATTTATTTATCTTTATATACAGTTTCAGTGCTATGGCACCCAGCTTGCTGCTTGTTTCAAGTGGAGTCTCATGGATATAGTGCCCAGTACACTTCTTGCCTTCTCAGATGAAGGAATGTTTCTTGATTTCCTTGGTACACAAATATTCTCCCTCTCTAGCCGCTGGTCACCTTCATATAGTTCTTGACTTATTGGCCATTTGTTAAGCACTCTCCTACCAACATGCCCTCCACACCCTCCACCCCTTGCCTTAAGATATTACTGTTAGATACCAGGCCAGGTTGTCACACAAGGTTAATAGCTAGCCTGAGATAGCCCTCCTTGACTAAGGCCTCCAGCCTTAGCAGGCTATGGCTTCTGGTTCTTGTCACGGTATAGGATCTAGACTTAAGCAGTCTTGTGACTGTTCTCCCTTGATTCCTGGTCTTCTCCAGTCGTTCTGTTGGAACAAAGGCATGTGGCACTGTTTCTTTAAGTTCCTCTCCCTCTAAAGTCACTGCCCCAACTATGCTGTTCCCTGCTTTAAACTGTGCTCTTATATTGGACTTCAGATAATTGATTCCTCTGATTGGTTTCTCTTACTCACTTGTCCTGGGATTGGCCCTGTCCCACTGTTCCCTCATTTGGTTAGGGTATTTCATTTTTGGTTAGGGTTTTTCATTTTACCCCATTGAGTTCCCCTGGTGCCCTTCCTCATCTATTCCTCTCCTGGACCCCCTTGTGATTGAGTTGTGATCCACTCCTTGCGGGGAGCAAGTGTTTATTAAAAACCTGGTCTGCCATTTTGAAGTCATACAGAAGAAATATGAACATTGCGCTGCTCCACACAGCACAGCCAGGTTTGGATGCATTGTTCCACTGAGTCAATACATTGAGAGAGATGTGTAAGCATGTACAAGAGTGTTCTTGAGCCCTGGAGGAGGGGGGGGAGAGGTTGAATACTGGCTGATGCAAAGCAAGGGCGAATTATCTTGCCAGTGGAATGCCATCCCGCTACTCCCTTAAACCTGCCTTTAATTAGCTGACCTCTAGATTTACTGATCCCTGCTCTTGCATGATAGTGGGGTGTGAGTTGGAGCCTGGCCTTAGGTTGTGAACTAGATGGTGGGGCATTGTGGATGGGGGATGTGTGGTCATGCCCAGTATAGCTTGGTCTGGAAAGAATTAAAAACGGGTGTATTGTTCATGCACGATCTTCTGTGCGTGCTAGGCCCCCTACCCTAGTTTTCAAGAGGTTGGACAGTAGGGAAGGGATCTGGAACCTCCTCCTATCCACATGTATATACCTCCTCTGGGTAGTGCATTCTGAATCTTGGGGAATCCAGCCATCTGAGTTCACCCTAACCCCTGCTAGTGATCCATTCAATGTGTCGAACTGAAACAATGGGAAGAATTAGACCGTTCTTCTGCTGCCTCCAGTTCACAAGGAGCAGAGTGGAAAAACGTCTGCCTGCTTTCCGGTTGGTTCCCATTGGTTGACGACCAAGAGCCTAGCATCTCAGCCTTTTTACAGTCTGCAATGTGAACTGTTGTAGTAGTAGTTTGTCATTTTGTATGGCACCGTTATCTCATTAGAATGACCTCCACACGCTTGTGGAGAGATGCCTTTGGCAGACGGAAGTCCATTGTATGGGAAAATTGTCTGAAGGATTAGAATGCGTGTGTGCATTTCTGTTAGTAAAGGGATTTAGTTGGGCCGACAGCCGCTGAAAAAAGCCTTCCATGAAGGTCTGGTATGCGCATGGCTGCTAAGAGGTTGACAGAGGAATGCACGAGTGCAAGAGACTCATGTGTCCAGCTAGACCAAACATTTGGTGTAGGTCGTAGATGCATTCTAAATGCAGAGATGTTGTGCTTTGTGGTGAGATTGGCAACCTATCTACATTCACCTAGAATCGTTGCACTGAATACTACTTACTGCGATCGACTGCCCGCCCCCACATGTATATACATTGTGTTGAGCCATCATGATGGTTGTATGTCCACCTCCTCCTCAGTCACTGAGTTTAGCGCCTTTATGCCTGAGTGACTATCACTTGCCTTCTGGGATTGTCCATGTTAACCTGTACTGGCTTCGCCTCCCCTAGGTTTACTCCCTGTGATTATGAGAATGCCCCATCTGGGATGATGTGACCTGGCTATTATTCGTGAATTCAGAGTCTTTCACTAGAAATCAATCGTGTAGGAACTGGCACTTTTGTGCAGCTTGGATAAATTTATCAAGAGCAGATGGCTTCAAGTGGACATATTTGGGGCCGTCAACGATTCCTGAAATACAGTTCATTCTCTATAGTTAACACTATTATAAAGTTTTACTACTATCACACCCATTAAGTGTGGGATTTAAAACTAGTTCCCTGCTCACAATTAATTTGAGCCTATGGCATCTGTAGACGTTCAACTGGCTACTTGTAAATGGACAGAAAACTGCAGGTCATGTCTACTGAACCATACTCGTTCTTTCACAAACGCAGTAAGCACAGTTATTTCTACTGAAAGTACTCTGATGCTTATATAAACGAGCAAGTGCTATTCCTCCTTCCACTACTCTTTCACACTACTACTTTAAACTATACAAACAACTTCCTTGCACTACGAAACGTTTAATTCACACACACTAGCCTTCCTACACACACACGCACACTTAGAACTACTCTCACTCTTAAGCCAATACCTTACCTGGTCAACAAATGGCTTCCACAATCTGCAGCTCCTTACTTCCTCCTGCTGGTCTCTTGGTCATCCTCCACATTTGACTTCTTATTGTATCCACTTTATTTTGTTTCAGCCGATTTTTAGTTGACATGTTTTATCTACATCCAAAGTCACCCAGATTTGACCCGACATGTCCTGTTCTAGGCAACCCTACTTGGATCTGAGCTTTGGACTTTCCTTTTAGGACCTTTGGCTACACTTTGCAATATTTTTTGCCCGTTATATTTTTGGACATCTTGCTGTCTGCTACAAAACTGGCTTTTCTGCAGACATTTTACATTCAGCAATACGGACCATGCCAGAGAAAGGTAGGTTTGAGGAAGTTCTCGCACCAAAAAGGTCCTTGAACTGTAGTAGTTGTTGGAAGGAAAAACATTTTTCTCAGAGATCGACCAGGACTGAATAGATTGCCCTTACATGACTCTTAACTCACTGGCGCTGAATAACGTTAAGAAAGAATTTGATTATAGGATTGCCTCAAAGAATTTCAAAACTTGAAGCACGGTATTCCCATTTCCTTATATCGAACTGCCCTATTGCGGTCAGCCCCCACGTAAAAACTCTTGGTGTCACACTAGACTCTGGCTTGACCATGAATCGACCTGTTTCACAAATAAAATATTCATGTTCATACATAACAAACATCTGAGACAGATCAACCCTTATTTGAACATCTTACCTCATTAGCTGCAGCACTTGTTAATTCAGGCCTGGATTATTGTAATGGCCTACTGACAGGCACTTCAAAGAAAAACCTTCATAGACTTCAAGTTGTACAAAACAATGCAGTGAGAAAAATGTGCAATCTGGGCCTGCACAACCATGCTACTCGGTCAAGACGAGAATTGCACTGGCTGCCCATTTGCCATCGCATTTCTCATAAAGTCTCGACTTTGTCATATAAATGCCTCGCCAACCAAGCACCCACCCAGCTACCTAGCTAATGGATTAACAAAGAACACTTTCAGGCCCCGCTCCTTTGGACCTCCATACCTGTCTGCATTTGCCTTGACTTGATTGACCCTTAGGGCATGATTCCCTGCCCGCTCCCCTCGACCCCGAGGTGGGGCTGTGTGGAGTGGGCACAGAATCACAAGTCTTGTGTTATGATGAGAGGCGCCTCAGGGTTTCTGCCTAGCGCTTTTGACAGTTCCCAGAGTTCTGCACCCCTTGTCATATTTGACAAAAATACAGCCAGAAAATATTGTGTAGTTTGTTTTGACTCAGAAACCTTATGAAGCATTGCTCGAAAATATGAAGCTGACACTTGAAGGTAGCAAGTCAATATATTTATCACTTCTGTTCTCTACTAGCTTTGATCATCATGATTCCTGCAATAATGGAAGCAATAATAACGTAACATACTAGCATATATATGGAAAGCGTTATTCCATAAGCGCAAAAACATAATTGGCGTCTAACAAAGATAAAGTACAATTCATCATTTTTAAAACACCCGCTTGAGCAATCATGGGGTTCATGTTATGTAGTCTAAGATATGCTGTGGTATGATCAGGAGATCAGGAGTGGAGTGACATAATAAAGCACGCAGTCAGTCTAATCTATGCAAACAAGTTCAACCGACACACTCAAACTCACGATTTCCAGGTCTTGCTGTTCTGCATGCAAGATGACCCGCTGCTCTGACCTGCTATCGAGGGCTCTTCCCAACCCCCCACAATCTCGATTCCTCTCTGCTCGCTGCCGCCAAGTTCTCCTCTAGCCTTATGCTTTTGTTATGCTTTTTATGTTAACATGCGTGACTTAGTCTGCATATACTATGTGCGTCATTTTCTTGGCCTGGAAAGAATGGCTAGAGTCTGAACCTGCTTTTGTTCTTTGGGTTGCACCGTTTATATGTGGCATGTATGTAAAAATTCAAGTGACATGTGCTGCTATTTACCCTTGATTATTTCTATTCGAATGAATGGGCTTCCGTTTGGCGAACAGGCAAGGCGCAGTGTTTTTTCCTGGCCTACTTCAACTGCCATTATATCGAATGCACTTTCTGAAGGGGTTTAAGCGTGCTAATAGCCTTGCACACTTTAACCGCATATCATGTTTCCTGTCCAAAATTTCTTATCAGTGCAGAAGCATCTCTTGACTCTGCTACGAGCTCATCTACAACAGGGAGCTGTCACTTGTGGTTGGTTTATGTGCACCCGTGTACTTCTATTTTGGTATGGTGTTCCCTGCCTTTGGCCTCTTTGTCTGATGTGCCAGGTGCAAAACTTAGCCGTTGAAGACAAGAAGCTGCTATCCTGTGGTTAGGAAGAGGAATCTATAATGTCTTGTTAATCGCCTTGGCTAAAGCCACGGAACAAGCTATGCGCTTGCTCTTTGCTGAACCCACAAGCGTTATTCATCAATGGCAATATATTGTCTACAGTAAATGTCTAACTTTGTCTTCTGACACTACCATGTACTTTGTATTCTGTGGCACAGCTGTCTTAGCTCGTTCGTAATATTTATAAATCATGACAGCCTTGCGGCTAGTTTTGCAGCCTTCAAAAAGGCTTAAGACATTCTTATTTAATTCTAATGATTAGTTTGTAATTGCTTTTGGTTTTCTGTCCTGGCCCTCTTTCTTGTAGCGCAGTAAGGCCTTTGGGCGTGTTGCATCTTGTGAGAATTCAATAACATAACATACGTTATGTTAGGCATATTTATAGAACGCTCGTTCACCATGAGGCATCATGGCGCTAGGATACAGCTACCTGCTCGTCAATTTAGAAAAGGAGCGTTTTTAAAAGGCAACGATATTGCAGATGATTTTCAGTGCTGCGGAGCCCTGAGGGTAGATCATTCCAGAGTGTTCCTGCTACCATGGAGAATGCCCTGCCTCCCACCCTTGCTCTCTGAAAACTCGGGACAACCACCAGATTAGCCGTTGCAGAGCACAGCTGGCGGGCTGGATTATAAGGTTGAAACTTTGCTTCCAGGAATTCTGTGCCTTGAGCATAGAAAGCGCTGTGTACCAGGCAAAGTGCCTTGAAGTGAATCCTTTTGGCCACTGGGAGACAGAGAAGGGAGCAAAGTACTGGGCTGATAAGAGCTTTATAGGGCGAGCCAGTTACATAACCTACACAAAAATGAATTCTACAAGACTTGGCAGGGCTAAGTGCAGGAAAAGTTCTTAGTGAGACACAGGTGACCTCTATTCTTCATAGAGGAAAAATAAAGGCATTTCCTCTGGGGAGATGGCTCCTCCGTTCCTACGCATTAAGGCACGCGAGAAGAACTCTACTCAGATGAGGAGAGCTTTTTGTGATCAATGTGAGGATGTAGTCCCTTCTCCCCTAAGAGGAGACTTTTCCCATGGGGTCAGGGAGGTGTGTCCACAATACAATCGTCCCCTGGGGGTGGTGCACCGAGGCCGGATCACAAATGGAGGAGGAAAACCAACCTCATGGGATTAGGGGCGACCATGTTCTGAGAAGGCCGTATTCCCCAGTGTGAGTACACCTAAACCCTTTTCTAATGCTAAATCCTCCTACCCCCTCAGTTAGGACCAATATCTGCAGTTGTCAAGTTAGCTAACTTAATCTTCTTGACAGGATTAAAACATCAAGGTATGCAGCAAATAGCTCTGTTTAAAGTATTGGGAAATGTAATCGGCTTCACGAGACAGAGAATGTAAAGTATGATGCATCTGAGGAGTCCAAGGATCACTTTGGAGAAGCAGAGTGAGTGGTTTAGCTGCTCAACAAATGTGGTTAGCCCAAAGAAATTCCATTTTCCAACTGTTGAGTTTAAACGCACCACAGCTGAGATGCGAGAAGAGAACGGTCTTCCAAGGAGGAAGCTTGGGAGCCATGCAGCGGGCATGCAGACGAGAGCCAGCTCAAGGGAAGCCGTGAGTGGAGGAGGAGAAACCAAAATCTGTCCAGGAAGCAAGGACTGCTCGCGCTGCTGCTGAGAAAAACCTCTGGGCATCCGGCTTATTGACAAATCGTCCTTGAGAGAGAGGACGCCCTGCCGGGGAGAAGCGGAAGTCTGCAGAGCTGCTGTAGACCTAAACAGAGCCCCGAACGCTACCAGATCCTCAAGACGCAGCAGCTGCTCTGGAAACGCTGCTTCCTGCCAGGAAGATGTAAACCGGTATGCAGGTTACTTGAGAGGTGCTGGAGGTCAGGAGGTTGAAGGGGAGCGGGGGGTGAAGGCGTAAGTTGGAGCAAGATGGTTTTGTGCCCTGGGAATAAAGTGTGTGTCTGGGCCGAGCACCCATATGCGAAACAGAAACAAAAGCCAATGAGAATATTGAAAGTCTGGGACCAGCGCCGATATGAGGAACAATATGAATATTGTGAGTCTGAGCACCCAAAGAGGGACAGTCAATGAGAGGAGAAAGGCTTGGCAGGAGAGGTATACCAAGACGGTTTTAATATTGCGAGTCTGGCCCCTCTCTCCAAAATAGGTAAAGAATATATAGTGAAACAAATCCTACGCTTGGTAAAGAAGTGTGCCAAGTTAGTGGGATATACTAGGGCTGGGAGGATAGCTCTGGGGCAACATGCTCGCCTTGGAAACAAGACGACGCAGAGAGAAATAGTTTCGATCCCCGGGTCTGCACTTGGAAACCTCCTGAGTATTAAGCGTGTTACAAATAAACAATTATAATAATAAACAGAAATACAAGGAGTATATTCTTGTGAACTGCCTACTGACCATTGTATAAGAAACTACAGGCCGGAGAGACGCTAGGAGAGACTCTATAAGAAGGAATATAGGGAAAGGGATTATGACCCTAACCTTGGAGTCCTACATTTGTGAACATTTCTTTCTTTGCCCCTTTTGATTACTCAAGAGACTGGGAACTTTTCTGTTGGTTGGATCTGCAAAGAACACTTTACTTTGGGAAGAGATCATCATTGCACCCTTGGTTTAAGTTCTTAGTGTTAGGACAGAGGTAGGCTTTTTGATACACGACAGTGACAGACTTTATAGTTTTGTACATTCTGACAATTCCCTTAGTTTTCTTAGAGACAGGGAAACCCCTCTTAGTTTTAGGGACAGAGGCATTTTTCTGACCCGTTTTCATATAATAAAGATTTCTGCCCAAAAACATTGTACTATTGTGTCAGCCTTACTTCTGCTCCATAACCTTTTTCTTTGGAAAGAACTTGAAAGAATACAAACACCCTCCTGAACTGCAGGCACTATCGTGTGCAGGAAATAGCCAAAAAGCTAGTACCAGCGTCATGTCTTCCATAAAGACATGGTGAACTGAGCACCTGTCCAAGAGCCAATCTTAGCTAGTAAACATGTTCTGAATGGAGCAAGCATTCATGGGTGGGGAGGGGAGCATGGGGGTAGGGGAGTTGCTTCCTCTGAGAAAGCCTTTTTGATGATGAAAACCTTAGCAGACAAGCCATCATCCACAGATGCTTTTCATTGAGCAGGCATTTGTCCATGGGCAAGTCCAATACACTTGTCAATGGACAAACACTCTTTGAAACAGATCTAGTGTACAGGGAAATACTCATCAGTGGTCTTCTCGCTCTCTGAGCCCTCTATTACACTTAGTCGACGGCACCGTTAATCTCTTGTTGACAGGACTGTATATTATTACGTTATCTCCAATTAGAGTTGTCAGACTGAATCTTGTTAACTAACTCTTATCCCTTGTACCACTAGAGGGGGTCTCCTAGATATTCCATTGGTCCATTGGACTAAGGACGTTGAAGTGCCTCGACTGTCTTGTCAGAAAGGAGCCCAGAGGATCTATTCCATCTGACCCATATGCAGTCATTAAACATCTGAGTTTCAGAGAGGACAGCGACTATTGGGAACAGAGAGGACTCCACATGAGCCTCTGACTCCTATGTGGAGTCGAGCGACACAGCAATCCGACCTCCTTCCGCCAAAGAAGTCAGCAGTCATGCCAAACCGGTTGATCAGGCTCTCATAACAGGCCATGTCTCCAGAGAAACACCACATAGAAAACGATTGACCTGCACTGTGTGTTTCCGGAAGAGGACTATTGGGTTGAGGATGAGCATGATAACCCACATTATTCACCATCAGAGGACAAATGGGAATATTTTATCATCCCAGAGCATGATTCCGCAGGTAGCTCATCGCAACTGAATAACCTTGTCTTCAGAGATTTTGGCCTTGCAAATTTTGTTGCATTCTGAGAGGAAAATAATATACATATATTTTTTTCGTTTTATATTTTTAATGAATCAGTATACCAGGGGTTATGTTAATTCCTCCTTCCTTGGAGTATTAAATGGGGGCAATTTAATTTCGTCTGTTTTTTTGTAATCCATCCATAATCTTACGATGGAGTTCTGCACGTTTGACATCAGGTTGACATTAATCAATAGCTATTCACCAGTAATGTGGTCTAATTTCTTCTTTTGGTGAAATGGTTGTGGTTTAGTGACCAAGCTACTGCCAACAGATGGGGCAGAGAGTGCCAGGGAAAATGTAACCAAGAAATTATCTGAGCGTAACACAAACATTTTCAGAGTGGGAGAGCTGTATCCCCCTGGATAAGTCTGGATCCAGACAATGCCCCCCAGAATGGGTTGCCTATATGGATAGTACTTCCCATTCATATGACTGTAACATATTGTTAAGGTGTATACAGTCGAGGTTGAGGCAGTTGTACCAAATGTTAAGATCACCAAGAATATCATTCTGGCAGAAAATAAATCCAAAACTTGGTTCTCCCCTATCTGGAATTTTGTCCAGCCTTCTTGTACTACCCAGAGCCTTCCCCCATTCACCTCAAATGACCAATGAATTCAATGTCTCTTTTTTTTTTCCTGATATCTATCAAATTAGTATGAATATCGACTCAGTCACCACATATTTGGTAAAGGGCTACTAATGTGGAAACTCAATTGGATGCAAAATCCTTGTCTGCCACATTCTCTTGTTCTCCTGTTAGTTTGCAAACAGTTGTTACTCCTACGTCCCGTCCCCTTTCCTCCATACTTATGGGACATCTCTCCGTCCTGTGGGACGGGACCGGAGCACTTTGTAAAAAGCATCCACATTTTTTCCTAAAATGTGTCCCTCCTCTTTCCTGCGCGGGGCCCAACACGCGGCCGTAACCCCGCCCACCTTGGCTCCGCCCCGTGCATCGCCCATCAGTCCTTTTCTCCGCACGATCGGGGCCGGACGCACTTGCATCCTCGGAAGATTTTCTTCCCGTTTTCCCTCTCTGGCTCTCGCTAGCGTTCGTTTACTAGTCTGTCTTTTAAACTAGATTTTCCAGACTGTTCATCGTGTCACTGTCGCTTCGCGAGGGTGGATCCCCATCCTCTTTGTTTAGAGTGTTTGGGTCCGGAACACCGTTGGGGCTCTTGTTTTTACTGTGACTCCCTTTCGGTCCGGGCTCTTCAACGTCGGTTGGAGCAGTGGGAGGTGGTGTTGGGACAGACTCCTCCTTCTCATTTTCAGGCATTCATCGACGAGAAGAAAAAAACGCCTGGTAAATTCTTTGATTTTCAGAGCACCCCGGCCAGGGGATACCTTCCCGGGTTCCTCTCGAGCCGGGAGGGGTGTGGATCGCTCTGTTACCGGGGTTCGCCCTGAGGTGCCTGTCGGGCCTAATAATTCTACCGGAGTTTTCTCCGAGGGTCTCCGTAAGGGGCCTGTGATCACCGGAGTACACGCCGAGGCCCCTCCTGTGGGGGCCGGGCCGTGTGTAGACCCAGTTCTACTGAGTCGTGGGGTACCGGAGCTTGCTCTGAGGCTGTTCTTTCGGCTTCCCTCAAAAACAAAACCGGGTACGCCCTGAGGTCTTGGCTGGGCTTGAGGTTTCCGAACGCATGTTCGAGGCCCGTGCCGATAAGGCTTCTACCGGGCCTAGGTCCGAGGTCCCTCGTAGAGAGGCTAAGGCTACCAACAGTTCTGAGGGGCCGGCCAAGGCCCTGTCGGTTACAGCGCACTATTCCAGCTCTTGTGGTGACACCAGATCTGTTGAGGGGGAAAAGAAGAAAGTTTCTTCTTGTACCGGCAGTGCCGAGGCTCTTCCTTCGAAGGTTCAGTTGGCGGTTGGTATGTCGCAGAAACATTCCAGGCCTCATAGTACCGGCTCAGCCGAGGTTCCTTATGTTAAGGCGAAGATTAAGACCCCTGATCCATCGACTGGGACCCCTGCCTCACTTCCTCACGTGCTGCAGTTCCCCTCAGATAAGGACAAAATGGCGCCTGTTCCCGCCACGACCACGGTGGCCATTTTAGGTACTACCCCTACAACTACGCCATCGGCCCCTGGTGTAGGGTTCGGTCCTTCGGGTGAACCTAAGGTCCCTTGTGCGCATACTTACCGGCCGGTTTATGATTGGAATATGATTGGTTTATGCCCGAATGCCTCTTCCGCACAATGTTTTGTTGCCTGCGGGCGCTGCTCCCTTGATTTATGCGGATACTTCGGCGGAGGGGCCTGTGTGGCACCCTTCCCCGTTGCCTCCCTGGATTTGTCCACCTCATGAGAGGCCTCCTCGGGTTCCGAAACTATCTCCTGAGGACGCCTTTTTCGGTAAATTTCAAGCGCTTTTGCGCACCGACCCCATGAGGGAATATTTCAAGGATATATGTCCACCCGTGCCTCCGGCTCCACCCGTTCCGTCGGTGGTTCCGCCGGCGCCTCCCTTGCCTGTGGTGCCTCCCCCTGCGCTTCCGCCTGTGCCACCATTGTCCCCAGTGGACAAGGCAGTGCCTGACTCGGCTCAGCAGGAGCCGGACCTGTCAGATGACCCTCAAGGCGATCAGGACAACGAGGACCGGCCCCGCTCTACCAGAGCTTTCCATGACTGGGTACTGGACATGATGAGCTTCTTAGGTGTGCCGATGCCGGAGGCACCTGCTCCGCAGGAGGGCGTGCTTTCTTGGGCGTTCACCTGGTCTCCTTTGGAGCGTACCGGATTGTTCTTGCAGAAGGACGTTCTGGCCGAGGTCCGATGAGTTTGGGAAAAGCCACACTCGGGACTTTTTGTAAATAAAAAGATTGACGCGAGGTACAGGCTACATTCCTCGGAAGAAGTGGCCTTGTCGTCTTGTCCGTCTCCCTCCTCCACAGTGGTGGCTGCGGCCACATTGCAATCCAGACCTGCAGCTTCCTCCTCCGCGACGGCGACTCAGGTCTTGGGAAAGGAGGACAAGCTCCTGGACTCCCTAGGGAGGAAAATCTTTACCAATTTGGCCTTGCAGCTCAGGCAGGCCAATGCAGAATTGATTTTGGCGCAAGCTAACTTGCGGATGTGGAGAGGTCTGTCGGAGTTTGAGGAGCACAGCCCGGTCGAGAAGCTGGAGGATTTCAGAGGAGGCCTTTCCGAGGCCAGGGTCTTGGCCCAGGATCTCCTGGAGGCTGCGGCTCATCACGTAGACACCTCGGCTCAGGGTCTGATGTTGGGGGTTGATGCCTCGCGGCAAGCATGGCTGCATGCCACTAATTTCTCGAAGGAGGTGCAAGACAAGGTTCTGGACCTTCCATTTGATGGTAAGGAGCTTTTTCCCTCTTCTACTGATGTAGAGCTCACCAAAACCAAAGACAGCACTCAGACGGCCAAATCATTGTTTGTTCTGGTTACACCTCCCTTCAAGACTCTAAGGCTGTTGTCGCAGGGTCGACCTTCCTCTGGTTTTAGGGGCTTCCTCGGCCGCAAATATTGCACAGTGGATACTCCTGCGGGGAATAACCGCCGTAGACAACAGCGTACGCAGTATTTCTCCCGCTCCTCAGCCTCCTCATCAGGTTCAGGTGGCACCGCCACCGATAAACCTGGCAAATGAGGGTTTTCCACTCTCGCACGAGACCCCGGTGGGAGGACGCATAGCGTCTCATTGGGAGGCGTGGCAGACCATCACAGAAGACAGATGGGTCTTGTCAGTCGCTCGAGTGGGCTTCTGCTTAAATTTACCCCATACCCCACCCCTCAACCCTCCTTTTCAGCTGTCGGGCTCACCATCCCTCAAAGCCGAGCTTCAGAAACTTCTGCTCCTCAGAGCTGTGGAACCCATTCCCCTTGGGGAGCGAGGGGAGGGCTTCTACTCCTGGCTGTTTACGGTGCCCAAACCCAACCAGGCTGGCCTGCGCACCATCCTAGACCTTTCCCAGTTCAATCTTTCCCTACCCCAAGAGAAATTCGAGATGATCACGCCCAGCCAGATTTGCTCCTCATTGCAGGCGGGCGATTGGCTCAGCGTGGTGGATCTTCAGGACGCGTACATGCATATCCTGATTTGGAACCCACACAGGAGATGCCTCTGTTTCTCTTTGGGAGGGGAGCACTTCCAGTTTCGGGTGCTTCCTTTTGGCCTCAGCTCGGCGCCGCGTGTCTTCACGAAGATGATGTGGGTGATTGCGGCCTAACTTCGTCTCCAGGGTATCCATGAGTATCTGTATTTGGACGACTAGCTCTCATGCCGGGGTGCGCCCCGAGGCCTTGGTGGGGCGTGGTGCTACCGAACGGATGTTCGAGGGCCGCGCAAGTAAGGCTGTTACCGGACCTGGGTCCGAGGTCCCTTGTACAGAGGGTTAAAGCTACCAACATTTCTGAGGGGCTGGCAAGGCCTTATCGGTGAAGGTTGTTTCTCACCGTTCCTGCTCTTGCGGTGACACCAGATCTGTTGAGGGGGCAAAGAAGGGAAATTCTTCTTTTACCGGCAGCGCTGAGGTCCTTCCTGAGAAGGCTAATTTGGCGGTTGGTATGTCGCAGAAACATTCCATCGATGGGGACCCCTGCCTCACTTCCTCTAGTGCCGCAGTTCCCCTCAGGTGATGACAAAATGGCGCCGTTCCCACCACGACCGCGGCGGCCATTTTGAACGCCACCCCTACAGCTTCGCCATCGGCCTCAGGTGTAGGGCTGGTTTCTCGGCCTTGTGCGCATCCTTATCAGTCAGTTTATGACCGGAATGCTCGGATACCCCTTCCGCTCAATGTTTTGTTGCCTGCGGGGTGGGCACCTTTGGTTGATCTGTCCATCCATATATAGAAGTGGGCCCTGCTTCATGGCGTCTGGCTGCTTGCGGTGCACATCCCGGGCCAGCTGAATGTCACAGCGGATGCCCTCAGCATGCCAGTGGTCCGCTATGAGTGGGAGTTGAAGGCGGAGGTCCTCTCATGGACTTTCTTGCGTTGGGGCACACCAGAGGTGGACCTCTTCGCTACGGTGGTAAACCAGAAGCTTCCTCGGTATGCCTCCAGAGGGGGACTGAGAGCCTCCTCTTTGGGGGATGCTCTCGAGGTTCCATGGCACAACATGAGAGCTTACGCCTTCCCGCCTCTTCCTCTAGTTCGAGCACTGTTCCCTTCTGCTCATGGCCCCGTGGTGGCTGGACAGTTTTTTGGTTCTCAGAACTTCAACACCCGTCAGTGTTTCCGCTGATCAGGTTACAAGTAACCCCAGATCTTCTTCATCAAGGGGAACAGCAGATGTGGCACCCCTCCCCACAATTGCTCAGCTTGGCGGCATGGTGTCTGAGTTCAAGTCTTAGAGCATTTTAACTTGTCTACGGATAACATGCGTATTATCCAGGCAGCCAGGGAACCCTCGACCAGATCCCAATAAAGGAGTAAATGGCTCAGGTTCTGTCGTTGGTGTTTGGAAAAGCAGTTAGATCCAAGGGTGGCTTCGATTGACACCGGGCTGTCCTTCGTGTCCTCCCTAGCAGAGTCGGGTGTTTACGTTCTGTCATGCAGAACTTACCTTTCAGCGGTTTCCGCTTATCTTGCTAGAGACCAGTGCTCTTATTCTCTGAGTAACCCAGTGGTTAAGAGGCATTTTGCAGGCTTGACACGCCTCTACCCTCCGGTTCGTAGTCTGCACCCGCCTGGGGACCTAAATGTGGCCCTGACGGCGCTGTGCCATAAACCCTTTGAGCCAATGGCTACGGTTGACCTCAAGTACGTGTCCTGGAAAGTGTCCTTTCTGGTAGCCGTTACGTCAGCGAGGAGAGTGAGTGAGCTCCAGGCATTGTCGGTGGAGCACTCTTTCTTGGTCTTTCACAAGGACAAGGTAGTCCTTCGGACGAACCCAGCTTTCCTACCAAAGGTAGTGACCGAATTCCATCTGAATCAGTTGATTTCCCTTCCGGTCTTTTTCCAAACGCTGCCTCAGAGGCGGAAAGGGTTCTACACTGCCTGGATGTCCGAAAAGCTCTTAGGTTGTACCTGGACAGGACGTCCGAGCTTCGGAGCTCTTCCCAACTGTTTGTGACCTTCGGTAAGCCTCAGGGCAGGCCTGCGTCTAAGGCATCTATTTCTAGATGGATTACCGCCTGTATCACGGAATCTTTCACCGTACGTAAGCTGAAACCTCCTAAAGGTATTCATGCACACCAGGTGCGATGCAAGGCAGCCGCGGTTGCTTTTCAGAAATATGTTCCCTGGGAGTCCATCGCTAAAACGGCTACGTGGGCCTCCCCCATCTGCTTTCTGTAAACATTACTGCCTCGATATGAGCTCTAGAGCTGACGCTCAGTTCGGCCTGGCTGTGCTGAAGAACCTGTTTCAGTAAGGGGTATTTCCATCCACCCATAGTTCCTGTAAGGAGTGCTTGGGAATCTCCCATAAGTATGGAGGAAAGGGGACAGAACGTAGGAGTATTACCAGGTTACTCACCGTAGTGACCACCTTACTCCTAGTCCATAGTCCCCTTTCCTCTATACGCCCGCCCGCCGTCCCCTCTAATAAGGTTACTCTGTTATTGCTAATGGGTCTTTGACCCTTTGATAGAAAAGGACTGGTGGGCGATGCGTGGGGTGGAGCCAAGGTGGGCGGGGTTACGGCCGCATGCCGGGCCCCGCGCAGGAAAGGGAGGAGGGACACAGTTTTGAAAAAAATGTTGCTGCTTTTTACAAAGTGCTCCGGTCCCGTCCCACGGGACGGAGAGATGTCCCATAAGTATGGAGGAAAGGGGACTATGGACTAGGAGTAAGGTGGTCACTACAGTGAGTAACCTGGTAATTCACTTATGGAAAATTTAAACATACAAACCTTTATTTACGATCCCATTGCAGCATACCTGGCTAAACGGCACATGCCAGCCTTAAGTGAGATCGTCCACTCTAGTCAACAACTCATTGAGTCAAGAAAGTGTCCCATCTGATCTAAAACAAACTCTTACCTTACCCCAATCTTTTAAAAAAAAAACATATTTGTACCTCAACATCCTATCTAATTATCGTCCAATTGCTGGCTACAAAAAATCTGGAGAAGATTGTGACTACTCAGCTCCAGTGCTTTATGGAAGAGCATGCCATTCTGGATACATACCAGTCAGGGTTCAGACCCGGCCATTGGACAGAATCCACTCTGGTTACAGTGCGGGTTGATATCTTGAGGGATGCCGACGAGGGATACATTGACATGATTATGTTGGACCTGTCAGCAGCCTTTGACATGGTCGATTTTAAGACCCTTCTTTCCAGACTATCCTCAATTGCTCGTGTTTGAGGGGGCTCCGGGATGGATTCATCTTTTCTGTCGGACCAAAAACAGGTAAAATTTGGCCAATTTCTTCTGACCTGCTGTAGTGGTGTTTGGAGTGCCTCTGAGATCCTCCGTGTCCACCCTGCTTTTTAATGTGTACATCTGCCTGCTTTTGAAACTCTTTTCACAATGTAATCTATAATATTATTCATACGCGGATGTTACAAAAATCTTTGTGCGGTTAACAAGTACGATGGATGCAACAACCCACGTTTACCATGTGCTGAGGCAATCAAAATCTGGATGCTGGAGAAGAAGCTGCAGTTAAACCAGTCTAAAACTGACATTATCGGATTTGGTCCAAAAATATAGCCAATTTTATGCCAATCCTGTGTCCTCCCCGTTTTAATGTCCAGACGGACTATTTGCAAAAAGTGAAGAATCTTGGCTGGATCTGGCAAGCTAACATGAACTGCAATGGCCAGGTTAATCAGATTATTAAAACAGTTTACCATCAACTCAAACTGTTAATCTCTCAAGTTGCATGTATCTTTTTCTGGGCAAAGCTCGGTGCTCGGAGCCCTTGTTAATTCAAGGCTCTACTACTGTTAACTTCTTTCTCCTGGGTATTCCCAAATACCAGGTTCAGCAATTGCAGGTTGCTCAAAACTCTGCAGTGAGACTTATCTTCTCACTGCCAAGGAAGGCATCAATTTCACACCTTCGTTGGAGTATTCATTGGCTCCCTGTACAGCAGCGTATTTTGTTTAAAACACTGTGGTTTGTTTTCAAATGCATTCATGGTTTGGTGGCAGCCTACCTTTTAGCTAAAATTGTTCCCCATCAAGCAGGTCGACCACTGAGGGGCTCCTAATCCTGGCCTCATCGTCAAAATCGGTTTGCCTTCGGAACAGATGTTTTTCATGCAAGGCTCTGCAGCTCTGGAATAACCTTCCATTTGAATTAAGGAGCGTGGAGTCACTGGAGGTGTTTAGGAAGAAGCTTAAAACCCACCCTTCTCAGTAATCTGGTTCACTAGTGTTGACTGTACATCATTAAATACCAACTACGCCCAGATGCACCTTTTTTGCTTGGATCTTCGGATATGCGCTCTATAAATGCCTTTTCCATTCCATTTTTTACGGGCATAATGGTGAGAAATATCACACTGCCACTATCCCAATCTTGGACATGATCTGAGAGACTGGGACAGTCCAAGTCCCCATTACATGTGCCGTCAATCACAGCGATGACTGTAGAAAAAGCATAATGCACCCAGTTCCTTCCCACTCCTCCTTAGAGACCCCGGAACACAATTCAGTCCTTGCAGTCACTGTAAAATGCAGATTGCCCACCACCGCCTGCCCATTGACATCTCCATCTGACAAGGAGTGTAGGAAGGCAAGCCATCGGGCATATGGTGTCGGCATCTCCAGTGCATTGGCAATGACAGCTCACTATAATGGGGACGAAGGGCAGAAGTTGTTCCTGCAACAGCCACCAGCTGACCAACAAGACTAAGCATGATCCAATTTCAAAGTAGGGGAGTTAACATATGGTCATGCCACGGACTCGCTATCGATGCCACAGACTCTTTATTCAGACAGTGCATGGTGCGCTCTTTAGGAGAAGGGGCTTGGCTGTAGGTCATCAATTTCCACCTGGAAGTACACTTCCCATAGAAGAGGTTGTTCGGGCATTCCCTGTCCCAGATGTCGGAATAAGCTGGACTTGCTTCATATCAGCAGTCTAGTATTCATTTTTAAAATGTTTGTTTTCCAATACAGCATAACGCTCAACAAAATTCAATATCACGCCCAATCCACTCCCCCCTCTTCTCCCGGGGCTTATACCCCCCCCCCTCTTCTCCCGGGGCTTATACCCCCCCCCCCCTCTTCTCCCGGGGCTTATAGTCTGTCTATAGGAGAACCACTTATCCACAGAAAATGTCAGCAGTTATTTTGATATTATAGGGGCACCACTGTTCCATAAAGTCTGACTGTAGGTAGTCTTGGACCACTCCCCATTCCTTTACGAATGAATTGCCATTGCCTTGGATTGTGTGAGTCACTTTTTCCATTGCCATTTGTGCCCACACCTTCTGTAGCCATGTGTATATCAGTGGGGTGTTTTTTTTTTTTTCCAAGCTTTGGGCAATTGTGGATTCCTTTATTTTAATTGGGAGAGGTTCCAGGAAGATAGCATATATAAGCAGTGACAACGGGCATCCCTGCTTTGTACCCCTTGAGATTACTACTCTTCCTGTGACCTCGCCGTTGAAGGCGATCCTACTTGTAGGAGAGTTATAATTTGGCACTGATCATTGCTATATAGTGATCCCCAAATCCCATACATTTTAAGATCTTAAACAGCAGTGACCACTCCACCCGGTCGAATGCTTTTTCGGCGTCTAACGATAGTAGTATTTCCGGAGTGTGCGTGATACCAGTTTTTTCCACCAGATGTCTGAGCCGTCCGATATTGTCATATGTTTGTCTACCCAGAATAAAGCCCGATTGGTCTAGGTTTATCAGGTTGGGGAGAAGTGGAGACAGTCTTGCTGCCAGGACTTTTGTGTATATCTTGGAGTCTAAATTTATCAGGGATATTGGCCGGTAAGACGTGGGGTATGTTGGCTCTTTCCCTGCTTTGTGGAAGACCATCACCTTCGCTTCATTCATTGTTGGGGTCACGTTCCCGCTCTCCTTAAAGGAGTTTAGCAGCCTGGTGAAAAAGGGGATTAAAGTGTATGCATATTTTTTATAGAATGGGGCCGTGAAGCCGTCCGGGCCTCGTGCTTTATTTAGCGGGTGGTCTGCTGTTGCCTTTTTCACTTCCTCTTCTCTTATCGGGCTCTCCAGGGCTACTCTGTCCACTTCCGATATTTGTGGGATGGGGAGGGTCTGCAGGTAGGTGTCTTGTGCGTCACTATCCGGGAAGCTTGTGGAGTAAAGCTTCTGATGGCATTCCCTAAATTCCTCTCCCATGTCTTGTGTACGCGTCTGTGGCTCCCCCTGCGTGTTTCGAATGTTTTTAATCGTCATATCCTTCTGTTTTGCCCGGAGTTGTCTGGCTAGTAATCTGTCTGCTTTGTTGGCCTTGATATAATATATTTGAGGTATAGCAGTGATCTCTCAGCGCCTTTAGTGCGAAGCATTTCTAGTTGCCCCTGTATGTGTCTTAAGGATTTTTTTAATGTACCTGTGGGCTGTATCAGGATTTTCTCTTGGATGTCTGCTATTGTGCTTTCTAGCTCTTTTTCCCATCTGTGCCGCTGCTTGTCCGTCGTAACCTTCAGGGCAATCGGCTTTCCTCAGATTACCGCTTTAAACGCCACCCATACCGTCTCCAGAGAGACTTCCCCTGTGTCATTTAGCTCAAAATATTCTTCCACCATCCCCTCTGATTTCCCCCCCTACGTTCCCTCCACAAATCACATAGGGCCATTTGTTCCATCTGTTGCCTTGGGCGTTTCGATGGCGCCCCATGGCCTTGGGAGGCCCCCGAGCTTCTGTCTATTTGTGGGTGCCATGCCATATTAAGGTCTCCCCCCAGGATCACCTCTCCCCTTGCATAATCTTTGAGCTTCCCTAGCGTGTCCCTCAGAAAGCCATCCTGACCTACATTGGGGGCGTAGATTGAAGCCAGGGTAATGCGGTGGCCCTCTATCACCGCATTGGCAAATGCATAGCTTCCTTGTTTATCTATGCGTTTGTCTACTAGTAAGGCGTCCTATCCATCTTTTATCTCTTATCAGCACTCCTGCTCTTCTTTCAGATGAGTTTGCCTGCTCCCGGATCTTATATCCCCTTATGTGTGTTTTCTGCTTGTCTCGGGCTCTGATGTGCATTTCTTGGAGTAGTAATACCTCTGCTTTCTCCCTCTTAAGCAACTTCTCAAATGTTATCCTCTTCACTGGGTAGTTTAGGCCCCTGAGTTTGTATGTTAGGATGCAAATTTTCCCCATGATGTTAGGTCCAGGTGCAATGCCCAAGATTCCACCTACTTGCTGCGCTTGCTGATTTCCCTGCCCCCCCCACTCCCCTGAACAACACCCCCCCTCCCCCAACTCAAAACATGCAACCAAACAACTTCCCCCGAGTGGGGCTCAGGTTCCTAAGGATGGTAGGGCGTTGCGCCTATTGCCCCCTGCCCTCCTTGAACTCCGAGGGAACATCGCAGGGAATCCTAAGCCCCGCATTTCGCACTGTACTTCCCGGGTTCCAAGGCCAGGGTTTCGCCCCAGGCCGCCTTGTCGAACGATTCTCGATGCTTCCAAGTCCCCTCCGCACGGACCCTGGGTTGCTTGTCGTGTCTGGGTCTCCACGGAGTGTCCTCCGATGCTGGCCATGTCCCATTTGCTCATTCTAAGGCGACATCTTGCGACCTTCCTTCCCTGTGTTTTTCTTTCTTTGTCTGACCGTTTCCAATCCCCTCGGCCTTCTTTGTGACTCTCTCCTTGCTTTGAGATCTCCTTCCTCCTCCTCTTCTGTCTGTACCCCCATCATGTTGAGGCCTTCCTCCCACATGGTCGCTCTTCTGTTTGCCCTCCCATGTGAACAATAACCCGAAAGGGAAGGTCCACTTGTATCTAATTTGTCTCGCTACTAGTGCTTTGACTAGGGGGGCCATCGCTCTTGATACAATTGAATGTCTTCCCTTTTCATTCGTATGTGGTCCATCGCTCTTGCCCGCCGTAAGATTTGCTCTTTTTGTGGATATGAGGAGTGGGCCACCAGGACATATGGCGGCCTCTCCCCTGGTGTTCCAGATCTTTTCGGGCCCACTCTGTGCACTCTGTCGATCCCAATTTCTTCCATTTCTTGTGCTTCCAGGACGTCCCTGAACACCTCCTTGACTGCCATCTTGAAATCCTTGTCTTGAACTGACTCTGCCATGTTTTTAATGCGTATGTTGGATCTTTGCGAGCGTTTCTGTAGGTCCTCGCATTGGATCTCTAGATTGTGGGTTAGTCTCACAAGGTCTTCCTGTGCCTCGCTGACTTGTGTTTCTTTTTCAATACATTGAAAAGATTTTTCGAGTATTTCCGTTCTCTCCTCTAGCTTGGCCACGTCGAGCTTCAGGTCCTGGACCACCTGCTTCATGTCGTTCATCGTTGCGAATTGTTCCTGTACTGTTGACATGAATTTATCCTGTAGTTCCATGGACCACGTCTGCATGCCATCTCTGGAGGGTAGCTGATGGTGGAACACAGGGGCATTGCCTTCGCCCTGGGGAGGGTGGCGGTCTTCTTGCCCCTTTCCTCTAGTTTGTATTGAGAATCCGCTGACCACATCTGGAGGATGTTGGCATCCTGTTTAGTGTTCTGAGGGGTTTGTTGTGTCATGCTCCCTTTCCCCTTGGCCTTTGACATGGTCCCTTTGGGCTTGCGGGGGTATCACTGGGTTCACTGGGGGTGTCCTACCATATACATGCTCTCCGATGACCACGTTGCCGCAGTCCGCTCTGTGACGTGTGGGGGGGGGGGCTGCTGTGGCTTGATTGATGAATGACATTTAGGACAGCTATGTTCACTCCACTGAGACCATCCTCCTTCTTACTTTAGATTGCCACTCTGTTCCGGGTCCCCCTTTGTCACCCCCCTTCCGCCACTCACAATGGGGAGGGGGGCCCTTCCCTCTTGGTCCCCTTCTATCGTTCCCAGCACCTGGGAGTTAGACTCTGTAGGGGGGCTGCCCTGCCTGCCTGTCCGCTCCGTCAACTCCTTATGGGAGTGGGGGATATGTTACCTCCTTAGGGGTGCTCCTTTGTCCACTGTGCTGTGGGGTCCAGTGGAACTTGCCTTCTGTCTGGTCCCAAGGTTTAGCTCTTCGCCGCCGTTGGCCTGCTCTCTTACTACAGCTGCACCTCCTCAACCACTCTTGTGGAGGAAGGCCTGTGTCCCGCAGCTCTGCGGCCTTTAGCCCTCTCTCCCGAGGTCAAAGTTTTTGTGTCAGTGGGGGATTGAGGGAACAGCCGCTCCCCCCACCTCCGCTCAAGCCGCCGTGCCTGCTTGTCCCTGGGATCCGGATCCCTGTGCTCTCACCATGGGCTGCTATTCTCGTGGGGCCTCTGCAGTCTGTTCTCTCCCCCTGTATTTGCGAGCCTCCTCCGCTGCTGTATGGAGGAGGCGTGATGGCCCCTCGCTGCTTGCTGGTACTCTGCCTCCCAGCGCTCCCGTTATGGCCTCCTCCATCGGCGAGTGTCTCCTGCTGCCTTTGGTGGGGGAGGGGCCGTCTACCCTTCCCCGTTCTTCGCCCTTGTGATGCAGCGTCTGTGTGGTCCGGGTTTCTCTGCCTCTCACACCGGGGGGGGCCTGGACTCGCGGGCTCATTGTAGTTTACCGCTCCGCTGTCCGCCTTCAGTTTTGGGCCACTGCCTCCCTGTCGCCCCCGACTCCGCCGGCTGGTGCCTCCTATGCTTCACAATGGGGGAGGGGCGGTCTCTCCTTCCCCGCGCACTGCCGTCCTTCTGTGGGCACGTCAGCGGGTCAACTCTCCGTATTATTCACGCCGGGGCCCCGTGAAGATGTGGGGTTAGTTCCAGCCTTCTTTCGACCGTGCTAGCTGCAGTTAATGTGCTTATTGAGGCGGCCTGGGCAGAGAGCACTTCACCCGTGTGTCACTGCCCCGGCGACCATCTGGGAATCCACTCTAGTATTCTTAACCAGTACCTGGAAGTAAACACATGTCAATTTTAGCGGTCACTTTTCTGGGAGTGAATTTCGATAAAACCATGCTGCTGGTAAAGGCATCAGGCAAGAGTTGTGGTCCTGACTGGCGTAGCAAATTCATTTTTTTTCAAAACAACTTGCACGGTGCAGCAACTAAAATCCTTCCTGGCCATGATGTCCTCTTGTATATCTCTTGCACTTGATTGCATATTGAGGATGTGTCCAATGTACGAAGGGATACATGCACAGTAGGGTCAAGCTAGGGGATCTTTGCCTTCAAATAAGTGGACTGTTTCAACAGTCACTGCGATGATGGGTAGCCAGACAACTTACTGTTCCAGACACCCACTTTCACCCTAAGAACTGACCTCTCTTTGGCAGGAATGGGATTGCATCTAAACAATTTCCAAGCATAAGGAGTAGGGTCTGATACAGCGTCGAAACTCCACATAAATGTTCTAGAGTTAACAGCAACACAATGTGTTTTGGAGGCCTTAGAGCCAGTTTTCAAGGGGTGTATAGTGATTGTACAAAGGGACAACAAAACAGTGCATTATACGAACAAGGACACTTCCAGCTTGACGTTGCTGTCTAAGGAAGCCCACTGCATGTAGGAGGGTCCTCTGAAGCAAAAAATAGAGATTGTGTTCATGGATTGACTCAGCAGGGACAGCTAAGAGTCCAACGAGTAGGAGCTGCATAACAAACAGCGGCAGAGGGATTTAGGGTTTGTGACGTAGAGCCCATAGATCTTGCTGCCACCAAGGTCGGCTCCCAAGTGCAAGTATTTTGCAAGCAGGTTCTGTGAACCAGGATCTCTGGGAGAGGCGTTTGCCATCTTATAGAGGTGTAACTTCCTGAATGCCTTCCTGCTGATTCCGCTACTGCTGAGGGGTATTGCCCCTGCAAGCTGACCCGCTTAGCTTGAACATGGGCAAAACATATGTTGGCCCATTTAGATCAAGATGTCTGCGGTAGAACACATTTGCCTCAGGCTGCATCCAAATTATTATTTTTTAAAAAATCAATTTGCAGATTTTACAATATACCACAGAAAACCAAACCAAGCATATAAAATGCACTGCAACACTAGGAATAAAAGTCAACCGGCAATTACAGATTATCACACCATCCTAATGAAGATCCCCTAAAGCATAGAGAAGAAACCAGATCATCTGATGAAGCAGAAAGGGCAATTTGAGTTACATTGTTTTTTTTCTCATGTCATACTTGTGAGGGATCGGTAATCTGATACTCAAGACTGTTTCATTTTCTCAAGATTCAACATTTTATTTTGTATAATTATCAAATAATCCTTAATTTAATGTACTCTACCAGGGGATTCCGTACCTATTCTAAGATCTAAGGGAAACCACCTAGCATTCACAAAACTAACCCTCACTCTAAACAACATAAACATTCAAAGCAACACGAAAACAACAAAATAAAAAGGTTACCAAACAATCAGTGTCTTCTATGACTTCCAATGGTCCTGGGCGAAACGTGCTCCCCCAAGAATGCCCCAAAGTCCGTTTCCTCTTAGGAAAAGAATAGTCTCAAAGTTTTAAAGTTCCAAAAGAGCAAAGGTTTGCACAAATAAAAGTGCACTGGTAACCATTCCTTCTCAGCTTGAGTCTACTTACCAGTTATACAAAGAAAATAACAGCACCAATGGGGATTCCTGGATGGATTTGTTCCAGGAAAGAAAGGGATAAAGTTGAAGACAAAAGTACCACTTCTGTTTACATCAACATATCTGCTTTCAACTTCTGCAGTAGTCATTTGTACACAGTTTGTCAGGATGCTTCTGTTTAAGGTTTGCTCTCTCTTCAGCAACTCCTTTCTACTATTTGTGCTGTGCGAGCAGGCTTCCTTGCCCCCAGTTGACTTCTTCTTCTGCTATCTATTAATACAGTTCTGACAAGAAATATTGACCACAGTTCTACTGCTGCTACAACTTCCATTGTTGGGAACATTTGCTGCTGCTACTGCAACTTCAACTTTACGCAACTTCAACAAGACTTCTTCGACCTCTACAGGTTGGCATGACACTCTTCTCTCTTGTATGGCAAGAAAGGGCAGCCACTTTGCCTTTCCTTCTGTCTTGCAGCTACCACAGTATCTGCCTCTAGCTTGCAGACTTTATTCTACATTTAAAATGTCTCAGCCAAGTGGATTTAAAACCACTTCTTTATAACAAGCACCCATCTCCCATTCCTTAGCTTCATATACATCTTTTCTCCAATAGCTTTACCCCAAAGCTGTTGTGCCACTCTTATATCTATGGGTAACCTTGTCACCTCAATATTAGAGGTAACAACTACTTCAACAACTCCAGATTAATGGTGTATAGTTCTTAAATGAGTAGGATTCACTCTAACAAAGTTCACTCTATGGGTTTGGGTAATGGGTGTTCTTTGGTTTAGCTACTGCTACGACTTATACTGCTATTGTTCGATATGTTACAAGATGTGGGTTTCTTACTGGAAACTAAATTAGGCACACGCAATTTCGTTTTAGTCTTGAACTGCCATTTCAAAGGATGCACATTTCCACCTTTCTGTCGGCTTTCAGCCTCCAAGGTGTCAGAAAACACCGTCGCATATGTGGCCTCTTTAAACTATGCTTGTAACATATAAGTTAAGTATGTTGTGCTTCAATAACTTAAACAGCAGCATTCTCCTCCTTAATAGGAGCCAAGCAACTGCTAGGCAACTGGTTATTTCCATTCCCAAAGATGGGGCGAAAAGAGGTGCTTTAACTACATGCAGATTTGTCAGCTTGGTAATGAAAGTGTGTTACATTTCCCTGATTAGAAAGCCTTCCGGCTTCTAAGAACAACTTGTACTCACTTAGATGTATACGCGAGTGAAAATAAAGCTGGCTACAGTTACCGTCAAGGTATTTGTTAATTTGGAGACCAGAGCTTCCTTTTCCCGACTCCACAATTATGATGACTGCGTGCTGCTTCTGCTTCCTGGCTTCGTTTCTTCTCCTGCTACTGTTACACTCACTCTTAGTATCCACACCCCTCTGCTGCACGGGAGTCTCCGATCCAGCCTCATTAAGGGAGAGTCTCTCACACTCCAGTTTCCCTCGGCTTGATTCCGTACACGGGCCTTCAAAGAATGCACAACTGCAGCTCTGCATTCACTGCAACTAGGGCACCTGGAAAGACGGCCCGTTTCTTCCAATGGTGCCACAACCAAACAGAATTTGTGAGCACAGAACCAACTCGGAGCCTGCAGGGGATATCTGCCCTTTGTCTGCTCCAGCGTCACTTCTGTGATCGCACTTCCTTGTGAACTGCCAGCTTTGCACCCTGTTTATTCTGCTACTGCCAACCTTCCAGCTACTTTCTACTGCTTCTTCCTGCTGCTGCCTTTATGTCCCTCTGTGGATTAATTGGTTTCAGGTACAGGCTCTTAGGACTGATTGCTTGACCCTACCACAAGCTACTAGGCTTGCTTGCCTGACCTTGACTCCTGCATGCCTCTTTAGCCCTCGTTTTATTCAGTCCCTGAAGGGTTCTGGGACATGCAGTCCATTTTAGAAAAGTCGTTTCTCAACTTCTTTGCAATGGCCATCAAAAGGGTGGGGTTATGGGAAACATTAAAGCTCCCAGTCTTCCTGGTCTGATTCCCCTCCCATATGACTGACCCCCACCTCTCCACGCCCACCCCAGTGATCCTTCCACAGTACACCAGCCGCAGAGTTTGGATCAGAGAGTGCATTTCTTCCCCTGGCCACATGAGAAGGGTACTAGACCAGGTTTTTTGGGGGAGGGGGAGGTATCCCGTCAGATTCTCTACATACCTGTTTCATTATTTATTGTAGATACTGTCATCTAGACTTCTACTCTTGACTTTAAAAACCTCATTTATGAGTTCTGCTCTGTGAACCAGGTACCATCCTATTTTGTAAATTTGGATATAGAGTTAGTAATCTGCTTCTTTTTTTTAGTTTAATTTTTGAATAACGTGGGACTTATAACTTCAAGTACATTGAACATTTCAAGGCTGTTTGAATTAAATTAATTTAAAATGTCACACTGGTTCACTAATTGATCCTAGAAAACTGTAAACCACAAGATGAACACATCTATTTAATAATTGACTTTTTACCGATTTTCTCTAGATCACTCCTGATGAAGGGATATATTGATCTCGAAACATGTTGAGCCAATTTTTTTTTTCTTCAAATTAACTTTATTAGTGAACAATCATGGTTGAATTATAACAGTACACAGTTACACATTTACTCAATACACTGCTCACCACGACAGAATTTTCGAAAGTTTGTCCCCCCCCCCCTCAAAAAAAGAACAAAATAACCCCAAACCCCCCCCCCAATATTCTGGTACCCTGTCCCCCTTCCTTTTAACAAACTGGTCTCTTAGGTGTGACTAGCTTCTAGTTTGCGGGAGCCTGCCGTCGACTGTCTCCTACTTTGACACTTCCCTTCTTCGATTTTAGAGTCTATTCTCCACATTTGCTGGAGTTTCACCATATTCCCACTCTGGGGCCCTTTGTGTGGCCTACCATTTGTCAACTCATCTTCCGTTTCCCCTCTCATTTGCCTGCAGTGCCTTCCCTCTCTTACGCCCCTTCTGCACCTATTTTCCTTCAAATTTCACGTTCTTGTCTGGTTTTCAGGTGTCCCATGGATTTCTCCTAGCCGAGGTTTTTCCGGATCATATCTTTCTAGGAACGGTGCCCATTCCCTGTCCCTTGAGGGGGTTTGGCCATCTATTTGTCTAGCGAGTTGTTCCATCCTATATATATATCAAGGGCCTTGGCGGGCCATTGCTTTTCGCTAGGCAGTTCTGCCCTTTTCCAGCCCCCTGCAATGCAGGCTCTGGCCGCTTGCAGCAAGAAGTGCGGCATGTGCGGGAGCTTAACACATCCCCCTTCTGTTACCTCTATCTTAAACAGCACCAGGAGGGAGCGCAGTTGTCTATCTACCCCATCCAGGTTCCTTATCCATCCCAGGATTTCCTTCCAATATCTCTGCACCCTATCGCAGGCCCACCACATGTGTCAATAATCTGCTCTCAACCAGTATTTCCTCCAGCAATGGGGGTCTGCTCCCGGGTTCATCTGTGATCGTCTCGCTGGGTCCCACTGCCACCTGTAGAGGAGTTTTAACCCATGAACTTTGTATTGGCAGGCCATTGATGTGCGGTGCGCATTCTCACATAGCCTTTGCCACTGCTCGTCCTCATCTCCATTTTCATATCCCTCTCCCATTTCCTTCTGTGTGCCTCTGTCTCCGCCGTATGCTTCTAATAGGGCCTTCTATAGTTCAGAGATGAGTCCCCTTTCCTGTGTCTAGCACCCGCTCAGTGCGTCTCAGTTCCTATTGCAGGTCCTCTTTCCAGTTCTCGGACATCCGTACCCCTTTTGAGCTGCAAGTATTTAAATACAGAGTTTTTTCACCCTCCCAGAATTTCTTCAAGCTCGTGTAACTCTATAAACACATCCTTGTTTAAGACCTGCCCCACTCTTTTCACCTCTCCCTCGTTCCAGTCTTGAAATGTATCCTGTCTGGGGATGCGGTCCCTAATTGATGGTGCCCAGATGGAGGCGAGGGCCAGGTTGTTATCCCGGCCATTTTCTTCCTGACACTCCAAAGGGACCAGAGCGGGCCCAGGATCTTGTGCGTCCTTACCTTTCTCGGGGCGGTCTCTCTGTGCCCACAGCCCTTATCTGAGTGTGACTGGACGAAAGAGGTGATTCTCTATGCCCACCCATTGGTTCTGTTTTTCTTCCAGTAAGTGGGGAATCAGAGCTCTGAACTGGGCTGTCCTGTAGTATGTGCGCATTTCCGGTAGTCCTAGCCCTCTCTTTTCCTTGGGCTGTACTAGTCTGCAGGCTACTGTTTCTTTCACTGCCAGAGTATTCTCACTATCCTTCTTTTAAGTAATCCATAGTTTGTTTCTGGTTATTCTATCGGCAGCGCCTGGTATAGGTATAATACTCTAGGGAGGAGGACCATTTTGAGCGCATTTAGGCTCCCTAGCCATGAGATGGTAAGTTTCGACCAGTTGTCTAATTCCCCAAAGAGCCGGTACAGTATCAGGTGGGGGGGGGGTAGTTTATCTCCTATAGTTTATCCATTTCTCTAGGAATCTTCACTCCGAGGGTACTTCAGGTTATCCTTCTCTACCTGTATCCCCAACCCCTCCCAGTCCATTCTTTGCTCCTCCGTTGTCTCTCCCAGTGGGAGGAGGATCGATTTGTTCACATTTACCTTAATGCCCGATAGGCGTCCATACTCTTCTGCCACCTGGAGTACTTTTGGCACGTTCTCCTTCACTTCTGAGAGCTATACCATAATGTTAGTTTATGGAACTAGTCTCCCACCCCTATAACCCTTATCTGTGCTTATGTGCAGATTTTCTCCCCCAGAGGTTCCATCGCGAGGGCAAAAAGGAGAGGGGACAAAGGACAGCCCTGTCCAGTGCCCCTGCTAAGCCCAAATTCCCTGGATTTTGCCCTGTTCACTACTACCCTTGCGGTCGGCCCAGAGTAGATGGTCCTAATGGCCCTGCACATTTTATCCCCCACTCCTATTTTCCGGAATATTGCGAACAGAAATCCCCACTCGACACGGTCAAAGGCTTTTTCCGCATCGAAGCTCAGCAGTACAAAGTCCCCTGGGGTACCTCCGACATGTTCCATAAGGTCTAGGATTTTCCTCACTGCATCTGGGCCTTGTCTACCTGCTATAAACCCCATCTGGTCTGGGTGCCTGATTTGTGGCAATTTCTTCTCCAAGCTTGTTGCCAAGATTCGTGTGAATGTTTTCATATACATTCAGGAGCGAGATAGGGCGGTAGGATGCACATCCCTCCCCTCCTTAGGAATCACTGATATCAGTGCCTTGCTGAAGGTGTTTGGGGCCTCTCCTGTTTCTAGTATGTGATTGTATGATTGTATAACTGCACCATGTGCCGAGACAGGATTCGCGAGTACCTTTTTTAATTAAAATCTGATCGTGTATCCGTCCTCTCTCAGGGCTTTGCCGTTTGGGAGGCGAGCTATCGCTCACTGTACCTCCTCTGTTGCTGTTGTGCTCTCCAGATCCTCCACCTTTTAAGTTAGTGAGTTTGCTCAAGTCTATGCTGTCTAGGTAGTCCCCCACTGCTGCCTCTTCCACAGGTGCTTTGGATTTGTAAACAGTCTCATAACATTGGGCAAATTCCTCTATCTCCGTACGCGTACCCCGCGTGCCCTGTAAGGTAGGTTACTCTCCTCTGCGCTCAGCGTCTCACTGCCAATAGTGCATCTGCTTTGTCCCCTTTCTCCTAGTATTTGTTTGTTATCCTAATTTCCACAGTTTCCCCCATCCCCAGTGCCTTCAGTTCTGCTCCTTTGAGTATTTCCTCCCTGATCTCGCCTGTTTCCCCCTCCATTGCGTGCATCCTCTCCTCTCCCTCCACTATCTCTTTCCTCAACTTATCCTCTTAAATTCCTCTCCCTTTTGTGTCTCGCCCCCTCTCTGATGAGTAGCCCCCTCCAGGTTGGCTTTCCCGCATCCCAGACCACCCCTTTACTTCCTCAGTATCATTCAATTTGAAAAATTCTGTGATTGCCTCCCTAGTTTGTCCGCAAAGAGAGGGTCCTTCCAAAGCGTTTAATTGCAACGCCAGCTACTGTCTGGCCTGTAAAGCCCTTTTACATCCAGAAACATGAGGACCATGTCCTTGTCGGTCCAGCCCACTGGCCTTATTAAGCTATGGGTCACCCTTGTCCTTTGATCCCTGTTCGTGAGGAGGTAGTCAATTCTGGTGTAGGCTTTGTGCAGAGCCGGGTAGCATGTGTACCCCTCTTCCCACGGGTGTAGCTCTCTCCACACATCTATTAGGCCACGGGCCTCGATTGTTCGTCCCAGGCGCCTGGGGCCTGGCTCCCATCTCCCCCTACACCATGCTCCCTTCGGTCTTTCTGTCTCTGGTTTCATTTGCCCACCAATTAGTCTACCCCTATTATGTACATGCCGGCTTCCTGCTCCTGTATCGCATTGAGTGTATTCGATATAAAGTGTGCTTGCCCCTGGTTTGGTGCGTCTATTTCTGCCAGGAGACCGCTCGCCCCTTCCAGAGTCCCCCTTAGTATCCGTAACCTTCCTTCCAGCAGGCGGGTAGTCGGACAGTCCCGCAGCTTGCATTGCTTATGTAGCACTATTCTGACCCCCTACCCCCTTCTTGCAGTCTCCCGATGCCCAGTGGACTTGACCTATCCCTGCCCCTCGTATCGTTCAATCCTCTCCATGTATTAAACGGGTCTCCTGCAGGAAGAGCACGCTGAGAGTCGCTTTGCTTCCTTCTCTGGCCACCAATGATCTGTTGGTCGGGGAGTTTAGCCCCTTCACATTCAGTGTCCCCACCAACAGACCCCTCCCGCCTTCACCTCTGCCCATTGCGAACGGTTATCATCAGTTTAACGTGCAACTCTGTCCTCCTCCCCGTTATCTTGGGAATAAACTTCCTCGTAGGTGTTCTCTATCCATGGAGCCATAACTTTTTTTGTAAATCCCCCAACAAGTTTAACCTGAAACAACTAACTTAAGTTCTGCAAGAGTCTTGGAGACACCCTCTTTCTCACAGAGGGCCACTTTGGGGCAGACGTGGTCACCTCCCCCCGGCAGTTTCTCATTTGTCCTTGTGTTTTCACTCCGGAGTACTGGTTGACATCGCTTATCTCATTTCGATCCTGCTCTGAAGTTATTCTCTTGCATGCAATCCGGCATTTTGGGCACTGTGTGGGGTGATGGTCCATTAAGCCTTATGTATTTTCTTCCTGCCTGACCCCCTCCTCTGCGGTTCGGGTGTTGTGTCCAGCCTTCCTCTGCTCGTGCCCGGTCTTTCAGGGTCGCCCTGTTTCAATTCTGCATCCGCTGTGAGGTGGCCCATGGCTTGTTCCGCCTCCCGCGCAGATGTTGTACGGTATTCCACAGAGTCCACTTCAAACTGCAGTGAGAACAGGTATCCTATCTGTATCTTATCCCTTTCTCTTGGGGCCATTTTGTGAGAGGCCTGCAAGCTCTGCGGCGGGAGAGCGTGAGATTGGACAAGTCCTGATATAGAGACACCTTTAGAGCCTTCATTGTTTTGCTTGTTCAGTACTTCTATCATGTCCTTGTAGCTCAGGAATTTTGCCACATTGGAGCGTGGTCCGCTCCCATATTGTCTGGCTACTCTGTGCCCTTTCAAGCTGCACCTGTTTTCCTCTGTCTGCCTCTAACAGGTGGTGTATCAGGGCTTGGACCTTCTCCTCTACTTGTCTCTGGGCCTCTCTCGCTGTTTCTTTCAGGCCCTTTATTATGTTGTTCGATCTCTCCCTATTTTCTAAATCGTCCATTTTCAACATAACCTCCTCTTCGCGGAGCCCCAGTTCAGTCATTCTGGCGCCCAGTCTCATTTCGACCAGGTCCGCATTCAGTTGGTTATGCTCCAGGCCTTCCACTTTGCCTTGAACTGTTGTCATTCAACCAGTGAGGTCGGTGAGCGAGACCTGTATGTCTCCTCTAAGGTCCTTGATTTCTGCTAAAATGTGGCCTATATCTTCCTTCGTTGAGAAGAGGGGCATGTCCGTTCCTGCTGGTGCTCTTGTGTCCTGCGCTTTGCCCACTGCTCCTGCCATCTGTTTTGGGCTCAAGGACCCGCTGCATGGCACTGTTCCGCTCCTATTTACCTCCAGGGGTGAGTGCTGCTTTCTTCATCTTTCTGCCCTGGTCGCTTCCTCCCTTTTGCTCCCCTTCTGAGGCGGTTCCTTTTGCCTATTCGCTCCTTTTCTCCACTTAGTTCAGCTGCACCGGTGCATACCCTCCCATCACCGTCTTCCACCAGCACAGTTCTATCTTCTTCGGTTGTTCCTAGGGGGAATTTTTCTCTTTCCAGTTCGCTCCTCTCACGTGGCTGCTTAGTGGGTCTTCTGCTCTCTCCACACCTCCTTAGCAACCCAAATCTCCATCTCAGCTGCGGTTGTTTCTCCTCCCCTCTTTTCTGGTGGCACGTTTGTGCGGACGGGGGTGGCTCTTGATACTCCAGGGTAATCACCTTCCACTCCCCACTTCTGTGCATCTGATCCTTTAGTCTGAACTACTTGTCTGGGGGCTATACCTTTGTTTGGCCCTGCGATTTAAATGCGCTTTACACCTCAGTCAGTCTGCCCCTCACCATGCGTCTCCACCCTGCCGCTGCCTTCTGTGTATGCAGCTAGTGATTCTGGGGCCTCCTGATGCTGGTTCCCTGTCTTCACCCAATCTTCCTGGGCTGCCTTTCGCTGCTTCAGAGCCCGTGCTGTGGTCTCTGGCCCTTCAGGTCCTATCCTCACTCCAATCTGTGCTGGTACTGCTCAGTTCCTGCCCCAATGGGGGGCAGCTACCTCGAAGAGTTACTTTCTTATTCATTGGTGGTGATGAGAGAAACCCCTTTGGAATCTCTCTCTGTGCCTTGTGATCGGTGGCGTTATTCTGCCGGGAGGGCCTCTATCCTTGTTTTTGCTTGCGCTCCACTTTCCGCTGAGGCGTCTTCCTTGATACTTTCCCACCGACCCACTGGGTCCGCGGGCTCTGCCCCCTCTCCTCGTCCTCTCTCCCCTCTGTCCTGGTTTTGGCTTGGGAGCGGGGAGGGGTCCACAGCGGCAGGGCGCTGGTATCCGTAGGCCGCTCCGGTTATCCATATTTAACTTTTATTAAGATGTTAACCTTTCAAAAATAACAGTTCTCTATATTTAATGTTATTCAACAAGTATTTCTAGTGCAGTGACAAAGAAGTATCGCAAATTATTTTTGAATACTGACTGCCAGCAGTTCTATTGGTGTGCAGGGACAGGATTATCTTTACCTTAGGAAATTTATTACTTTGCATTTGGACCGTAATGATGAGTCTTGATTTATTAACCTACTTGGAGTTAGCTATGACCGGCCTTCCTCAAGCATCGATCAAGGTTAATCTTTCGGCAAGCATCTTTTTTACAAAGGCCCCCTGGTCCATTTCTTCTTTTTTGCATTATACAGTTAAAACCTTCCTGAAGGAGCTGTTGCATTCATTTCCACCTGTACAACATCCCTTTTCCACCTGCAAACTAAGTGTTGCGTTGACAACCTTAATGCAACCTCCTTATGTGCCTGTGTATAAAACTACTTAATGAACTACCGCTCTTCAAAAGTTAATAGCCATTACATCTGGCAGATGAATTGGGGAACTCCCAAGTCCTCAGTCTCAACCATCCATACAGTGTTCCATGAGGACAGAGTAGTTCTCAAACTGAAACCTTGGTTCCTCCTGAAAGTAGTTTGAATGTACTCTCAAAATGCAGACCAGCACTTGGATTGTTTCCTGTATTAATCACTGCCATGACATGCTGGGCCCCACTATCTTGGGCCAGTAACAGCGCACTGGACTCGAGGCAAAGCTGCAGTGACATGGTTTCACCCCAGTAAAGCCTTGCAGACGTTTGTAGAGCAGCAAACTGGAGGTTGCTACACTCCTTCACCAGGCAGTACATCCTTGTTGAAGACTCAGTCACGTTTGGCCAAGTGGTACTATGCCATCTTTTCTTTTAGTATGCTCGGCCCCTCCTTCCTTTGCCACATGTTTCTGTCTATATGTATGCAGATATGATCTATTGGTGGCTAGCCCACAGACTACTGTTAATGTCGCTTAGTATGATTGTGTTTTGAGGGATTGTGGCCATATGCTTGCTGTTGCTTCTTTGTATTTCATTTAAGCATGTTAAACGTTGAAAGGTCAAGGCTGGATAAGGAGTTACTTAACTCTAGCGGTAGTTCTCCAGCAGTGACATTTTTTATAGATTTGTGTGACCCACCTGCCCCCACGACGAGGATGCAGCTCCCGAATTCTTGAGTCACATGACTGAGGGTTTGAATCTGAAGGTGGCTGCCCAGGGTGAGGCTAAATCCTGTCCACATCATTGGCTGAAAGAAAACCAAAATGAGGTGGATGGGCTATAACAAGCCTTTTCTCTGTGTATGCAATGTATTCCTATGGAATCTGTTAGGCATTGGGGATTCCCAGCCTGACCACGGGTCTAGTTCCAAGCATGAGAACTATGAAAGATACCAATGCTCGAGCTACAATTGCAGCTAAATAACCAATTATTTGTTTCCGCTCTCTGAAAAACGCTCCATTTATTGCTTGAATGTACCATTTCTGTATGTTAAAAATGACATTAAAGGAGACCCCACAGAAAATTAAAATATAAACCAACCTTTCTGTCCTTCATGATGTCCATTTCAACACTTTCTTAAAAATGTGCATCTCCGGAAGATGGATCTTTTTCTTAGCCAACATTTGAGGGGCATCAGTGATTAATGCTGTGGTTGTTTACACAAGTCGCATTTTGCCTGTAATATCTAGCTTCCCTTGCTTTTTGAATGGGACAACAGCCTGAATGCTCATAATATGCCTTGTGCTCCCCTCCTTATGCCTGCCATAACGGTAGATCTGTTTTGCGGCGCATGCGCCCTCATTTTTCCATTTTGGACATTACTTGGGGCGCAAGGGGGAAGAAGAGGGGTGGGTCCTGCTCCCTCATGCCTCCCCTCTTTGAGGGTAATTACCCTCTTCCTTTTGCCCTCTTCCAAAAGTGCCAGTGACTCATTCTTCCCTCCTATCCAGTTACTTCCATGTTTGCCCCTGACATACCTGCTGCTTACCAGGCTGCAACTGCCCCAGTCTCCATTTCTTGCATGCCGCAGGCATTTGCCTTTTCTGCTGCCATCTGTGATTGCGCAGCCTACTTCTCATTGTCATCTTTTTTATCTAATATACATGGCCGCATTCCCCGGGCAGTGTTTAGACCTAATATGGTGTAGGAGGGGGACATGGTTTTCTTTTGAAGGTGGGGATAATCTGCTTACTTGCTTCTTTTCTCTTAAAGGAATGGTCCGCTCAAAAATGTTATTGTCCTGATCGTTTGGGCACGTCGTTGTAAGCATACAGTGATCGATCGTAAAAATGTTTCCGGTGCATCTTACCTTAGTTTTCCTCACTTTTACACATGCGAAAACGTGTTGGGCGCGGCCATCTTTGCTAATCTTATCCGTGGATCGATCACCCCAAGTTCAAGTGCGCTCGCGGCAATAAAACGCAACACCCGCCCCCGAAGTCGACATCACTGTCCCAACAATCTGCTCCACCTATTTTCATTACGTTTGTGGCCAGCGTAGTCCAACGTGCCACGTCATCACCCACGCCCGCAGAAACAGGAAGATGAGCACAAGACATTCACACACAGAGCATACCTTCTCTGTCTTAAATAGCATTTCCGTATAGAATATTTCAATGATGCATCAACAAAAGTCATCAATGTTGCAAGTGATTTTATTTTTCAAAGAATGTTGACACGAAATTATAAACTCCAGCAAACAAATGATTTTTTAATTTTGCAGGTTCGAGGTGGCGTCGATCGCATGACTCTCGAGCTACGCAGATTACGATGAACGCTCAATGTTCTTTGTCCTTTTGTGTCCTTGTCTTGCCATATGGCACAACAGCCAAAAAAAAAGTCAATATCCCCCCCACCCCCTTGGTGCTCCGTGTGGGAGAAGACATGTCTTTTTTGCACTTTCAAAGCGCAGCACTCTTGCTTCTTCACTTTCTGACATCATGAATGCTGACATGTTGCTACTTATTGCCGGAAATGCAAATGGCCATATAGGGCCATATCGATCTTCCCACATAACGCTGATCGAAAAAACACTGTTTATGGTAATCCTCCAGTGTTGATGCCAGAAGCCATCTGCTGGCACCTGGAAGCTATGGCACAGGCAGTACGGTACAAAGTATCTGCAAACAAAACACAATAAAAATACATTTCAGCAGCCGTTCTTTATTTTAATATAACAAGTTACTGTATAACTGATAATTGTTTGAAACCTAATCATAAGCACATCACAACCAATATTTACACACGAATGAAAACAAGGTGTACTACTAAAGACCACGAGTTGCGTACAATTTGAGCTCTGTGAAGTAGATATAGCTCCCAATGGAATGGAGAACCACATGGAGAAAACTAAGAACAAACATAGCAATCATTCAGCTTGAACCACGGAGCGATGTCATTGTAACAAAGCTTGCAAGATTACTGTTCGAAAAGCGATCACATTGTACACGCACAATGTTTACCCCACTGTCAATTATTATGCATACAGCACTGTACCCTACTTTTTAAAATCACAATAAAAATGTTATGCGAACTTGAATTTACATAATTTCTGGATATTCCATGGTTAGTCCGCTCTGTATGATGTATTACACACTTTCACACTAACTTGGCGGTACATGTCTGCTCTCAATGTATTACTGTTCCCCACAACGTATGTCCTTTGAACAATTGCTGCCTAGTGTTCAAGGCCCAATTACAAAAAGGCACTTGTCCTATTCAAAGGCAGAGATGTTTAGTTTTCGATTTCGGCAAAGAAAGCAGGGGGAGGAGGGGTAGGCATTGAGGCGGTACAGTGTTTTTGAACAGGAACCACAGCTTGAAACATCCATGTAGAGATATGATGCGCCACGTTAACGTGTCTACAGTCACGAATTGTGTGTTGATGCAACGCACAAGTGTCTTATCAGACCTCAAAGGAAATTCCAAATAAAGCTAACCTCACGCTCCTCCAGAACTGTTTCATTCAATCAAGTAGATTACCTGTTGATGGACTAGCTGGCTCTAGCATATTATCTTGTCTTTCGCAATTTAACTTGTGAGAGTTAAATAGACCTTAGCATTAGCTACATGGAGAGAAGATCCTCGCTTACACAGGCTGAAATCAATGGACGGATGAACAAAAAAACGAGTGTAGCCTTCCGTCCCCTATGTAATACTGTTATGTTTACTGTCTTACCAATGAACGGTGCATGTTAGACACTGTGTGATCTCATTACTGGCGCTGTGGCCTTCCAAAAGGCACCTGGGTCAGCCTTCTCTGTAACTATCATGTAACACATGTGACATAGCACATCCCTGAGCAGCGTGTCAACATGTTTTTAAAATGGCAGTAGCTGGTGAAAGTGCATGATCGTTCCGCTGAATGAAAAAAATTATGCTTCTTGGGATGTCTGTGTCACGTCGGGAAGGGGCATGAGGCTTTGAAGAATTGATTCCCACTATTCCAGTAGGGTGTGCCCTTGGCGGCAGAGCAGCTTTCACAAGTCTGAGCATACCAGGGTGGCACAGGCTAACAACGCCAACATAGAATGTCTCTGACGGTCTGTCTGCTATCCTCGGAACCATGTGCCTCTAATTATCTCACCTTCATCCAGATGCTCACTGTGTCGAGAGCACTGGTTCAGTCTAGGCCTTTCCAAAGGCACCAACATTCACTCTGTACTGAAAGAGCACTCATGTGCCTTTTTTTATTTTTCTATAAGAAATCACATACTAGAATGAACTGGGCAATATATGTTTATGATCTAGTGAAACTCATGTACTAGGCACAGTATAAACCAATAACACTGATGCGGAATATCATATTTAATATAGGGGAGTTTGACCAAGGGGAGTAATATTAAATTAGTTTCTTTTGAATTAAAATTTTATTCTTTAGCATTTATGATTTGGCATTGATAACATCTCCAGATGTGAATGTGAACGCATTTTACAGGGCTACAAATCTTTTGACTCTATAACTCTGCATTATGACAAGTTCGGATTTTGGAGGACAATGATCGTTTGCAATTTTTTGTGGCATTGCATGGGGCCTGGGAACAAAATCGGCTTCCAGTCCATTTATGCATGGCCAACACAGTCAGTCAGCTCTTTGACAAATTCAAAGTCCATTTGCTCGTATATTGGCTTGGCCACCCACTGTTTGCTTCGTTTTGTGAAGGCCGTGTAGTAACGTGGCACCCTCAATTTTCCTAAAGTTCTCGCTTGATCCCTACCTACGTTATTGTTATGGGCAAGTACTGCTAATCTCGTACTCGCCTACCTTACCGTCTATGCCGAACTTCAAACTTTTGGGCCTGTACTTTAGGCACATATTATGGAACATCTCCAGTGTGGCAGAAATCGGCGAGTCCCTTCAGGTCTTTTGAAAGTGCTTTATCGTACACAATCTTCAAGTGCTTTGTGTGGAGGTGAGCATGGCACCAACCACTTCTTTTTCCGTTCCTCCTCCCTTGACAATGGTCTATGTGCACATTTGTGGAAATGTTGGTTTTTTTGTTAATGCGTGTACGTTAATACAATGGTGCATCAATGAATGCCATTTCTCAAGTAGAATTTCCACAGATCCATCACAAGTTTTGGAGCTCAACCAAAGATGGTTGCTGATGGACTGACACCATTTTATAAGGTTTTCCGAACCCTTGTTTTTTTCCCAGCAGTTGTGATTTTTTTGATTGATTTTGCAACACGCCGTACATCAAATTGATGCTGAATATGTGGAAAATGCTCTCACATGGCCTTAGCTATTGAAACGTGCCTGTCGGTAGCTATCATGTCTATTTCCATTCTCCTGGATTGCAGAGGTTTAATGGATTTGATGAAACCATGTTTCTTCATGGCAACAGACGATGAACATTCAGACACCTACACTACCACAGAACTCACATTTTATTTACTTTCAAGGTCTTGAAAGTGGTAAGTGCAGTACTTTGCAGAAAATCGTGGACTGTCACACTGTCCGTCACCAGCTAGCCAGAAACGTTTGCCAAAGAATGTACTGTCCATCAACCTCTGTTGAACATTCAAAGCATGACTAATAGCAGGGAATGCAAATTTCCTTTGGTATTTGTAGTATTGAGTTTTAGCAAGGAACTCGAGACCCACAAACAGACAAACTGGAAAGCTTGCTGAAAGTCGATCTGCTGAACATTAAAGCTGCTGAACAAAGTAGATTCTCAGCTGGCACTTTGCCGAGCATCGGTTGAGAAGACCATGGAAATGTATTATGGAGGTAGACTCAGGTTGCTTTGATTGTCCGGTTCGTGCCATGTAATACGTGAGATACATTCACCAATGGCTCCCCGCATATCTTGGGCCGGATTGTATCTTTACATTTGTGCATGTGTACAATCTCTATTAGGCAGCTTTCAAACACAATGTTCTTTTGCTTCTTCAGTAGCCAATCGTCCTTCAGTACTGACTTTTGTGAGTTGACGGTGGTGGACAAATCCTCAAGACTTTGCAAACTGAAGTCGAGATCTTGAGCAAAATCATCGGTCAATTTTGTTGAAGCTTCAACCTCTGTCAGTTCCTGATGTGATAATTCAACATGAATTGGAGAAACAGCTAACTTGCAATGCATCATCACTGTCTTCATTTTCATGTGTTCCACCTGGCACAAAGTATCAATGGTCCAGGCGGACTTTGTAAGGGTTGTATGGCATTCCATTCATTTTCCGGCCATTGGACAAATGCATCACTAGTCTGCTTGGTGACTGTGCCACGCTGCGCCTGAGATATTAGTTGCTCCAATGTGAAATCGGTTTAGCAAGCAACATCTTTGGTTACAAGCGTTGTCTGCATCTTTATACTCCTCTTACTTCTTGGCTTCTAAAAGAATAAATAGAAGATGATGCTGAATGTATTGCACACATACAGAATGTACGATCTTGCAACTAAACACCTACAAAACTAAAATATCTGCTCAAGAGCTTGTGCAAAACAAACTGGTATGTTCTTTACCCTTGGTTACTTGATTTGCCTCTAAACGGTGGCCTTCTCTTTGCAGACTGCAACATGAAGCTGCAAAAGAACTAGACTGACTGGACAAGATATCTGCATAATGAAAATAAATTCTGAATGCAATGTGATGCCCAATTTCATTTAATAAATGTATACCTCGGTCCCATGTGCCTCGTCTAACTCAACATCTGGAGTACATTCCTTGAATAGAGTAATATACAATAAAATAAAATGTCAGCCAAAATGCACAATAAAGGTTTGTGTTGGACAGAGCACCTCCAAGCTAAGTATTTTAAATAGACTTTGAACCATATACTGTTTGTTACTGTTGCAACACAAATAGAACGTTAGTATGGATAAAACCTTGAATTGAGTGTACGTGACTTGATCATAATGTTCAGTTCATATTTCATATTTCACCTGATATCCATCCGAGTTCAAACATGGACTTCATTTGAGAACAAATTGGTAACTGTTCCGCATTAGGGGGGGAACTGCAACGTTACTACCGAAATCAGAAATGTTTTAAATAGTGCACAGTCACATACATTTATGTCTCAAAGTATATCCAATTTTGGATGTACTGTGATTCTTCAAAGTGAAATGTGAATAGAAATACCTCAAGCTCTGGACCTGCTCCAACGAAGGACGAGATAGTAGTTGAAGTTCCACCATCCACCTATAATACAGCACTTATTTTCATACGGATTACAATGGCACACACGTACACAAACCCATAACTGCCACCTTGTACGAATTGCCAGTTCGGCACAGAATACATTTTGATATGTTTACATTGAAAGCATAGCAGATGCAAGTAGTTCAGTCGCATACAAAGAGTAGTGTAATATAATTACTTGGTATGTGTATGAGGTTGATGTTGACTCCGGAAATTAAATTGATGCAGAATCTTGCTCCCTCATTTTCAACCCCATGTACGAAAATAGTACAATGGAAAAGGAAAATTAGTTCTTTAAAAGTGGACTTATGCGACGCTAATACATTTCACTTTGGGCTCACCATTGGGATAGAAGGCGTGTTGGTGGTTGTTGCTTGTGAGGTTCTGTTCTTCCATCAATGTGCTCTAAGTGAAGAAGTATATGTCAACCAACACATTTCCCAAACATCATTTCCAAGGGACACTGTGGAAGTTTTCATCAAGGATCACATTTACTGGTCAGTCTCCAGAAAGCGGGGAAAATGGGAAGTATACGAATATGAAATATTTTACACTTGTGTTGAATCCAGTGACTATGGAAAATGGAGTAAGAGAACAGTGATGTAGATAAACAGATGTAAGATCATACTTATTAATGCAGACCATCGTCCTACATACCAACAAACATAACAAACTCAACGTTCACTACTCCTCTCACCAGACGCGTGCAGAAATTGAGTTGGGATGGCATTTGGAAGCAATTAAGGAAGAATTTGCAGTTGCCGTTTTTTTGGGTACCTTGACTGGTCGAACATATCCTGGGTGAAGTGCAGGCTGCAGACGTTGGAATCAATTGGCCCTCACGTTGGCCAAGATTTCCTTGGCCTTAATTTCAATCTCGTCCACTTTACAACTGCATTTTCTAAGCCGCCATTTTATTAAATATCCTTTGGGAATACATGCAGGATAGTACCTGGATCTTAACTTTTTTTTTTGTTTTTGTTTCAGTGTAACATGCAAAAATGAAAACACCAAGCTTCCCCCCCGCCCTCCAACTCCTTTTTATGCTCACAAACAACAAAAGGCACAAATAACCATATGTATACCATATAAGTGCAGGGTGCTGCATTGCTTTCCAGTCCATTGCCTCGTCTAGTATCAATGACTCCTGCATGGCGCCCAGTAGTCCTTGGGTTTGCTGTGAGTTAGGAGTGTTAGAATGAACTGCTTCTATCTCTGTTTGCAGTTTGACGTGACATTGAGCCAGTGTTGGAATGTAAGGGGTCTGTTTGCTCCCCACGACTGTGCTACGAGTGATCTCGGTACCACTGAGGCCATATAAGTTGTTTCTAGGTACTGTTCCCCCTTCTCGTGCAGGGCAAGGAGCCAAACTTCGGGAGATGGTGTTGTGTATTTCAACCATTTTTGTCATGACTTCGGCTATCCTTTTCCACAGGGGCTGGATCTTGGGGCATAGCCAGGATACATGGAAGAAATCCGCTTGTACCAGGTTACATCTCTTGCAGTTCGAGGGTCTGAGTGGGTAGATCTTATTTAACTGAAGAGGGGAATAATATACTTTGGTGTAGGTATTTAAAGTGTATCTGGCGGAATCTATTATTGGCGGATGTGGTTTTTGACTCGGTGCGTATCGAGTCCCATTGAGTATCAGACAGAGTGACCCACCCAGGTTGTCCTCCCATTTGTCTGTATACTGGGTAGCACGATGGGGCCTGAGGGACCGGGCCAAGCGATATAGAGTTGATACCAATTTCCCGGTGGACAGTGGCGTGGTGCTGTATGCCATGATCGGGGAGATGGGAGGGGATTTTGGGAACTCCGGCCATTTTGCATGCAGTACCTCCCGCAGTCGGTAATACAGAAACAGCGTTATCGGGTTCCACTCGCCCCCTAGCTTTAAGGTCCCCCCAGGGTATAAATCTACCCTGTGGGGCAATGTCCCCTATCGTTTCTATCTGTAACTATGTGAAGTGTTGAATGAAGGGTCTCATGTGTAAGAGGTATGCCTCTGACGTGATAGATGGCCATAGCAGGGGTGGGGGGGGGGGTAACATTGTCCCAGTTCTGCAAGGTTAGCTATGCGATCCCAAGCCCTAAGGGTAATTGCCACTGGTTGTACTTGCGCCTTGTTGCAGCGTTCCTGTGTGCCCCTCAGCGGGCCCCTCAGGTCGTCCGGTCGAGCAAGAGCTTTCTCAAGGATCGTGTGGGGTAGGTCGGTTGTGGGGGTCCACCACCAGGCAGCGCATTGGGCCTGGGCAGACAGGAAGTATTTGACTAGGTCAGGAACCTCCAGGCCCCCCTGGGAGTACGGTTGACTCATCGTGTCCAGTGAGAGACTAGGTCTCTTGCCAGCCCATATCAGTTTGTTCAACATACTCCTCAGTTTGTCCCAGAAGTTCGCCGGGGGCCAGATCGGGACGTTGTTAAAGACATATAGGAGCTTTGGTAAGACCACCATTTTCAGGAGTCAAATCCTAGCGGCTTGGGAGATGGGAAGGCGCACCCATGTGTCCACCTTGTGTTCTAGCATTTGGAGGGTCACCATATAGTTCTCCTCGTAGAGCTTGGTGGGAGATGTGGACACATGGATGCTAAGGTAGCAGATCCCTTGTGGCACCAGGCAAACTCTCTACCAATATCCTGCGGGGTTACACATGAGGTGAGCGGGAGGACTTCTGACTTAGACCAGTTGATCCGCAATCCGGATAGGGCCCCAAATCTAGAGACTTCCTCCACCACTGGTCGAAGGTTGGTTCGTGGGTGTTTGACATATCATCGGCATATAGGGAGAAGATGGAAGTGTGCAAGTGCAGTGTTATCCCCCTATGTGCGTGGTATTCTCTCCGGGCACACGCCAGCGGCTCACTTGCAAGGGCAAATAAAATAGGGGATAAAGGGCAGCCCTGCCTAGTACTCCGAGATGGAAAGAGAGGTTTGGATTGTTTACAGTTAGTATATACTAGGGCTCTAGGGGCCGTATATAGCAATTGTACCAAATGTAGGAATGTATTTCCCAAGCCTGAGCGGCGGAAGACCTCAAACAAACGGCCATTCGACTGGGACGAATGCTTTTTCCGCGTCCAAGCTGGCGACTGCCATGGGGACTGCTTGTTTCACATTATGCATCAGAGTAAATAATCTATGCAGGTTGTTTTGGGTGTACCGGCCTGGAATAAACCCTGCCTGATCAGGAAGTACCAGGCTGGCCATATATGGTAAGAGCCTATCCGTTAACAGTTTTACTATTAACTTAATCTCCATGTTCACCAGAAATAGGGGCCTGTAGGACGATCATTTACTGGGGTCAGGGCCGTGCTAGTGGTTTCCTGGAGTACGCCGGATGAGCTGGCCATTTCAAACATGTTCCTCAGGTGGGGGGGATGAGAAGGGTAGGGAAGGTTTTATATAGTTCTTCTGTAATGCCATTTGTTTTACAATTTGGAAGTAAATGAATAACCTTGAGGCATTCCTCATCTGAGTGGGGGTTGAGGGGGGGGGGGATTTTTTTTTAGAGAGGATCCACTTTGCGGGTCCAGCCACCTCAGGGCGACCCTGTCCAAGTATTGGATGAGATCGTCATGGCCGGCTGTTACAACGGGAGACTTTAGACTTCCAAGTTATTATCGAAATGTCGTTTATTTTCCCTGTCTCCCTAGTAAGTCCCCCGTCGGACGATTCGATTTCTATTATAGGGTCGGGGTGACGCTGCTGCTTGATGGCCCATGCCATAGTCTTACTGGGGCAGTCGCCCTCTCCATATCTGGAGGTTATCGGGTTGCCCACTGAGCAGTGTACGTATCTCATCTCTCTTGAGCTCCAGATCAGTCCAGAGCTCTGGGGAGTCTTTGCATGCCTGTCGGGTCTCAAGGTCCTTCAGTTCTATTTCCCTGGAGGATATAGATCTACGGATGCTTTTCAGGACCCCTCCCTCCTGGGAGATGCACCATCCCTGTATGTACGCCTTAAAGGTTTCCCACACTACCCTGGGATTGGGGACCGAGTCAACGTTTATTTGAAAGAACTCAGTGATGGCTTTGCGTAGGTCTTTGCAAAATGCTACTTCTTAGAGTTTGCAGGCTCTGAATCTCCATCGGAGCTCTTTTGGAGGGGATACCGTGCCAGTGAATTGCGCCAGGACGGGGGAGTGGTCGGATTTAGTCTGTGGTAATAGCTGTACCTTGCGGGTCACCCGAGCCAGTTCTGGGGACCTATTTATGTAATCTATCCTAGATGAGCTCCCGTGGACACTTGAGTAATAGGTGAATTTGCCACCATTAGGGTGATAGAGGCACTATACATCGATGAGTGCATAGTCTGCCGCGATAGACTTCCATTTAAGGGCAGCTCTTGGGAGGGTGGCTTGTGCAGAGGAGGACCTGTCCTGGAGAAGCGACAGCGCTATATTATAGTCCCCAGCCCACACCATTTAGTTGCCCTTTGTGACCCGGGAAAGAGCGTAAGTGCTCGGAGCAAGCTTGGAAAAAATCTGGGCTGTCGTAGTTTGGGCCTTATATATTGATGAAGAGAACGGACCACCTTTCTATCTCCCTGCAACCAGAACGAAGTGGCCCTCCGAGTCCACCCTCTGGGCATGCAGCCTCAATTCCAAAGTAGAGTGTATATAGATTGCAACCCCACAGGAGTGGGATGTGAGGTGAGCCGGATCTGTGGATGCCCCACCCTGCCATGGAGGTGAGTTTGTGGTCTTTACTCAAGTGAGTGTCTTGGAGGTAGAGAATATTTACGTGGTGGTACTTGGCGTAGTTCGAAATCATTTGGGCTTTTTTTCCCATTAGTGAATCCTCGAATGTTCCATGACATTAGTTTTATATCAGTATTAGAGTGTGAATTCAACCTATGCAGGTCTGTTATGTGGAGATCGTGCTAAGATGCATAACTGGATAGTGGAGTGTACGATTTGTAACTTCAAGTGAGTGAGCTAGAAGGTTGTAGGTCGCTGGGTGTACCCGGAGTCGTGAGTTCCCAGTGGGCGCTGTCATAACATTCATTCTGATGTTTGTCAATCTGATTAGAATCACATGCTGTGCATAGTCCAACATCCAGTGGTAACAGCGGAGTGTTGCATCTTGTCTTTCGAGAATAGAAAGGGGACGTCGACATGGGCGTGCCTGTAACACTATCCCTTTGTGACATATAGCTGTAATGCTCACCTGATCTTTTCCATGGGTACGTCTCCAGGCACACACCTGAGGGCTCTTCGGTACCCCTCGCCCGTCCCGGACCCCTGGATAAGCGGATTTAGCTCTAGAAGACAGGAGGGGCAGCTTAGATGGTTTCCTGTTAGATCACCCACCTCCCACGTTCCCGTGCAGGTTCCCTAAGGGCGACTCTCACCTTAGTGATGTTAACGGTGCGCTCTCCGTCCTGCCGCTCCGGCCTGGGGCCCGTCGATTTGGGCCTGTTGCGCCGAGTTGCTTCACTGGCGAGCGCCGGAGTTCAGACCGGCTGCAACTCCTTCAGGTAAGTCTTAGTCTTTATTGATGAGAGTAAGTCTTTATAGGTAAAAATAGTCTTTGGAATATGAGCTAACTCCTGTCCTCGTTGCTGATGGTGGAGGTCACGAAGAAAGCCGATGACTGGTTCAAGCAGGTAAGCTGAGTCGCCATGCGGCGCTGAAAGCGTCCTTGCAAATGACTAACCTGCTAACTTTTGTCTTGCAGACCTCGACGGGCTGGAGTTGGAGGAACCCCCGAAGGGATGAAGAAATCGGGGGCAGCGCAAGTTGGGCAGCTTCGAAGAGCAGATGAAGCAGCCAACGGTAGAGCATTGAGATAATGCCTGCTTCGGTTGACTAGGAAGCCACAGGATGCTGCAAAATGGTAATTATGGCGATGATCTTGTCTTGGTTACTCCGAGGTCGTTGGATGCTGCCGATTTGGTAAGTATGGCGATGGTCTTGCCTTGGGTACTTCCAAAGCCAAAGGATGCTGCTGAGCTGGTAAGCGGGGCATTGGTCAGGCCCAGGAAGGCTCCGAAGACGATGGATGAAGCTGAGCAGGTGGGGATGCAGAGCAGGATGAGCGTCATGCTGCAAAGGCAGAATAACGCAAAGCGCATGCTCTTGGTCGGGCGTTGTTTAAATAGCTAGGTAGTATCCCAGATTCCTTTGGGGCGGGCCCCACCCTGGAAGCTAGACTGCAGCATACAGTTCTCCAGTATTCTGCATGGGGGCGGCCATGCTTAACCATTGGCCATAGGAAGCCCGTCCCAGTGAGCGTCTCCTATGCCAGCAGCGCCAGGACTGGCTCCAGGGCATCAAGGAGGCCCCAATAGGGTTTGTTAGGGCCCGTGTCCCCTTGAGGGAGATAAGGTTGTGACAATAGTGTACCCAAGATCCCTCACGCGTCGGTCTCTCAGATTGTTTGTTTTTTTTGCCCAGATGACTGGTCGCCATAATGCAGAGTTTGTAAAGAACATTGCTATTGTCCAACAACATTTGGTCTAATTATTCTATTGAAATATTCAATTTCACCCCTTCCATCCCTTGTCTCGATGGCTGTTCCAGTTTCCGCCGAAGACCTGTGAGATTAGACGGAAGGCGATCCTGTCGGCGCTGCCGACCACGTGGCCGGACCTTCGGCCTATACAGTAGGGAGAGTGCGGTCGGGGTGGACATTTCTTTTCAAAACTGAAAATGCCTTTCCCTTTCTTCCCTCTTTACCCGTTGGTCTTAGTCACTCTGTTACCTCAGCTATGGAGAGGACTCCATTTAAATTTTGCCCTATTTGTAAGGGCAAATTCCTGTGGAAGGACAAGCACAGATGGTGTAACCAGTGCTTGCCGCTCGATCATAAAGAGGAAGGGTGTGCGGCCTGTAAGCTCCTCCGACCTAAGATTTTGAAGCAGCTTAGAGTAAAACGGTGGGCGTTCCGTATCGTCTGTTCCCAGCCCCAATAAGCAGAGCGTAAGTCCTGCTATGGGGAAGTCGCTGCCCGGCGACAAAGACAGACACTGCATGACACTAAGCACACAACCGCTGGCCTTATTTCGACTATGTCAAAAAAAATATTAGCGCCAACAGGTGCGCCAGTCCTTCCAGTGATACCCTTCGATTGGCGAATTCGGCAGCCCTCCTCGCAGCCCCATGCGTGCCTAGCGACTGGGCAATCCAAGACAAAGGGCACAACCCCCAAAACACAGTTCCGTTGACACGCATCATGGGAAAGCGTACGGCGGTGACAAACGTAAGACGCAGAGGGTTACAGCACTGTCGAAAAAGGCAGCCGATAAAGCAGGGCATCGATTCTGCTGAAAAAGACTCCCTTAAAACAGTCATATGTACCTATGCATCTCCCGATGGGTGAGGATGTCAAGGTCAGCCTGGCAAGGACTGTGGCCGCCAATTCCCATAAACTGCAGGCTAGGGACTGAGTCTCCGAAAGACCCAAAGATCCGCCAAGATCTAAGGATAGTGTTCAGAAGTCGAGGGAAGGGCACAGGGATACCCCACCTTCGTTGGTCCCGCCAGATGATTTCTCTGAGGGAGAGGAAGGACTTACTTTGACGCTAAGGCTCAGAGCTCTGTTTATTGACGGAAGAGGGTACTGGGGAAACTTTTTTTGACGGAAGACTATGAGAGACACCTTTCCACCCCTACACCATTATAGATAGTCAGTCTGGACTAGGGAAAAGTTTGAGGACTGCATGGAGAGATTGGATACGTTTGTTTCATGGGCAGAAGAACCTACACCACGAAGGCTAAGGGATGAAAGCCCTGCTAACCCTAGATCTACATTTCCAAGGCTTTTTGACCCCTCTTTAGAAGAGGACATATATAATTATGACCTTACTGGAGAAAACATTCTACCAGTTAAGGTACAGGATAATCCTTTTTATAATGAGTAGGAACAGGAGGCCATTGGAAATAAGCCCATTGAGGATGATCCTATTGAAGGCTGGGTGGAGGAGCCATATGTGGGTGACCCTCAACCATGGCAATCCCCAGAGCCACAAGACCAGATCCAGATATTCTGGCCTTGGACTCTCCTCAGAATACCCCTATGAGGAACCCTTCTATTGACGATCAACTAACATTTAATGTAATGCTACATAAAGCAGCTGATCACTTTAAAATTGCCACTGAAGAGGCAGAACCTGAAGCCGACTTCGTTAAGGATATACTCAGAGAAGCTACTAACCAGCCAAGCCATCCCTCTACTCAATTTGATTAAAAAACGCATTGCGCCATCTTTGTCTATACCGGCTCTTACAATGGGTGTAATCCCAAGAATTGAAAAACTCTTCCGTACCTCTTCATCAGACCCTTTATATATTGGGTCATTCCACTCCAGATCCTTTGTTGGTCAATACCGCAGGGGTCCCTTTATCAACAAGTGAGGCTCCCCCTGACAAAGAAGGGAAAAGACTTTATGCCCTGGGTAAGAGGGTTACCACAGCGGCGGGATACTCCACGCGTATTGCCAATAACGCTACTGTATTGGCTAGTTACGCAGATGCGCATTGGGCTTTAATACAAGAAGGCCTACAGGAGGCTCCAGAACCTCTACGGACCCACGTACTTTCCACAGTCTCTGAAGGTAACCAAGTTAACCAAAGTATTTTGTAGAACACTTTGGATTCTGCCGAGGCAGCCAGCCGAGCCCTCGCTCAAGGCATTCTCCTCAAAAGTCACGCGTGGCTTCGTAATTCAGGTTTTAAACCTGAAACACAAGCGTCTCTTATAAAGAAACAGTGGAGGAATCCAATTTGTTTGGGAAGGCGGTCAATGATGCCTTAGAGTCTGCGAAAAAAGAACATAAAACCCTAAAGAGCTTGGACCAAATTACTCAGAGACCTGCCACAAGGTGAGGATTTGGAAACAGAAGGTTTTTTCGTGGCCGACGCTCCACTCACCAACAATACCTTTCAGGGAACAACTGGAACTCTCCACAGGGAGCCAATACTTACCACACCACTGTCCCCTTGGGGGTACAGGTTATTGTAAGGGAAGAGGCAGGAACCCGACCCCCACAGGTTCTCCTGCCTCAGTCTCCAAATGGCTCAAAGATTCGTGTCCCCTCCCAAGCCTCTCCGGTCGGGGGGTGGTTGACATTCCTGAAAGCATGGGAGGGAATAACCACGGACCAGTGGGTGCTAAAGACCATCGCCCACGGGTACTGTGTAGAGTTCAACTAATCCCCAAAATGCAGACCTCCACGTCAATGAAGGCTAACACCAGAACATCTTTGCATACTTTTGAAGTCGAGATACTGGAACAAAAAGGAGACAGAGATCGTACCTCTATGGGGGGGCGTGGCCTGGCAGCCATGGAGTAGGCTGTGACTCCGTCATGCTCTGTGATCCGGCAATTGATCTTCTGTAGCGTATGCTACCAGCCAACAAACTAGTACATAGAAATAACCGCATGAGCGTCTAAAGGTGACGGGAAGAGGATGCGTCTACCCGCGAGCGAATTGGATAAGGAATACGGGAGATCTGATACATTGTAGCACGGCCTGAATGCGGCCGTATGACGACAAAATGGCGGCCGCAACAGAACAAAGGAACACGTGAAACCAGCTGGCAGGTCTGCAGAACGGGCTACTGGAGTGACGATAGAGTGAAGAGAGGAAGGGTGGAAGCAGCGGAACACCGAAGAGGGTGAAGGCTTAGGCACAGGGTGGCGCTGCGGGAGGAGCGCGCGGCGGCTGATAGCTGCTGCGGAGACGCAACTGCGGACCAGGCCCCCTGTGCTGGTGAGGAGCTGCCGGGAGGAGCTGCTGAGTCCTACCCAGCAACGTTCCCGGCAGCGCGCGTGCGCATGAACAGTGTGTGCGGCTGCTGGTGACAGTGGGGGAGTGAGGGCTCGCTGACCGCGACTAAGCCGGGTTCAGGAAACCGAAGAGCATAACCCGGGCACCGGAAAATACGTTGCCTGCGAGATATGCGCTCAGCCAGCAGACAACGAGATAAAGATAAGTGACCTAACTGATAAGCAGCGCGGTACATGCGGTGAGCCGCGTTGCGCTTACTTGGGCTGATTCGTTCTGTGCCGCTCCCCTGTGGGCTGGCAGCACAACGCCATGCAATGTAAGATGGGGAGACCCTGCACAATGCGAGGCCTTTGAAGAAGGCACTCAGACCCCAATACTGCGCCAATGAGTACTGTGTGTGACAACGTTATGCAGAGCCAGTGAGGAAGTGAGGCCTTGAGGACCGCGACCGTAAACCGGGTTCAGGGCACTGGAAAGTACAACCTGGGCACCGAAAAGTACGTTGCCTGTGGGACACGCGCCCAGCCAGCAGACAACAGGATAAAGAGTGGTGGCCTAATTAATAAGCAGCGCGGTACATGCTGTGAGCCGTGTTGCGCTTACTTGGGCTGGAAATAATAAATGCGCACTGGGCTGGTCTGGATGTCGGCTTCAGCAGAGGTGCGAGTGGCAACGAAATAGATGACCTGGAAGAGCAGCATCTGCAACTGACAACGAAGATACGTGGGAGAGCACAACCCACCTGAAATCTAAGTGCAGCGCACGCTGCTGCATACTGCAGCTCTTTAAAGGATACGCGCCTGGGCCTGGACTGCCGGGGTGTCGCTGCGGAGCTGCAGGAAACCGACTTGGAATGACACAAAGGGGCCCATAACTGAACACGCAGACAGGACCGCATTATGTCGGTTAAAGGTTAACCCACAATGGACGCCTTTTCTAAGACACCACAAACTCCCGCTGCTCCGGTGTCGGGCCCAGCAGCGGACTCCGCGGGCGGCACTCCAGGGGGAGAAAATCATCAGGTCCTTGCGGCGATAACAGAGCTGAGGAACACATGGCGGACAGCACTGGAGGACCTACGAACGGCCTTGGAGAACAATATTGATGCAGTGGGAATTGAAGTTACCCTGCTGCGACAGGATGTCAGGGTGCTGGCGGAAAGAACGAGTGGACTGGAGATTGAGGTGAAAACGAATACAGAAACTAGTACGAACAATGCAAAGGAGCTCCACATATTGAAGCAGCAAGTAGCTAACCTGGAGAACCGAGCAGCGGAAGCGGAGGGAAGGGCGAGAAGGAACATCCGAGTGGTCGGCTTGCCGGAGGGGGAGGAGGGCCAGGACCCCACGGACTATGTGGAGAATATGATCCTACAAGAGATGGGAGCGGACAAGTTGTCACAAGGGTTTACTGTCGAACGAGCACATCGGGCCCAGGCGAGAAAACCACGACCCGGGGCCCCTCCTCGGGCGATAATTGCGAAAATATTAAACTATAAAGACAGAGAAAAAATCCTGGAATATTTTCGTAAAGGTGGGACGATTGAAAGGGCATCTACTAACATTACGGCATATCCTGACTACACAATGGCAGTGCAAAGGCAGAGATACAGCTATGTGGCAGTCAAGAGGAGACGCCGCGCGGCTGGGATCAAATGCATGTTGTTGTACCATACAAGGCTAAACGTCTTGCACAAAAATAAAGTGTTCTTTTTTGAAACCCCGGAGGATGTGGCGGCATGGCTGGACATGCAGGGCTGCCCAGATGGAGATGAAGAACAAGACCGTGGGAAGCATGATAAGTGAGGGGGATGCAGTAAAATCATTGGGGTGCTGGGCAGAGGGGAGCCCATTATGTCATGTTTCAATACTCGAACTGCATTATGTCACTTTTGGACCTATTGATCCTATTGGACTGGAAAATAGATAATAATAAGTATAGAGTTGACTGGGAAATACTTGCGATAATAAACAGGAGCAGTAGAATGGAGGCAATCTACCCCGCAAGAATTAGTAGTAAGACAGCCCCTAGGGCTGCTTGACCCTGCTGAGCCGTGAGTACGGGCTATTGCCAGAAAGGGCTAGATGCGGGGGTGCCTAAGATCCAGGGATGGAGCTGGGCAACAGTTGGGGAGGGTGTCGTTGGGATGGGATAGGGAGGCGGCAGGGTGGGAGGCTGGGGAGGTTGTTGTGTTAAGGGTGTTTGTAGTTAGGGGAAGTTTGAAAGGGAAAACAAGCCTATATAGACGGAGATGGAAGTGTGATCTGGACCGCACCAGTGGGGGAGGGAAGGGAACTCCAGCCATGGGGGACCTTAAAATAATTACGTGGAATGTCAGGGGACTTAATAGTTATCTAAAGAGAAACAAGGTTATGTTGTACCTGCGCAGACAAAAGATAGACATTGCATTATTGCAGGAGACTCACCTGACGCGGGAAAAGATGGAGATGGTTGCGAAGAAATGGAAATGGGTGGTGGCGGGCTCGACATATCCTGCATATGCTAGAGGAGTGCTCACTTGGGTGGTGCCGCATGTCCCGTTTCAACTGTAGCAGGAAAAGGCGGAAACAGATGGAAGGATGGTCATACTGTGGGGATTGGTTGAGAATAGGGAGATAAACATTGTAAATACATATGCCCCCAATCAGAATACGGCAGCATATTTCAGAACTCTGTACTAACCTTAGCATGTGTACGGGGAGCGCGGTGATCTGGGGTGGCGATTTTAACTGTGTATTAAACCCCATAGTATATAGATCAGATGGAAAGATTGATAGACCCGCCCCAGCGGCTAAAGCGTTAGACACTACTAGACGACTTTGGTCTGGCAGATGTGTGGAGAACGAGACACCCCCAAGAAAGGCAATACTCAAACTATTTTGCCCCGCAGCGGCTACATACAAGACTGGACTATGTCTTTGCTATGTCGGAAGGTAATAACTGAGATTACTCAGGCGGAATATAAAGCGAGGGTCCTTTCAGACCACTTGCCCCTCGTTCTCAGGTGGCAATACTGCCCCCCCGAGGGCAAGGGTTCCGACATGGCGCCTCCGAGCAGAGGCACTTAAGGATCCCTGTTTTAGAGAAGATATAAGGGAGGAGATTATAAACTACTTTGAGACAAATACGGGTAGTGTGGACTCGGCGGGCACATTATGGGAATCCTTTAAGGCGGTGGTGTGAGGTGTAGCCATAGCAAAATCAAAGGGCCTGCAAGGTGGGATCATGGCTGACCTACAAGAAACAGAAAAGGAACTGGAAAAGGCATTGAAGGAGGGAGGTGACAGAGAGTGACATGGAGCTGATACTTACACTGCAGCAGAAATGTGCGGAGCAATGGGAAAGAGAGTGCAACCTCAACTATTAAAAAATATATAGAGATGCAGCTTGCGGGAGGGGATAAAACAGGAAGGCTTTTGACATGGTTGTATAAGAGCGAAACACCTAGACCCCCGATTAGAACGATAACAAGAGAAGATGGTAGTGTAGCAGACACCCAAGAGGGAGTTAATCAGGAGTTTGCAGATTATAGGTTACTGTATGGAGATAAGGAGGCAAGTAGTCATGGGGAGATAACAGAAACACTGGAGGACATGGGACTGCCCAAGATAAGTGCTGAGGAGAGAGAGGAGCTAGATGCACCGATTACTTTGGATGAGTTGGGAGAAGTGGTGAGACAGCTGCCTACTAGTAAGACTCCAGGGGCGGACAGGCTCCCCAGTGAATTTTATAAGGTATATAGGGAGGAAGTGATCCCCCCAATGTTAAAAATGTTAAATGAAGCGTTTGAGGTGGGACGGCTGCCGGAGTCACTTAGAGAGGCGATTATAATACCGCTTCCCAAACCCAACAAGCCTCGGCACAGCTGTGCCTCCTACAGACCTCTGTCGATGTTGAACCAAGACAGCAAGATATTGACTGCTGTCTTGGCAAACAGATTGCGGAGAGTTATTGGCAAGCTAATACACCCCGACCAAACGGGCTATGTCCAGAATACAAATATAACTCATAATCACAGACAGCTCCAACGGGTTGTCGAATGGGGAAGTAAGAACAAAGGCGAAATGGCAATTGTGTCCTTGGACGCGATAAAGGCTTTCGATTCGGTCAAGTGGCCATGGCTGCTTGCGGGCCTTGGCGGGCTATGGTATGGGGCCTGGATACATAAGGTGGGCGAAGATGCTATAAAGTGAACCGCTGGCCAGGGTCAAAACAGGATCGGTGATATCCGAAAGATGGCAGGGGTGATTGCAGGGGTGCCCATGGTCCCCAATGCTCTATATACTAGCCCTAGAACCCCTAGCAATATACCTTAGGCAACAATACGATACTTTAGGTATCGAGATAGGAGGGCAACGACACTTGATCTCCTTAAATGCAGATGACTTGCTGCTGTACTTGAGGCACCCGGAGGAAAATCTCCAGTACATCCTGGAAGTGATGGACAGATATGCGGGGTTGTTGGGTATGGTGGTGAATCCTCAAAAATCCAGTATTTTCCCGCTAGGCAGTTATAAGGGAATCCCTGTGGGAGGGTTGCTGGTGTTACAAACACCATGGGCGGTTAGTACTTTCCGGTATCTTGGGATCGATGTATACCACACAGTGGAAGAGGAGCACAGACATAATACCGAGGTAGCCATTGAGAGAACAAAGTGTATGCAATTTTGGGTGAAGTTGCCTCTAGCAATGATGGGACGGGGCAATGCTTAAGATGGTGGTCCTACCTAGGCTCCTACACTATTTTGGGAATATTCCATATCTGATACCCAAGAAGTTCTTCACTAAACTGAACAGCATGTGTACGGATTTCCTGTGGCATGGTACCCGGAGTATGGTGGCACTTTGGAAGCTGCACAACTTTTATGAAAGAGTGGAGATAAAACTGCCTAATTATGAGGTTTATTATGTAGCGAGCCAACTGGAATATGTTGCCGAATGGCTCTGATGAACAGACCCCTGAATCTAGGTTGTTTGGACAGGATTGTGCCCTGTTTTATTTAAGAGATGATCTGGCTGCCCAAGACAGAAATGGTAGAGCGCCCTAAGATGATGATGCTGGGTTGGAAGATCTGGCGCCGGGTATGCCAGATGATGGAAAACCCATTCCCATGCTCCCCGCAGGTACCACTAGTTGCACTGGCAGGGGGAGATAGGCAGCTGAGGATGATAATCAGGAACCACTGGGAGTCGGTGGGGTTAGTGACGATGGGAGATATCTGGCGAGAGGGGACTATCATCGATTTTGAAGTGCTGGGGAAGGATATGGGGTTACACACGGGCCAGTATATCACGTATCACAGAATGGTGCAGAGAATTAGAAGAATATGGCCGGAAACGGTACTGGAAGAACCAGATGCTAGCATAGATACAATTTATTATATAACTGAGGGGGGGGGGCACGCGATTTCTAGACTGTTCGAGATGATGATGTCCAAGGTTGGGAAAGAATTAACACAACTAAGACTAGACTGGGAAGCGGAAGTAGGAACCTCGATAGAGGACGGGATGTGGGAACGGGCCCTGGGGTACCATAAGAAGGTGTCAAGAAATGCGAGGCTAAAACAGATACAACTATATATCACGCACCGGGCATATGACACCCCAGAGGATATCTAGGTTTGAAAATGCTGGAAGACCGGCATGTCCCAAATGTGACGAAGAAAATGCTGGCATGGTGCACATGTTTTGGTCATGCCCAGTAGTTGAGCGCTTCTGGGGAGAAGTAGGGGAGAAGTAGCACAGAAACTAGCGGAAGGGGGGGTCACGATGGTTATTGATATGGCTTGGGCATGCTTGCTGGGGGGTTCCCTAGAACGCAGAAACTTAAGCATGTTAGTAAATTGAAAGATCTAGCATATGTGCTTGCAAAAAGGATCGCCATGGGATGGAAGACATGTCACAGGCCACGGGTGGAGGTGTGGTGGAGGGAGTTGCAGAAATGGGCGGAGGCAGAAACCATGGTATGGCAAGAGGTGAGCACTGTAGGGGGAGAGGAGAAGGCGGGAACTCTGGTGGCATGGAAATCATTAATAGCGGAATTGTTTGGAACACTACAGGATCTGACAGAATCCACAGAAAGTGAGACCCAACCACGCGAGGCGGACACAGAGCGTGGAATAAATAGGCTCGTAAGGGAGGGTGGGATAAGGGGAGCAGTGACCGAAATTATGTAAGTAACAATTGGGCTGTTGATATTTGCACTGCATGTTTGATTTGTATTGTTTTTGTTTGAATAAACCAATAAAATTATTTTTTAAGAAAAGAGATCGTACCTCTATCACAGGTAAAGCAGGGTATTTATGCAGTGTACTTCCTTGTACCCTAAAAGGATCTAACCATGCATCCTGTTCTAGATCGGCGCCGAGCGAACAAGTTTGTAAAACTACAGAAATTTCGCATGGTCACCCTGCAGGAAGTAATTCCTCTGCTCACACAGGGGGATTACACGGCAACTCTGGATATGAAAGATGCATACTTTCATATTTCAATGTTGCCAGCGCACATAAAGTACCTCAGGTTTATGATGGAGAACAAACATTATCAGTTCAAGGTACTACCCTTCGGCATAGCATCTGCGCCAAGGGTATTTACAAAGCTACTAGCAGTAGCGGCAGCACACCTGCACAGGCAATCCATTCCAGTTCATCCTTACCTCGACGACTGGCTCATAACAGGGGACTCCTACGAAACATGCATGTCAAATACCCAAAAGACGATAGATCTTTTATTCAGCCTGGGCTTCTCCATCAACAAGAAGAAATCCAGCTTAGACCCCAGTCAAGTCAAACAATTCCTAGGGACTCTAATTCGAACAAAGGACGGTCTTGTCTTCCCCTCCGAGAGGGTTCAAAACATGCTGTTTGAAATCTCTCACTATATAGCCAGTCGAGAGGTAACAGTACGCAAGGCTATGCGTCTACTGGGAATGATGGTGTCATGTATCTGCTTAGTTCCACACGCGCGACTGGGCATGTGACCAATACAAGAGTGGCCAGGCAACCAGTGGTGTCAGGCCAGCGGACAGTGGGACGATTTAGTGGTGGACTCGCCGGCCCTAGTTCTCTCGCCACGGTGGTGGTCGTTGAGGGGAAAACCTCTTGAAAGGGAAATCCTTCACCACCCCCGCAGTGCAAGCCACTCGTAACTACGGATGTCTCCCTTACAGGGTGGGGAGCCCACCTGCTCCAACAGTTAGCCAGCGGGGTGTGGTCCCCAGACATAACGTCCAACCACATAAACCTGCTGGAACTGCTGGCAGTGTTCAAAGCACTGAAGGCGTTCAAAACACAACTACAAGGAAAGACTATACTAATCATTACAGACAGCGCCACAGCCATGTACTATCTGAACAAACAGGGAGGCACTCATTCTTCAGGGCTGTCCAAACTGTCCCAGAACATTTGGAAGTGGGCTCTCAAACGCATCATGTTCCTGTTATCACAACATGATCCAGGGGAACTCGATCTTCTGACAGACGTACTCCGCAGAGATTATCCATTGCCCTGAGAGTACGAATGGCGATTACACAGACATCAGCGCCAACGTTTTCACACAATGGGGTTTTCCAGAGATCGATCTGTTCGCAACCCTGGAAAATGCCCAATGCCAGGATTACGCCTACAGGTACCCCCAGAACAGATCCAATGGGCACAGACTCTGGATAACATGGTCAGGGAAATTTGTCTACACTGTGCCCCCAACTCCCCTTCTCAACAAGATTGTGCACAGGAAGCACCAGTTACAATGTTATTGGTGGCCCCCATGTGGGCCCGCCAACCCAGGTTCGCTCCCCATCTTCTCCTATCTCCTCCAGTCAAACTGCCTTGACTGTACAACATGTCGCTAGACAAAGGAGAGACGCTTCACCCATGCCCGCAGACATTGAACTGAGCGGCCTGGCTCCTGAGGTCATAGAATCTGAACACCTGCAGCTCCCCCAAAGATGTATGGACATCCTCAGAGAGGCAAGGAAACATAACACTAGATATTGCTATTCTAGTAAATGGAAACGGTTTGTCACCTGGTGTAACTCAGAGCATCAACCCAATTGAATGCTCTTCTACTCACATTGTCCCTTCGTAACGGTTCACAAAGACAAGGTAGTTTTGCGCACTTACCCTAGATTTGTGCCTACATTAATTTCCAAGTTCCATGTGAACCAGTCAATAGAGCTACCAATGTTCTTTCAAAATCCATCAAGCCTGGGAGAAAGAGCCCTGCACACACTGGATATACGCAGAGCTGCGATGTTCTATATGGAAAGATCTTGTTCACTAAGGAAGACTAATCAGTTTTTCATGTCAGTGGCCACAGGAAAAGGAGGTACAGTCTCCAAATCCACTATTTCTAGATGGATTGTCAATTGCATTACACTCTGCTACCATCTTGCGAAGAGAGAACTGCCCTTCCAGCCTAGAGCACATTCCACTCGAGGCACTGGGGCATCCATAGCATTCATTGCAAATGTTCCCCTTGAATCCATTTGCAAAGCGGCAACTTGGAGTTCCTTACACACCTTTACAAAACACTGTTGCCTAGACACTCATTCTAGGTCTGATTCTCACGTGAGACAGGCAGTACTAAGACATCTTTTCACTACTGTTCCTTCTCACAACCTACCTCCAACTCCGGGTACTCCTCGCTAGTCTATGCACAGCATGCGATTCTAAGCAGATTCAACCATCAGAAATGCTTTTACGGTAAGTAATGCTTGTCATACGTTTTGAACTTGTACCCCCCCACCCCCCACTCCCCTCTCTCACGCCTGAAACGCCAATCTACCGGCCGAGTCATCCTACCCCCCGCCCAACATAAACCAACTCCAAATAGGAATACTGTGCTGCTGGGCAAGGGGGATGGGGTGCTGATGGCTACTGACTCCTATTATCAGCAGGCTTTTCTTTTTTTTCCATATCCATTATACGTCTCATCTTCCATATGGTACAATTAACTCCTACAGTTGTCATGTGAAGTTCGGGGGTATGGCCCCCAAGTAGCCCATACTTTAATCTAGTTAGTAGCTTAATCTTCCCGGGGGGAGGAGGGGGATTTCTCACGGTCCGGAATTTCTGTGGCTAATCTCTCTGCTGTGTCCGGGGATGTGAAGAATGTCTTATCATCATGGATGACCCGGAGTTTAGCCGGGTTCAACATGGCGTAGCGCACCACAGCTTTTTTCCTGAGGATATTCTTTGCGTTTTGAAATGGTTTCCTTTGGCCCTGTACTTGCTGACTGAAGTTTGGGAAGAGGCGTATCGTTGCTGATTCCCTCACCTCAGGACCTTCTTCTCTCTTGCTGCCCGTAACAGTATGTCCCGGTAATTGAAGATGCGGGCAATGATGGCCCTCTCTGCGGGGGGGAGGGGGTTCCCAAGAGGAGGTCTGGTCACTAGCGAATGATGGGCCCGTTCCACCATGAAGAGGTTTGTGACCGGCGGGTTATGAAGGACTTCCAAAAGTAGTTTTTCCATGAACTGTTCCATATGGTCTATCTCGGTGGTCTCTGCCACCCCTGTGATCCTTACGATGATGTTCCTGGATCTCCCTTCAAGATCTTCATTCTTGACCATGGCTTTTTGTATCATTTGCTGCAGTGAGGCGATCTCGTGTTTTAAGTACGGCATTTTTGTCCTCACCCTCTCCGATTCAATGTTCTGCTTCGGACATCCGGCCACACAACTTGACGATTTGTACCGTGGACACGTCCACTTTACATCTTAAAGCGTCGATTTTGGCCCTGAGTCTGTCCGTCCTCCCTTTTAGCGTTAACAGTTTGGTTGAGAGCCGCAATGTCTATTTGGGAGGGGCCTGGGTTATTCTACTGTTGTGGTGGGCCCCGGTCTGATCTGGCGAACTGCTCCATTTTTGATGATCTACCTAGCATGTGAATGGATGACGTGTTCATAGACACCCACTCTGCCTCCATCCCAATGGTTCCCATCTGCCATATGAAGCCACCCTCCCACCTTTCCAGCACACAGGCATAGGCCTACTCTTGCAGCATATAGGGCAATAGGGCCAGGCTTGTAACACAAACGCAAACCTGGTTGTCATCAATGTTTGACAACTCGAGCGGTCACAACCACCCCGCGCCCTTGGGAGCGCATGGTCATAGGTGCAAAAATCCATGGATACTGGAAGGGTGTGTGGATTGGCATGAGGTGAGCGCAAAAATGCCGGAACAATGCTGAAGGGACACACACGTTTGTTGATTGCAGGGGCTGGGCTTTGAAGAGGGGAGTCTGCAGACACAGGATCTGGAGACAGGGTCTGGGGAGGCAACGTGAACGATGGTGAACGTGCGGTAGATGCCTTTTGATGCGTACATGGGGGTTTGACAACTCGAGTGCACAGTCATAGGTGCGAAATGCTATTGAAAGTGGAAGGCGGATGGATGGGGACAAGGTGAGCGCAAAAGTGCACCAACCAGGGCTGGACTCGGCTACTGGGTACTGTGGAGATTTCCCTGTGTGCTTCTGCACTCTGTGCCTATTTTGTATTTTATGTTCACATTATATCATATGAAAAGGGTGGAGCCAGATCGAAATTTGCAATATGGGACCACTTTACAAATTATTTCCAGTGCCTCCATTCGTTCAGTCCACCTGGGCAACAATCATTCTAGCATAACACTCCTAGACGATTGCGTGTGTTCTTGATTCACTGAAAAACTCAAAATATCCTTATTTACTCAGATGTATTTTATTTAATTGGGTGATGTTGATGGCACCAACAAACTATAAATTGTATACTTGAGGTTGAAGTACAGTATGAGAAAATCCCCTGTACTGTCCGCTGTCAATGGGGAATTTCGCCCGTTGCGAATGGCTTGAACGACACAGGCAGATATTACTCATTGATTGCGGTATCCAAGCCTCCCATAAAGCCACCATGTAAACAAATGATGGGCCACCAGCCTGTACCACCTCAGAAAGAAACATACATAGTCTCCACCTCGGTTGTCATGACCTTGCCATGATTGCAGGTACACCACGTTGAAACGTCTCCCATGCGTCTCTGCTGCGGCTCATGCTCTGGTGATTGATCTTGCAAACTATTGTCTGTCTGATTTCCCCACTGTTTCAGCAGCCTTCTTTCCTTTTTTTCCTCCCCTGAATACTCCGGCTCGTACTGCGAGGGCTGTATTGTTGACCTTGTACGATAAAGATTGAACCAAAGTGCAAGTAACGGGTGAAATCAGTTCTGCTATTGTAAGTAAAGGTCCGCAGGTGCTTCGTACTAGCAAGATGGCTCAACCAAGCAGAAAAGAGGCACGGGGGATCTAAACTGTTGGCTAAGAAACTAGAGTCACTTGATCAGAAAGGGTCTGTTACTTCTTGAGGAAAGCGGCGTCCTGCAATTTCCATGAAGAAAAGTCAATAACTTGCGGACAGAGAACATTGAAACGAGACGTGCATTGGCGTTGTTGAATGGGCCGAATGCGTCTAGTGATATCCGTTTCAGGGGCGTGTGTTTTGATATTGCCATGAGCGCACTTGAACCTAGGGCGATCGATCCATGGATAGGATTAGCACAAGATTGCTGCGCCCAACATGTTGTTTTCGCATATGTAAAAGTGAGGAAAACTAAAGTAAGAGGCATCGCAATTACCATCGATCACTGTATGCTTTTAATAACTTGCCTCAACGATCGGAACTAATATTTGTGAGCGCAATATTCCTTTTAAGGATAATTGCACACACTCCGTATGTGCATGCAGTCCCAGTTGTTTGGTCTATTGCGTTGTTTGAATGGAACGTGTCCTCAGCAAAGGCATGCCCACCCCATTGGTAGGGCGCTTAGGAATAGCCTTCATGTCACCTAAGTCTGCAGCAAGTCCTAAAGGTGGCACCTGAAACGTGCTGTAGTTCTGCTGCCCCTTTCAAAGGTAAGTATTGTCTCCCAATGACTTAAAAGCTTTCACAAACTATTTCAAGGATGAGCGTGCAAATTGCCAGCTCATTGGTTCCACTTTATTCGTTTATAGGTTTTGCTTCCTGGAAGTCTAGTGCTAATTTTTTTGGATGGAAAATATTGTCTCAACCCCCTTCTAAATATTCAGAGGAGAAATGTTAAAGAACTAATCTATAACTTTTACAGGCTTTATTGGAAGTACCTTCACATTTGTTTTAATTGGGTTTATGATGCACATATGCCATGAGTATTTGAAAGCATTCTCTGGATGACTATCCTTTACATATTTTGTTTTATATGCATGCTTTTTCTAACATTTGGTACATTTCTGATATTCTGCACTGGAGCAAACAATGTTAGCCATCATTTCCTTAACCACTCTCCCATGACACTTAACTAGAAGTTCTCTTTAAGTTGAAAAAAGGTAGATGGACTGCTGAAGCAGCAATTATACCTTTGATTCAGTACAGCTGACATGACTTAATGAAATTGTGTATGATGGCTGCAGAGAGAAAGTTGAACACTAATGTACACGTTATCTGAGATCTTCCTCAAAGCCAAATAAAACATTTTAATTTCTCAACCATGCCAATGGTTTATCCATGGGATGTTTCACAAATGGAACCACTATGTTTTTTTGAATTTTCTAGACGTATTACATCTTGCAATGGAGCCCCACAACTGTGTTTGGCCCAATTCTGCCTATTGGTATAAACACCACCAATTGCTTTGGCTTTGCTTTGGCTATCGGTTCATTTTTCCATCTGCCAGGTTACAATCTGGCCAACAAGTAATCTTTAGGAAATCTTTGGTTTTCGTAGTGAGTATTTTCTATATTTCAATGACATTTTTTATTGTATTTTTCTGGCTATGGATCTTTTTTAAAAAAGTCACTCGTACGTCCCGTCCCCCCATACTTATGGGACATTCCTCTGTCCTGTGGGATGGGACCGGAGCACTTTGTAAAAAGCATCACATTTTCCAAAAATGTGTCCTTCCTCTCTTTTTTACGCGGGGTACCGCACACTGATGTAACCCTGGCCTCATTAGCTCTGCCCAGTGCATTGCCCATCAGTCCTTTCCTCTGCACGTTCGGGACTGGACGCACTTACATCTTCGAAGATTTTTTTTACTTCCAGTGTCCTTCTCTCCTGCTCCGGCTTAGCGGTTGCGTGCTAGTCCGTCTATGCTGTTTCGGTTAGATTTTCCTTCTTGTTCTTCCTGCGAACGACGCTTCGCTAGGCTGGATCCCCATCCTCTTTGTTTAGAGTGTTTTGGTTCGGACCACAGGTGGGATTTGTGCTTCTACTGCGATTCACTTTAGGTCCGGGCACTTCAACGTCGTCTGGAGCCGTGCGAGGAGGTGGTTCAGCACGTTCTTCCTCTGCATTTTTAGAGTTTCATCGACGAGAAGAGACGACCAGTAAGTTCTTTAGTTTTCAGTGCACCCCAACTGGGGGACTCCTTCCCGGGGTCTTCCCGGTCCGGTAGGGGCTTCAAAAGCTGTTACAGGGGTTTCCCCTGAGGTGCCTTCCAGGCCTCAGAAAAGTACCAGAGCTTTCTCTGAGGGCCTCCGTAAGGGGCCTGCTCACAGCGGATTGCAATCCGAGGCCCCTCCTGTGGGGGCTATTCAACGGCCCAGTTCTACTGAGGTGGTGGGGTACCGGAGCTTGCTTCAAGGTCTCCTTGTCTGGAGCTTCCCATACAGACACTGGGGCGTGCCCCGAGGCCTCGATTGAGGTTTTCTGTACCGAACAAAGGTTTGAGGCCCCTCGTGAGGGAGCTGTTACCAGACTCTGGTCTGAGGTTCCTCTATCAGAGGCTAAGGTGTCTGACAGAACTGAGAGGCCTGTCAAGGTCTTGTCGGTGAGGTGGATTCCCCATCGGTCCCACTCTAGTGGTGATACCGGTTCTGTCGAGGGGGCACAGAGTGAGGTCGCTGACCACAACTCCTCTGTTACCGGCGTGGCCGAGGTCCCTCTTTCAGAGGCCAATTTGGCTATTAGTATGTCTCAGAAACATCCTAGGCCACACAGTACCGGCTCTGCTGAGGTTCCTTGTGTCAAGGCTAATGTCAAGGCCCTGACCTGTCTCTGGAGACCCCTGCCTCACTCACACATGTGACGCAGTTCTACTCAGGCGTTGACAAAATGGTGCCTGTTCCCGCGCGAACTACGACAGCCATTTTGGACTCTTCCTTTACACCATCGGCGTTGGGCACTGGGAGCATTTTTCCGGGTGACCATAGTTTTCCTTGTCCACTGTTTCGTCCAGTTTGACTGGAACGCTCGGATGCCATTAAAGCACTTGGTCTCGCTCCCTGCGGCGTCTGCGCCATTGATCTATGCCAACCTGGCTGGTGAGGGCCACTCTTGGCAGCCCTCTCCCTTGCGGCCCTGGAGCTACTCCTCTCATGAGGCTTTCTCCTGCCACAGTGTCTAAGCCTTCGGCAGAGGATGCCTTCTTTGGAAAATTTCAGAAGCTCATGCACTCTGACACCATGAAGGAATATTTCAGAGGTATTTTTAAGGAAATCTACCCTGCAGGGCTGAATTCTGTGCCAACGGTTCCCGTCGCAGCACCGGTTGTTCCTGGCAGCTGTACCAGTTGGTCCACCTCCAGACCTTCTGCTTCCAGTGCCCTTGTCTCCAATAGACAAGTGTTGGGTAGAGCCAGACGTGACGCAGGTCGATCCAGACGCGTTCGTTGACACGCGGGGATCAGGATGGTGATGACCAGCCCCGCTCTTTAGGGCGTTCAATGACCGTGTACTGGATATGAGACTACTGAATATTCCCGTACCTGATGCAGCCCCTCCGCAAGAAGAGGTGCTTTCGGTGGTGTTCACCTTGTCCCCTCAGGAGCGCACCGGCTTGTTCTTCCAGAAGGATGTTTTGGCTGAGGTTCGCAAGGTCTGGGATACACCTCACTCTGGACTGCACGTTAACAAAAAGATTTACGCTCGTTATAGGCTTCATACTTCGGCGGAAGTAACCTTAGCGTCTTTCCCGCTTCCTTGGTCCACAGTGGTGGCGGCCGCCGTGCTATAATCCAGACAGGTTTCAGTGTGATCTACAGCGGCAGTTCAGATTCTGGCCAAAGACTACAAGCTGCTTGACTCTTTGGGGAGGAAGATCTTTGCTAATTCGGCCCTGCAGTTACGCCAGGCGAACCCATTCAGCATGGTATCTGGCTGGTAGCAATACACATTTCGGGCCAGCTGATTGTTATGGCAGATGCCCTCAGCCGGCAGTCAATTGTCAGCTACGAGTGGGAGCTGAACACGGAGATCCTCTCGGATATTTTTTGCTGTTGGGGCACTCCAGTTGTGGACCTCTTTGCGACATCTACAAGTGGGAAGCTTCCCCTGTATGCCTCCAGGAACGGGCTTGGAGCCTCCTCACTGGGGGATGCTCTCGAAATTTCATGGCACAACATGAAGGCCTACACTTTTCCGCCTCTTCCTCTGAACCATCAGGTGCTTTGCAAGCTAAGTAACACAGTGCATTGCTCCCTGCTGTTCATAGCCCCTTGGTGGCCGGGCAGGTTTTGGTTTTCAGAGCTTTAGCATCTATCAGTGTGCCCGCCGTTCAAGCCTCCACTGGTCCCCGACCTGCTTCACCAGAGCAATCAGCAGTTGTGGCACCCCTCTCCACAATCGTTCAGCTTGGCGGCCTCGTGCCTGAGTTCAGATCTTTAGAGTGCTTCAATTTGTCTGCGGATAAGATGCGCGTTATTCAAGCGGCCAGGAAGCACTCAAGATCTCAGTATAGAAGTAAATGGCTACGGTTATGTCACTGGTGTTTGGCCGGGGAGGCTACTATCGACATGGTCTTGTCTTTTCTTTTACATCTGGCATCCGTGTCTTCTCCTGCAGGACCTATTTATTGGCTGTTGTCGCTTATTTGTCCACTGACCAGTGCTCTTTTTCACTGTCTAATCCAGTCATTAAAAGACACTTTGTGGGCCTGATGCATCTTTATTCTCCTGTTTGGAACCTACATCCAAGGTGGGATTTGAATGTGGTCCTTACGGCCTTGTCATAAGCCTTTTGAGCCCATGGCTACTGTCGATTTTAAGTACCTTTTCGTGGAAAGTGTCCTTTTTGATTGCTGTGACTTCGGTAAGGCGTGTAAGTGAGCTTCAGGCCTTGTCGGTGGAGCACCCATTCCTTACTTTTCATAAGGATAATGTTGTACTGCGACCGAATCCCGCCTCTTTTCCGAAGGTGGTCTCTTATTTTCATCTGAATCAGTCAATTTCATTGCCTGTATTCTTCCCAGACCCGGCCTCAGGGGCCGAAAGGGTTCTGCACTGCCTGGACGTTAGAAGAACCCTTAAGTTCGATCTGGACAGAACATCTGATCTTAGGAACTCTTTGCAGCTTTTTGTGACCTTCGGAAATCCGCAAGGAAAGCCGGCCTTGAAAGTGACCATATCCCGGTGGATCACAGCCTGTATTTCGTAGGTGTATACCATTCAGGATCTTCGGGCCTCAAAGGGAATTTATGCTCATCTTGTGCGGGACAAGGCGGTTGCTGTTGCCTTCCATAAATATGTTCCCTGGGAGACCATCGCGAAAGCGGCTACGTGGGTCTCCCCATCAGCTTTTTGTAAGCATTACTCTCTGTATCTGAGCTCCAGGGCTGATGCTCAGTTCGGTCAAGCTGTGCTTAGGAACCTGTTTAAGTAAGGAGTTTCCATCGACCCGTAATTCCTGTGAGGAGTGCTTGGGAATCTCCCATAAGTATGGAGGAAAGGGGGTGGGACGTAGGAGTATAATAAAGTTACTCACCATATTGACTACCTTACTCCTAGTCCCCTTTCCGTCATACACCCGCCCGCCGTCCCCTCTAAAATGTTTACTGTTATTGCTTAAATGTCATAGACCTGGCGATAGAAAAGGACTGATGGTCTATGCGCTGGGCGGATCTAAGGAGGGCAAGGTTACGGCCGCGTGCGGTACACAGTGTAAAAAGAGAGTAATGACACATTTTTGAAAAATGTGATGCTTTGTACAAAGTGCTCTGGTCCCGTCCCACAGGACGGAGGAATGTCCCATAAGTATGGAGGAAAGGGGACTATGGACTTAGGAGTAAGGTAGTCACTATGGTGAGTAAATGTATTCTTTTTTGTTTAGTTTTCATAGTTTTTGTTTGATGCTTACCCACAGCGACAATCCTTTGATTGCGTTATGAAATATTTCTTTCTTTGCACATTTGGATTTGAAAAATTTAGATGCTAAGGAAATGTTTTGGCGCAGGTCTCTGGAAGCCCCCAGTTTCGGCACCACCACCAACGTCCATTTAATTATTTTTCAAAATATGTAGTTGATGCTGAAAACAAGGGGGTCTGCATTGGTGCAGGGTACTGGTTTCTGTGGATCAATTGCAGATTAACTTTGCAGTGGTAGTTGTAGTCCTTGCTCTGGGAAGGCTAATAACCATGGTTATTGAATATTGAATTCCTTTTTTCTTTTTTTTTTTTTTTTTTTTAGATTAAACATTGCCATGAATGAAAAGTATTTGATATTTACTTTTTATAATTGATTTGACACTAAAAAAACAATGTTCTAATCTTTTCCTAAAGTATTTTGTTGGTTTTGTTTCAGGATACTTCAAAGGCGCACAAGAAATCTAGAGATGTTCTGCCTGTCGCTTCTCAAGCTGAGGAAATGCCGCCTCTTCGTACAACTGAAAAGAATGTTCCCGTGCCGAATAAACTTTCCTCTTCTCAGTCAGATGTAAAAGAAAATTCTAAATATTCCCTGATCACTGTCCTTGGTACATCTCTTCCTGATTCAAAGGACAGTGCTCTATTGAGTGCAGCCCCAAGCATGACAGAAAAACTTGCCCAGCTGATTGCTATCTGTCCTCCTTCAAAGTCTTCCAAAAATAAACCCAAAAAGCAAACTAACGCCTCTGTAGGTCATGGTGTTGCCAAGGACTTAAGTTGTCAAAAGAATGACTCTGTGAATGTCCCACCTGAGATTGCCAAGCCGCCTCCTAGCAAAGTGCTCAGCAACTGTATTGTTAAAAATCTGGAATGTGCAAACCTTTTGCAGACCATCTCAAGCAATAATAGATCATGCGAGAAGAATAATGGGCAGGTGACTAAAGACAATTCCTCCAGTACAGACGCTGTTAGTAAGGAAGCTGCCGCCCTACAATCTGATCTGTATAGTCCAGGTACGTCCAAGCAGCTAGATACTTTGCTGCCTGCTGAGAAAGGATCTTCAGAAATGTCTAAACAAGATAAGCAATCCGCAGTTCATTGCACTACAAAGAATATCGGTTCGGGAGGAGCATCGGGGGAGACCACAACAAAATCCCCTTCCGCTGCTGTGGGCGAGGGCAACCTCCCATCACCTTTGCCTGCAGCATCTACAGTTACCTTAAACCGAAATCCCCATTCAAAGTCACTGCACTTGTCTTCAAACTCATCCTATTTAAGTAGTGCTGTACGAGAGCTCTTAGAAAGTGGTGCTGCTAAGACCATAAAGAACCAACTTTTCCCAGATACCTCTCGTCTTAACCCAGAGCATCGATCATTAAATAACAGTTTAAGCAAGAAGAACACTGTGGGTGATAGTAATGGTATGAACGATTTGAAAGTGTCACGATTGGTTCCATGCAGGACTTACTCATCAGTTGGGTCATATGCCGCTAGTAAGCAACCAGTTCTAGTAACTCCACTGAGCAGCCGTTCAACATCAAATCCATCTGTTGTCAGCTTTGCCAGTTTACTCCGTAGCAAACAGTTCTTTAAGGTAGGTACAGTGAACACAGCAAAGAAGCAATTTCAAGTGTCTAATCACTTGCTCACTGCTCCACAGTCAAGGCCCTTAAAGAAACGAAAAGGGAGGAAGCCAAGATGGAATAAAGTGTTCACCAAAAGTGCTGGGACACTTTCAAATGAAATGGAATCCGAAAGGTCTGAAGTCTTTAAAACTGGCTCGTGCAGTAAAATATCCAACAGTGACGCTGGGCTGAAAAAGTCTACGAACAACTTGGTTCGATCCTCTCAAAAAGAACATGGAGATATAACTCCAGAACTGCCAAAGTTGAGCAATTCCATTCCTGAACAGTCGCCACAGATTCATGACTTGGATAAGCAAACACACAAAAACTATGGTGCACAAAAGCCGCTCCCTAGGTTCTGTAATTCAAGTACGTTTTTATCCACTCACAAGCCCAAAAGAGGGAGACCAAGGGGCAAGGAGATGCCACACTTAGAAGGGCCCCCTAGGAGCACTCAGAAATTGCCTACATCCAGGGTCACATCCATGCAGTCAAAAGAAGAGCAAGAGCCTCCTGTGCTACAGCCAGAGATCGAGATCCATTTTCTTAAGAAAACTGCATCTGTGCAAGCATTTCCCAAAAAGCGGGGCAGGCCCAGAAGGGACATTCTATCACCTATGAAAATGCAGCCACCTGTTCTTTCAGTAGCGCCCTTTGTCTCCACAGACCATTTAAACAAGTTGGAGTCTAAACGTGAGGGCCACCCAAATGGGGATTTCTCAGAGACAGGAGATTTCTCTAGGGAGGAGTCTCGGAGGTCCCCTGTGTGCAGCATGACTGATCAGTGCTCTGAATCTGAGAGACCATTGGCTAAAAGGAGCAGTGGGCAATTCATGAAAAACATTGTCCGCAAAATTAACAAAATGAAAACTTTAAAGCGAAAAAAACTCTTGAATCAAATCTTGTGCCCGGCAGTAGAACAAAGCAAAGGGAAAGTGCAGAGGAGTATGCACGGCACAGTTTCCTCTCTTGCTGCTACATTTGGTTCAAAGCTAGGGCAGCAGATAAATGTCAGCAAGAAAGGAACCATTTATATAGGAAAAAGGAGAGGAAGGAAACCTAAGGCTATTTTAGATTGTATTCTAACAGGCAGCTCTGCCAATATGACAAGTTTGGAGAATTCTGAGCAGTCACCCGTAGGGCACATATTACCACCTCTTCTATCCTCTACTGTAAATGAGGTTTTTCCTTCTCCAATCTGTTCCCAGTCATCGGTGGCAAGTGGCGGTCAGAGCCCAGCAAGCAGTGATGCAGGATTTGTCGAGCCCAGCTCGGTACCATTTTTACACCTGCACTCCAGGCAGGGAAGTGTATTTCAGACCCTTGCTATGAGAAAGGATTCCAAGGGAAGGAGGAGATTATCTCCACCCACTTTATTACCAAACTCTCCTTCTCACTTGAGTGAACTAACATCCCTAAAGGAGGCTACCCCTTCACCCATCAGTGAGTCTCACAGTGACGAGACCATTCCAAGTGACAGCGGAATAGGAACTGACAACAACAGCACATCTGACCGGGCAGAGAAGTTCTGTGGGCAGAAAAAGAGAAGACATTCTTTTGAACATGTTTCCCTCCTGCCTCCAGAATCTTCTACTGTCCTCAGTAGCCTTAAGGAGAAATACAAACACAAATGTAAACGCAGAGCTTACGATTACCTTAGCTATGACAAAATGAAGAGACAAAAGCGGAAAAGGAAAAAGAAGTTTCCACAACTTCGAAACGGGCAGGACCCAGATTTCCTTGCTGAGGTGGAGGAACTCATAAGCCGGCTGAGTGAAATCCGAATAACCCACAGAAGTCACCATTATATCCCTAGGGACCTGTTACCCACTATTTTCAGGATAAATTTCAACAGTTTCTATCCTCATTCCTCCTTCCCCTTAGACCCCTTGCACTACATTAGAAAGCCTGACTTAAAGAAGAAGAGAGGAAGACCACCTAAAATGAGGGAAACCATGGCAGAAATGCCATTTATGCATAGCCTTGGCTTTCCCCTATCCAGTACTGGCTTCTATCCATCATATGGCATGCCTTATTCCCCATCTCCCCTTGCAGCTGGTCCGATTGGTTTAGGGTATTATGGAAGATACCCAACTTCTCTTTATCCTCCACCTCCATCTGCATCTTTTACCACTCCACTGCCGCCTCCTTCATACATGCACACTGGGCATTTGCTTCTAAATCCTGCCAATTACCACAAGAAGAAGCACAAGCTGCTCCGCCAGGAGGCTTTCCTCACAACTAGTAGGACTCCACTCCTCTCTGTGAGCACCTATCCCAGTGTTCCACCCGAGATGGCCTATGGCTGGATGGTGGAGCACAAGCACCGCCACCGCCACAAACACAGAGAGCACCGTTCTGAGCAGCCCCAAAGTTCCATGGATGCCTTGTCATCCAACGGCTCTTCAAGGACGGTTTTTGAGTCACTAAAGCGTTACAGGTTGGGAAAAGAGGGTGTTTGTGACCGATATAAACATAAAGAAAAACACAGATGCCACATGCCTTGTCCTCACCAGTCACCCACAAAAGGTTTGTTGAACCGAGATGAACAGTGGACCAGGAGAGATCCCTCTGAGTCAAGTTCAGTGGCTTTGGGATTGCAGACACCGTTACAGATTGACTGTTCAGATTCCTCCCCTGGCATGTCTTTGGGAGGTTTTACCCCGAGTTCTGAGCCGACCAGCAGCGATGAACACACAAATCTTTTCACCAGTGCAATAGGCAGCTGCAGGGCCACCAACCCGTCAAGTAGTAGTGGACGTAGAAAACTAAGTGATAGTCCTGGACTCTTCACAGCACAAGACAATTCAGTCAGCCGAACGCCAAGAAAAGAACCAGTGCCTTCCAATGAGAGGTTACCACAGATCCCATCAGGTATGAAAGATGTTTAAACCATTTTAGCTTCTAAGAGTTTGTTAATAAATATATGCATTCTAACAGAAATTTCAGTTTTTTGATTTGTGGTTATTTGCAGTTATTGATGTTGTTGTATAGTTGAGTATGACTTGATATTGAGTTCAGTATTGCCGATTAAGACGTTCTGATGCTCATGTAATTAATCTTGTAGAGCACTCATTTCTACCATCTTATTTGTAGAAATAAACCTCTGCCCTTCTTCAAGAGTTCCACACATCCCTCACCACCCCACCAAACATTGGTCTCTCATAGGGCAGACCAATGATTGAGAAACAGCAGTGACCATAGTCAACATTGATGGAATAGCAGCCAAAGTCAAATTGAGGTACATTACGAAGAAGGCTAGCCCCTTTGGGATTGCTTCAAGTGGTAAATTATATTTTAAGTCCCTGTTTTGAGGGGTGCCATTGTTAGGCAGAAACCTGTGCAGTTCCCTTAGGGACCACTGCAAAAGGATTAGGACTACAGGTGTTGGCAGTAAACCCAATTGGTAGCAGTCTGTACCACCCAGGTTTACCTGGTAGCTGTGGCTGAGCAGCCAGACTTCCCTCAAGAAGAGTTAGACAGTATATAGAGTATACAAAATAGGTACAGAGATACAGTAGCGAAAGCAAACACTGACCAGAGCTTGGGTATAAAAGTATATAATTATTTATTTAAAAACACACTTGTAAAATACACTAACACTAATATGGCAAGCAAGTTCAAACACAGTCGCTATCAATATATATATATATACACATCCCTGATTACTTATTGAACAAGTGTTAGTTAAAACACCACTTATTTTCAGACAGAGGTGAGCGCTTAACCTAAGATGGCACTCCAATAAGTTAGTTAAAAAAAAAAGGGAGGGAAAAGGCAGAATTGGGAGAGTACACCATACCAACACTTTAACAAGAACCACAGCAAGTCAGAAAGGCAGTGTCTACTGCTAGAGCAAGAATGTTCATAGGCCAGGCCCACTCTTGGAGAGAGCAAGGCCCAATGTGTCCAAGATCAGTTGAATGATACTTTAAAACGTCTTTGCAGATAGTTCAAAAAGGGTTGGATCAGTTCAGAATCGTTAGTTAGCAGGTCCCAAGTCACCCCAGGATAGAGAGTCAAGGATTTACGGGACACCTTGAGCTGTCTGTTGCAAGGGAGACCAGGCGGGACACAGTACCTGAAATGGTGAGAAAGCTCCAGCGGAGGCAGTTGTTCCTGGCAGTGGATGCAAGTCGGTGCTTTGTCCAGGGGAAGAGGAGATCTCGACGTGGAGGAAAGCTGGAGGTTGTTGCACTGCCAGGGAAAAAACCAGCCACAGAGTTTCCCGGTTAAAAGGTACTACCCTTTTATTCGCAGTAGTGGTGAAGCGTGGCTATCCGGCCGCCGGGGTGCTTGGCATGGGCGATTCGACCACGAGACGATCCAGGAAGGCGAAAAGAGGGCGAACTGGTTATCCCCACCAGTTCAGAGGAAGAAGACTCTCCGGGATGAAGATCTTCTCTGTCCAGTGGTGTCGTCATTGCAGGTCAGCTCAGCGTCTCCCTTTTCGGATTCTTTGGTCCTGTGGCGACTTCTGAAGTTCCAGTCCCCAAAGCCCTGCTTTTATGCAGAAAACCCCCATTCATCAATCCGAGCTGTTACTCAAACATGCTAAGTGGTGAGCCGGGCGGCTCAACACTGGGCCAATCACACAAGAGTGCGACTTGAGTTGCTGAGTCAACTCAGTCCAGGGTGCCTAAACCCCCCTCCCACACATCCTGTAGACCCAGACAGAGTGGCACCACTTTTGGAGGCTTCTGTGCAGAAGCCTGCCAAAAAGTGGAACAAAGGGCTCGACTTGGGTTGGAGTTACAGAGACGAACACAAACGCCATTTTAAAACCGAGTCCTGGCAAAAAGACCCGACCGGGGAATAAATATTAAATAAATAACCCGGCGGTATCTTTAACATTGCACCAAAAAAGTGGTGCGTTTAAAATGTATGGCAAAATCCCATAGGAAATATTCCGGTGGAATATTTCGCGTGGTAACCACTGCCACCAGCCAGAAACTCCACGAGGGGGGACTGCACAGTGCCCCCTCGAAAAACAGACCCAGGGGCAATATAATTACCCCTACCAGTACTTCCGCAATATGATGCTTTGTACTGGTTCTGTTCACAATTTAAGACTAGTAAGGTCAATGGATGGTGACTTTACATGCCCTGGGAGACAGTAGTCAGTCCCAGGGTATGGAGTCTGTTTGGGGGTCACTATGACAACCCTGTGTTACTGCACTGAGGGTGCTGTGTAACACACTTCCCAAAAACACATGAAAACCTATGGAGTAAAAGACCCCATAGCCCATAAACACATTACAAAGTCAAAGGATATCTCAGATCTTGTCTAAGAGTGGGAGAAAGAGTCTCATTCTTAGCAGGAGAAAAAAATAAACCACAAAAATCCAGCAAAGCTGGTGGGGGACTCACTAGGTTTTGGGAAATTAGCCTTAACAGAGAATTTTCCCTAACAGCCATATATGTGGTGTGGGCCACTCTCCTAGGTGACTTGAGAAATGCTCTTCCAGAGTTTCCAGTCATTTAATAATTTATTAAAAACCTCACTATTTGAGTAGTTTACTGAGTAGATTAGCCAATGCCTTCACATTTCTACCTCCACAATGTGTACTACATAATTTATGATATATTTTATTTGTATTGTGCTCATAAGCAGGTGTTTCAGAGTGCAAAGTGTCTTCAGTCTGTGCCGTTGCTAGCATCGCACTTCCACCCAAACATTCCCAATTTAAGAGTATTTTCAAATTGAGTACACTAGCGATACAACGTACTATTTCTAATGGATTGTGTCCTCCCACGTGTTTCTCATCTTATCTTTGTTTCCAGCTTCAGCTGCTTCGGAAAAGTTTTCCTCTCAGCAGAGGGCGCTGTGTCGAGGCCGTCGACTTGATGTACCTCAAGGGCTTCCATCTCAGCTGACATTGAGATTTTTCTGTTTTTCTGTGAATGCGATTGCTTTGAGAATTATGGTGCGCTTAGTTTTCTACGAAAACAGCTTCAAGATGGCCTCGTCTTCGACTCGGACTACTCGAAGACTGGCGTTAAAATGTGTCTAGATTGCGGCACCAAACCATCACGGGCCCGCATAAAATATGCATCTGGTGCTGTCAGTGGGTGGGATTGTCCGCAAATCGTGTCCACTCCTTCGAAATTTGGGTCATCCCATGAGTTGAGAAATGTATCCCCTCATAAAAGGACCAAACAAAGTTCCCACTTGAGGGGTACTCACTACTCTTCATCAAATAAATTGGAGAAGGCATAGATCACCCTCTCCTTCTTTGTCTTCCTCTGAAGAAAGGAGCGTAGTCTGCCCGACTAAATCTTCCAAAGGTGAGTGGGAACTCTTTGGGAAGAAAATGTGCAAAATCTTCAAGGTCCTTGCCCCGTCCTCGAAACATAAGGAAAGTGGCCATGCAACGGTTGATGACCAGCATGATGCCAAGGCGAAACCCTGCACACCCTCAAGCCCGGGCTATTAAGCCTAAGACTAGATGGGAGTCTTCGAGTACTCAACGAGACTAGTAATCGTCAAAGGTCGAGTCGAGGGTCAAGTCACTCGAAGAACAAGACCCAGGTCAAGTCGCCGACACCATAGACGCCACAGCAGTCGACCCCATTGACGCTGATGGAAAAAACCATTGACGCAGACTGTATATTCTTCATTGGGAACATGTTTTTAAACCTCTTCCTAAAAAGATTTTTTTTCAATTCCTTAACCTCAATTCATGAGTTAAGATAATTTTTCATATAGTGCCTTTACACACTGTGAATCAAAGTGCTTCAAGGCAAGGGAGGGAACAAGGGAAAATGCAATGCAATCTTACAGGCCATGAACAGGATGTGAAATGAACTATCGTACTCGGCCTGATGACATTTCAGATGGTGCAGGAGTGGGGTGGGGAAGAGAGACAAGTAAGGAGAGGGGTGAAGGAGACAACCGAGGTTGCTATCATAGTAGGTCCAGGGGCAATTCTGATGGAGTAAGTGCATAGAAGAAAGTAAGGGGAGGAGATGGAGAAACGGAGAGGAGGAGAGAACAGAGTAAGCAGTCAAAAAGAGTGTAGGAGCAAGAGGCGAGGGCGAATACAATTGCAGAAGTCAGTCATAACACATAATGTTGCAAACCAGGATACAAGATGGAAATGGGAACAGCATACCCCCTTATATGGATGACCAACTCGTTGACTCGTGGGCAAAGGAAGTCTTTCCTACTAGCAGCATGGCTTTAAAGTCTGCTAACTCTACATATGCCCTTAAAAAGTTCACATTCACCCTGTGGGAATGCATAACAATGGCAGCTGATCACATCCTTGAAGGTGAAGAAAGAGATGGCTCCATGAACCTGATATGGGATGGCAAGGAGGCCATGTGTGAGTGAGAGGACAAGCTGGTCAAAGAGGGCAAAGAAGATTCCCCCGTGGTAGACTAGGGAGAGGTGCAAAGTCTGCCCAAGCAGCGGCGTCTTTACCATCAGCCGCTGCTTCAACCATCTCAAAACCACCTTGAGGTCTTGACTCACGACACCCCAATGGGAGGCAGACTGTCGCAGCATCTGAAAGAATGGCGAGGTAATACTTCAGATCCATGGGCACTGGAAACAGGAGCCCAGGGTTACTGCCTCCCCTTTATACAGACACCTTGGGATCATCCACCGGGAAGCCATTCGATAAATGTTCCAGATCCATTCCTGTTGCAGGAAATTTTGACCCTGCTAGAGAGAGGTTCTATAGAACCAGTACCTGTGATTGAGAGGAACAGATGATGGTATTCTCACTATGTCCTAATCCCCATTAAGGATGGTGGAATGAGACCTTTCTTGGACTTGAGATACTTGAGAACAAGTTCCTCAAGAAGGACAAGTTCAAGATGGTCACACTTTCTCATATCCTTCATGCCCTCCATCTCCAGAATTGGATGTTAATGTTGAACCTTGAGGATGCTTACTTTCATGTGCCAATCCATCAAGAGCACGGGAAGTACCTGAGGTTTGCTGTTGTCGGTTCTCATAATCCATTTTGAGTTCTGCTATTTGGGCCTCCGCCCCAAGGATTTTCACCAAGTTGATGGTGTGGTGTCAGGGAGTCTCAGGAGAGGGGGATTCACATCTACCCCTACCTGGACGATTGGCTGATCGGGGCACGTTCACCCGTACAAGCCCTGGAACATCTCTGCATAACCTGCCACTCCCTTCACACACTGGGCTTCTCCCTCAATTACAAGAAATCCCACATGATACAATTTCAAAGACTCCAGTTAATTGTATCAGTCCTGGACGCAACAATGGAAAAAGACTCGCCACCAGAGGTGAGGGCTCAACGCAGGGTCATGCCCTTATTAAAAAAGAAAACTAACCTATACCCCAACAACCCCACTAATTACAGGCCAATCACTACTGTCCCCTAAATCCTAAAGATCTTAAGACCGAGTGGCCTACTTACAAATCCAGAAGCACCCGGAAGAGAGCAAACTTCTGGGCCTTGGACAATCTGGCTTCAGACGAAGGCACGGAACAGAGACAGCCCTTCTGGACTTAAAAATTCAGATGAACGAAGAGAAGGACAAGGGGAATCTAGCCATTCTCCTACTGATAGACCTCTCGGCAGCCTTTGACCTTGGTGATCATCAGATAATCACGCAACGTCAGAATACTTCAGCTGCTTTCTCCAGCCAGGCGACCGCCTGGGTCTAATCCTTCCTAGCCAACCAAACCACCCTGGTCTTCTCCCCGGGGGCTTCAGCCCTTCCCATCCCCATCCTCTGTGGCGTCCCACAAGGTTTGTGCGTCTCGCTGACCTTATACAATATCTGCACAAAGCTATTGTTCGACCGCTTTTATAACCTGGGTGTCGCATACACAATCTATGCTGACGATACCCAGGTTCTCATCACCCTATCGGGTGCTATGAAGAGGGCTCCATACGGATCAACAACCTCTACCTTGGGTTCCAAGCCTGGATGGCAGAACACAGTTTATGCTGCAACAATGAGAAAACTGAGGCTCTTCTCGCCCGGCTCCCAACCACGGCTAAAGAAACTGGACCCTGTTACGATTCTATTAACATAGACGGTAACCTAATCACTGTGGCCAAAGAAATTAAAACCTTAGGGGTGTATTTAGATTCCACACTCGCTCAAAAAACAGGTAAATGCCACAGCCTCCTCTACAGTTTATACTAATAAGCTCTACTCCTGCAAAGCCTTCCTCTCACCCTCCAGGTGCATCACACTAGTCATAGCACTAGTGCTCTCAAAAATCGACTACTGCAACACTCTCTTTCTTGGCACCTCAGAGCTCAATTTGAACAAATTGCAGGTGCTACAGAACCAATGCCCTCAGAGCGGCTCAGAGTATCCCACGACACTCCCACATCTCCAGCTTTAGACGAGATGTCCATTGGCTTCCTATACGAGACCGAATTACCCTTCGATCTCTCGCCTTCGTCCACAAATGCCTCTCTAATGACGCCCCCAAATACTTGGCAGACAAGTTCAACAAACACACCTCAACCAAACCCACAACATTGTAGTCCCACTGCCTTTCCATACCCAAATTCTCCCTAAAAAAAAAAAAAAAGCAGGTGGCTCCATTTTTCCAGTCCTAACCGCCACACAGTGGAACGCTATACCGTTGAGCCTTAGAGCGGAACCTTCCTTCTGGACCTTCAGAGCAAAAACTAAGCCCTGGCTCGCTAACTAGAACTCTACAATTGTCTGACACACTAATCACTATACTTTGTTTTCCTGTTTTTGCCTCTCGACCACCATGTAACCTGGTCACTTGCACTTACTGTTACTATCTTGTATGTCTATTTTCTTCTGTAACCTGCTCCAAGTCTCCGGTGCCCAGTTAACTCAGGGTTCGGCGCGTGGTATAAATAAACGAAGCATTCTGGATATGGTAACCAAATTCCAGAATGCGCAGTCTCCGCCGTTTACTTTTTAAGGTTGCTCGGCCTCATAGCATCCTGCATATTTCTGGTGGCTGAGGCCCACCTGAGAATGAGATCCCTTCAATGGGCCCTCAGAAATCAATTGTCCCAATTTTCAGGCAGGATGTCAGACCTCCTTTAGGTTCCGAGCAGAGTCGCATAGGACCTTCTTTGGTGTACCTGCAAAGACAACTTTCTGAAAGGAGAACCTTTTTGGCAACCATGGACGAAGATGACAGTAGTGACGGATGCCACACTCACGGGGCGGGGAGTCCATGCCAATGATCTGACAATCAGCGGTAGTTGGTCTCCAGTGGAGTCCAAACTAAACATTAACCTACCTTTTGGAGCGGAGGGCAATCGAGACAAGCGCTGAAAGCTTTTCTACCCTCTGTAAGGTGAAAGAGTGTCCTGATAACGGCCAACTCAGTGGCCAAATACTACCTCAACAAGAGAGGAGGCGTATGGTCACTACCAGTGTGCAGAGAAGCAAATGCAGCTCTGGTTCTTCGCAATTCAAGAAGCAATCTCCCGATCATCACTTGACCTAGCCCGAGAGGAGAACAGAGCGGCTGACTCTCTGACCAGGCAGAGCATAGTCTCCCACAAGTGGGAACTAGGTCAGGAAGCCCTTCAAGAGATCTTCAACATTTGGGGACCCCCTCAAGTGGATCTGTTCACAACCAGTGTCAACCGGAAATGCGAACTGTTATGCTCCAGGGAATTTCCTCCAAGAGGAGCTCCAAGAGACATGTTCGTAGTGGACTGGGAATTTCCACTTCTGTATGCATTTCTTCCAGTCCCCGTCATTCCTCACGTGATCAGGTGGGGATCCTAATTGCCCTGTGTTGGGCCAGGAGGTCATGGTACCTGGACCTTCTGGACATGTCCATCTGCCCTCCAATACGTCTTCCAAAAAGAGAGGACCTTCTCTCGCGAGAAGAGGGTCTGGTTCTCCATCCAGAGGTCAAGACACTTGGCCTTCATACATGGTTTCTGAGTGTCTGAGATACAAGGATTGGGACCTCCCAGATGACGTAATGTAGATTTTGCTTTCGGCCAAAAGGCCAGCAACAAAATCCTTATTGCACTGCCGTTGGAATACGTTTTGCAGCTTGTGTAAGGAGAATGATGTGGACCCTTTTCAATGCGATACACCTACTGTGTAATCGTTTCTGCTGAATTTGGCAAATCTGGGGCTGCAGATTGGAACAATCAAGGGTTATCTAGCAGCACTTTTCCATATTCAAGCGCACCTCAGAGGAGGCATCCTACTTTAAAATGCCCATAACTCAAATTCTTAAAACTACTCACAAATGTGTTTCCTCCACCTTTCCAAATCCCAACTTGGGACTTTAATTTGGTTTTAAAGTTTTTGACGTGTGCTCCTGTTGAGCCACTCCATTCCCGTCAGCCCACAGGGTGTATGTGTTGCAGGCCTTATCCTGTAAACCTCAGTTTACCACCTTTTGCAAGGATAAGGTGGTCCTTCAGGTCAAACCCTTTATTTATTTATTCAGATTTATAGAGCGCACGTCAGCCCGGAGGCATCGTGGCGCTTGTTACAGACAATATCTTAGTTACATAGGATACAGTAATTACATAAAATACAGAATTTACAGTGGATATGTATACATTAGCAATGCAGTATATTTACATGGATTCCTGAGAGTTTCACGGATATTCGCAAGGAATGAGGTTTTCAGTTTCCTGCGAAAAGTGGGGAGTGCGTTTTTCGCTCTAATGTCAGCAGGGAGAGCGTTCCAGGTCTTGGCTGCAATGTAGGGGAAACTTAGACCTCCGGCTTTGGCTCTTTTGATGCGTGGGATGCAGATTAGGTTGGAGTATTGCGTCCTGGTGGGACGGGAGGAGGAGGGTTTGAGGATGGTTTCTGATAGATAGGACGGGGCGGAGAGAGAGAGAGGCATTTGTGAGTGAGGGTGAGGATTTTGAGAGTGATCCGTTCTTTGACCGGGAGCCATTGGGCTGAGTGCCTGGCCTGGGTGATATGCTCTCTTCTTGGTATACTAAGAGCGGCCCGGAGAGCATTGTTCTGGGTGATTTGTAGTCTGTTTGTTTTTGGCTGATGTGCCTGCTAGGAGTGCATTGCAGTAGTCGAGTTTGGCTCCAATGGTTGCCCTTGCTATAGAGAGGCAATTTGGTTTAAAGAGGTAGGGCTTGATGGCGTTTATGAGTTTGGTGGTGTGTGCGGATGCGGATGTGATTGCGCTGACTTGTCTAGTCATGGATAGTGAGGAGTCAAGGTATACTCCCAGAGTCTTTACGGCTGTGGAAACAGGGATGATGGAGTTGTCAATGGAGAAGTTGGCGTACAGTTTGTCAAGTTTGTCTAGGGTGTTCTGTTGACCTAATATCATGATTTCCGTTTTGTCACCATTGAGGCAGAGGCCATTGACAGCCATCCAGGCCTTGATGACGGAGTAGATTGTGTGGAGTGCCTTGGCGTCTTTGTTGTATGATCCTGAAAGGGGTAGAAGTACTTGTGTGTCGTCCGCGTAGTTTGTGTATGTGATGCCGTATGAGTCAAGTTTGTCAAAGAGGGGCTTGGTGAACAAGTTGTAGAGTGTGGGTGCAGTGCAAGATCCTTGAGGGACCCCGCAGTGGATTGTCGTGGGAGTGGCGTTGGCGATGTCTGAGAAGACTTTCATGGCTCTTCCCTCGAGGAAGGAAGTGATCCAGAGGGCTGCTTCTTTGGAGAAGTTGGCTGAGTGTGTGAGGTGTGAAGTGAGAGTCTTGTGATCAACCAGATCAAACGTGGCTGAGAGATCTAAAAGGAGCAAAAGAGCAGGCTTGCCTTTGTCCATGATTTGGGTGATCTGATTCTTCAGATCTACCAGGGCTGTTTCCGTGCCATGTCCTTTCCGGAAGCCTGATTGCCTAGTCCCGAGGATGGAATGGGTTTCCAGAAAGTGTTGGATTTGGCAGTGTGCAGCTTTGTCCAGTAGTTTCAGCAGAAATGGCACCGTGGTTATGGGTCTGTAGTTGTTTGGTTGTAATGGGTCGAGAGTGTTTTTTTTTTAAAAGAGGCCGGACCCAGGCCTCTTTGAGGTTGGCTGGGATGATGCCTGTTTTAAAAGACGTGTTGATGAATGCCGTGAAGAGCGGCGCAAAGCAGTCTGCGCAGTCTTTGACGAGTTTTGGTGGGCAAATGTCTCCTTTACAGGGGGAGGGTTTGAGATTTTTTAGTAGGTTAATAACTTCTGATTCAGTGACGTCTCTGAAGGAGAAGACGGGTATGGTGGGCTTGGGCGAGGTGGGTGTGGTGCTGGTGGGTTTAGTTTCAGTCTGTTGGGGAAGTGCTTTGCAGTGGTCTTTGATTTTTTTTTGGAGAAGGTCAATTTTGTGTAGCATGGCAGTTTGAATGCTGGTACACCAAGCTTCGTCTTTGATTATTTCGTCCGGTGTATTAGGGGGGGAGATAAGCTCATTAAAGATGGCGAAGATCTCTTTGGAGTGTGATTTGGCATTGGAGATACGCGTGTTGAAAGCGTTGGCTTTGGCATTGGTGATGGCTATCTTGTATTGGTGGGAGATTGAATTGAATTTGTTCTTAGTATTGGTGCAGGGGTCCGATTGCCAGTTTTTTAGTGCTGCTCTTTTGTGGGATCGCATTGAGTGCAGTTCTTCAGTAAACCATGAGTTGGTGTGTAGGGATTTCTTCTCTTTTTTCCATACAAGTGGTGCTATTTCATTGATAGCTTTGGTGATGACATCTTTGTAGATGTCTGCTAGGATATTGGGGTCATTAGCGAATGGGGGAGCTAACTCAGGGGTATTGAGGTATGGGCGCAGGTTCTCCTCTGAGTTTTTTAGAGCTTCTGACTTGTGCAGCGCTGGCTGGGGTCAGAATTTTGTGGTTTTTGGTGATGGGAATAGAGAACTCGATGCAGTTGTGGTCAGTCCAGGGCAGTGAGGAGTTAGAGGTGACAGTGGAGAGGCAGTTATGGTCTGCAATCCAGTCAAGAATGCGGCCTTTGATGTGAGTAGGACTTTCAACTTTTTGGGTGAAGCCCAAGTCATTGAGTTCCTCTTTTCTACCTAAGATTGTATCAGATTACCATTTAGCACAGTAAATTGTGCTCCAAAACCCCCTGTGTCCTCTTCTTACTTGATCTAACCTCTGCGTTTGACATGGTCAACCATGCCATCCTGCTCAACTGTCTCCTTGAGAACCTGGGCATCACTGATCAGGCCCTGGCGTGGCTGACCTCTTTCCTCTCCGATCGACCCTCCCAGGTCCAACTTGGGTCCTTCCTCTCCTCTATCTCTACCTGTGGTGTTCCCCAGGGGTCTAACCTCTCTCCCTGGCTGTTCAACCAGCCCACTTCTCGCCCACCGCATTGCCGCTCTCTGCGCCAGCTTCCATTGCTATGCGGATGACACTCAACTTCTTTTCAGACTCTCTTCTGCCACTTCTTCTCCTTCTCTCATCTCTGACTGTCTGCTATCCAGGAGTGGTGGGCCGCCAATGATCTCTGCCTTAATGCCATTAAGAACGAGATTCTCCTCATCGGCACACCTGCTCCCTCCTTTCCTGTCACTCTTGCCAGCCTCCCTTGGCCCTCCTTCTGTTCCCACAAGCGAGACTAAAATCTTTGGCGTCATCTTCGACTCGATACTTTCCTTCTCTCCGCACATCTCTGACATCTCTAAGAAGTAACACTACCAGCGGCATCCCCTCTGAGGTATTCTTCCTTTCCTTCCCCCAGGAGCTCACTGTCGGCAGTGCTCTGGTTCTCTCCAGGCTGGACTACTGCAACAGCCTCTTTCAAAATCTGCCTGCCTCTACTCTCTGCCCTCTGAAACTCATCCAACACAGGACTGCAAGACTTGTCCTTGGCTCCAAGCCCAGGGATCATATCTCTCCAGGACTGAAATATCTGCACTGGCTCGTGGTGGCTGCGAGGATTAAGTAAAAAACCCTCTGCATTGTCCACAAGGCCTTCTGGTACCTCAATACCTTCAACTCGCTCTTCCTAAATTTCTTCCCTCTCGAGCTCTTCGCTCATCCAACTCCCTCAGGGTCAGTCGCTTCTCCAAGCAGCGAGTTGGTGGTAGATCTTTCCTCTGCTGGCGCCTTCCTCTGGAACAGCCTCCCGGCCTCTCTGAAACTTGAGAACCATCTCCATTTCTGAAAGCACCTCAAGACCTTCCTCTTTGCTTCTGCTTTCTCTCCTCTCCCCTGCTGATCTGCTGGCTGGATCTGAAACTGGACTGGTTACCAGGCTACCCACTGATATCGGGCCCAGGTCCCTTACCCGCCAGTTGCACACCTGCACTGCCCCCTGCCAACCTTTGCACCCGTGGACTGTCCTGTATCCCTACAGCCCCGACTAGCACTTGACCCCCGATGTCTGCACTTCCCCTTGCACTTGCCAACTGCTGTGCGCACTTTTAATTGTCTTTATTATCTTAGTTATCCTATATACTGCACTAACACCTCCCCTCTCCCTTTGCACTTCCCCTTCTCCCCCTCCCCTGCACTTGCGTGATCTCCATGACACCTGGGCTAGTAGGATCGCTGTCTCTTGTCTTCCCTCTTTTTCCACTCCCTTGCCTCATCGTGCCATAAAACACCTGTGCATCGGCGCGTTGTAAAAGCGATATATCATATATCCTCCACCTCATCCTGGCCTGCTCGAGTAAAGGTTTCATACACTCTCCAAGGAGAGCTGTGAGCTTTTATGTTTCAAGTATGGCAAAGTTGCAACAGCACGACCAACCCAACGTTTCATTGGTCATACAGGACACAAACTAGTTCTGTCAGTTACCAAACAAACTATCCAGATTGATAATACTAGCTATTTTGGAGTGCTTCAGGCTAGCTGGGAAAGATCCCCTGAAGGCTTAAGGGCTCATTCCACTAGGGGCATGGCAACTTCCTTTGGCCTTCAGAAGGGGTGTTCCGATAAAGGATATCTGCGAGGCAGTTACCAGGTCCACCATCCACTAGTTTACAAAACATTGTTTAGACACCTCGAACAATGAGGGACGATTTGGAAGGCAATTCTATGCTCCGTTCTTGACCAACACTAACTCTCAAATTGTTACTTTCTCGTTCCAAAAGAACTTAATACTGCTTTGGGAGTCTATCATAAGATGAGGAATAGGTGTGAGGACACAATCCATAGAACAAGTTACTTGCCCCTGGACACCCTTTTGACTGCATGTTCCTCATCGCCCTCCCAACCTACCCACCTTCCAAGCTTTAGACTTTACGCTCTTTTAAGGTCTGAATGAAAGGGACTGGTCAATTGCGGTAATTCTGCATATGGGTGGAAAACAAACAGAACTGAAGCCAATGGTTGCTGCGCTTGGTATATGTACTCTATTATGTCAACCGAGATGGAGGCCCTCGAGGGACATGGTGTTGACCGTCATGACTCACAGCGCCCTCTGCCGAGAAGACCTCTTTTTCCGAAGCAGCTGAAGCTCGAAACTAAACTATCGTAAGATGAGGAGTATGTGGGAGGAACATCCAGTCGAAAGAACGTTACCCGTGGTAAGTAACTTGTTCCTCGATAGGGTTGCTAAAGAACTAGGCCTCACACCACCAAGGCTAGAAAAGACCAATGTATAACTCCTTCTATTAGCAGTGGTCCAGGCTCGCTTGGAAAAGGGGTCAAAATGAGATCACATGATGCTACCAACCTGAGCAGACATCTCTGCTTAAACAAATCGTGAAACCTAATATTGCGGTGAGAAAGTGCATAAGAAAAAAAGGTAAAATGCAGTTGTAGCAATGCTGAACATGAAGGTGAAATGGACAAATGTGATCAGAAACCGGATTGAGGATTGTGCTCCATCAAAAACATCCACCCCCTCCTCCCACAGCTGGTATTAGCAGTATCCCTGTAGATGAGATCCCAAGCACGGAACGGAGATGGCGCACACCAATGTGCTTCCGCAATATCGGAAAGAGTTTATCCAGGTGAAGGCCGTGCTGCAGAAACTATGCTTTCAGAATTCAATGATGCATCTAGATAAGATCAGAATTGAATCAACAACTGGGCAGCTTTATTTTTCAGACACCAATGCAGCAATGACATACTTTGAGATACTAACAGAAGTGGCTTTAGATGGTGGGAGTTGGGGAAAGCGGTGGGGCGGGGTTCACTAGAACTGGGAAATGTTATTAAATAGCACATCACCCATTGGGAGTTTACTTGCCAGCACATGGTCATTCTCTGGGATGAGCTCGGAAAGAGTGCAAGTACTGAATACAAATGTGGTATGTGGAATGAGAATTCTTAAATAAAGCATTAAAATATGTCATGCAGCCCCTTAAATGTTTTATAGCAATGTGTATATAATTATGACTATGCCCGGTAGAGCTGTTTGTGAGGCAGTAGCGGATAAAACATGGTCCTGAAGCATCAAAAAAGCTAGTACTGTTGGTCTGTTGGTGTCATCCATGGGTGTTGGGAAGCAAGCAAACTGCCTAATCCTTTCTACATTATAATTACTGTGAAAGTCTGTCAATCCCCCCCCCCCCCCACCCCACCAAATGCTCACAAATGTGCTGGGCGGGCATGCCAAATTCCAAATATGTCAAATGTAGCTGGAAGCTGACATACACTGGAAATATAAGTAGTGGAATAAAGCATCAGCAGTGATCTTCGGATTAGCAGCAGTAGTAAGGGAAGCATATATACTTGATGGGGAATGTGGGACGGAGGATTGCTTGGCAGGATCTTTTGGGAAGGGGGGCGTGCTGATTCCTTCCACTTGACTATCAGATATGATTGATATTATCGGGAGTTGTTGGTTGCAAATACTTTGACTTCAACTTCAGAGGGGCCGGCTGACCATCACCCCTGCCTGCTATTTCATCTATGTTGAGTTCTTTTTAATGCACTTTGGTTTGATGCACAACCCAATTCCGCCGCATTTACCCATTTGGGCCTCAGTTTCTGTGCCAAGGTCACTATATTCAAAATGGCTGATACCATCTGCACATTGAAAGTGCCTCTTCTGCCTGGCCTGCAGCATCTGTGATTGGCCAGCCTGGGCCACTTAACCAGACTTTGAACACTAATGGATCCATAAGAACCTCCACTTGCCTTGGTAAGCTGCCTTAAGGCACAACATTCCATCCTCCATTCCTGAACACTAACCCTGTTCTTACTTGCCCTCTGCCCATCGCTAGCTTCCTGTCCACCACTACCAACATCACCATGTTATGCATGCCTTAAAGTGCCTTTGACTAAAACTGAATCGAATTTGGGTGGTTTTTTTTTTACATCTGTGCAGCCACTTTTGTGCTGTAGAGTGACTTTAGAATGACCTTCATTTGGGTGAGACCTTCCTTCTTTGCTCACTGCTTATTATTCACTTACCTGCCTAGTCCTTGTTGTGTGGCAACCCGATTGATGGTGTCTCTCAATCCATGAGGTGTGGAATTGCCAGTCTGTGTAATTGTACCTGTTTGACGCATTTGTCGTCTCATGTAGGCCCCAGTAACATGAGGCGAGGCTTTGCCAGTCTATACACACACCATTTTATGTCTGTAACCATATGAGAATTCTTGCACTTCACCAATGTGCCATGCACTTTCTGTAACTAGCGCCTAGATACTTCACATCTTTTTGTGTGGAAATGAATGCAATAAATAAACAGTGAATGGTTTTGTAAGATAATTTCGCTACTGTAGATTCCTTTTGTATTTAGCTGCAAAGCTCAGACAATATGCAGCTTAAGAATAAGTACATGGGAGCGGACAGCAATATGAGGCTCTTGATCGACTTTTCCTTCCTTTCTGTAAATTGGATAGTGTAGGTTATGTGGCAAACACTTGATTCATCTATGGATTAACCTCTTTAGAATAGAGGAACAGTTTTTCAGTTTAATAAGGAGTGCATCGATGGCTAATAGAAAGCAGGTGAAAATGTTAACATGGGCAATGCGAAGGCTCAGCAACAAAATCACAGAGCAGAAGGTATTGGCATACATCCAGTCATAAGATCAACATAGCGTTCCACTAAGAAACCTATTTAACAACGTTCTGGTAAGGTAAAGTGGTCTTCTATATTACCCTTTTGCCAAAAATATTGCCTAGATACTTCACATCTTTTTGTGTGGAAATGAATGCAATAAATAAACAGTGAATGGTTTTGTAAGATAATTTCGCTACTGTAGATTCCTTTTGTATTTAGCTGCAAAGCTCAGACAATATGCAGCTTAAGAAGAAGTACATGGGAGCGGACAGCAATATGAGGCTCTTGATCGACTTTTCCTTCCTTTCTGTAAATTGGATAGTGTAGGTTATGTGGCAAACACTTGATTCATCTATGGATTAACCTCTTTAGAATAGAGGAACAGTTTTTCAGTTTAATAAGGAGTGCATCGATGGCTAATAGAAAGCAGGTTAAAATGTTAACATGGGCAATGCGAAGGCTCAGCAACAAAATCACAGAGCAGAAGGTATTGGCATACATCCAGTCATAAGATCAACATAGCGTTCCTCTAAGAAACCTATTTAACAACGTTCTGGTAAGGTAAAGTGGTCTTCTATATTACCCGTTTGCCAAAAATATTGCTCTTGCTGTGTGCGCTGCTCTGTAAGAGAAAGAGGTGGGAGGTGTGAAGAACCGGACTGTGTCCCCCACCCCGTTTTCTCCCAGACTCCTCCTCCTCAGGTGGCCAGGGAAAGGCCATCACTTTTGGATCCCGACCTTGGGGGTGGATATGCGAGGATCGATCACATGGGTGGAGGGATCTTGGGGAATGGAGAGAGGCCATCCTTAGGTGAGACATGGTATCCCCCTTTCACAATGAGTCCTCTATCCCAAAAGCCTTTGTGGGATATTGTCAAGGCTCCTTTCAATTGGTTCCCCAGAAACATTTAAGTACTGTTGACAAGCAGGAGCCCAACTAGGACACATCCTCATTTCATAGACATACACATATATTGGAGGCCAAACAGGGGTGAAAAAACTTTATTTGTTAAATCGGACAGTTCTGATCACCACTCGGGTACTGAGATGAGGACTATGGAGGCATACCAGAGTAACAACCAGGCATGTCTGCCAAATGAATGCCTCCAGAGTCAGGCACCAGAACTCAACGATCCACACCTGGGGTCACTTAATAGACCTGAGCGATATAAAAATGCCCAGCGTTCTGGGGGAAAAGGAACAGGCTGGAGGAAACTAAGCTGGAGAACCAGGAGGCTGGAACCGTGCTGTGCAGGGGAAGTGGATGCCACAGCCGGGGTTAGCTGTGCAAGGGTTTGGCGGTCCTGCCATCCGCCTGAGCGAGACTGGTGAGGGGAAGCAGTGGAGCTCCCTGGGACTACAGCTTCTGCCCAAGGAAGTCAGGAGAGTGGGTGGTGCAAACCGCTAGGGGAAGGCGGAGTCTGGAGAAGCTAGGAAGCAGCAGAAGCCTGTTGTGAAGGACGCCAGAAGGAAGAAAGCTGCGTGTGCGACCGGTGGGTGTAGAGAGCGCCAACATACTCTGACCGGGGCACTCCGGTAACGTTTATCAAATTCCTTTGCAGCTGAAACAGAGATTGAAAGTATTGTTGAATGCCGGAACAAGTATTAGCGCACTGGTAGGGGGAGCTAGCCTATCTGATGCCTAGGAGCGTGGGCTTAAATCGCTGGTGAAAGCCTGCATTCTATCCCCCCCCCCCGACGGCCGGCTCCCCCCTGCCACCATCTTATTGTGTGTAGCATGCTGTTGTACAAAGGGAAAAACATTTTTTTTTTCTTTTTTAATAGAACCCCGGTTTACAGCTTTGGCAACCCGGGGTGCTAATGGCCTTAAGTCCCCTTTCCAATGTCTGGAACTGGGGTTAACGGCCCACAGCCCTTAACTGCCCTCGCTTTGCTTGTGCCGATACCCTGTGCTGCTGGGCTTTTAAGCTCCCGTTCCAAGGGCTGGAATAAGGGTTAACGCCACATTATTAAGAGATCAAATGAACCAGACCGAATTGTAGTCACTTTTGAATCCCGTACAAGTAAAAAGAGATTGAAAGCAATTGTGAATGCCGCCCAAAGTCAGTTAAATGCTCATGAAGGGAGTGAAAGTAAAGTGGTGAATGAAACAAGAGTCCAGGAATACAGTGAGTGAAATAAGTAAAGGCAAAGTCAAGAGAGGACTGAGGAAGTACGAAGATGGAAAACTAAATAGTGGCCCAAAGGGGCCCCCAGGCATGGTACAGAGAGAGACTCACGTTGGCGAAGCCAGAGAAATGCAAACCACCACAGTGCTCCTCTCTCCCCTTACTGGGGCTGCCATATCGCGGGCCGTGCTGTAAGCCCCTTGCCTCTGGTGACAGTTTATTTCTCCTACCTAGAAAGTGTTGGGGAAACATGGCGAGAACGCTTGCGAGTCAGAACAGCAGCAATTGGGAGAGCCTGCAGAGACAGAAAGATAGGAAATGCATAAGAGCCTTGATCGTTGTTTGATCTCTAGATCTATGGAGATGTAAAAAAAAAAGTAAGCACTGCATTATGGCACAAAGGGGCTTAATTGTAGACCAATAGTGGTCATAAGAGGACGAAGTCTGCCGCAAGGAGGACCAGGCCTTGGCGTGCTGGGCTCTTTAGTCGAGACCACTATTAAAAAAAAAGGCCATATCCGACATGCAGGTGCCAATCAAGCTGTGAGACTGTCATTCGGCAGACTCCAGAAGGCTTTTTTAGAATGGAAGTCCTCCCTCTGCAGCCCAGAGGTCAAAAAAATGGGCACAATGGATGATGGCTCATTAACAGGAAGTTGCGAGTACCTGGAAGATGGAACTGCATCCCAGCCAACCAGCCCAGCACCACCTGATGAAGGGCAGCCCAGCTCAGAGCCCCTAATTAGCATGTCGCACCAAGTGACGGGAGGGAGTGGACCACATACTCATTCCCAAAGACCTTGTGCACCCGAAGTCCTCAGAATTGTCTCAGTCCCCTGGGGTGGCAGAGTACCTCAAGAGCAGGCTCCAAAAGGTGCTCAATAAGGAGATGAAGGACAGGCTGAAAGCAGTACCATAGGCCAGAGACCAAGGGGAAAGTGGCAATCGCACCTGAGCTAGATGCCAGGATGATCACCTTCCTGGGCACGATGTCGAAAGGGCCTAGATAGAGCCTGTAAGGCATGGCAGGACAAGCTGCTAGATGACGCCGGCGCTGACAAAGATCTTGGATCTTGGAGGAGGCGATGGAGATGGGCATGGGTGTTGACCCACCCACTTTGGCAGGATGGGCCCTGCTTGCAATATGTATTTTTGGCAATGCCAATTGTGCCATTTCTGCAGATAGGTGTAAAGGGTTGCTAATCAAAAAAGACCCAAAACTAGGTGCGTTATCTACCTCAGAATTTGGACCAGCAGCCCAGGGGCTATTGTTCAGCGATCCTTTGCCAAGGAAATTGTGACATTTTTTCAGCATGTTTACTACCCTGCAATAGCCTCTGAACTCATCAAGAAGGCGTTTTCATTAAAGATTTTCGCGAGGGCCAGCAAGAGGCAGGGGGCAACTCCTCCGGCCGCTTCACGCTAGATAGAGGTCCCAACAGGGTCGCGCACCAGGACAATACGGGCAGGAGCAGAGGGCAGAGGGCAGACACATTCTTTCCCACCAGAGGTAGGTCTAGAGGCTGTAGTTGTTGTCCTGCGAGACAGTCGTCACAATCTGCAATCTGGTGTAAATTGCTTGGCACCAGAGGTGCATGTTCTTATAGGGGGCAGGACAGCATGTTTTGCGCGTTCTTGGAACACCTTATCGAGCAATGTGTATGTCAGGGACACAGGGAATTTCACTTTTTTTTTTGTGTTTTTTGTGTGTAGAACCCTTGCAGTTGGCCAGTCAGATAACAATGTCTGCCAGACAGGTCAGCTCTGGGCTCAGAATAAGGGCACATACCTGCAGTGCTGAGACAGCCAAGCAGGCTTTGTCAGTTCCCTGTTCCTATTCAGAAGGAAGGAGAAGGTGTGGCCGGTGTTCAAATTCAAGAACCTAAACAAGTTTACTCTCTACGGGCACTTCAAGATGGAGGGCATCCACATGCTCGGGGATATTCGCGCCCCAGGGACTGGTTTATCCATCTGGATCTCAAAGACTTGTATCTCAGTCCCTATCTGTCCAGAGCTTGGGCGATTCCTGCGTTTCATTTGGGAGCAACGCATCTGGGACTTTATGAGCCTGCCCTTCGTGCTCTCCTCTGCGCTCTGGGCCTTTACCAAGTTGATGAAGCCCGTTGTGGCGCACATCAGAGAAAGACATCAGAAGGATAGTCCATCTCAACAATGTGATCCTCGTGTCGCAGAGCAGCAGCTTCTAAAGGAGCAGGCTCAGATGAGCTTCTCGCTACTGCACAGCTTAGGTATCCTCCTAAATTGCGGGAAATCAGAACTGATACCAGCACGTCGCCTAGAATTTCTCTGATTCCTAGTGGACACGGAGGAATGCATGCTGCGTCTCTCCGTGGTCAAGAGCCATGCAGAGGGAAATGCGACTGCTTCTGCAGAGCACAATATCACTGCAGGAATTGGCGAGAGTGATGGCGCTATCCTCTCCCATTCATACCACATTGCCCATGCCGTTAAACTACAGGAAGCTACAGAGGCTCAAGGGCAGTGATTTTAGGTGCAGTCTGTCTACTAAACGATGTAGTTCTATCTCTCGCAGCGAGGATGGAGCAGCGCTGTTGGCTAACTCGTATGGAGGACTGGAACGGAAGGGTAATATCCCGTTCGGTACCAGATCGCATCATAGAATCAGATGCCAACAGGATTGGCTGGGGAGTGAGATGCGAGCCCATTTTCACAGGGGGGAAATTGTCATATCATGAGCTGGAGCTCCACATCAACTTCCTGGAGCTTTGGGCAGGGTCATTTGTGGTCCGTTCCTTCATCAGAGGCATGGCAAACTGCTTTATCCTGCTGAAGATGGACAATGTATTGTCAAGCAGATCTATCAAACATTTCGGAGGCACCAGGTCCAAACCTCTAGCAGAATTAGTCAAGGATTTTTGGCACTTCTGTCTGCAGCACGAGATCTCAGTGAAAGCGGAGCACCTGCCGGATCTGGCGAATGAGATTGTAGACTAGAACGTGAGGTTCCTGGTGGATTACAGCGACAAAGTTATGCAGGTAAATTTTTTATCTAACGAGGGATTTCTTGGCTTCCTGGCTGAACACCCAACTCTTGGAATACTTCCGTTCGTGACCGGACCCAGTGGTAAAGGTGGTGGGGTTGCTTTCCTTCAGCCATGGTCCTGTGGAGTGTGCTACCCCTTTCCCCCCATTCATCATGATAGGGTCCTGGCGAAGGTCCATCCGGAGTAAGCAGAGCTCGTCTTAATTTCTCCAATCTGGACTTTGTATGCCTGGATTCCAGTTCTTCTGGAACTTTCTTCCGATTCTCCAATCCTTCTACCCCACGATCCAAATCTTCTGACTGGTCCGAAGGGGGAGCAAAATCCTCCTGAGTGGGACTTGGCCTTTGCTGCCTGGAAGATCTCGGGTCTAGGTGGAGAATCCCAGGCATTTCGTGCAAGGCTGCTAGCCTCATCAAGGATAGCTGGGCCCCTGCCACTTCAAGGCAATACGCTAGCACCTGGGCTGCCTGCACAAGCTCGTGTGTGGAACATGGTTCACATCCGGTTTTAGCTTCTCTAGCGGAAGTACTGAATTTTATGGCCGCACTGACATACAGGACAGTGAATGAGATGAGCTATATCTGCCGGACACGAGTTGGTCTGTCGTATGTTGACGGGTTTGCCCGTCTGCGCTGCCCCCGGCTAGATAAAACGAGTTGTGGGATGTGAACACAGTGTTCAATTTGTTTGTTACGACCGCAGAACTGTCTCGCACTGGGATGTCATGCAAGCATACAACCTTGCTATGTCAGATTTCATGCAGGAGAGTGTCTGACGTCTGGGCACTGGACTTGACCGGGCGAGTTTATCCGCCGCACAGGGTGGTATTTCACATATCTAAGTGCACCAAGTGCAATTCCAAAGTGATTCCATATCCGGTTTTCGGAGACCAGTCAAAATTGGGGGTTCTGAATTGTCTCGAAGCATATGAGGCGATGACCGAATCCCTGAGTAGGGATAGAAGGGGTCAGCTACTTTTGCAAGCCCCCTAGAGCCCCAAGAGGTGGCCGCTCCAACACTAGCACGCTGGGTGTGATGGACTTTGTCCCAAGCCGGTATCCATGCATCTTGTTTCGGAGCCTACTAGGTCAGTGGGTCCATGGCCCTGAAACCTTTTCAAGCTGGAGTCAGGCTGGAGGATGTTGTGAGAATAGCAGATTGGTCAGATTAATCCATATTCAAAGATTTATATTTCGGGCCTTTTGAGCAGCATGCATCGTTGGTTGGGGGTAAACTTTAAACAAGGATAATGCTCTCCTCCGTTCTTGCCCTAGAATGATGATCTTCCATAATAACTTTCATTAAAGTCTTGATTCTGTTAAAGACTTGAAGGCGAGCACAGAGTTCTATGTGGTATATCTAATTGTTGATAACCGTTGTTAAATATGCATCAATGTCTTTGAATTCTATGTGGTGTGGTTAGCGACTAGGACGAATTATGCCCTCCCTAATGCCAATCTCTTTTGCAGGGCCTGAGACTACATCCTGCAAAGTCAAAGGCTTGAGGCAGCGACAGGGATCACAGTTCTGGGGATCCGTCAGTTTTGGCAAGAGAAGGAGACAGCCCTCACAGCATCCAAAGAGGAAGCAGGAAGAGGGCAACAGGTTCTTGAGTGCTTGAGGATCCTCCTCAGGATTTGAGGATAGAGGTCACAGGTTCAGTGACCCAGTTAAGGATTGGCAAAGACTTTTGGGAAACATTTTTCTCAGCAAATTTGCCCTTTGTTTACACAATTTGAGTTTCAGGTTAAGATTTCAGCAGTCAAGCATGGATTAAGCGTTTATTTTTGGTTCTAATGCTTGGCTTAAATTGTGCTACTTGACATTTAAAAAAAAGAAAGAGAAGCATTATGCATGCTTCGTGTCTTTAAAAGAATCAAGACTACTGTGTAAGTTGTTGCGGAAAATCTTCATTGTCGGGGAAATTAAGCATGAACATCAGTTCAGGGTACTGGCAAACTAGAATCAACTTTGTTTCTTTAGTGTTACTAAATGTAAGATGCATGAATCTCCCTCCAGACGCCTTCCTTTATAGGTCCCTTGTCAGGTGACTCATTTGAAAATTAAAAGGATCTCTGAATATCCAGCCTCTGCCCCATAGAAAAATGGTTCAGTGATCACTACACTGCCATCCTGCATACAGTAGCCAAACACCAAATTTGCGATGTCTTTGACATGATTTATCTAAGCAAACCAAATAACATAACTGAATCCAAAATATTGGAGAATATTGTATGCGCATGTTTTAGATCAAAAAACCTAAATCGTTTGTGCTGTACTGTATTTACTACCTGAGCAGAATAGTAACTTTTTGAGTTAATGGTCAGACTACAGCTGCCTTGTAGCTGTCTTATTATTAATCATGGGATACATTAGTCTCACGCTGGGCATAAAGCATTGTAACACTTCCCAGAACTTCCTTAACACCATGGACCATTCCGGCCTTCACGCATAGGTAGTGAAACCCACATATACAGATGGTCACTTGCTAGACATAGACTTGCAGTCCTCTCTCCAATATAATATCCCTGTTCCTGGGTATGGCACCAATAGTCTGTGTTTGGGGGTGCAGAGTGGAATGGCTGCTTAGTTTGCTGCTCCCACTTACCCTCGGACATAGTCCTATAAATGATCGGTCTCCCTTGGGTCGGGGAACGTAACTTGCCCTCGGATACCGGAGCGAGGGATCAATGATCTGGTGCAACAAGGGGTTTGTACTGACCACCCATGCTGAAAGACGAGCTTCCCCTGGGGTCCAGCGGGCAGACACCAGACGGAGGAGCGGTGACCTGGACCGATCGGGAGGCAGCTGACCAGCCGCATCCACCCTGGTGGAGAACAAGGGAGGAGTGGAGCAGCCCTCTCCTTGCCGTCTGCACTTCAGCCGCTTTAGTGGCAGAGCAGAAAGCAGGGAGGGACGAGGGGAGTCCTGGAGGACACAGTGCAGCTAAGATCTGCAGGAGTGGGGTTTGGGGGGATGCATGGAGCAGCATCCTGCTGTCGAGGCGGAGCAGTCACCAGTCTGTAACCCCCCCCCCCCAATCCCACTGAGAGCTGGGGCACCGCGAAAGGGACCAGGCTCTAAATGGGGTCAGAAAAAGAGTGGGTGGAGGAAGAGAAGGCGAGGGGCTCCCAATAACCTCAGAGGCCTGCTAGGAAGGAGTGGTGTGGAGCTTGTTGTGCCAGGGTTGGTGAGAGGGGTGGGGTCCTAGATTGGCCCAGCTGGGGCCCGAGTGAGCAGCCGAAGTGTGGAGTCGCTCATCAGGAGGAGCCAGTAGAACGGATTGTAGAGGACTCCCAAGATACTGGGTTTACAGGGGATCATCGCAAAGGGGAGGCTGTCCCGCTTGAGGAAAATAAACTGTGTTTGGGTACCCCAGCCAGAGACTAAGGAGTCAAATTGCAACAGAAATTGACACAATTTGGCCGAGGCCCACAAGGCAAAGAGAGAGTGGCGGAGGAGGCCATCTGCACAGACTTGTGGAGGGTGGCAGGTGACACTTGGAGTCTTCAGAGAAACAGGAGTGACCTGGGTGGGAAGGGAAGGTGCTAGTTGCGACTATGAAGAAGCAAAAGCCGGCCAAAGTAACAGAGCAAAATTGAGATGCGTTCTGAAAAGCAGGCAGAATAAATGCAGCTCGGTGTACCAAAGAACCCCTGCTGCTGGGGAAGGGGAACCCATAATAGCGCAGTGGGGCAGGTGAGGCCACAAAACCTAAAGTCTTTTTTTTTGGATGCGATTAGGTTGGTGGCTTTCTGGAGAGAGGTAACCCCCCCCAACCCCCCAACCCCTAAAAGCAGGAATTCTCATTCTTCTGGACCTCTCATAAGTCCTTCTCAAGGATATTCCATGTCTTTGCCCTACAGACCAAGTGTCATGATCACGGGCAAGGTATCCACTTTAGTACCCTAAATGAATTGGTCATTAGCTTGGCGCACTTGGGCTACACATAAGATGGGTTCTGTAGTGCATGAGTAACCTACTTCCTGGTCACCTAATATGGCCGTTCTTCTGGTTGCCCCTAGTTTAGCAGTGTTTGTCTATGCCTATCACCTCCTCTGCCTTTATATGCCCCGCCCTCCAGGAGGACTGCGCTTCGCATTGTTACTGCTGTTGCAGCGCAGCGCTTAATGCGGTTCCTGTCAGTCAGCTCTTCAACCTCAGTAGTTTATAGTTTTTTGGTCCATTCATTATATTTTCTCTCAGTATTGGTTACCCCCATTTTCTCCTTGCCACTTCCTTCCCTGCCGCTTCAGTTAGCTTTACTGTCCGTCTCCTGTTACCTGTCCGTATCCGGAGGCGTTTCGTGTCAGACGCTAGCTTCCACTTCAGCTTCCCATTCAGATGTCTGCAGCGCTCATTGTGTCAAGGTTTTCACTGAATTTCTACAAAACTGCAAGTAACGAATTTCTGTTTGTTTTATTTATTTATTCTTGCTGCTTTCGACGTTCGCTCAGGTAAACTTGCGTCAAGTTACATTCGCAGTTATATTTTTGAAATATTAAGCTTTCCGAGTTTGGAACACAGTTTGAGGCTGTTGCCATTGCAAATGATTTTGTTATAATAATCCTTCAGTGTGTGCGACACTGTTGCACTGACGACCGCGTTGTGCATGGATGCTGCCCTTAATATATTTCGAGTACGTCACGCTGTTTCCAAGATTCCATAGTTATTAAAATTCAGTCGTTTCACGGAAATCCACACGAGTACTCTTCTTAGCTCTCTGTCCCTACATGTTGTGTATTCAATATATCACGACTCTCAGATTGTATTTTTTCTGACATGAGGTAGCATGAGGAGTAGCGTGAGTACAGAGTACCCAAGCAGATAAGATGGATAAGACTACAAGCATCCATGCGCCTTCTCTCGGAGGGGAGGAAGGGCAGGCACATGTGAATCTAAGCGGATACAAGCATCAGAAATACGATTATGGTGAGTAATGTATCCCTTCTGAGGCTTGTGAAATCTGCTTAGAACACATGCCGTGCATAGGCCGTATGGCGGAAAAAAGAATTTGAGGGTCCTACACGCGTGAGGGATCATGGGTACAGTAAATGTCACACTAGGGATAGTGTTACTGGCACACCCTAGTTTGACGCCCCTTTTCGAGTTTCGAAAAACAAACTGTAATACTCTGCAGCTTCCACTAGATGTTGGCCTATGCACAGAATGTGAATCTAAGCAGATACAGGCATCGGAAATACGATTACGGTGAGTAATGTATCCCATATTTAGCAGGCCATTAGTACTCTTTCCTTCCATTTTCCCTCAGACTTCCCAGTACCTCCTTTCTATTGGCTCCAGTTATTTATCTTCTACTACAAGATTCATCATTATTCAGGACTTGCGCCCCTGCACCAGAGCAGGATGGAGAGCTCAACAAAATCAAGACAAGGGTGAGCAGTAGTACATCTCTCTACAGTGAAATCATTTATTGGATTATCCTCTCCTGAGACTTCTGTGGACAGGATTAAGTTCCTGTAGTGAAATAAGTTGTTTTTCCAATTTTTACAGAGTTACTGATCAATGCTCCTCTAAGAAGAAACCCCCTTCCTTGTGGAATCCCGCACCAGAGCCAGGCGCCCCCGCAGAGTTCACCAAGGCGGACAGGATCAAGGGGGGGATATCTACCCAGGGATATCTCAGATCACGCTCCACTGATGTGGTCAGTTAGAAGTGGGAACCCCTTGATGCAATCGGTTGCAGGAGGAGGATGCAATGAGGGAACTGTAATGGGAAACAGTACAGTACTTTATTATCAACAAAGAGTCTATGGAATCGAAGCAGGTGCTATTGGAAGCATATAAAACGTTGTTAAGAGTGAGCGCCATAGCGGTAGTGATGGCAAAAGAGGATAGGGGACAGATTTATGGTGGAAGCAGAGGCTAAGGTTTTGAGTCTAGAGGACCAGATGAGACACTTCTACTTGAAGGAAATGGGTAGGGCGCTTCGTAAGGTAAGGGACGAGATCGGCATTAGATCCCTAGAAAGAGCAAAGACGGGCTGGTGGCACAGGGGGCGCGCGCATTTATGGATTGGGCGTCCAGACCGGAGAACTCTTGACCTGGCTGGCACAGATGGAGGAAACTAATCGAGTGGTGCATGAAATTGAACAGAGGGAGATGGGCGACAGGACGAGGGAACCCAAGGAGATGGCGTAGGCCTTTGCCAAGTACGATCAGGAATTGTACTGCATGCACCCTACCAGGGGGGAGGCAGAGGTTTGGGACTTCCTGGGCTGCTTGGGACTGACCTAGTTAACTGGGGAGCCGATGGACGCCTTGGAAGGGGCACTGCAACTAGAGAAGGTACAGGAGGCGATGGCAAAATTAGGCACAAGGAAATCAGCGTGCTGAATGGGTTCCCTTTGAAGTTCTGGCTAAAACTGACGGAGGAAATCTCAGGGCCACTGTGGGAGATGCTCCAAGAGCAAGGAAATCTGTCCGGACTTCGGATGCCACAATAGTAGTCATACCTAAGGGACGGAAAGCCAAGGGAATGCTGTGGGTCTTATAGACCAATATCCCTAATTAACATAGATACAAGATCCAAGGCACTGGCGAACAGACTAAGCATGATTTTAGTGGATATAGTGAAGGAAGATCAGTGTGTATTTATTTCAAACAGGTCGACTAGAATGAATATCAGACGCCTCCATATGGTCTTAGGGTGAGGAGGGGGGGGAGTAAGGAGGCTGCAGCTTTCGGTGAACATTGTAGCCCTGGATGCATAGAAAGCCATTGACTCCATTGAAAGGTTGTACTTGATGGCGATGTTGTGGAAAATGGACTTCGGGGAAGGTATTATAGGCTTGATCCGGGTGTTGTACAGTGGGCTGATGGCCCGGGTAAAGGTGAATAACAATCTCCGACATAGACGGGAGAACCAGGCAGGGATGTCCACCTTTTTATTTGGTAGACCGTCCTTTGATCGCAGGACTTTTCATCGCAGGGTTTTGTACCGCGAATGTATTTTTGAAAAAAAACTCATTGTTTTTTTTGGGTGGGGGGGGTTAAAAAATATAAAAAATGTGTGTAAGGGAATAAAGAATAAAGTGAACTCCCCCCCCAAAAAAAATCTGATGGGTTTTTTTTCAAAAAAAACGTTTGTGGTAAAAAAACCTGCAATGAAAAGTCCCAGGATTAAATAACGTAGAACCTTTTATTTATGCGGTTTGCTCTGGCCCATGAGCTGTTGGCAGCATGGATTAGAGGGGACCCAGGCCTTTCAGGGTTTGTTTGGCCAGGGGGAAGGGATGAAAGGATATTATTGTACGCAGACAACATTCTGCTGTATGTGACCAATCCAGAAGTATCAATACCTAGGATAATGACCATTCTGGAGGAATTTGGATCGTATTCCGGCCTAAGAATTAATTGGGACAAGTCAATTCATTATCTGGTGGACTGGGGGAATGGGTATCGGGGTCGATATCCACTGCTAAAATGGAGAAGGGGTTCAGGTACCTTGGTGTCTTCGTCCAAAAGGATGAGACAACCTTTGCAGAGCTGAGAGTCAAACAGAATGCCTGACAGTGGACGACCCTTCTGATTTTGCTGATGGGGAGAGTGGCAATCCATAAGATTGTGACCCTTCCCAGACTATTGTGTGTGTTGCGGCATGCTACGATGGGAATACAAGCAAAGGAATTTCATAGGATCAATAAACTACTGAGGGAATTTCTGTGGGACAAGAAAATACTCAGAATTAAGTTGGAGACGTTGAGTAATACGCAAAGGACTAGGTTCCCCTTAACGATTATTGAGCAGAACAAATGGCCATCGCAAAATGGGTGGGCATACCAGGGGGTGGAGGGGTGTAGTCTGGTGAACATGGAAATTGGATATGATGGGCAGGAATGGATGAGAGGAGGCGCTGTATGGGATGCCCCCAAAGGGCGGGAGCCTACCACTCTCAGCGGCAGTAGCTGTTGTCTGGCTGTAAGCTCATAGGTACCTGGGATGGGACAGAGACTTTCGCTGACAGGTAAGATCTGGGGAAATGGGTGTATTGAGGGGATCCAACACCTGCCACAGGGAACAGGAGTTGAAAGTTAAAGGGAAAGTGGGATCCAAAATTGTATTGTCCCGCTCGTTCAGGCATGTGTTTTTCAGCATACTCTGATCGATTGTCAAACTTTCCTATGCATCTTACCTTAGTTTTCCTCACTTTTACACATGCGGAAACACCAGGTTGGGCACGGCCATCTTGTGCTAATCTTATCCGTTGCTGCATCGCCCTCAGTTCAAGTGCCCTCGCAGCAGTAAATCATATCACCCGCCCCTGAAGCTGACATCACTATTCCAAACGATATGCTACACCTATTTTCATGATGTTAATGGGCAGCGTAGACAAACGTGCCCAGTCATCACCCATGTCATAACGTCAGTTAACGCAGATCAACACACACATGCTCTCACAGCGTGTCTCAAGTCGGATTTGCAAACAATATTTTTAAAGAAAACATCATTAATCTGCAATTTAGCAAGTGCTTTTATTTAACAAAGAACGCTCCAAAAACCACATTATCATCCACTGATTGCGATCAACAACCAATTGTTGTGTCCTTAGGTTAGAGCAGCAAAACTTTGATGCACATGGTGTTCCTTTCGGGAGAAGATGCATATTCGCACCTTCAATCACAATACTTTGGCATCAGCTTCTTGCTACACCGTAAACAATGACGGGTTGCTCCTTGTTACTGGTACCGCCGAAGGGCATATCTGTCCCGGTCTATCGTCCCACATGATGGTGATGCTAAACGATGCGTTTAGGCGGATCTGCCATTGTTGATTGAAGAATCCGTCCCACGGTAGTTGGAAACTATGGCATTCACAGAACGGTGCAATATATCTGTGTACATAATAGAATACACATTTATTTTAGTAGTTCTTTATTCAAGTATAGCCGTTTACCCTGTAATTCTGCACCGGATGAAACCGAATAATGAACACAAACCACACACAGACAACACGGGGAGTATTTGAGACTACGATGTGCATGAAAGGTTAGCGTTGTGAAGTAGGTATAGCTCCCAATGGAATGGAGAAACTGACGGAGAAATGGAACAGACAGATGGCATTATAATGAAACTGGGAATCTTATCTATCGAAAAGCGAACCAAGATCCCTTGGAAAATGTTCTTCCCCGGCACATCCAATAATGCAACATTGATGGCACACCCTGATATTCCATTGGACAAAGTGGTTTGGCTAACACTAGCCTGCATACAGGTTGTGGTTGCGGGTCGTCGATGAATAATCGTCCCGATAGGCTCCAACTAACAATCAATACCAATGTCAGTAAGCAATACCGGCCCAAAAATCTAACCTTTACTCACTCCTCATTAAACTATACACAAATAACAATTATTAGTAGACTTATCACTCCTACGTCCCGTCCCCTTTCCTCCATACTTAAGGGATATTCCTCTGTCCTGTGGGACGGGACCAGAGGGACATTCCTCAGTCCCGTGCGACGGGACCGGAGCACATTGTAAAAAGCATCACGTTTTTCAAAAATGTGTCCTTCCTCTCTTTTTACGTGGGGCACCGCACACGGCCGTAACCCCACCCGTCTTAGCTCCGCCCAGCGCATCGTCCATCGGTCCTTTTCTCTGCTCGATCGGGACTGGACGCACTTGCATCTTGGGAAGATTTTTTTCCTTCCATTTCCTCCTCTCTCGCACTGGCTTAGCGGTCGCGTGGTAGTCATACTCCTACGTCCAGTCCCCTTTCCTCCATACTTATGGGACATCTCTCCGTCCTGTGGGACGGGACCGGAGCACTTTGTAAAAAGCATCCACATTTTTTTACAAAAATGTGTCCCTCTTTCTTGCGCGGGGCCTGGCACGCGGCCGTAACACCGCCCACCTTGGCTCCGCCCCGCTCATCGCCCATCAGTCCTTTTCTCCGCACGTTAGGGCCGGACGCAGTTGCAACTAGATTTTCCGGACTGTTCATCGTGTCAATGTCGCTTCGCGAGGGCGGATCCCCATCCTCTTTGTTTAGAGTGTTTGGGTCCGGAACACCGTTGGGACTCCTGTTTTTACTGTGACTCCCTTTCGGTCCGGGCACTTCAACGTCGGTAGGAGCGGTGGGAGGTGGTGTTCGGACGAACTCCTCCTTCTCATTTTCAGGTGTTCATCGACGAGAAGAAAAAACGCCCAGTAAGTTCTTTACTTTTCAGAGCACACTGGCCGGGGGATACCTTTCCGGGTTCCTCTTGGGCCGGGAGGGGCGTCGATCGCTCTGTTACCAGGGTTCGCCCTGAGATGCCTGTCGGGCCTAATAATTCTACGGGAGTTTTCTCTGAGGGTCTCCGTAAGGGGCCTGTGTTCACCAGAGTACGCTCCGAGGCCCCTCCTGTGGGGGCTGTTTGTAGACCCAGTTCTACTGAGTCGTTTGGTACCGGAGCTTGCTCTGAGGCTGCTCTTTTGGCTTCCCTCAAAAACAAAACCGGGGTGCGCCCCGAGGTCTTGGCTGGGCTTGAGGTTATCGAACGGATGTTCGAGGCCCGTGCCGATAAGGCTTCTACCGGGCCGAGGTCCCTCGTACAGAGGCTAAGACTACCAACAGTTCTGAGGGGCCGAGCAAGGCCCTGTCGGTTACAGCGCACTGTTCCCGCTCTTGTGGTGACACCAGATCTGTTGAGGGGGCAAAGAAGAAAGTTTCTTCTTTTACCAGCAGTGCCAAGGCCCTTCCTTCGAAGGCTCAGTTGGCGGTTGGTATGTCGCAGAAACATTCCAGGCCTCATAGTACCGGGTCTGCCGAGGTTCCTTACGTTAAGGCTAAAATTAAGACCCCTGACCCATCGACGGGGACCCCTGCCTCACTTCCACACGTGCCGCAGTTACCCTCAGATGAGGACAAAATGGCGGCTGTTCCCGCCACGACCACAGCGGCCATTTTAGGTACTACCCCTACAACTACGCCATCGGCCCCTGGTGTAGAGTTCGGTCCTTTGGGTGAACCTAAGGTCCCTTGTGCGCATCCTTAACGGCCGGTTTATGATTGGAACGCCCGTATGCCTCTTCCGCACAATGTTTCGTTGCCCGCGGGGGCGGCTCCCTTGATTTATGTGGATACGTCGGTGGAGGGGTCCGTGTGGCACCCTTCCCCGTTACGTCCCTGGATTTGTCCACCTCATGAGAGGCCTCCTCAGGTTCCGAAACAATCTCCTGAGGACTCCTTTTTCGGTAAATTTCAAGCGCTTATGCGCACCGACCCCATGAGGGAATATTTCAAAGGGCTTTTCAAGGAGATATGTCCACCCGTTCCGCCGGTAGTCCCGCCGGCACCTCCCTTGCTCTTGGTGCCTCCCCCTGCGCTTCCGCCTTTGCCACCATTGTCCCCAGTGGACAAGGCAGGATCCTGATCTGTCAGATGACCCTCAAGGCGATCAGGACAACGAGGACCTTCCCCGCTCTATCAGGGCATTCCATGACCGGGTGCTGGACATGATGAGTTTATTAGATGTTCTGGTACCCGAGGCACCCGCTCTGCAGGAGGGCATGCTTTCTGGGGCGTTCACCTTGTCTCCTTTGGAGCGTACCGGCCTGTTCTTGTAGACGGACGTTCTGGCCGAGGTCCGAAGAGTTTGGGAAAAGCCACACTCAGGACTTTTTGTCAATAAAAAGATTGACGCGAGGTACAGGCTGCATTCTTCGGAAGAAGTGGCCTTGTCGTCTTGTCCGCCTCCCTCCTTCACAGTGGTGGCTGCAGCTACGTTGCAATCCAGGCCTGCAGCATCCTCCTCCGCGACGGCTTTTCAGGTCTTGGGAAAGGAGGACAAGCTCCTGGATTCCCTTTGGAGGAAAATCTTTGCCAATTCGGCCTTACAGCTCAGGCAGGCCAATGCAGAATTGATTTTGGCGGGAGCTAACATGCGGATGTGGAGAGGTCTGTCAGAGTTTGAGGAGCACATTCCGGTCGAGAAGTTGGAAGATTTCAGAGGGGGCCTTTCCGATGACAGGGTCTTGGCCCAGGATCTCCTGGAGGCTGTGGCTCATCACGTAGACACCTCGGCTCGGGGCCTGATGCTTGGGGTTGATACCTCGCGGCAAGCGTGGCTGCATGCCACTAAGTTTTCGAAGGAAGTGCAAGACAAGGTACTGGACCTTCCATTCGATGGTAAGGAGCTTTTTCACTCTTCTACTGATGTAGAGCTCACCAAAACCAAAGATAGCACTCAGACGGCTAAATCATTGTCTGTTCTGGTTAAAGCTCCTTTCAAGTCTCAGTTGTCGCAAACTTGACCTTCCTTTGGTTTTAGGGGCTTCCTCGACCGCAAATCTCGCAGATTGGATACTCCTGCGGGGAATAACCGCCGTAGACCACAGCGTATGTGGTTTTTCTCCCACTCCTCAGCCTCCTCATCAGGTTCAGGTGGCACCGCCACCGATAATCCTGCCAAATGAGGGTTTTCTGCGCTCGCACGAGACCCCGGTGAGAGGACGCATTGCATCACAGAAGACAGATGGGTCTTGTCAGTCGTTCGAGCGGGCTTCCGCTTACCTTTACCCCCTACCTCACCCCTCAACCCTCCTTTTCAGCTGTCAGGCTCACCCTCCCTCAAGGCCGAGGTTCAGAAACTTCTGCACCTCAGTGCTGTGGAACCCGTTCCGCTTCGGGAGCGAGGGGAGGGTTTTTACTCCCGGCTGTTTACGGTGCCCAAACCCAACTAGGCTGACCTGCGCACCATCCTAGACCTTTCCCAGTTCAATCTTTTCCTACCCCAAGTGAAATTCAAGATGATCACGCCCGGCCAGATTCGCTCCTCTTTGCAGATGGGCGATTGGCTCAGCGTGGTGGATCTTCAGCATGCGTACATGCATATCCTGATTTGGAATCCACACAGGAGATACCTCCGCTTCTCTTTGGGAGAGGAGCACTTCCAGTTTCGGGTGCTTCCTTTTGGCCTCAGCTCGGCGCCGCGTGTCTTCACGAAGATGTCAGTGATTGCGGCTTATCTTCGTCTCCAGGGTTAGACGACTGGCTCCTACGCAGCCCTTGTCCGTTGGCAGCAGCGGGCAACCTCCAGTCTCTCCTTTAGCTCCTGTTCCATCTTGGGCTGTCAGTGAACTGGTGGAAATCCTCCATGACGGTCTCACAGGACCTGACTTTCCTGGGTTTTTGTTGGAACACGATCGACTGCCGGGTGTATCTGACCGGGGACAGAATGGCGGATCTGTTGGCCACATGTCAGATGTTTGCACAGTCGCAGAGCATGTCGGCCTGGTGGTTCCAGAGCCTTCTGGGCCTCATGGCCTCGTGTGTACTGGCTCTTCCTCTTGCTCGTCTCAAAACGAGACGGACCCAGATGGCTCTTCGGAGTTCCTGGCGTCAGGCTGTAGACCCGGATTCCAAGCGGATAATGATTTCGGATTCCATGAGAGTGGACCTGGACTGGTGGTCATCTCTCAGCAACCTGTCAGTGGGCGCGGGGTTTCAGGACCCAGCCCCCATGGTGACGATCACGACGGACTCCTCCCTTTTGGGGTGGGGTGCGACGTTGGATCTTCTTCAGGTCTCGGACCTCTGGTCGCCTCAGGACAAGCTCCTGCACATAAATCATTTGGAGCTTCTGGCGATCTTTCTGGCGCTCAAGGCGTTCAGAAAGCTCGTTGTCCACAAGGTGGTCCGCATAAGAACGGACAATGTGGTATCAATGTATTACATAAACAAGCAAGGGGGAACAAAGTCTCCCCCTCTCGTGGACCTGTCCATCCAGATTTGGGAGTGGGCCGTGCTTCATGGGGTCTGGCTGCTTGCAGTGCTCATCCCGGGCCAGCTGAATGTCACTGCGGATGCCCTCAGCGGGCGGACAGTGGTCAGCTACGAGTGGGAGTTGAAGGCGGAGATCCTCTCATGGATTTTACTGCGTTGGTGCACATCGGAGGTGGACCTCTTCGCCACGGCGGTAAACGAGAAGCTTCCTCAGTACGCCTCCAGAGGGGGGCTGGGAGCCTCCTCTCTTGGGGACGCTCTCGAGATTCCATGGCACAACATGAGAGCTTGCGCCTTCCCGCCTCTTCCCCTAGTTCATCGAGCAATTTGAAAGCTCCGTGGTAGCCGGCCAGGTTTTGGTTTTCAGAACTTCAACACCTGTCGGTGTGTCCGCCGATCAGGTTACCAGTAACTCTCGATCTTCTTCACCAAGGGGAACAGATGTGGCATCCCTCCCCACAATCGCTCAACTTTGCGGCATGGTGCCTGAGTTCAAGTCTCTAGAGCATTTGGGCTTGTCTGCGGATAACATGCGCATTATCCAGGCAGCCAGGAAACCCTCAACCAGATCCCAATACAAGAGTAAATGGCTCAGGTTCTGTCATTGGTGTTTGGAGAAATAATTGGACCCGAGGGTGGCAACGATTGACACAGTGCTGTCCTTCGTATCCTCCCTAGCAGAGTTAGGGGTTCATGTTCTGTCTTGCAGGACTTATCTCTCTCATTTTGCTGGCTTGACACGCATCTACCCTCCGGGTCGTAATCCGCACCCGCCTTGGGACCTAAATGTAGTCCTGACGGCTCTGTGCCATAAACCCTTTGAGCCAATGGCTACAGTTGACCTCAAGTACGTGTCCTGGAAAGTCCTTTCTGGTTGACGTTACGTCAGCGAGGAGAGTGAGTGAGTGAGCTCCAGGCATTGTCAGTGGAGCATCCTTTCTTGGTTTTTTACAAGGACAAGGTAGTCCTTCGGACGAACCCAGCTTTCCTACCAAAGGTAGTGACCAAATTCCATCTGAATCAGTCGATTTCCCTTCCGGTCTTTTTTCCGAACCCTGCCTCGGAGGCGGAAAGGGTTCTACACTGCCTGGATGTCCGAAGAGCTCTTAAGTTCTACCTGGACAGGACTTCCGAGCTTCGGAGTTCTTCCCAACTTTTTGTGACCTTCGGTAACCCTCAGGGTAGGCCAGCGTATAAGGCATCTATTTCCAGATGGATTGCCGCTTGTAGCACAGAGTCTTTCACCGTCCAAAAGCTGAAACCTCCTAAAGGTATCCATGCACACCTGGTGCGGGGCAAGGCAGCCGCGGTTGCTTTTCAGAAGTATGTTCTCTGGGAGTCCATCGCTAAAGCGGCTACTTGGGCCTCCCCATCTGCTTTCTGTAAGCATTACTGCCTCGATGTGAGCTCTAGAGCTGACGCTCAGTTTGGCCAGGCTGTGCCGAAGAACCTGTTTCAGTAAGGGGTATTTCCATCCACCCATAGTTCCTGTAAGGAGTGCTTGGCAATCTCCCTTAAGTATGGAGGAAAGGGGATGGGACGTAGGAGTATTACCAGGTTACTCACCGTAGTGACCACCTTACTCCTAGTCCATAGTTCCCTTTCCTCCATACGCCCGCCCGCCGTCCTCTCTAATAAGGTTCCTCTGTTATTGCTAATGGGTCTTTGACCCTGCGATAGAAAAGGACTGATGGGCGATGCGCGGGGCGGAGCCAAGGTGGGCGGGGTTACGGCCGCGTGCCGGGCCCCGCGCAGGAAAGAGAGGAGGGACACATTTTTGGAATAAAATGTGGATGCTTTTTACAAAGTGCTCCTGTCCCGTCCCACAGGACGAAGAGATGTCCATAAGTATGGAGGAAAGGGGACTATGTACTTAGGAGTAAGGTGGTCACTACGGTGAGTAACCTGGTTAAAACTAACATCAAGTTACACACTCGTTTTTTAAAATATGGTGCAGTATAAATTTTATCAACGGAACAACGTATTGTGTACACTATTTTCGTCAAATGGCATATTCGCACATCGCTGAATTGTTTCATATGCATGCAGCACAAATGCAGTTTTTAATAGCAAAAATATTATGGATAGTTTAACTTTCATTGCATTATGTTTGGTAGTTCCATTCTCTTGGAATGAATTGAAACTAAATGTTCGAATGTCCACTTTCATTATAGTAAATGTTATAATTTGTTTGGGTATTCGACACCTTCTTTCCTTCTAGCCTAGTGATTGCTCCGTTTCGTCCAAGCTCAAATAACAATAGAAGCTTGTTTTCAGCATGTATGCGTGGTAGGTTTGTGTGAAAGAATGCCACAATAATAAAACATACCGGACAAGATGCGTCAGTGTGAACTGATTAATTTCTTCTAACCCCACAAGCATCATCCCACAAGTGACTTTCACTCCATGGAGCGATGTGCCCAGTTGACCCACTTGGCATTCAAAATACACCTGAAAAATAAACTAATTGTTGGCTGGCATCCACCAATGCTGCGTGATCATGAAAACTGTATTACCCATCACTACTGCGGGATATGAACCAATATGTGATGTCATTCATGACGCTGTGGCCTTTCGATAGGCAAAATCATTCATTCTGGAGTCTCAACTTTCACGAAGAGCAGACACCTTTGATGATTTATTTTTATTTGGAAAAAGTTAACCCTCCGATACCCCGCAAGCTATTGCTTGGCTTCTTTCCCGAGAGGGTTCTATTCATTATGTTGTGAGCGTAACAGGGGACAGCCTTCAATTGCACGCTGTCTTCTATAATGTATACACATCCTTTCAGATTATCTATCCCACCTGTGGCAGCCCTGTCTACGTTCAAGCAAGATGATCCACCTAGGCCTTGTGTCAATCAGCCGTGCGAGTGCATAGGGTAAGCGAGAATGGGCAGTAGACAATTTTTCTGATTAGTTCCCTTACTTTCTAATGCGGACCTGAGAAGTTGGTAGCCTTGTGCTGAACATTGCAGTAGTGCACAAAAGTGCACAGTCGGGACGGTCAAGCGAAAAGCGTATCTTCTTGGGAAGGCCGTATCAAGTCGGGAAGGGGCCCGAGGAGATGAAGAATTGGTTCCCACTATTCGAGTAGGATGTGCCCATGGCGGCAGATCAGTTTTCGAAATGTGAAAATAGCTGGTGAGCGCAGGCTAACTCAGCCAACATAGAATTCCTTTGGTAGACCCTATCTGTTGTACCGTGAATCTCAGCAAGAAATCGCATAGTGTAATGAACTGGACGATACATTTTTCTGATCTTATGATACGCAAATAATTTGCACGGCATAAACCTATGAATTGTATTCTGGATAACTGGTGTTTTAGGGGAGTTGGACGTTGGGGTATAATCAATTAGTTGCTTTACGGTTCACTGAGTAGGGAAAGCAATCACTTCAAATTAGTTTTGGACAGCGTTTACACTCAAGGTAAGTAAAACCGATACTACAAGCCACTGAAAGGCTGGTGTAACCTAAGATTCCTTTTGTGTCTGTCTAATACAGACCATGATATGAAATATGGCATTTATAACGTGCCCATGCACAAGTGCTTCAAGGTGTGACGAGGCAAGGGAGGGATAACAGAGGGAAGACGGCAACAAAGATCTAACTAGGCCAGGTGACATTGACATTGAGATTGCGCAAGTGCCGGGGATGTGGGGGGGAAGGGGAGAAGTGCAGGGGGAAAGTGGGAGGGGCAGTGCATAGGATAGACGGTCAAAATAAATAAAGACAATAACTAAAAAGAGCAGCCAGCTGGTGGCAAGTGCAAGGGTAAGTGCAGACACCCGGTGTCCAGTGCTAGTAGGGTGCTCTAGGGATACAGAAACAATCTCCAAGTGCAAGGATTGGCAGGGGGCAGTGCAGGTGTGCAACTGGTGGGGAGGGGACCTGGGCCCAAGATCAGATGGTAGCCAGGTAACCAGCGCTGTTTCAGTTTCAGCCAGGAGATCAGCAGGGGAGAGGAGGTAAGATGTAGAGGAAGGACCCAAGTTGGATCTGGAAGGGTCGATCGGAGAGGAAATAAGTCAGCCAAACCAGCAAGGCCTGATCGGTAATACCCAGGTTAACTTCTTCCTACCAGATTTAGTGAGGAGAGCAGGATAGATGATAGAGAAGCAGTTCGAAAAGATAGGAGAGACAGAGGCTGCCGTAGAGTAGGTAGGGAGAGGAGAGGAGACATGTTGGTGAGGGGGCAGGGAGAACACAATGCAAGGACACAGGGAGGGGCTTGTTCAAAGCAAAACAGTCACTGTATGGCAACCTAGCAACAACAGGCACTTATTGCCAAACATTTGACAAAGAGGTTGCATTTCAAAAGACAATTTGGACGCTATGATGAGCTATGGAGAACCTAAAAAATCACACCCATGAAACCACTAAAGTAGTCTGCGAGTGTGTAAAAGGGTGCCCACTCGCGGAGGTGTTTGATAAAATACACCTCTAAAGCATAGCGTTCTGGAAGTTATGGAGTTGGCACAGGTCAGGCGATCATTGCTACAAAAATCTTACCCACCATAGGCCTTCAATGCCAGTGCCAAGCAATGCATGTGTGGATGTGGTTTGGGTCTAGAAGAGGGTTTGACAGATACCATTTGCCCATCATTATTTCAGCAACCCAAATGGGCAGTGCAGCACCAATGTGCTAGGACAATTCTATTCTGAAACAGATCACCAATAGCAACCATAGACATGTCTTATCGAACGAGGACCAGTAATGTAAATGAAGGGAAGGTAAAAGATCTACATTAATGAATCATACACCAGATTTAAATCTGGATATTTAAATACCTTTTAATTGCATTGAAAATTAGTGTAATAGCATTTGGTTGTTGATGTACAATGTCCAAACATTCAGGAACTTATCGAAAATGTTATTGTGAGCAGATTATGAAGACCGATACAAATAATGTAAATCGTGAAGTCAACTTTTCAACAAATTCTGCTTTAGGTGTACAGGGCTCGTTTGCAATCTCCTAGGAACAAAATCTGGATCGATTCCATGAGTATGTATGGCCAACACATTTAATCTCAAATATTTCACAAATTCGAATTGCGTTTACTGATATATTGGCTTGGCCTCCCATTGTTTGCCTAGTTTTGTAAAGGCCAAGAGGTAACGAAGCATCCCGAGGTTTCCTGCAGTTTTCGCTTGTTCCCTCCCAACATTCCCTTTTTGTGCAAGTACAGCTAGTCTTGTTCTGCCTTACATACCGTCTATGCCGAAATGCAACCTTTTGGGGCTGAACTTTAGGCACATATTGTGGAACACCTCCAAATCTCCGATATAACAGAATTCTGAGTCCCTTCAGGTCTCTTGAAAGCTTTTTATCGTACATTATCTTCTCAAGAGCTTTGTGTGGAGGTGAACATGGCATCAACCACGTCGTCTTGCCTTCCTGCTACTTCGATAACAGTTTGTGAAAATGTTGGTTTTCTACCCATAAGTGTACGTTGGAACAATGGTGCATAAATGAACGCCATTTTTCAAGTCGAATTCCTACAGACCATCACAAGTTTTGGCGCTCCACCAAAGATGGTTGCTGATAGACTGACGCCACTTTAAAATATTTTCGGAACCTTTTTTCTACCAGCAGCTATCATGTTTTTATTGACTGATTTGGCAATGTGCCATACATCAAATTGAAGACGAATGTGTGGAAACTGCTCTCGCATTGGCCTTGGATATCGAAACATGCCTGTCGGTGGCTATCGGGTGTATTTGCATTCCCCTCGATTGAAGGTATTTGACGGATTTGATGAAACCATGTTTCTCCATGGCCACAGATGTACATTCGAACACCTGCATGATCTCCAAACTAATTCTTTTTTTTATTTTACTTTCCATGTCTTGAAAGTGGTATGTGCAGTAAATTCTGAGCTGTCATGTTGTCCGTTGCCAGCTAGCCAGTGAATGTGCTTTCGATTGACCTCTGTTCAATTTTCCAGGCTTGACCAATAGCGAGGAATAAGAATTCCCTTTGATATTTGTAGTACTGGGTTTTAGCAGGGACTAAAGTCCCACAAATTTACAGAAACTGGAAATCTTATCGAAAGTCGACCAGCTGAAAAGTAAATCGGCTGAACATAGATTTCCAGCTGGCACTTTGCCCAGCATTGGTTGAGCGGACCATGAAAATGTATTATGGAGGTGGACACAGCTGGCTTGGACTTTCAGGTTAGTGCCTTGTGATACACGAGACACATTCACCAATGGCTCCCCACTTAAGTTCCCCCTGAATGCATGGACACATTTCAGCATCTGTACAATCTCCAGCAGGCGGCTGTCAGATACAATGTATTTTTGCTCCTTTATTACCAAATTGTCTGGCATGAATGTGGTTTGTGACTCCACTGTGGGGGACAAATCGCCCAAACTAGGCAAACTGAAGTTGAGATCTTTAGCAAGTTCCTCGGTCAATTGCATTGAAGCTGCAGTCTGTTAGTTCAGGTTGTGATATTTGCAGATGAATTGGAGAAACTGGTAACATCGAATGTTTCTTGGATGGAACATTTTTAGCGGGTGTAGATTGTGTCAAGGGGTCTGCAAGGAATTGCAATGCATCTTCATTGTATTCAGTTTCTTCTTGTCAAGTTGTCACATGGTAGCAATGGTCCATGGACTCTTTGCATGGTTCGCTGGTCACATTCCATTTTGTTTCCGGCCATTCGGCAAAAGCATTATGAGTCTGCTTATTGACTGGACCACACTGCGCCTCAAATAGTAGTTGTTATGATATGATATTGCATTTGTAACGCGCCTATACACAGGTGTTTCAAGGCGCGACGAGGCAGGGAGGGGAGGAAACAAGGGGAGACAGACAACGATCCTACTAGGCCAGGTGACATTCAGATCGCGCAAGTGCAGGGGTGGGGGAGAGGGAAAAGTGCAAGGGGAAGGGGAGGGGGGGGGGGAAGTGCAGTACAAGGTAAGTGGCGTAAAGTAATAAATAAATAGGGCCAGCTGGTGGCAAGTGCAAGGTAAGTGCAGAACAAGTGCTGGAAAAGGGGGGGGGGCTGTAGGGATACAGAGACAGTCCCGCAGTGCAGAGGGGTTCCAGGGCATCAGTGCAAGTGGAGAGTGGCTGGGCCCAGGACCGAGGCCGTTAAGAGTGGTCCAGTTGCAGAATCAGTGCAGTTTCATTGAAGAATATTAGCTGTTCAGCAAGGGAGAGGGAGAGAGAAAGCAGAGGCAAAGAGGAAGGTTTTGAGGTGCTTCCGGAACCGGAGATGGTTCTCCTCAAGTTTCAGGGAGACAGGAAGGCTGTTCCAGAGGGAGGCCCCTGCCGCGGAGAGAGATCTACCCCCAGCTCGTTGCTTCGAGAAGCGGCTGACCCTGAGGGAGTTGGAGGCGGATGAGCGAAGGGCTCGGGAAGGAAGATATTTGGGAAGAGAGAGTTGAAGGTATTTAGGACCAAGGCCCCAGAAGGCCTTGTGGACAATGCAGAGGGTTTTGAACTTTATCCTCGCAGCCACTGGGAGCCAGTGTAGAGATTTCAGTCCTGGAGAGATACGGTCCCTGGGCTTGAGGCCAAGGACAAGTCTCGCAGTTCTGTTCTGTAGGAGTTGCAGAGGGCGGAGAGTGGAGGCAGGCAGATTAAGGTAGAGGCTGTTACAGTAATCCAGCTTCGAGAGAACCAGGGCTCGGGAGACAGTGAGCTTCTGGGGGAAGGAGAGGAAGGGAAGAATACCTCTGAGGAGGTGCAGCTGGTAGTGTGACTTCTTAGCGACGTCAGAAATATGAGGAGAGAAGGAGAGTGTGGAGTCGAAGATGACCCCAAGGTTTTTTGCATTGCAGGTAGGAGCAGGGAGGGGGCCAAGGGAGGCAGGCCAGAGAGCTGCAGTGAAGGAGGGAGTGGGTGTACCGATGAGTAGAATCTCAGTCTTACTGGCATTAAGGCAGAGGTCATTGGCGGCACACCATTCCTGGATAGCAGACAGACAGTCAGAGATGAGGGAAGGAGAGGGGGAGGCTGAGGGTAGCCTGAAAATGAGCTGGGTATCGTCCGCATAGCACTGGAAATTAGGGCAGAGAGCGGCGATGCGGTGGGCAAGGAGTGCCAGATACTGGTTGAACAGCCAGGGAGAGAGATTAGATCCCTGGGGGACACCACAGGTGGAGAAAAAGATGTCGGAGAGGAAGGACCCCAGTTGGACCTGGGAGGGTCGATTTGAAAGGAAAGAGGTCAGCCACGCCAGAGCCTGACTAGTGATACCCAGGTTTTCACGGAGACGGTTGAGCAGGATGGCATGGTTGACAGTGTCAAAGGCAGAGGAGAGATCGAGCAGAATGAGAACACAGAGTGTTGGAATCGAGGTTCAAGAGCAGGTCTTCACAGATGTTCAGGAGAGCAGTTTCCGTGCTTCTGGCAGCTCTGAAACCAGATTGATGGTCATGAAGACTACCAACAGATTCAGCATGGAGGTTAAGCTGGGAGATGGCCAGTTTCTCCAGGAGCTTGCCCAGGAAGGGAGTGATGGAGATAGGGCGATAGTTAGCCAGGCAGGAGGGGTCGGAAGAGGGTTTCTTGAGAAGAGGGTGCACAAGGGAGTGCTTGAGGGGGGAAGGGAAGACTCCAGAGGCGAAGGAGTGGTTGCAAAAGTCAGCCAGGGCAGGAGCCAGGGAGTCGATGTGGTCCTTGATAGTTTTGGAGGAACAGGGGTGAACCTGTTTAGACGAGACTTTCATAGATCGGACTTGTCTGGAAACCTCGTCAGCAGAGAAAAGTGGAAAGGCAGAGAAAGAGGGAGGAGGGGTGACTGCAGAAGGGCCAGAGGAAGAGCCGGGAAGGGAGGGAGGGAGGTGAAAGGAGGAGAGCGAGGACAGGATGTCCTGAGTTTTAGAGATGAAGTGAGAGGCCAATGCAGTGCAGAGGGCCTGGGAGGGGACAGGAGAGGTAGAGACTACAACAGGGTTGGCCAGCTCCTTGCAGATTTTAAAGAGTTCGGCGGAGTTGTTAGATGCCGCAGAGATGCGGGCTTGGATAAGGGCTCTCTTCTTGGTGAGAACGGAGAGCCGATACTGCCTTTGGAGCAGGCGGCAGGCCAGTTTGTCAGAGGATGAACATGAAGCACGCCATTTCCTCTCTGCAACCCTGCAGAGAGGAAATGTTCCACTGTGAAATCTGTTTGGCAAGCAACATCTTTGGTTTCATTTGTTGTGTGTGTGTCTTTATACTTCTCTTCCTTCTGGGCTTCTAAGAGATGTGTTTAAAAACATGCTCTATTTATATCACACATATAGCACATACTACTTTAAAAGCAAAAACATGATGTGAATAAAGCACCAGCCTAAAAACCTCTACAAAACAAACTTTTTTGTTCGTTACCCTTGTTTTCTTGATTTTCTGTGAAACCGTGGGCTTCTTGTCCCACCTCACAAGGAAACTGAATAAACAGCGTTTTTATATGGTGTAAATCAAGCCCATTTCATTTTGACAAAAACAAATCTATGTACTTAACTACAAACAGAATCAACTTGACTGAATAGAAAAAATTACAACATAAAAATGTATTCCAAATGCAATGTCCAATTGCATTCAATATTTGGGTTATGTTCACCTCTGGTCCATGTGCCTCCTCTTCTAATTCCACACCTTGTGTACATTCCTTGAAAAAGTCTATCATACTGGAAATTAAAATCTTTCTACGCACAGACCACTTATACACATACCCTCGCAAACAGTGTACGTTTTTTAGTCATAATATACATTTTAGATTTCACCTGATAACCTTCCGAGATGACACATGTACTTGATCAAAGGACACCTTGAAAAACATACTGACTGTAATGTTGCCCTCAAACGTTTTATAATGTATTCTGCATTAGGGAGGGATTGTAGCGTTAGAACCGTAATCGGAGAAATTTGAAACTGGGTATGGTTACACGCATTTCACTCTCTAATAATAGCCTATGTAGGATTTACTTGCATTATTGCAAGTGAACTGTAAGTACAGATACTTCAAAAAAGGTAGCAGGCGCTCCTCTCCAGAAAGAACATGGCATGATAACCTGTTCTGAGATGAGTTTGCAGCACACGCTTTTTGCTCGCTGTACCTTTCAGAGATGGGAAATATCCATTTGCGTATCGTCCAGCTCCGAAATGCTATGGCATTGCCTATCTGAACAAGAGTACCAAAAGCAACCCCATACACGTGTTTCAGCCTTGTTGGGCCTCATCAGTGAGGTGAAGCTTTGTCTCTCTTAGCACAGTGAGCAGGGAATCTGAGCTCAGAGAGTCAAAGCTTCACCTCACTGAGAGACTGTACTACTGCAACAGCCTCTTTCTTAATCAAACTAATTCAGCGCTTCGCCGCCTTCAGCTAATCCAGAAGAAAACTGGGAGACTTCTCCTTGGCCTCAAGCCCAGGGACAAGACCTCTTTAGTCCTGAAATCTCTCCACTGGTTCCCGGTGGCTCCGAGGATTACGTTCAAGACCCCAAGGCTTTCTGGGGCCATGGTCATCACTACATCCAATTTTCTCATTCTAAATACCTACTGTCTAGAACCCTTCGCTCGTCTACTTCTAAGCTATCTCTGGGTAAGTAATATTAGAAGTATTTATTTATTTGAGTGACACTATGGTATCTGCGAGTCAGATGCTTTTCCAAGCAGAGAGTGGGGTGGGGGGTTAGATCTCTATCTGTAGGGGACTCCCTGCCCCCTCTGTCTTGAGCTGGACCTCCTTTCCGGAAGCTTTTTATGACCTTCCTTTTCTCCTATTCTTTCTTGCTCCCTCTCCCCCGCTAATCTACCCTCCTGCCCTGCCATGACTGGCTGCTTGGTGCCCTCAGAACACCTGGCCCCTCCTTGCCCACTCCTCCTGCACTGCCTCCTGGCCCACCTCACACTGCCAGGTTGGGACTGCACCCTTGTAGTCCCTTGCCTTCTTTGCACTTAACTTGCAGCCCTGTTACCCTGATTGCACTCTCCCCACCCCTGTGCACCCTCTTCCCTGCACTTCTCGCTAACACACTTGCACGATTAGAATGTCACAAGGCCTAGCAGGTAATGTATAACAAAGGATGTTCCCGACAGGCTCAAGTAATAGTATGATTTAGAGGCCTATCAGTGCATATTCAACTGATAGCTTAAACAACTGCATATTCAACTGATGGCTTAAACAAAATGAATCATTCAATCAAACATGTATATTTTTGTATCACCACTCAAACAACCCTCAATTGTGCCTATTGTTGATAGCACACATAATGAAACATTCAAAAAAGAAAATATATTTTTTATTTTAGAAGAGAGAACACGAATGTAGCCACTTGTTGGCTTCATACATAAGAATTATTTACACAAATAAGTGAACATGTGTATATATAAAAAAATCTACAGATCTAAACAAAATTAATTCAATTTTGTTAGAAAGGGCAACAAAAAATATAAAGGAGGAAAAGAAAAGGAGAAACAAGCAGCAAAAAGAATTGGCAAAGCAACAGACACTTTTGTTGAAGGTCTTTATCCATCCAAGTTACGCAGAGAACGCTAGTTCTGACAAAGATCTTGGTCTATCCATGCAATTGTCTACGGATAAATTGAAAAAAAGGCAAACCCTGACTGACTGGCCCTTACTAGCTCAGGGGTATAGTTTGTAAATTGAATTATGACAAATCAATGTTAGTCTTTTTCACACAAAAGCTAAATGAAGTTATGCAACAGGAAAAAAATACTGTGCATTACTTCTAACTCAGGCAGAGAAAAAAACAGAGCACAAAAGAATTTGTGTAACAATCTAAAAATAATATAAACATTTACTTTTTAACAAGACAAAAGACCTGGATGGTTGTATCACAGGCTGGGATGATGTACTAATGTACACCAATGCTTTTAGTAAGACGAAACAACCCTAGAAGGTTATGTCACAGGCTGAAGTGATGTACTACGCCTTCCGCTGTTGAGCGTGAGTGGCTGCGTCCTCTGGTCACAGGTACATATGCACCTGTACCTGGGGCGTGGCACAATTTGCGTTTCGGTGGTGTGTAGACAGATGGAGACCACCTTCTTCAGGAAATTAGATCTTAAATTCAGCCCCTACAACAGCAATCCGATGTAATCCCATCATATTGTATTATCTCAAAAATCATTTGATTCAGTATGAGGTAATAGTATGATGAGAGGTGAGTTAAGAGTACTGACAAAGGGTAAAGAATACCAGGCAGCCACCCCTTTGAGATGGCAAACGGACACCCTACAGTTAACTCCTATTTCCTGACGAAGTGTTATATTTGGTGGGGAAAAAACACAATTTTCACTTTGTCTGGGATTCTGGGTAATAAATTCTGACCTGCTTTGCGCAAGTCAGACCTCTGCGGATTCACACGGGTGTCCTCTTTTCGGAAATGCATGGAGTTCCCTGTTTTCCTTGGTGGCTTGGACACCCGAGGCCCATATCTGTATGGTGTGCCCGTCTGGAAAAAGTGTGAAATTCAGCTGTCAGAACAGACTTGGTGGTAGGGGTATTTTAGGCTTTCCCCTTGCCGCCCAGGTAGGTGCACCCACACATGTGAGGTACCGTTTTCATCAGAGAAACCTGTGGGAACGCGGGAAGTTATAACATTTGTTGTTTGTGTGGTTTCCATAACGTTTTGACCCATTTGCTGGTGCCCTTTGTCACACAAACTATTTTCCAAATGTGCCCTACATTTAGTCGCTGTTTTAGGCACCATACACTTTTGTAACCTGCACAAGTCACCTACCCTTGAAAAGGTCTGCCTGTGCTCTTTCAAAACATGTATGCTTGCCGCTCCTCACTACACTGGTTTTCCTGATTTACACATGCTAATTACGTCTGTTCAGGACGTAAGCATGAAACTCCTGTGTACCATGGCTCAGTGTTTGGATTGTGGTAGGCTCGTTTTGTGAAACACTACAAAAAATGTGTGCTTTCCTAACTGCAAGAGGGGGGGGGGGAAATGTAGTGGAGCGTTGTTTTTCTCAAAATTCATAGAAGCCATTGCCGTACCAAACCATCCATGTCCACCACATACCTTTTTATTCGGTCATTTTCCCGCTTTTTCCCCAATCTATGGCATTTTCCCCCTACTTAGTTGCCCGACCTGCGCAAATCACCCCTTCCTGAAGCTGGAATTTCGTCTACTTTTCAGAAATGTATGCCTTTCTGTCCTCCAATTTGGCTTTCCTACCCTTTTCTTCCATTCCAGCCATGAATGTCCAATTGGCAAAAATGGCCAAAATCGCCTACCCTTCACAAAACGATTGATAACCACATCAAAATATTTTTTTTTTTTCGTTTCCACTCAACCTGTTCTTGAAAGCCAGGCAATTGGGGCATTCAGCACAGCAAACCATTTGTTCCTAGCTCTTACAAGAAAAAAAAAACAGGCTTCTTTGGCTGTCCAGTCAAAGTTTTGAAACAATAGTTTCGAAAAAAAGGTGTGTCGAATGTATAGTTTTTAATATTAAAGGGTTTATTTTAATTTCATATAGTTAAATAAGTGTTCTTACAAAAAAGTGTTTGGGGGGACCCACCCCCCCCCCCCCCCCTTTAAAAAAAAAAAAAAAAAAATACATCCAAAACTTTTTTTTCCAATACTTTTGTGTCGTAACTCTTGTCATTTGAAAATTTGACTGTCGAAACAGTCGCTATGAACCGCTTCTTTGTACATCATTTTATTAGCATTTTTTGAAAAAACACAAGATTTTCGCCCTTTTTGGTTATTTTCTCTCACCCCCGTACAGCAACCTAGGATTCCTGGGAAAAAAAAAGGCCAAATTTGGCCGAGATATCTCATGTAACAAAAAAGTTACAAGGGATTGAATGGCCACATATCGAAATCGCCAAAAGAAGGCCTTGGCACGGGGGGGGGGGAGAAATACCCATGGCACTTAAAATACACTTAGATATTAGACTTAAAGTTAGGCTGGATTAAGGGGGGTCTTTCTCTGACTGGATCTATGTCAAGCGGGGCCTACGACAGGGGTGTGTGATGGCCCCTTTTTTATTCAACCTTTACATTCTGGGCATAGGGGCAGCTGTAGCCGGTATTGTGGTAAACCCTCCTAGACTGGGCTCCTTGAAGTTGCATTATTTTATATGCTGATGATCTCGTCCTTATGGACTATACTGCAATGGGCCTTCAATGATCGCTAAACACTGTGGCTGATTACTTTGGAGGCTTCTTGGACATGGACATAAATGTGCCAAAGTCAAAGATCCTTGTCATGAATAAACTTAGGATTCTGTCAGGTAGGCCTAATTTTGTGTGGTTCATAAATCAAACCAGAATGGAGGAGGTTTCAGAATTTAGATATCTTGGTGTTCTGCTAAAAGCGAAAAGGTCACTGGGACTGGCAAATCAGGCTCTCAAGCTTGAAGCAATTGTGTCAGTAAACAAATTATGGATACTGGATATGAAGTATGGGCACTTTTCCCCTTTCACCTGTTTTGAAAATGTAAAACCAAATTCTGGTCCCAAGGTTGAGCTCTGGGGCTGAGGTACGAAAAGAGGGTCTGTTCGCGTCTAGACTTGAGTCGTTCATTTGGAAGCAAGTCTTGGCGCTTCCTATGGGCTCTCCTATTGTAGCCCTACAACGCGTTTTAGGACTTGTTCCCCTGGAGGTAATGGTTAACTGGCGCAGAGTGCTACTAGTGAGAAGTGTCTTGTCCTCTCCCACCCCGCCTGCTTTTTTTCCTGGTTGTGCAACTGAATGTTCTTTTTAACTGGGGTGACTGCGCTCCTTTGAACGTCTGGATGAACTCTGTTTTCTCCCTGGAGAATAATGGTATATTTCTGGAAGATCTTGAGTATACTCCAAGCAGGGTTAAGAAAACGTTATATGAAAATGCTTGGATCGCAAATAGACGATGCCGCGAGTCCTATAAAATGTTTGAACACTTCTCCTTGGATATCAAGCCATATAACATGCAGAAATGTATGAGAAGACATCCATTCAAGCAATCAAGGGAGTTCTGGTTATGTTTAAAATTAAAATTACCAACTAATGATGTTTTAGGTGCAAGGAACAGGCTGCCCAAGGAACAATGGACGTGTCACCTCTGTATGAAATCTAAAGAAACATATAACTATTGAATGTCCAGCTCTTGTTAAGCAGCAGAGTGAAATATTTTGATTTTATATTTTAACCCAGTAAGTGCCAGACTATTATGCAAGGCACTTGTTTACATGTGTTTACATGTGAAATGTTATGGAATTTTCTCTTGGAGCCCACTGATCAATCGGTTCTAATCCTAATGAATTTTGAACACAATATAGTATTTGATTCACTGAGCTTATTGTAATGGAAAGAACTTGCTAGCAGTTTAACTATGTGATTTTTATGGTTTTATATTGTCTTTTATTCTTTTTTTATGCATGTATAAATTGACTGTTTTTACTGTTGCATGTGTGTAAAGTTTTACTTGTTGAAGCTAGATCGCACAAAGAATTGAAGAGAATTGAAATGTCTCTTGACAACGTATTTGTCATTTTTAGAAGAATGGCAAAAAGTGTCTTCTACACAGCAATATATTAATGAAGGTCTCCTAATTTACTCTCCTGTCAGGAACCTTTTTTACAATGTCGTTTCTGTTCACAATCTCTAGATGGATTACCTCGTGTACTCCCCTGCCAGGAATCCCCCTCTGGGCATAGTAGATCCTCCGATATACTTATCTACCAGGTATCTTTCCAACAAAGGCTCACTGTCTAATGCACATATTTCGCCAGGTCTTCTAATAATCTTTCAGTTTTCTTTAAGTATAACACAGTTGCATTTCTTCACTGTTCCAACTTCCCCCATATTGGTATCCCTTATATGGAGACTTGATCAAGTTTTGATTGTTATCTTCATTGTTAACATTCATTAGCTTGTGGCAATACTTGTTCCAAACTTCCCTAAATTGACTTTTCATATATGAAGCTTTATACATTTCTTGCCTTTCAATAGCTTCATTAAAGTTAATTGCCTCATGACAACAATTACTCCAGCTTTCCCCATATCGACATCTCATATATGGAGACTTGTGTTAATTCAATCTTTCTATGTCGCTTGTTTGACATTTAAAGTGAGTTCCCAATTGTTCATGCACCTGTCAGTATGCCCCGTTGCTCCCAATACCCTGGGGCAGACTCACTGGTGTTTTCTAGCATTTCCGACCCATGGCGTATGGTAGCAGCGATGTCTGTGCCTCAGGGAATCTTTTTCTGCTTTGCAAACCCTCTCGCGGTTCTCCTGGCGGCTTCTCCGTCATCCGCAGTTGGGGCTTTTGCCTTTCTTAGTGACCGCATCCCCGTCGGCATCTCCACTGCTGCTGGCATGTCCACGTTTGTTTTAAAACTTTTTTTTATTTGGCAAACCTGTCAGAGTATAGTGAACAGTCTTTTTCAACAAAAAGACAGAAATATGGTGCCTCACAAGAATGACATATTGTGAGCTATTCGAGGCACATACATAGCTTTGATGAATGGGATGAGACAGAAGGATCACTTTTGTGATTCTCATAAGGTTACTGGTCTGAGGGGATGGCAGCAGGGTAGGTTCGGAACTCTGCCCAAGCATTGCTGAGCCAGGATGTTGGATGTAGGAGGTAGTGATTCCAAGTACAGGTCTTCACAGTTCTGGGCCCAGGTTAGTGTTGGCAACTATGTTTTGGGACTGGGTGGGGCAACCTGCTTCCATTTCAACAGAATACATCTCTTGGCCATCATACAACCTGTGTTTACAAATGAGCAATTACTTTTTTCCGATGGTTATCCAACATGCCAAACAGGGCTCCCGTCGGGGAGCATTCAAGGGAGACATCCACCACATCAGAGAGGGTCTTTAATACAGTGTCCCAGTATGTTCCCAGTTGGGCAAAGGACCAGAACATATGCATAAGATCGTCGGGGCTAAGTAGGCACCCAGGACAGGAGTGCTCCACTTTCTGGGAGATCTTTATTCTCCAGCATGGGGTCTGGCATGGATTCACATGCTCATGAATATTCCCCGTCGTCAGGCTGGGAATCCTCGGTAAAGAAAAAACCAGTATCAGTTTCGTTTCTGATCTGTCTTTCGTAGTAATAACCAATCACTGGTCTCTGCGTCATACTGACCACAGCCAATGACTGCCCTCTACCTAAGCACCGCCTCTGGCAGCCATCTTCAGATTTTTACCGCACGTTCATGTGTTGGGATCCTCGTGCTATTGCTCTCGAGCGTTAGTGCTATTTTTTCGCGCTTTTTCACAAAAACTTCGATTCTTTCGGTCAAAAGAGCCTCAAGCTCCACCGATCCTACATCCGATCAACGGGGACCCGTGTCGGATTCATCTGTGCCCCTCAAGGGTGAAGATTTCGTCGAGCTACACTTCGGAGGACTCCAGAAGCTTCTCAGGCCCGGTCTCGGAGATGGCCCAGGAGAAGGGAAGCTCGACGCCCGGAAAGCTGTTCAGGGTCTGCCCTGGATGCCAGCTGCAGAACGTCTTCAAGGAGGACGAACACTCTTTCTGCCTTTACTGCCTTCATGGGGACAAGACGCACGTGGAGAAGGACTGTGCGTTTTGCGGCAACATGTCGGAACGGACCATGAAGGACCGCCATCAACGTCTCGCCAGCTGGCTGGAGGGTAAGAGCCCGTCTGGCGAGAAGAAGAAGAAATCTGAGCGGTCTTCTAAGACCTTTGAGGGCGCCCCGGCGACGGGGGCCCAACATAAGGCCAAGCACCGCGAGTCGGCTGGCACCGGGAGCGCCGAACGGTCGGGCTCTACGGGCGCCAGGCAGGGCGCACCCTCCCCGGCACCATCAACCACGAGCCAACGCTCTGGGTCGGGTAAGAGGAAGGCCGAGCACCCGGCGAAGCTCCTGGAGAGACCCCGGTCGAGCTCTAAGGCAGAGGAGGAGCGTGGCAGTGCCCCCTCCCTCAAGGATAAGGCGGTGAGCGCACCTAAGGTGGTGAAGGCCTTGATCCATTCGACCAAGCCCTCTATCGAAACGGTCGCGGCGGCCCTGGCCCAGCCTGTGGAGGCTGCACCAGTGGTGGCGGCCTCGGGGCCCAGAATCTCCCTGCCTCCTCGGAGGGAGTCTTCTTTCGTGCCCATCGATAGGACCCCCGTGAAACCCTCCGTGGGGAAGAAGGGGGGGCAGGGCGTCGTCGTAGATTCGGCCTCAACCTCAGAAGAGGAACTGATCGAGGTCTTAAGCCACGGCCTAGGCGTGGAACAAGACCAGCCCGTCGGAATGGGCCCCGACGCAGGTGACGACGACGACATCGTCGAGGATACCGACGGGGCCCCTGCTCGCCCGTCGGATTCCCCTCTGCCAGCGCCGCAAGACAACTCAGCGGCCATTTTGTTGGCTATACAGTCCTTATGCTCCGAGATAAGGACGAGACTACCGTTACCGACGGAGGAACCTCTCCCGTCGGGGGATCCAGAACCGGGACCTTCTGGTGTTCCCCCTACCAAGAAAAGAAGGATCCATCCACCGCCTCCTTTTCAACCATCGCGCCCCGTCCAGCCCTCCTCCCCGTCCACCCGAGGGGATGATACGGGGACTGACACGGCAGCGACGGGTACGGACGACGAGGCATACGACGAGGATTTTCCGTCGTCGCCTCCCCCCAGGGCTTCTCCGCCCGACGAGATTGGATCGTTCCACTCAATGATCGCCAGGGCATCCGAGCTTTTCCAACTCTGCCCTGAGGAGAAGAAAAAGGAAGGCTTCCTTTACCAACGGCGCGAGACCAAGAGGAAGACGGTCCTCGCAGTGCCTCTGTTGGACGACATTTGGGATGAGGGCCTTTCCCTCCTCAAGAACCCTTCCACGACGCCAGCGAAAAGAGACCGGTACGAGAAAAAGTACCGGGTCCCGGACTCGGCCCCCCTATGCCTCCGGGCGCAGCCTACCCCGGACTCCGTCGTCTCCGCGGCAGCCAGGAAGAAAGCGGGGGGGGGTGCGGCCTCCACGTCGACTTCCCCGCCGGACGGCGAGGGAAAGAAATTGGATGCCATGGGACGCAGAGTCATCTCGTCGGCGGCGACGACGATTAAAGCGGCCAACGCCTTGGCTATCGTGGCCCGCTACGACAGGGAACTCTGGTACAAGATAGCTCCCCTGCTGGATTTTCTGCCGGACGACAAGAGGGCGGAGGCCCTTGAGATCCTGCAGGAAGGTGAGGTGGCCTCGGACCACGCCATCACCGTGGCGACGGACATCGCCGACACTGGGTTCCGCCAGATGGGCAACGGCGTTTGCCTTCGACGTCGCGGATGGCTCAAGGCTACGGACTTTCGGCAGGACGTCCAGAACAGGGTCCTGGACATGCCCTTCGACGGGAACAACCTGTTTGGGAAGACAGTGGACGATTCCCTTCAGGCCATCAAGGCGGATACGGAGACGGCCCGGGCCCTTGGAGTGCTGCAGCAACGGCGGACGCCCTTTCGGAGCGGCGGAGGCAAGGGCGCCTCCAAAGGTTCCGGCGGCGGTTTCGCTTCCTACCGTCAAGCGGCCCGCTCGTCGTCGCAAGAGGCCTACAGAGGACGAGGCAAGTCTGGCGGCCCCCGCCGTCGTCGCCAAGGAGGCCAAGGCGGCAAGGCCGCGTCCAAGCAGGATTGAACCGGCCGTGGGGTCGGGCCCCCACCGAAGCACCCCGGTGGGAGGCCGGCTGGCGGGCTTCGTCAGCGTGTGGGAGTCCATCTCCACCGACCGTTGGGTGCTGGACGCCCTGGCCCGGGGCCACGCGCTCGAGTTTCAAAGAAGGTGCCCGCGCGTCCCCCCCGTGGCCAGGAAAGAACTTCACGTCCCTCAACTTCTCCTGGAGGTAAAGGCGATGCTCAGGAAGGGCGCCATCGAACTCGTCCCAAAGAGGCTTCGGGGCTCCGGAGTCTACTCGCGTTACTTCCTCGTGAAGAAGAAGACGGGAGGATGGCGCCCCATCCTGGACCTGCGACGCCTGAACAAGTTCATCAAGGCGCAGAAGTTCCGGATGGTCACCCTCCAGCACGTCCTGGGTCAGCTGGAGGAAGGAGACTTCCTATCGTCGTTGGATTTGGAGGATGCCTACTTCCACATTCCCATCCTAAAGGGGCACCGAAAATTCCTCAGATTCGTGGTCCAAGGGCGTCATTACCAGTTCAAAGCCCTTCCCTTCGGACTGCGGTCGGCACCCAGGGTTTTCACCAAGTGCCTCGCACCGGTGGCGGCGCAGCTGCGCCGCGAGGGGATTCACGTCTACCCCTACCTGGACGACTGGCTCATCCGCGCCAAGACGAGGGAGCTCGCCGTGGTCCACACGGCAAGGACCGTCCAACTCCTCACGGACCTGGGATTCTCCGTGAACTACGCCAAATCCCACCTGGTGCCCGCGCAAGTCGCACTGTTTCTGGGAGCGAGGCTCGACACAGTGTCCCTTCTGGCCTCCCCGTCGGAGGAGAGGACCAGGACCATCTTGGGCAAGGTGCAACGGATGTTGGTGGCCGACGCGGCCAAGGTGAGGTCCATCAAGTCCCTCCTCGGGATGATGTCTTCCTGCATCTACCTCATTCCCATGTGCAGGCTCCGGATGCGCCCGTTGCAAGAGTTCCTGGATGCGCGCTGGATCCAGACGACGGGCAGCTTCGAGGAAAGGATCAAGCTCGACGAGAGTTTCCGACGAGCGATACGGTGGTGGGGCACCCGCGCGCATCTGACGGCGGGCATGGACTTCCAGACCCCAGCCCACCAGGTGACTGTGACCACGGATGCCTCCCTAGAAGGGTGGGGAGCGCACACCGAAAATCTGCACGCAAGGGGACTCTGGCTCCCGACGGAGAAGTCCCTGCATATCAACGTCCTGGAGCTCCGTGCAGTGTTTTGGGCCCTCAGGTCCTTCCTTCCGTCCCTCAAGGGCAAGGTGGTGAGGATCTTCACCGACAACACCACCACCATGTTTTACATCAGGAAACAGGGCGGAACCAGGTCCCCAGCGCTGTCCAAGGAGGCGCAGGACCTGTGGCATTGGGCCGTCGCCCAAGGGATTCTTCTGGTGCCGTTTCATCTGGCAGGGATAAAAAACACCATCGCCGACTCACTCAGCAGGGAGCTGCGCTCGTGCCACGAGTGGGAACTACGGCAGGATCTGGTGGATCGCCTCTTCCGACGGTGGGGCACACCCCAGATCGACCTGTTCGCGACGGCGACGAACACCAAGTGCCGGAGGTTCGCCAGCAGGTTTCCCCAGACGAGGAGCATGGGCGATGCTTTCTCGTTCCCCTGGGAGGGCCTGTTCCTCTACGCGTTCCCTCCCTTGCCTCTGCTAATCCGGCTCGTCAACCAGCTCAAGAGGTCACGGTGTAGGATGATCCTCGTCGCACCTGCGTGGCCGAGGCAGATATGGTTCCCGGACCTTCTGGACTTGTCGGCGTCCCCGCCAATCAAGCTGCCGGCGGACGCGGATCTACTCTCCAGGGAAGGAGGCGCCATCCTCCACCACGACCCGAAGTCGCTGAACTTGCAGGCCTGGCTCCTGCAGCGCTAGAGTTTGGAGGATACGACATACCGGCCGACTGCAGAGAGGTTCTTGCAAAGGCCAGGGCGTCCTCGACTCTTAAATGCTACGGACACAAATGGAAGAGGTTCTCTGTCTGGTGCCACGCACAGAAGATTAACCCTCTACGGATTACGGCTCCCCAAGTGCTGCCGTACCTGCTGACGCTGGCCAAAGCTGGTCTGGCACACGCGTCCATCAAGATTCATCTTGCTGCGATCTCCCGATACACCAGAACCACGGGCAGGACGTCCTTGTGGTCTCATCGTCTGGTGAAAGAGTTCATGAAGGGACTGTTCAGATCGTTCCCGCCGGTGAAGGCTCCGGCCCCGGCGTGGGAGCTCAACGTGGTACTGACCAAACTCATGGGACCTCCGTTCGAGCCTCTGCACTCGGCCCCGTTGAAGTTTCTATCGTGGAAAACAGCTTTTCTCGTGGCCATCACCTCCGCACGACGAGTGGGAGAGATCCAGGCCCTTTCCTGCAAGGCACCGTACTTGACTTTCCACGACACGAGGGTAGTGCTCAGGACGCACCCCTCCTTCATGCCCAAGGTACCGTCGGACTTTCATCTCAACGAACCCTTGGTGTTACCTGTGTTCTTCCCGTCGCCTTCGTCGCCGGCTGAGAGGACTTTGCACTCGCTGGATGTAGCTAGAGCGCTGAAGTTCTACGTGGACCGCACGAAAGGTTTTCGGAAGACGTCACAACTCTTTGTGAACTTTGGACCTGTCAATCAGGGGAAGGCTCTCTCGAAGGCTTCCATCTCCAGATGGCTCTCCGGCTGTATCATGTACTGTCACCGGTTGGCAAACCGACCGCTGCCTGGCCGTCCGAGAGCCCATTCCACCAGAGCGATCGCAGCTACCACGGCGTTCCTATCTGGTGTGCCCCTGCTGGACATATGCAGGGCTGCTACGTGGAGGTCGACGCACACCTTCACGAAATTCTACTGCGTCGACCGGGATTCCAGGGAGGAGTCCAGGGTCGGCCAAGCAGTGCTGCGCAACCTGTTCGCCTGAGGTGAGCCTGGTGAGGAGGTAAGATGCTTAATGTTGAGTTGATGTGATGCTTAATGTTGAGCCTTTGCCACCTCCCGTGGTTGTGCATGTGTGTACTGCTATGTATTCTTTATTCATGAGCATGTGAATCCATGCCAGACCCCATGCTGGAGAAGGAACAAGTTACTTACCTGTAACTGTTGTTCTCCAGCATGGGTCTGGCATGGATTCACATGCGAACCCTCCCGCCTACCCCTCTGCGGCTCTTCACTTGGTCATACTGCCACTTCACGTGCTTCCAAATCTGAAGATGGCTGCCAGAGGCGGTGCTTAGGTAGAGGGCAGTCATTGGCTGTGGTCAGTATGACGCAGAGACCAGTGATTGGTTATTACTACGAAAGACAGATCAGAAACGAAACTGATACTGGTTTTTTCTTTACCGAGGATTCCCAGCCTGACGACGGGGAATATTCATGAGCATGTGAATCCATGCCAGACCCATGCTGGAGAACAACAGTTACAGGTAAGTAACTTGTTCCTTCGGCGGTCTAGTACAGTTTAACAATTTATATTGTATGCATCTGAATTGGAAATTCAAGGAGACCGGTTTAGTGTGTGCACACTTGAGTTTCCACTGGATGTCAGACAGCTCCATCCTAAATCATTTGACCAGCTATAGCGAATTGTCGGGGACAAAGTGAAATGGTTATTTACCAGCATTTTATGGAGCATTGAAAGAATGCAGCGACTACCGCTAGGATTGGCAAGGAGTGCCAGCAAACCGGTCTCTGGGGCGTGGGGGATGGTATGGTTCTGAAGGGTAACATGGCCACTGCAATTGTACAGCTGCCCGTAGTATTGCATATGTTCGATTCTTGAAGCAGTATGTTCTGTGCTATGTCGGTGGGGTGATGAATTTGCCGTCCACAAATAGGTCAGCTACAGCTCTACAATCGAGGCGCTCCCATTGAGCCACCAGTGTGGCGTCCCAGGTAGGTCCTAGGCCAGGGAACCTCCACAGCAGCAGCCATTCATAATGGGGGGGGTGTATCTCCGAGTACTTAGAGAGCATACAACTCTAGGCTAGCATAGTGGAGGACACTGGATCAAACGGACATTCGACGTCATACTTTCCATCCAGCACTAGCATCCTGAGATCCAATCTTTGCGCAGCCAGGCGTTCCACCTTGACATGAGGTGGTTGTAGTTTTTCATCATGCCAGTGGGATGCATATTGGGCATGTGACGCCAGTCCACGCTTCTTCTGAAGCACCGCTCTGCTTCTCCCGGTCTCTCGCCAACTTGGTGGAAAGCGCCTGCTATACTCCAGTTTGCTTGTGTGTCTGCCTTCGGTTCTGCTTCCCGTTGCACCTGCTCTGCATCTCTTCTCTTCCTTCAGTGCTGCCATGAAAAGGCTCACTGTTTTTAAATGTCCCGCACAGCTGATGGCCATTACAACAACTATCCTGCACATTGGTGTTTCTTCTGCTCCACATTAACTCCTTTCTCCTCTTATTCGTTTCAATACTGAAGGTTTTATGGGAGTTGGAGTCCAGAGGAATTTGAGACCTTTTAAAGCTATTTTGCTTTAGGTTTTTTTTCACATCAAAACCCACATTAACAGGAGATGTTAAGTGAGCATTATGTACATATGAAGTGGAAATGGTGTCCTGCCTACGGTGTTTGGAAAGAAGGGGGTTTTACCACTGGAAGGATTGGTATATTAACATGCCATCAGGAATTTGGGTATTGTTAATCTTCAAAATGAATAGAAGAATACTGCGTCCCTCTTGATGGCATCCTCACATCTCCCCAACAGCCATCTCATCCCATTTGATCCTCCCTCATAATACCACACCCAGGGTCAGGTAGCGGCTGCTGTCCCCTCGCTAGATGGGAGGGGTCTTGAGGCTGGGGTACAGTGATGACTCCACAGGATTCATCATATGACGGATACTCTGTATTCGCCACACTAGCATCATGCGAGAAAGAGATTGTGGTGGGTCAGACACAATGTAGACATTTTACTGTGGTTTTATTCAACTAATTAAGAAAAGGCCGATCTCTTTCGATCGCTATAGGGGTATTCCCTATCTAACTAAAGGAACTAAAATTTGCTGGTTTGTTGTCAGAAAATCAGAAATAAAATGGCCTCATGCCAAACTTAAATCTACCTGACCCTACCATTAATAACTAACCTGAGCCAACATATTGTCTCTTCTTCCAGCCTCCCCTTTGCCTTTTATTTTGAGGCTTTCTCTAAGGGTCCTCTTCTTCCACACAACTCTTCAATATGAATGTCTCTTTTTTTTTTAGCAAAACCTGTTCCTTAGGGTAATCTCTTCTGATGGTATTTTAAGGATTTATTGAAAGCTCTTGCAGCTCCTTCAACTGTTCATGAAATTGGTATTGCAGACCATATGACCCTTATTGTTCAAGTCTCTGAAACGCCTTCCTTTACTTTGCATGGTTCACTTGCTTTCTCAAGCTATAGGGTACTTTATCCTTGGGATCGCTGTGATGTGTTCTGCCCTCTCCTTATTTGTTTCAGTCTGTATTCTTAACTCACAACAATTTCCATACATTTTTCTTTTTTAAATTATTTTTGTTATGGTTTAAAGAAACTTTTCACATTTTAAAGAAAGTTAAAAAATATATATAAAAGCAATGTAGAAACACAGATCAACACTACCAAAACAATATGTATGTGCACAAGTATTTCGAGACACAATCTGTAGCCCAAACGTGCATGTAAGCAGTTAAGAAAAAGACAGCATGTACCAGGATTTGATGGTCAATTTTCAATAATCACAAAGGCTTCCAAAAGAAACCTGTACAAAGCAAGGATGAATGTATATTTTCACCCCACATGAGGGACGCCCAAAACATGCCTCCCAAAAAGTCTGTTCCCAGCGGTGCAGTTTCTTTGAAATGGCGATATCTAATGCTGCCCAGGATAGGCCAAGAAGTGACCAAGTGCTTCAATGTCTCCAATGAAGGACATTTCCAAAAACAACAAACCAATACTGAATCGTGCAAAGCTTCCGAGTGGGTGATACGTTCAAGTTTGGGCAGCTGGTTGAGACGGATGTGAAGATGCACTGAGCGGGCCCTGTTGCATGGGAACAGGTATAAGTATCCAGATATAGACAGTTTGCCTTTCTTCCGAGGGAACATGGCATTCTCTTTGTAGTATACGTGCCAAGTTGCTCAATAGTTTTGGACCAGTCATGCCTAAACAGTTTGCGTTTGGTGGTAGCAGGCCCATTGATAAGTTTGTCTTCGGTAGAGCAAATATGGTTTAGGTTTGTCATGTTGGTCTTGTAAATATTAATAGATTCTACAGATCTATCTAGTAGCATGTTTCTTAGATCAGTAGATAAGGAATTTGGGGAGGTAGAGATGATCTTAGTGTAACTAGTCAGTTGTCTCCACAGATTTCTGTTGTGGAGAGATGTTGGCGCTAATTCATGTCTCAATACTGCGTTGGGGACAGATTTGGCCAGACCTTCCATATTTATCCCTGTATGACAATCCGGTAGGCACCCATATCCACTGTGGACTTGTCCAAGCATACAGCACGATAGGTTTGATCTTGGCCAAATAGAAGCTTAACACAGGAAGAATAGATGATTTGCACAACTGGCGATGGAGACGTTTGAGTTGAGAAGGGGCCGTTCCTTCTCTTTTAAACAATCCCCCCATGCAACTATCGAAAAAGCCATTTGCCAAATTGTAACCCAGGTTTCAAATGTATTGTGTCTTCCCACGTATTCCTCATCTTTTGCTAATCCTATCTCGCCCCCTGCGCTGCTTTGGAAACGTTTTCTCGTCAGAGGGCGCTGTGCACGATGTCGTGGCGTCTGTCCCTCGAGGTCTGCCATGGCGTGTCAGTCGTCAGTAGTATAAATAGCTTGTTCCGTGCCCGTTTGCTTCAGTTCTGGTTTTCCGATGGCTTCGCCTTGAGTTAATGGCTCGCTTAGTTTTTTCATCAGGAAAATGTCTTCTTCGACCCATTCTACCCCAAAGTCGGATTTTAAAAAATGCCACAACTGTGGGGCGAAAATGTTGATAACAGACCCTCACTGCGTCTGCCTTAGGTGTTTGGGTTATGGCCATTGGACCAACTGTGGCTCCTGTCAGTCTGACTGAAAAAGCTCTTCGTGAACGAAAAGGTAAATTGGCGGTGGGACGGGAAGCTTCGAAGGCCCTTCGAAGAAATATAAAAATTCCAGTGAGTACAAGGACTACTCGCCATATGCACTCTAAGACGTCTCAGTCGATGAATAGGTCGAGACAGTCGTCTTCCAAGAAGGCGAAGAAGAGACATAATAGTTCTCCCTCTTCAGACACCTCCACTGAGGTTATACGATGCCCGAGTAGGTCAGATTCCCCAGCAAGTGGAATGCTTTTAGGGTGGAAATGTTAAGAATCTTTGAGAATGCAGGCCAGACCCCCTCAAAAGAGCCTCGCAAGAGCCAGACCCCGGTCGCTCCTCTGGACGACGCAGCAGGGTCAAAAATTACTTTGGCTAAGTCAAGTAGCGGGTCGGAAACTCGACATTCTTGACCCGACACCAAGGTGTCGAAGGTTTTGACCCGAGAGTCAAGCCCATCTCCGATACCAGCAAAGAAGCATATGGCGTGGAAAGATTCCATTTCATCGACGCCATCGGCGCCGATCGCTTCTACACCGAAGTCAAAGGAGACATTTACTCCTTTATCGAAGACGTCATCAACGTCATCAACGCCTTCGACGATACCTTTGATTCCCTCGATGCAAATTCTGGTTCAAGAGAAAACGTACAGACCTGTACCAAAGACAGACTTTAAGTTTAAGGAGGAAAGTGCCTCAAAGGAGGATATTTGTGCCTGAAGAATGTATTGACCCTGAGTCAAGAATGAAAGATCTCTGCGACTCTCTTCACTCTGCCAGTGGTCTTAATTCATCACCAGAGTTGTAGTTTGCTAAACCTGACCCTTCAGACCATGCAGATTCAGGGTACAGGAATCTTATGAACAGGGTCACGGAGTGCATGGGTTGGACAGGATGACATGACAGACGTACTGTACCAGGATCCCCAAAAAAGACCCCGTTCTACCTTTTCATAAGGCCCTTCAGAGGAAGGTGGTAGCTAACTGGGAAAACCCTGGATCTGGTTCAGCTGTCAATAGGAGCTTTGCCAGGAAATGTAGGCAATCGAGCAGTGACCCCGATTATCTCAGCAAACACCCTACACTGAGAGTTTGGTGGTCCCAGCTGCGACTTCCACCAGACAGTTAGCCTATCCCTCTATTCCCCCGGATAGAGACGATACGAAAGTGGACACTTGGGCTCGGAAAGTGTACCTCGGGCAGTATGGCCCGAAAGTCCACTAATGTCACCTGTACTCTAGCCAGGTTTACCCATACCCTGTGGGACTGTTAAAATGGCGGCTGAACATATTCCAGAAGGCGAGAAAAGGCAAGGCTTTCTGAATATAGTTAAGGATGGTAAGGAGGCAATGGGAGAGTGTCTCCAATCAGGATTGGATACTGCTGACCGCATTAGCAGATACATGGCTGCAAGCACCGTACTGCGCAGATTTGCGTTGAGAAAGTTTGGGCTTGCACCGGACGTGCAGGTCAGGCTACTCAACGTGCCTTTTGACGGCTCGAGGATGTTCGGCAGCAAGGCGGAGGAAAGCCTAGAGAAGCTGCAGACCTCCAAGGCGGCAGCTAAGTCCCTTAGCGCCTCCATTCGGCAACCTCAACAACCTTATTCGGGCTCATCTTCCTGGAGAGGTCGTTCTTTTTGTTACTATTTCTCAGTTGGTAGAGTAAGAGGACAGGCCGCAAAGAAAGGACAAAGAAAATTCCCTCGTGGTGGACCAGGAAGGGGTGCTAAATCCGCCACAGCAGCGGCATCTTTGCTCGCAGCTGCTGCTGCAGCCACCTCTAAGCCACTCTGAGGCCTTGACGCACAAGACCCCGGTGGGAGGCGGAAACCCTCAGCATCTGAACGAATGGTAGGGCATTACTTCAGATGCTTGGGCACTGGAAATGGTAGCTCAAGGTTACTGCCTACCTTTTCTAAAAAGGCCTCAGTATTATCCACCGGTGACCAACTCTGTCAAAATTCCAAATCTGCTCCTTGTGTAGGAAATCTTAATCCTGCTAGGGAAAGGTGCGATACCTGTAGCGGAGAGGAAGAAGGGTTGGTATCCCCCCCCCCCCCACTTACTAACTCCCAAGAAGGACAGAGGATTGAGACCCATTTTAGACTTAAGAAACTTGAAAAGGACAAGTTCAAAAATGATCACCCTTTCTCAGATCCTTCAGGCTCTCTAACTCCAAGATTGGTTGATGTCATTGGACCTTCAGGATGCTTATTTTCATGTGCCAATCTATCTCAAGCACAGAATATGCCTGAGGTTCGCGGTTGGCAGTTATCACTATCAGTTTAGAGTTCTGCCATTCGGGCTGACCTCCGCCCCAAGGGTTTTCACCAAGCTGTTAGTGGTAGTGGCAGCAAGTCTCAGGAAAGGGGGGGGGAATTCATGTCTACCCCTACCTGGATGACTGGTTGATTAGGTCTCGTTCACCCGAGCAAGCTCCGGAACATCTCAGTATCACCTGACACTCCCTACACAGACTGGGCTTGTCCCTTAATTACAAGAAGTCCCATATGATACCATTTAAAGACTCCAGTTCATTGGAGCCGTCATGGATACTTGCTCAGGAAAAGCCTTGCCCCCCCCAGGTGAGAGCTCAGCGCATTCAGCAGATGGTAGCAAAATGGGCAAGATCTTCCAGCCTTCTATTTTTTTTTTTTTTTTTTTTTTTTTAGGGTGCTCGGTCTCATGGCGTCCTGCATTTTCCTGGTGCCAGAGGCCCGATTGAGAATGAGGTCTGTTTTTAATGGGCTCTCAGAACTCGGTGGTCCCAATTTTCAGGGAACATGTTGGATCTTCTGCAAGTTCCGAGCAGAGTTGCTGAAGACTTTGTTTGGTGGGCTTGCAAGGACAACATTCTCAAGGGACAATCTTTTTGGCAACCATGGTTGGAGATAACTGTAGTGACGGATGCCTCACTCACGTGGTGGGGATCCCACACCAACGAACTGACAATCCGCAGTCGTTGGTCTCCATCGGAGTCCAAACTACACATCAGCCCTTTAGAGCTGAGGGCAATCAGCCTAGTGCTGAAGGCCTTTCTACCCTCTGTACGGGGAAGGAATGTCCTGATAATGACGGACAACACAGTGGCCATGTACTACCTCAACAAGGGAGGAGGTGTAGGGTCACTACCACTGTGCAGAGAGACAATGCAGCTCTGGTTCTGGGCAATACAAGAAGGCATCTCTCTCTTGGCTGTTCATTTAGCTGGAGAGCAGAACACAGCGGCGGATGCTCTGTGCAGGCAAAGTACAGTCTCCCATGAGTGGTAACTAGCTGGGCAACCCATCAAGTGTATTTGTTCGCGACTGAGGTCAATCGGAAGTGCGTTCAGTACTGCTCAATGGAATATCCCCTAAGAGGAGCTCTAGGGGACACGTTCGTAGTGGACTCGGACTTTCCACTCCTATATGCGTTTCCTCTAGTCCCCGTGATTCCTCATGTAATCGGGAGGTTGAGAAAGTTCAAGAAAACCATGATCCTAATTGCTCCAGAGTGGGCCAGAAGGAGGTGGTACCCGGACCTTCTGGACATGTCCATCTGCCCTCCAATACTTCTTCCACAAAAAGAGCATCTTCTCTCGCAAGAGGAAGGTTGGGTTCTCCATCCAGAGGTCAAGACACTCAGCCTGCACAAAGGTTTGAGAGGCTGAGCTATAAGGATTGGGACCTCCCGGATGATGTAATGGAGATTTTGCTTTCGCCCTGAAGGCCAGCAACCAAATCCCTGTACCGTTGGAATAAATTCAGTAGCTCGTGCAAGGACAGGAATGTGGACCCTTTTCAGTGAGGCATTCCTATGGTGCTTTCTTTTCTATTGCATCTGGCCAATTTGGGGCTCCACATTGGAACAATAAAAGGATACCTGGCAGCGCTTTCCATCTTTAAGCACTCCTCTGAAGAAGTTTCCTATTTCAAGATTCCATTAATTGTCCAATTTTTGAAGGGACTCATTAACGTGTACCCTCCAGTACCATTTCATATCCCCTCTTGCAGTTTAAATCTTGTGTTGAAGTTTTTAACATGTATACCTCTTGAGCCTTTCCATTCCTGCCCGTTAAGGCTTTTTACATTGAAAACTGTCCTCCTTGTGGCACTAACGTCAGTCTGCAGGGTGATTGAGTTGCATTGTCTTTCATGCAAACCTTCTTATACTAACTTTCATGAAGTAATTCTTAGAGTTAAACCATCTTTCTTGCCGATAGTAGTTTGACTTTCACTTGTCGCAAAAAATAACACTCCCGACTTTTTACCCTCCTCCTCATTTGGGCAAAGAGGAGGAGAGGTTGCATAGACTAGACCCAAAAAGGGCTATGAGTTTTTATATAGCGAGAATGGCGAAATTACGCCAGGATGATCAACTCTTTGTGGGTTATACCAGTCCTAAATTGGGATTAGCGGTGACAAAACAAACTATCTCCTGCTGGATTGCTCTAGCTATTGTGGAGTGTTGCAGGCTAGCTCGAAAGGAACCACCGGAAGAGCTTTGGGCTCATTCCACGAGGGGCATGGCAACTTCCGTTGCTCTTCAGAGAGGAGTACACATAATTGACACCTGCTCAGCTGCAACTTGGGCGTCAATTCATACTTTCGTTAAGCATTACTGCTTAGACTCTTCTTCTTCCCAAGAAGGCCTTTTTGCGAAGACAGTACTTCATTCAGTTTATGATCAGACTAAATAGTACTCCCACCTCCAAAATTATCACTGCTTTGGGAGTCTATCAAAGATGAGGATTACGTGGGAGGACGCAATCCATTGGAAGAACAAGTTACTTACCAACTGGTAACGTTCTTTCGACTGGATGTTCCTCCCACATATTCCTCATCGCCCTTCCCAGTCTACCCCGCAGTACAACTTGTGTGATTTACACTTTGTTTTCGAAGAGCTTACAGTCTGGGACACGCCTGGATGGTTCACTCGAGTTATACAACGAAAAAACAGAATTAAAGCCAACGGGCGCGGCACAAACTATTTATACTACTGATGACGTTGACACGCCAAACCGGCCCTCGAGGGACATCGATGCGACGATATCGTGCACAGCGCCCTCTGGCGAGAATTATTTTTCCAAAGCCGTAAAGCTGGCGAGATACGAATATCAAAGATGCGGAATATCAAAGATGAGGAATACGTGGGAGGAACATCCAGTCGAAAGAACGTTACCAGTTGGTAAGTAACTTGTTCTTCTATATCATGTGGGCTGCATTGTGGAGCAATGGTATGGTGCGCTTTTCTAAATGTCATGCCACCCTTGAATCTTAAATTGCACCACTATAGCATCCCATGCTCGCCGAGGGAAAAGCAGTCTCTGCGCTTTTAGTACTCTGTTCACCTGTGCCCCACAACCCGGTACCAGCCTGTTACCTACCAGCAAGAGTGTTGAACACCGGCAAGCCTGCGACAGTCTCCGCGGACCAGCTCCACCAGTTCGAGTCAGAACCACAGTGATTGCTTATATGCCACTGGTGCAGGCATTCCCAGGGAATTGCACCAGCCATCTTGGGGGTGTGGCGAGGGGGTCTATTTCTGGGCTCTTCGCCTTACATTTCAGGGGGAGCAACTCTGTTGTAAGCACAGCTGCACCCTCTATTTTGGTATCCTCTGAATCTGAACACCTTACACACCTCGCGGTTAAGTTATAAGTGAAATTGGAAGCGTCACTCCACAGGCTAAGGCTGGCACATGAGTTGCTCTACCCAATCCTGCTTGACAAGGTGCTGTCCCTCATATGACCACCAGCAAAGTCACTGTGATGCTGATTTTTATCAGCTTAGTTTCAGATACTTACTTGGCTACAGTGTTTCCAACGGTGGAGAAGATTCAGCACATGCTCAGGACTTCTACATCTTTTTAACTGTCTTTGACCAGAGCTTGGTGGTTCCGGAGTCCTGGCATCCTGTGCATGCCACATTCCAGGCTCAAGATCTGGAGGGCACAACCATTACCTGGTGTCTGTTTCATCTCAAGCGTCTCAACTTCAGTTGGCAGTGTTTAAGACCTCCTGAGGGGAGTGGATTTCGCGGATCCTTTTAACTCCTGGATTATCACTACAGAATAATCCCTGATGGTTTGGGGAGCGGTTTTGGGCGACCTGCAGGTGCACGATTTTATGGGGCTCAGACCAGCGCTTATTCCAGATCAATGTTCTGAAAAGACATGTTATTTTTTATGCCTTTTAGCCTTTCTACCCATCCTCAAATAATCTTGTGTTCACATTTTCATGGATAGTTCGACTGCAGTGTTTTATTTGAACAAGCAGGGTGGGACAGGTCCCCCAGGTCATGTCTCTGGCAGTGGAGCTGTGGGAGGAGACATCAATCAGAAAATTCATGTTCTAGATCTCCATCTTCCTGGGGAGCAGACTCTGGAACCGAACCTTCAGCAGACTGCAGGTCAGTCCATGAGTGGGGAGCTTCATCCAGAGGTGGTTCAGGAACTCTTTGCAAGTTTGGGGATTCTCCATTGGATGCCTTTGTGACACCCAGCAATGTTTCCCAGGTTTACCTGCCAGCTGGGAAGGCATAGGAATTCAATAGGAGTTGGTCCATTGCTTCCTTGAAAGGGATGTTTATTTGTATGTCTTGCCCCATTCCCTCACATGGACTATGTATTCTGGGCCCTGCTCGATGATTCTGGTGGGAGCCCTTGTGGCCTGCTAGATTCTTGTGTTCTAGCTTCAAATTCCTTGTTCGGCCCTGTCCATTAAGGATTCCCCTGAGGTTCGACCTTCTGTTTCAGCAGTGAATGGAGGATTTGGCATCCCTACCTTCAATCTCTTCAGTTGTTAGCCTGGTTTTGGAAGAAGTGACCCTGGAGCATCTTGGGCTGCCTGATGGAAATGTAGAGGTTATCATAGCTGCTTGCAGGCCCTCCATAACAGCCCAGTATAAGGGTAAATAAACACAGCTTTGCCATTGGAACATTGAAAGGGTAAAGAACCCTCTGTCTTGCAGTCTGTATCCAGTTATTTGCTTCATCTCGGATCTGTACCTCAAGCTCTCATTTTAGGTAATGGGCGAACTTTTCATTTTTTTACAGAGGCAAATCTCATGCACTGGTAGCTTCCCAGGCTACCATTGCTCACTGGATAGTTTATTGAATAGTACTCTTAGTATGGTCCACTTACTCGCATTCTCTTGGGACATCCCACAAAGGGGAAATGGGCCCAAGCCTGTTGCAAAGTTGCATATAGTAGAACTTTCTGGTACCACCATGGGCGCAGTCTTCACCATGCCCTCACAAAGCTCCTAAACTGCATGCTCTCCCCAACCACCATTCGCAGTGAACGGGATCGAGCTAAAAGCTGTAGCTGTGCCTCGTTGCAACTAAATTTGCTTTCAACTTCCCCAGCGTTGCATGCCCAATGGGTTCAATCTATGAGGGTTGTCAATGGAGTTTTTCCATTGCCGATCTGCAGTGCCCGTGCCCGACTTTTTTGGGGCATACATCCTTATTGCAGGCCTGTTTGTAGGCTCTTGCATTGCTAGGCCGTCTTGAGGACCTCTTGGCTTCATAGACAGAGCACAAGTAAGACACAATTTCAATTTTTCACAGGGCACATCAGACGGGAGCTTTCAATTTCAGCCTTTTGCATGCGTGAGTGGGACGGTGGCTACACAGTCCCCATCAGTCCCCTGCTCCAGTTGGACATACCAGACTCTGGGTTATTGATTCGGCCGCACGGCCCACCGCCCTGTACTAAGAGGAAACTCCTGACTGCGCCATTGTGCACAAACCCTTACCAAAGATCACGGACCTGGGTTGGAGCTTGCTCCTCACTGTGTGAGGGCAATAGCCACACCCCAATCCCCCTCTGGGGCACTGGAGGGAACATGTTCCTGGCCGACACATGCTCTCATAAGGTCACTGGCTGCTTGCATGAGAGCACAACAAGGCATAAACAGAAGCACAGGTCTTACCCTGTGCGCACAGATAGCCTTACACTGTCTCTGTTGCCGAGACGAGTAGGTTCACCACACTTCTGCTGCTTGCAGAAGCCTTGCACAGAGCCAGTGGAACCACTGCCAACACGTGCGTGTGCACAGAATGGGGAAGCACTTTGCAGGAGGCATGTGTCAGCGGCTGAAGGCCATGCGCCAGAACCAAAAGCAGGCCCACGCTCTGGAACCAAAGGCAGACCCACTTCCACCCCTGAACTTGCCATGACTGGTGAAACTGCGATTCTCATGCCAGTACGCTGGACTCTGCACCTATGCATGCATCTCCTCCCTTTTTAACTGCATGTAAAATGGACTGCACCAATTATGAGCCATTCATCAGTGCACCCACCTGTTACCCCATGCTTTTGCACCCGTACATAAGATAAAGCACCCCATAAGATAAAGCACCCAAGCGCAGCCAGAGACCATTTGTGTAATGGGAACAGGCCAGAGAATGCATCCTGAATTACCAGATGCTCGTACGTCCCGCCACCTTTCTTTCATCCTTTTGGGCAGCCCCCAACATGGGCATGATACCAGAACCTTTGGCGGTGAAATATTGAGCTTCCACTTTAAATTTAGTATAGCACGCCCTCTGCCGCCTCACCTGTCTCTTTTTCCGCACGGACAATGTCGATCTGACAGCCTGCACTGAATTTATTTTTAGCTTTCCGCTTGCACCCAGTTTGTTTTTACAATTCTTAATTCAACTTCCCTTCGGTGCCTCGCCTCCCCTGGCGCATGTTAACCACAGGAGACTTCACAAGGTGCGCCTCATGCAACAGTTAGTTCCTGGCCTAAGACCCCCATGCACTCTGTCTTGAGTGCTTGGGGCCCGACCACTGTTAGGCAGAAACCTGTGCAGTTCCCTTTGGGAACACTGCAAAAGATTTAGGACTACAGGTGTTAGCAGTAAACCCACTTGGTAGCAGTCTGTACCACCCAGATTTACCTGGTAGCTGTGGCTGAGCAGTCAGACTTCTCTCAAGAAGAGTTAGGCAGTATGAAAAGTATACACAATAGGCACTCAGATACAATAATACAAGCAAACACTGACCAGAGCTTTGGTATCAAAGTATATAATTATTTATTTAAAAACACACTGTTTGAAACACTCCAGCACTCTTATTGTAAAACACTCTAAACACAGTTACTATTATAATATATACAACCATTGTTCCTTATCAAGAAGTCTTAGTTAACACCACTTATTTCCATACAGAGGTGAGCGCTTAACTATAGATGGCACTCCAATAAGTTTATGAAGAAGGGAGGGAAAAAGACAGATTATGGAAAGGTACACCACTCTAAGATGTCGGAACACTATTAGCAAGGCAGAAGAGCAAAAGTCACGTGTGAGCCAAAGTCCATAGGCTGAGCCCACTCTTGGAGAGAGCAGAGCACAAATGCGCCCAAGATCAGTTACACTAGGCTTAAAAAGTCTTGCAGAGAGTTCGAAAAGAGTTTAGAGAGGCTCAGAAAAGTTCAGCCAGGGTGTCCCAGGCTAACCCAGGTTCGAAAGCCGGGGACTAAATCTACCCCCTACAGTCGGTGGCAAGGGAAGCCGGGCGGGACACGGTACCGTAAGTGGGAAGGATCCTCCAGCGGTGGCAGTTGTTCCTGGCAGCGGGTGCAAGTCTCGTCGTCGTCCAGGGGAAGAGAAGATCTCGACTTGGAGGAAAGATTAAGGTCGTTGCACTGCCAGGGAAGAAACCAGCCGCAGAGTTTTCCGGTTAAAGGTATTACCCTTTAATTCGCAGTCGTGGTAAAACGTGGTATCCCGGGTGCCGGGGTGCTTGGCACAGGCAAGGTGGCCACGAGATACGTCGGGAAGGTGAAAAGACGGTGAAACTGGTTATCCCCACCAGTCAAAGGAAGAAGACTCTCCGGCGGGAGATCTCCTCTGTTGTTGGGAAAAGTGGTGAGACGGTCCAGCAGGGCTCCACCGGTGGTGTCGTCGTGACAGGTTGGCTCAGCTTCTCCCTCGTCGGATTCTTAGGTCCTGTGGCGACTACTGAAGTTCCAGTCCCCAAAGCCCTGCTTTTATGCAGAAAACCCCCATTCACTCAGCCTAGCTGTCACTCAAACATGCTAAGTGGTGAGCCGGCCGGCTCACCACTTGGGCCAATCAGGATGGAGTGCGACTTGAGTTGCCTAGGCAACTCAGTCCAGGGTGCCTAAATCCCCCTCCACCCCTCCTAAGTACCCCAGACAGAGTGGCACCACTTTGGAGGGCTTCTGTGGAGAAGCCCGCCAAAAAGTGGAACAAAGGGCTCGACTTGGGTTGGAGTCACAGAAGAGAACACAAACGCCATTTTAGAACCGAGTTTTGGCAAAAATTACCAACCGGAGAATTAATAATAATTAAACAAACCGGCGGTATGGTCGAGGCTATCGTAATTAAATAAATAAAGATAGTAGCCTCGAACAATGGGAAATCCCATAGGACAATATTTGCGGTTGAATATAAAAAGTAGTATCCACTGCCACCAGCCAAAACTCGATCAGGGGGGACGGAGACGTGCCCCCTCGACTAACAGACCCCGGGGCAATTGAATTGCCCCAGCCAGTACGTCCACAATATGATGGTTTGTACTGGTTCTGTTCAGAATTCAAGGCTAGTAAAGTCAATGGTGACTTTACAGACCCTGGGAGACAGTAGTCAGTCCCAGGGTATGGAGTCTATACTGGGGAGTCACTATGACACCCCTGTGTTACTGCACTGAGGGTGCTGTGTAACACACATCACAAAAACACATGAAGCCCTATGGAGTAAAAGACCCCATAGCCCATTAAACACATCTAGAGTCAAAGAAACACACTCAAATCATGCCCAAGAGTGACTCTTGGCAGGAGAAAAAAATAAAACCCCCAAAACCCAGCAAAGCTGCTGGGGGACTCACCAGGTTAGGAAATTCAGCCTAAACAGAGAATTCTCCCTAACAACCACCGCTGGCACAAATGTTCGTCTTGCAGTGCTCTCGATCACAGGGAATTGAAGAATAGTTTATCGCAGTGGAGGGAGATCTTCCACACTTCTCCTCTGACCCCATTTTAAAGACTTTGTCTCCAGGATCTCTCGTCAAGACAAGGTAGGCCCTCTGTTCTCCATGTCGCAGCGACTCCTTCCCCGGGTTTCCCATGGTTTGGGGTTCTTCTGATTCAGGTTCTGGCAGGCCTGAGGCCTCTAAGGCTACCGGCTCCCAAGACGAGGGGCCCGGGGGCTCTACCGCACGGTCCGGGGGACAGACCTTAGGCTACCGGCTCCCAAGCTGAGGGGCTCTACCAGGCTATCCTCAGAAGGGCGATCAGGCTCATACTCTTTTTCTACCCCATGGGGTAATGGATCGTCGAGTGCCAACCCCAAAGGTCTGTCCTCGGCTAGATCCAGCACGGCTACCAGCATAGGTGCTGAGGCCTCCCATCCTACTGGAGCTCGCTCCAAGGTTGTGAATCGGGGCACTACGACTACTGACCGTCCGGCTGAGGGCTCAGTGACCACCAGAGGGATCTGAGGTTGATGCTTCCTCTCGTATCTGAGGCTTCTCTTGGCTTGGGGCCTTCGTGACCTTCCAGCCAGGGCGTGGTGCAAGGCTTCAAAATGGAAAATGGCGGAGCGGCACGTGGCAGAGCTTACCGGCCAAGCAGCCTTTTTGGTTCATCTCAAGGATCGCCAGTGCTTTCACCCATGGAATGGGCTATGCAGGGATGATGCCAGCCCCCTTCCCTCTGGAAGCAGCAGCGGATCTTACGGTGCAAGTTTTTGTCTCTTCCGCCCCCCCGCCCCATCAAAGCTGTGTGGCTACACGCACCATGCGCCTCAGCGCTTTGACCAGGAGCTGAGGCCCAGCGCGTCGGAGGGCCGGGCCCCTAGAGATCTGGCGTCTTGTGAGGACTGCTTCTTCGAGCCCTTCTTCCTCCTCATGCGTTCCCCCTCAGATGAAGGGGCATTGTGAAGGTCCTCCCGCAGGTGGTGCCGCCCTGGCTTCCTCCTCTGGGTACTGCTCCCTTTGCCGGTCCCTTCACCAGTTCAGGCCCCACCAGTTGTTCTGACCCCGCCCTAGCCCCCGCCCCACATCCTCCTGTACCACCAACGCCTCCTGGGGACTGTGCCGGCACCCGTGTCCCAGGGCCCGGATTCCACTCAGTCGAAAATAGGGTAATAGGGGGGTGACAGTGAAGCCCAGGACGATGAACCCTTGGCATCCGTTAATGCCTTTCATGATTGCCTTCAGGGTCTGGCAGCGTTCTTGGGGGTGCCACTTCCTGAGAGTGCCCACCAGGAGTCAGGTGTGCTAGCTGAGGTCTTGGGCAAACCCACCACAATCCGTTCTGGCATCCCCCCACCAGAAGGATGTCCTGCAGATGCTACAGGAGGTCTGGGAGAACCACAGGGCCAACGCCCAGATTAACTAAAAGTTGGACAGCAGATTTAGGCTGCCGGGTGGAGCCCCATTCCTCTGTGGTGGCTGCGACCTCCTTGTATTCTAAACCTTTGTCTTCGTCATCTTCCTCCACTGGACCCATTTCCATTTGCCAATCCAAGGAAGACAAAGTCCTTGAGTACTTGGGAAAGTACTGTTAGTCCATCTCAGGACTGCATATGCGGGGACTGCATCTGCGGCAGGCCACTGCGGACACCATCTTGGCTGCGGCTATCCAGAAGCTGTGGTGTGAGCTTGTGGAATTTCTGCCCGACCTCCCTTCGGACAAGCAGGCCTCCTTCAAGGCCAGTCTGGCAGATGCTTGGGCCATTGTGCAGGACCTCATGGATTCTTCGGTCTCCCACATCAACACAGCGAGCAGAGTACTGTACCTTGGGGTCGAGATGAGTACAGCGTGGATGCATCCCACAAAGTTTTCACATGACGTTCAGGAGTGGATCCAGGATCTGCCCTTTAAGGGTAGGACCTTTTCAATTCGTCCACCGATGACGAATTGATGAAGAAAACCTCCACTCAAACTGCCAAGTCATTAGCCATCTTGACAAAACGAGGTCAGAAGTCCTTCCCTCAATACCAGGGCAGGACTGAGTTCATACCCCACACTTTCTCCGGCTTCAAGGGGTTCTGAGACAGCGGTACACAGAGTCCTGAGAGGTCTCCGAGCAACAGGAGGAAGCAGCAGAGGAAGTTGCGTGGGGTTTCCCGTGCCCCCTCCTCTGCCCCCTGCCTCTGATGCCAATAAGCAGTGACGTCAAGGTCGGGGAACACCACTCATGTGTGGGGGGCCATTTGGCTTAGTTGCAGGGCACCTGGAAGCGTCTCTTCATAAACCCCTGGTTCCACTCTGTAGTCTCCACGGGTTTGTCTTCCTCTTCCTATGCCTCTTCCATCCTCAGCTCCTCTTCGTCACATTGGATCCCTGGCTCTTTTATTGGTGGTCATTTCACTCTTGGAGATGCAGGCGATAGAACCGGTTCCTCTTGTAGACATGAGATTCGGTTGCTATTCCTGGAGTTTTGCAGTACCTAAGAGCAACCAGGCTGGCAGGCGGGGATTCCTGGACCTGTCATTTCTAAATCTGCTTTACCACTGGTATGCTTAAAGATGATTACTCCCGCGCACAATGCAGAGTCTGTGTGCGCAGGGGACTGGATGTGTTCCCTGGACCTCAAGGATGCGTCCCTGTATGTACCCATATATCAACCGCATCAGAAGTTTCTGCGGTTCACAATTGTCATACCAGTTTCTGTAGAAGATGCTGTCCTTCGGCCTGAACTCGACACCTTGTGTCTTCACAAAGTTGATGAACGCAGAGGCGGGCCTTCTCTGCTTGAAAGGCCATCTATACCCTTACTTGGACGACTGACTGGTGAGGGCGGGGTCACCCAAAGGGTTGGTGCACTCCTGCCAAAGACTGGCAGATGTACTTCATAGGCTGGGTTTTCCCTCAACCGGAGGAATTCAGTTGCGCCCATCTAAGTAACTGGTCTTCCAAATGGGGTGCGTTGGAACACTACCGTTCAGCCAGTTTTTCCTACACCCTAGATGATTTTGCCCCTCCTTAAGGCTATGGGGCACGTACTGGCCTACATGACCACCTCGGCATGGTGGTTCCAGCTCATTCTGGGCCTAATGGCCTCCTGCGTGCTCTGTGCAGCACGCATGCCTCAAGATGAGGCGCATCCAGCTCCACCTGGTAGCCAATTGGGATAAGCAGACATGGTCTCAGTCAAACAGGATCCCTATACCGCCGCTCCTTCTGCCTGATCTTCGCTGGTGGCTGATGGATGGCAATGTTTCAGTGCAAGCCCCCTTCACCTGACTGGAACCTACCCTGGTGGTGACCTACTCTTTCGGACTGGGGAGCTACTCTGGAGGGCAATGCGATTCATGGTCCAGGAATGAAGCTTTCCTACATATCTATCTGCTGGAGCGCAGGACATTGTGCCTGCCCTCAAGACATTTTTTCCCCTCATCAGGAACAAGCTGGTTCTGTTCCGGGCGGACATTTCTACAATGTTTTACCTGAACAAGCAGGAAGCAGTTTTGATCTGGGAATGCACACGGACGGAGGGGATTTGTATTTCGGCAGTTCCCGGAGACAGCCATGTAGAAGCGGGTCAGCTGAGTGGGAGTTGCACAAAGACTCCTTGTTGCCCCCGTTCCTGCGTTGGGGGTTCACAGACCTGGATTAGTTTGCTTCTCAGTTGAATGCAAAGTGCCCCCAGTTTGCCCTAATGGGCATGTCAAGGGTCACTGGGAGACGCCTTCCAGATCTGCTGGCACGGCCACAGGTGTTATGCATTCCCGCCCACCCCTCTGACTCAACAAACCCTCTGCAGGTTCCAGGCCTCTGTGGGCTGCAGCCTCATCCTGTTTGCCCCCCACTGGCCTTCAAGACCCAGGGGCTGCAGCCTCATCCTGGTTGCCCCCACTGGCCTTCGAGACCCTGGTTTTCGAATCTGCAGCAGTTGTGCTCCTCGGGACCCGTCCATCTTCGGATTCCCAGCCGGGGTTTTCTGACACAGCAGGGTGGGGGCAGTGGAACATCCAGTCCCAGCCAAACTGGCCCTGGAGGCCACATTCCTGATAACTGAGGCTTCAGTAGGGTCAATTTTCAGATGATAACTGGGACATCATTCATCATTCAGAAGGCCCTCGACTTTGCCCCATTTTAAGAGCAAATGGACTAGGTTCTGCAATTGTGCTTGCAACTAAGGTCTGGACCCGATCACCAGTCCTCTGGATGACAAACTGGCCTTTTCAGCACACCTGGCTCGCTCTGGAGTTCAGGTGGATACTAGCCACATGTATTTTGCGGCCATTGTGGTTTACAAGAATTTCCCTGAGCATGTGTTTTCGGCAGCCAACCCGGTGGTTAAGGCCCACCTTAAGGGGCGGTCCATGCTTTTTTGTCCGGCGCCTAGGCTGCTTCAGATCTGGGCCCTCAATGTGGTTCTTGCAGCTTTGCAACGCAAGCCTTTCGAGCCAATGGCCTCTGTGGACATCTGCTTGGTGATGCTAAAAACCGTTTTATTGGTGGCTCTTGCATCCGGGTGCAGGGTTAGTGAGCTGCAGGCGTTGTCTTTGGGTGAACACTTTACCACGACAAGGTCATCTTGCGTACTCATGCAAACATCTTGCCCAAAGTGCTCTGTTCCATCTGAATCAAGAGATCTGCCTGCCGTTCTTCCCGAACCCACAGTCTGAGGCAGAGAGGGTCCTGCATTCCTTGGACCTCAAGAGGGTTCTCAAGTTTTACCTCTCTCGGACGAAATCCTCAGGAAGTCTGAGGCACATTTTGTGACTTTTGGGGGCTCTTTCCCCAGCTCTCAGGCTTCAAAAGCTTCTATTGCCCGTTGGATGGTTCAGGCCATTTCGTAGACTTGCACGGCTATGGGCAAACCAGTCCCCGAGGGTATTCATGCCCATGTGGTCAGAGCTAAAGCCACGGCCGTCACATTTCAGAGACCTGCTTCTTGCAATGACATCAGCAAGGCGGCTACTTGGGCCACTCATTCGCCCTTCTGTAGGCAATACTCGTTGGACACCAGCTCCAGGCGTGATGCAGAGTTTAGTCAGGCAGTTCTGAACAACCCGTTAGCTTTATTCTACTTATGAGGCAGGTGGTCACAGCTCCACTCTGTTCTTGTTCAGTGGAATCACCCTCAAGGATGGAGGAAAAGGGACAGGCCGTATGAGTAATTAAAGTTAATCACCTTAGTGACTCGCGTGCTCCTAGTCCTCTTTACTCCATACGTCCCACCCACCTTCCCACGCTAGTATGCGAAGGGCTAATATGTACTAAGAGTAGCCAGGTATCCAAGCGTCCAATGTGTTCAAATGGGACTGGTGTGCTGTGCCGGAGTGTGGGGCCGTGGCGGTGTGATCCCACGCCATAGGTCTGATCCCCAAACCTCTAATGCATTTCCCAAGGCCCACCCTGCCAACACTAGACCATTATCGACATGGAACATTTAAGTTGCAGTCAAGGCTTCTACACCCTAAAAGGCCTGTATGACTGATTTGCAGTCTGCTCTCTTTGGAGGAATCATCCAGGAGAATGTAGTGCAAGAATCAACCATTAATAGAATACATGTGTACTTATTTATTGCTGGTAGTGGGCCTATTTGATCCAGATGATGAATCTCAAAAGGAGAGGTTGCCTTTCTTAAAGGAGCCTCTAGGTTTTTTTTTCTGTGGTTCAGTTGTCTTCAGACATGTCAGTTTGCTGTGTACACTTAAACCTGTTGCCTTAATCCTGGCCACCAATATCTGTCAAGGAGCAGCTCTGCAGTTGCAGTAACCCAAAAATGAGTAGATGCAAGTCCAGCATGTATGGCTGCCATTGGATTTTCCCTATCTGCTCTATTAGGGATTAATCTTAGAATAGGATCCCCTTTCTTTATAGGAATTGTGACTAGTGCTTTATTATTCTCAATGCCATCAATATAATTACTTTTGGCCTGGCTAAAATACCCAAAGAAGCTGCTTTTATTACCTCATCCATTGCAGTTGTTGAACGAGTTATGGCTGCTGTTGTTTTTCTAACTGTGTGTTTTTTGGCATATTTATCTGCTAATGCATTGCTAATTCTATGAATTTGCCATTTAGTATGTGCTCTTGTGTGCATAACCCATAGCAAAGAGTTACGTCTGTTTAAGGTCCCACAATTGTTTCCACAGTTGGCTGGAAGCACTAGTTTTATGCCTAATGTATCTAAAGTCATTTTGAATCCACCAATGCAAATCAGTGTTATAAGCCCTGACAATGCAATTTGAAACTACTAGTTTGGGCTTTTGAGTCTGCTTGGCGCAATGCAAGCAACACACCATGCAATTCGGCAGGCTGGGCAGACATGTCTTCCAGATGCTTTGTTGCAATATCGGTATGTATAAATGCTTCATATGTAAAATGTCCTATCGTTGCTGCACATGCAGCTGTACATTTGGAATGTGTTCCAACAGCTGGTATGGCAGAGCCATCACAGTAAATTATTTGGAAAAAAATCAAACAATGGCACGTCGGGCATTGAGGTTCTGTATCCATTGTCGAAGTCCATCTACTCATCCTCTGCATTTCTGCTTTATAATGTTCTCCAGCATGGGGTCTGGCATGGATTCACATGCTCATGAATATTCCCCGTCGTCAGGCTGGGAATCCTCGGTAAAGAAAAAACCAGTATCAGTTTCGTTTCTGATCTGTCTTTCGTAGTAATAACCAATCACTGGTCTCTGCGTCATACTGACCACAGCCAATGACTGCCCTCTACCTAAGCAGCGCCTCTGGCAGCCATCTTCAGATTTTTACCGCACGTTCATGTGTTGGGATCCTCGTGCTATTGCTCTCGAGCGTTAGTGCTATTTTTCGCGCTTTTTCACAAAAAACTTCGATTCTTTCGGTCAAAAGAGCCTCAAGCTCCACCGATCCTACATCCGATCAACGGGGACCCGTGTCGGATTCGTCTGTGCCCCTCAAGGGTGAAGATTTCGTCGAGCTACACTTCGGAGGACTCCAGAAGCTTCTCAGGCCCGGTCTCGGAGATGGCCCAGGAGAAGGGAAGCTCGACGCCCGGAAAGCTGTTCAGGGTCTGCCCTGGATGCCAGCTGCAGAACGTCTTTAAGGAGGACGAACACTCTTTCTGCCTTTACTGCCTTCATGAGGACAAGACGCACGTGGAGAAGGACTGTGCGTTTTGCGGCAACATGTCGGAACGGACCATGAAGGACCGCCATCAACGTCTCGCCAACTGGCTGGAGGGTAAGAGCCCGTCTGGCGAGAAGAAGAAGAAATCCGAGCGGTCTTCTAAGACCTTTGAGGGCGCCCCGGCGACGGGGGCCCAACATAAGGCTAAGCACCGCGAGTCCGCTGGCACCGGGAGCGCCGAACGGTCGGGCTCTACGGGCGCCAGGCAGGGCGCACCCTCCCCGGCACCATCAACCACGAGCCAACGCTCTGGGTCGGGTAAGAGGAAGGCCGAGCACCCGGCGAAGCTCCTGGAGAGGCCCCGGTCGAGCTCTAAGGCAGAGGAGGAGCGTGGCAGTGCCCCCTCCCTCAAGGATAAGGCGGTGAGCGCACCTAAGGTGGTGAAGGCCTTGATCCATCCGACCAAGCCCTCTATCGAAACGGTCGCGGCGGCCCTGGCTCAGCCTGTGGAGGCTGCACCAGTGGTGGCGACCTCGGGGCCCAGAATCTCCCTGCCTCCTCGGAGGGAGTCTTCTTTTGTGCCCATCGATAGGACCCCCGTGAAACCCTCCGTGGGGAAGAAGGAGGGGGGGCAGGGCGTCGTCGTAGATTCGGCCTCAACCTCAGAAGAGGAGCTGATCGAGGTCTTAAGCCACGGCCTAGGCGTGGAAGAAGGCCAGCCCGTCGGAATGGACCCCGACGCAGGTGACGACGACGACATCGTCGAGGATACCGACGGGGCCCCTGCTCGCCCGTCGGACTCCCCTCTGCCAGCGCCGCAAGACAACTCGGCGGCCATTTTGTTGGCCATACAGTCCTTATGCTCCGAGATAAGGACGAGGCTACCGTTACCGACGGAGGAACCTCTCCCGTCGGGGGATCCAGAACCGGGACCTTCTGGTGTTCCCCCTACCAAGAAAAGAAGGATCCATCCACCACCTCCTTTTCAACCGTCGCGCCCCGTCCAGCCCTCCTCCCCGTCCACCCGAGGGGATGATACGGGGACTGACACGGCAGCGACGGGTACGGACGACGAGGCATACGACGAGGATTTTCCGTCGCCGCCTCCCGCCAGGGCTTCTCCGCCCGACGAGATCGGATCTTTCCACTCCATGATCTCCAGGGCTTCCGAGCTTTTCCAACTCTGCCCTGAGGAGAAGAAAAAGGAAGGCTTCCTTTATCAGCGGCGCGAGGCCAAGAGGAAGACGGTCCTCGCAGTGCCTCTGTTGGACGACATTTGGGATGAGGGCCTTTCCCTCCTCAAGAACCCTTCCACGACGCCAGCTAGAAGAGACCGGTACGAGAAAGTACCGGGTCCCGGACACGGCCCCCCTGTGCCTCCGGGCGCAGCCTACCCCGGATTCCGTCGTCTCCGCGGCAGCCAGGAAGAAAGCGGGGGGGGGGTGCGGCCTCCACATCGACTTCCCCGCCGGACGGCGAGGGAAGGAAATTGGATGCTATGGGACGTAGAGTCATCTCGTCGGCAGCGACGACGATTAAAGCGGCCAACGCCTTGGCTATCGTGGCTCGCTACGACAGGGAGCTCTGGTACAAGATAGCTCCCCTGCTGGATTTTCTGCCGGACGACAAGAGGGCGGAGGCCCTGGAGATCCTGCAGGAAGGTGAGGTGGCCTCGGACCACGCCATCACCGTGGCGACGGACATCGCCGACACTGGGTTCCGCCAGCTGGGCAACGGCGTTTGCCTTCGACGTCGTGGATGGCTCAAAGCTACGGACTTCCGGCAGGACGTCCAGACCAGAGTCCTGGACATGCCCTTCGACGGGAACAATCTGTTTGGGAAGACAGTGGACGATTCCCTTCAGGCCATCAAGGCGGATACTGAGACGGCCCGGGCCCTTGGAGTTCTGCAGCAACGACGGACGCCCTTTCGGAGCAGCGGAGGCAAGGGCGCCTCCAAAGGTTCCGGCGGCGGTTTCGCTTCCTACCGTCAAGCGGCCCGCTCGTCGTCGCAAGAGGCCTACAGAGGACGAGGCAAGTCTAGCGGACCCCGCCGTCGTCGCCAAGGAGGTCAAGGCGGCAAGGCCGCGTCCAAGCAGGATTGAACCGGCTGTGGGGTCGGGCCCCCACCGAAGCACCCCGGTGGGAGGCCGGCTGGCGGGCTTCGTCAGCGTGTGGGAGTCCATCTCCACCGACCGTTGGGTGCTGGACGCCTTGGCCCGGGGCCACGCGCTCGAGTTTCAAAGAAGGTGCCCGCGTGTCCCCCCCGTGGCCAGGAAGGAACTTCACGCCCCTCAACTTCTCCTGGAGGTAAAGGCGATGCTCAGGAAGGGCGCCATCGAACTCGTCCCAAAGGGGCTTCGGGGCTCCGGAGTCTACTCGAGATACTTCCTCGTGAAGAAGAAGACGGGAGGATGGCGCCCCATCCTAGACCTGCGACGTCTGAACAAGTTCATCAAGGCGCAGAAGTTCCGGATGGTCACCCTCCAGCACGTCCTGGGTCAGCTGGAGGAAGGAGACTTCCTATCGTCGTTGGATTTGGAGGATGCCTACTTCCACATTCCCATCCTAAAGGGGCACCGGAAATTCCTCAGGTTCGTGGTCCAAGGGCGTCATTACCAGTTCAAAGCCCTTCCCTTCGGACTACGGTCGGCACCCAGGGTATTCACCAAGTGCCTCGCACCGGTGGCGGCGCAGCTGCGCCGCGAGGGGATTCACGTCTACCCCTACCTGGACGACTGGCTCATCCGCGCCAAGACGAGGGAGCTCGCCGTGGTCCACACGGCAAGGACCGTCCAACTCCTCACGGACCTGGGATTCTCCGTGAACTACGCCAAATCCCACCTGGTGCCCGCGCAAGTCGCACTGTTTCTGGGAGCGAGGCTCGACACAGTGTCCCTTCTGGCCTCCCCGTCGGAGGAGAGGACCAGGACCATCTTGGGCAAGGTGCAACGGATGTTGGTGGCCGACGCGGCCAAAGTGAGGTCCATCAAGTCCCTCCTCGGGATGATGTCTTCCTGCATCTACCTCATTCCCATGTGCAGGCTCCGGATGCGCCCGTTGCAAGAATTCCTGGATGCGCGCTGGATCCAGACGACGGGCAGCTTCGAGGAAAGGATCAAGCTCGACGAGAGCTTCCGACGAGCGATACGGTGGTGGGGCACCCGCGCGCATCTGACGGCGGGCATGGACTTCCAGGCCCCAGCCCACCGGGAGACTGTGACCACGGATGCCTCCCTGGAAGGGTGGGGAGCGCACACCGAAAATCTGCACGCAAGGGGACTCTGGCTCCCGACAGAGAAGTCCCTGCATATCAACGTCCTGGAGCTCCGTGCAGTGTTTTGGGCCCTCAGGTCCTTCCTTCCGTCCCTCAAGGGCAAGGTGGTGAGGATCTTCACCGACAACACCACCACCATGTTTTACATCAGGAAACAGGGCGGAACCAGGTCCCCAGCGCTGTCCAAGGAGGCGCAGGACCTGTGGCATTGGGCCGTCGCCCAAGGGATTTTTCTGGTGCCGTTTCATCTGGCAGGGATAAAAAACACCATCGCCGACTCACTCAGCAGGGAGCTGCGCTCGTGCCACGAGTGGGAACTACGGCAGGATCTGGTGGATCGCCTCTTCCTACGGTGGGGCACACCCCAGATCGACCTGTTCGCGACGGCGACGAACACCAAGTGCCGGAGGTTCGCCAGCAGGTTTCCCCAGACGAGGAGCATGGGCGATGCTTTCTCGTTCCCCTGGGAGGGCCTGTTCCTCTACGCGTTCCCTCCTTTGCCTCTGCTAATCCGGCTCATCAACCAGCTCAAGAGGTCACGGTGCAGGATGATCCTCGTCGCACCTGCGTGGCCGAGGCAGATATGGTTCCCGGACTTGCTGGACTTGTCAGCGTCCTCGCCGATCAAGCTGCCGGCGGACGCGGATCTACTCTCCAGGGAAGGAGGCGCCATCCTCCACCACGACCCGAAGTCGCTGAACTTGCAGGCCTGGCTCCTGCAGCGCTAGAGTTTGGAGGATACGACATACCGGCCGATTGCAGAGAGGTTCTTGCAAAGGCCAGGGCGTCCTCGACTCTTAAATGCTACGGACACAAATGGAAGAGGTTCCCTGTCTGGTGCCGCGCACAGAAGATTAACCCTCTACGGATTACGGCTCCCCAAGTACTGCCGTACCTGCTGACGCTGGCCAAAGCTGGTCTGGCACACGCGTCCATCAAGATTCATCTTGCTGCGATCTCCCGATACACCAGAACCACGGGGCGGACGTCCTTGTGGTCTCATCGTCTGGTGAAAGAGTTCATGAAGGGACTGTTCAGATCGTTCCCGCCGGTGAAGGCTCCGGCCCCGGCGTGGGAACTCAACGTGGTGCTGACCAAGCTCATGGGACCTCCGTTCGAGCCTCTGCACTCGGCCCCGTTGAAGTTTCTATCGTGGAAAACAGCTTTTCTTGTGGCCATCACCTCGGCACGACGAGTGGGAGAGATCCAGGCCCTTTCCTGCAAGGCCCCGTACTTGACTTTCCACGACACGAGGGTAGTGCTCAGGACGCACCCCTCCTTCATGCCCAAGGTACCGTCGGACTTCCATCTCAACGAACCCTTGGTGTTACCTGTGTTCTTCCCGTCGCCTTCGTCGCCGGCTGAGAGGACTTTGCACTCGCTGGATGTAGCTAGAGCGCTGAAGTTCTACGTGGACCGCACGAAGGGTTTCCGGAAGACGTCACAACTCTTTGTGAACTTTGGACCTGTCAATCAGGGGAAGGCTCTCTCGAAGGCTTCCATCTCCAGATGGCTCTCCGGCTGTATCATGTGCTGTCACCGGTTGGCAAACCGACCGCTGCCTGGCCGTCCGAGAGCCCATTCCACCAGAGCGATCGCAGCTACCACGGCGTTCCTATCTGGTGTGCCCCTGCTGGACATATGCAGGGCTGCTACGTGGAGGTCGACGCACACCTTCACGAAATTCTACTGCGTCGACCGGGATTCCAGGGAGGAGTCCAGGGTCGGCCAAGCAGTGCTGCGCAACCTGTTCGCCTGAGGTGAGCCTGGTGAGGAGGTAAGATGCTTAATGTTGAGTTGATGTACTGCTTAATGTTGAGCCTTTGCCACCTCCCGTGGTTGTGCATGTGTACTGCTATGTATTCTTTATTCATGAGCATGTGAATCCATGCCAGACCCCATGCTGGAGAAGGAACAAGTTACTTACCTGTAACTGTTGTTCTCCAGCATGGGTCTGGCATGGATTCACATGCAAACCCTCCCGCCTACCCTTCTGCGGCTCTTCACTTGGTCATACTGCCACTTCACGTGCTTCCAAATCTGAAGATGGCTGCCAGAGGCGGTGCTTAGGTAGAGGGCAGTCATTGGCTGTGGTCAGTATGACGCAGAGACCAGTGATTGGTTATTACTACGAAAGACAGATCAGAAACGAAACTGATACTGGTTTTTTCTTTACCGAGGATTCCCAGCCTGACGACGGGGAATATTCATGAGCATGTGAATCCATGCCAGACCCATGCTGGAGAACAACAGTTACAGGTAAGTAACTTGTTCCATACTTTACATCTGGCGCATGTTGAGATGCTGCCCATTGAATACATCTAGCATGTAATGCCTTTGCATTGGGCATGCTAGCTTTGTGGCAGCCTCAAGTTGAGCTAAAGGTGTATTTATGTGTATAGTTCTATTCGCAGTCAACAGCCTTTCTTTCTGACTGATCATCTGAACTGAAAAGAATCTTTTCCTCCGGTGTAAATCTTAATTCAGGTGTGGAATATACGTGTGATTTATGTGTAATTGGGTTATTCTCCCCCATATTACAAACTGCATATGTGAAAGCATTATCTCCCACCAACAGGTTTATTTCTAAATCTTTTTCTGTATTTCTGCCTTGCAAAGGACCAGTTTGAGTCATTAACGAGTACAGAATGATGCAGAATGTGAGTGTGCTCTGGCAACCAATGAGCTATTTGAAATTTGTTTTTTTATCAAAGCAAACAATGGTTTCACTAGCTCGGCAAAGTTAGAGACATAAGATCTGCCAAAATTCAAAAGCCCTAAAATGGCTTGTAGTTGTCTGTGTTAGGAGGTCGTATCCTGGCACACTTCTCAAGAAAATCTGCTGACAAGCCTCTGCCCTCATCTGTAAGAGTGAACCCCAAGAAGGTAACCTTACGATGAGCTATCCTTGATTTCTTGAAGTTAATCAGGTACCCTTTTGCAGCCAATGTGTGAATGATGACATCTGCTTGTTGCAAGTGTTCATTGAGATTCTCATGGGTGATGTAAATGTCATCTACATATTGCCAACAGTTAGGAATGTCTGCCAGCAAACTCTGTATTCTACTAGAGAATGTGCTTGGCGAATTCTTGTAACCCTTCATTATTACGTTATTCTAGTGAATTTGAAATGCGTTACCTTAAAAGTGAATGCAGTGTATTACTGGCTTTCTACTCTTCAAAGTTGTGGGAACTACCCATTGCCTAGATCAATGTTTGTTTTATAATTGCATCTGTTTAAATTGGCTAGAAGTCCCGAACTGTGTTGGTTTTGTACTGCATCGGTCTTACAATGTGATTTCAAAATTCTTAAGTCCACAATAAAACGATAAGTACCATGTTTTAAAACTGCCAGAACCGGACTGATATGTGGGCTTGCTTTGTAATTACCCCCTGGTCCATTAGTTGGTCCACTATGATGTGCATTTGAGCAATTGCTTTTGGCTTGACTGGATACTGCTTCTGTGGTGGGGTTTGAGCACTGGAATTGCATGCGCTGGACAGTCCAGGTCATGCGCTACATAGTTTATAAAGCCCTGCACTGCTCCCTGCGCTGCCCAGTCTTGTGCATATGTCTGTACAAGTACGTCTTATGTCCCATCCCCTTTCCTCCATACTGCATGGGCGTCAGTCGCGAGGGACGGGAGACGGAACCTTTTTCACCAGAAAAGTAGAAAGTAGGTCGTGGCAGAGAGATGGGGATGTGCGGCATTGTTAAGGCCTTTGAAAGCGAGGGATACCGTTTTGAGGAGTATTCTGTCACTAATTTTTAACCAGTGCTGGTCTCTACTGAAGTTAGATATGTGCTCTCTACGAGGTATATTCAGAGCTGCTCTCAGGGCATTATTTTGTAATATTTGTATTTTGTTTTGGATTTTTTTGTTAGCACCTACGTAGAGGGCATTACAGTAGTCTAGTTTAGTCATTATTAATGCATTGGCAAGCGTAATGCAGCTGCCTTTGAATAAAAAGGGTCTGCAGGCCCTAATCAATATACAGGTATAAGCTGTAGATGAGGCCATGGAGCTAACTTGTTTTTTGAGTGTTAGTGTAGAGGAGAGGTAAAAGCCTAGGGTTTTTACCTCAGTTACTACATTGATTATGTTGCCATCAATATTGAATGCGACGTAGTCGGGCGAAGTTTCTTTAGTTTGGATTCAGAGCCCAGAATCGGGATCTCAGTTTTGTCATTCAGGCAGAGACCATGCGAGGCCATCCATGCCTGAATGAGGATGTATATCCTAATAACCAGAGCTGTATCTTCGACAAAGTTGCCCGATAAGGGTATGAGGATCTTGGTGTCAGCATAATTAGTATATCTGAAGCCCAGCCTGTCGAGTTTGTCGGACAGTGGCTTGGTAAATATGTTATACATTGTCGGTGAGATGCATGAACCTTGTGGAACACCACAGGTAATTTGGATTGGGTCTGCTGAGGCCAAAGGGGAAGACACTCATCGTACGGTTAGCTAGGAAGGATTGTACCCAGGCTATAGCATCACTCGAGAAATGTGCAGCTGACGCTAGGTGTTCGCATAACACTGCATGATCCACCAGGTCAAAAGCTGCCGATAGGTGAAGGAGGAGTAGCATAGCTGTTTTACCTTTGTCCTTCAACTCATCGATTTGTCTCTTTAGGTCAATTAGGGCCGTTTTAGTCCCATGTTGTGGTCTGAAGCCGGATTGCCGTGATTTTAGGAGGTTAGCCTCAAGGTAGCTTTGGATTTGGATGTAGGCTACCCTATCAATGATTTTGAGGAGGAATGGGTCTGTTGTAATGGGTCTTTAGTTAGTGGGAATGGCTGGATCTAGGGTCTGTTTCTTAAGGATTGGTAGCACCCACGATTGTTTAAGGTTGATTGGGACAGTGCACGAATTGAACGAGGCGTTGATTAGCTTAGAGATAAAAAGGTGCTAAATCTCTGGCTGCATCCTTAATTATTTGTGCTGGGCAACTGTCGCCCTGGCAGCTAGAGGGCTTCAGGGATAGTATAACCTTTTCAGTTTCCAATATGGAGATATTGGTAAATCTTAAAGGTGTATCACTGTTTGGGGTTGCGCTGGGTGGGGTAGGATGTGTCTCAGTGGAGTGCAAGGGTGCTTTTTTATGATCTATTTTGGTCTGCAGAGTAGCTATTTTGTTAGATAAAGCATTTTGGATGATTGTGCACCATTGTTTATCTTTAGGGATATGATCTGTGGGTGAAATAGGATTTTCCATTTCACGTAGAATGCCGTAAAGCTCCTTAGTGTTAGTTAGCCTTGGTGATTCTTTCATTGGTAAGGATTATTTCATTCTTGTGCAGGTTTGCACAATTAGTTAGTAGGGTTTTGTTCTCGACCGTGGGGGAATGTCGCCAAGTAGCTTGGAGTTTCCTTTTTTGCAGTCATAATTCTTTTAGTAGGGGTGTAAACCAGGTGTCGAGGTGTGTCTTTTGTTTACTTTTGCGTAATTTGACTGGCGCAATACTGTCAAGGGCCTTAGTCATGGTGTTATTAAAGGTCTCTACTAGTGTGCTTGGGTCGGAGTTATTGGTAATTGAAGAGAGGGTGGGTAGGCGGAAAGGAAGTCATTTTTCAGCAGTGATATCTTTTTTGCTTCTAGTTGGCAGAGGTGGTGCTATCTCAATGTTTTTCGGCTTTTGGGGCTCTATTGAGGACGAGAAGCCAATAAGGTAGTGGTCGGTCCAGTGTTCAGGGGTTATTTTGGAGATAATGGTAGGGCAGTTCAAATTGGCTACCCAGTCTAATATACGCCATTTCATATGAGTAGGAGAAAGTACTTTTTGGATCAGGCCATGTTCTCTCAAGATATTTTCAATGGATTGGGCCTGTTTGTCCTCTGGGTCATTGAAATCCAGATTGAAGTCACCTAACAATAGGAGCTGTGAGGTGTCCTTAATGTTGTTGGAGAGGAGGCTGGAGATGTCTTCCTCAAAAGTCCATATTGGACCGGGGGGAGTCTACATACTAAAAGGATGGTTAGTGTGCTATTATTGGAGATAGGGAGTTCAGCTGCGAGCAGTGCGCAAGATTTGATTTCAGGGGGTATGGTTAGCCTTAATGCCAATTTGGTTTTGGCTATGATGGCAAGGCCGCCACCTCTGGAGTTGGGCCTGTCAACCCGGAGTATGTGATAGTTGTCTGATATAGCTAACATGAGGGCTGGGCCTGCTGCGTCATGTAGCCAGGATTCAGTAACAGCAAAAATGTCTAAACCGTCACTAGAGAGTATGTCTGCAATTTCGGTAGTATGCGCCATAAGGGAGCTAGCGTTGATAAGGGCTCCTGAAATTGTCGTTTTGCTCTGCCCATGTGAGGGGGTGGGGTCTTTGTTTAGGGTGATTGGTTCTGGTGTGATTACGATGAAAGTGGGCGAAGATGTGGGTCTGCGTTTTTGTGAAGTTTCAATGGTTGGTATCGCAGGACTATGGGCAGTGGCACGGGTAGTATGCCTGAGATGGGAGTCGGGGGACCTGATACTATTGGTTTTGGGTTTGTGGATGCAGGGCAGTCTTGCCCGGAGTCTCATGTTTCTCTCCTGCAAGTGCTAAAATATTGTACTGGCTCCCCTTAGTGGGGTAGTACCTAAGGTAGTTGAGATGTTGTAGCTAGTGGTGGGCTGGTCCTTCAAAGGAGCGGTCTGGTGTATCTCAGTGGGGCTAAGGGCTCTTGGTGACAGGTAGTAAGTACCCTGATGACAAAGATATGTTTGAATATAGTGGGTTAAGTTTGGGATTGGCCTGATTCTGTTTGGGGTGGGAGTGTGCATTCAAACAGGTAGTTGCGTTACACATTAGCAACGTCGTGGTATAGACTGATAGGCTAGTCCCATATTAGCATAGTATTAATAGTTGCAGAAGGGCCATAGTCACAATTTTCTAAAAAGAAACATTCAGAGCACGTACAGGTGTTCGCTTTACTGCATTACGGCTTTGTTGCTTTGCTGCTACGCCACGTTTCTCTTCCATCCTGTGGGGGCACAATCTTTCAACTACATTGCAGGAATCAAACATGGGAATTTCGAGGGGATTGGGTCCTCCGACGTATTCCATATCTATGACATGTAATCACCACAGCTGTGCTGCTTCGGAAACTTTTTTGTCTGCGTCCTGCGTCGATGACGTCGATGCGTCGTCGTCGAGGGCCTACTCCGACGTCCGACGTCATCCGATGTGATCAGTAGGACGCACGACACCCGTAGCCTCAGTTGCGTTTTTTCCGCGAACGTGTTGCTTCGTGATTCTCGGTTCACGCCTCGACTCTTTGGCGTTCTGTTCTTCTCGGTTCTTCGAACCTGTTCGTTTTGTGCAAATCCTTCGTGTGAAGATGTCTTCTACTTCGTCTTCGACCCCGCGTCCGGGTTTCAAGAAGTGCGGGGAGTGTGGGTCCAAGATGTCGGTGACGGACTTGCACGACGCCTGCCTCTGGTGCCTCGGGGAGGCCCACGACACGGATGACTGTATCGACTGCCAGTCGCTCACGTCCAAAGCCTTACGCGAACGTAAGAAGTTGTCGGTAGGTCGGGTGTCCAAGCCCAGGAAGTCGAAGTCTGCGGGGCTTTCGACCGATGATTCGAGGGGTGACTCTCCGCGTCATCGTCGGAAGTCTCGTGGGTCTCCTTCTAGGAGTCGGTCTCGCCACTCCTCAGCCTCTTCGAGGTGTTCTCGGAAGCGCCGACACCGGTCGTCTTCCAGGTCCTCCTCGGAGGACTCTGCCCGGCAAGTCGCTTACCCCACCAGCCGTGCGATGCCGGAGGAATGGGCTTCCTTCGGGAAGAAAATGCTGGCGATTCTTGAGTCGCAGGGTACTAAGCCATCCGCGCCCCCGAGTGGGGTCGGTCGTGTGAGGTTGAGAGACACCGCTCGCATGAGTGGTCCGCACGAGTCACGGGAGAGGTCCCGTTCGGACAAGGAGACTCGTTCTCGCCGTACCCGTTCCAGGTCCCGGTCCTCGACGCGTTCGAGACCGTGTGCACCTGTGAAGTCTTCGAGGAAGACATCGACGTCTGAGGCGTCGAGGGCGTCGACAGGCTTTCTCGAGGCTCTGGCTTCGAGGAAGTCGTCGAGGCCGTCGACGCTCTGGTCGTCGAGGGACACGCTCGGGGCTCCGGCCTCGAGGGCTGTGTCGACGCCGCCGATTCTGGAGTCGCTGCGTCTGACGTCGACGCCGATTTCCTCGACGCCGATGCCGGTTCTCTCGACGCCGGCGCCGATTCGCTCGATGCCATCGACGCCTTTCGTGTCGGAGGTACCCCGTGGCACGGCAGAACCCCCTAGGAAGGCTCTGGTTAAGAGCAAGCACTCTCGGGTGCCTTCTTTTCGCCACCTGGACTATATTTCAGAGGCGGATGAGGATTCTGATGGCCTGGTTCCTAGTCAGGTTCCAGATGAAATTGTCTCGGGCCATAGTCAGTTTGACGATTTGAGACAGTCACTGCATGATGCCAGTGGACTGGACACCTCTCCGGAGGTGGAGTTTTGTAGGCCTGAGCCTGGCTCTCATGCCGATTCCTCGTACCGGCGCCTTATGGCTAGGGTTTCTGAGTACTTGGGATGGTCTGCTCCCCCAGGGGAGTTTGTGCAGGATGATCTGACGGACATCCTTGATCTTGGTCCCCCAACTGACCCGGTACTGCCGTTCCATCTGGCTTTACAGAGAAGGGTGGCGGCGGCTTGGACTGCTCCAGAGAGTCTCCCGGCGGTGGGCAGATCCTTGTCGCGAAAATACTGTCCAGCCAGTAGCGACCCCTGCTACTTGACCAGGCACCCCACTCCGGAGAGTTTGGTGGTGCAGGCGGCCACGGCCCCGGCAAAGCAGGTGTCGTACCCTACCATCCCTCCTGATAGGGACGACAAACGTTTTGATGGCTGGGCGAAGAAAGTGTTTTCTTCTGGTGGTATGGCGCTTCAGGCGGCCAACTCCATTTGTGCCTTGTCTCGTTTCACACACACTCTGTGGAACTGTGTTGCGTTGGCGGCTGAACATATTCCCGAAGGGGACGAACGGGATGGTTTCCTTGCTATGGTCCAGGATGGTAAGGATGCCATGTGTGAGTCCGTTCAGTCGGGTTTGGATTTAGCTGAATGCGTCAGTAGGTCCATGGCGGCGAGCACCGTGATACGCAGGTTTGCGTGGTTGCGGAAGTCGGGGTTTGCTCCTGATGTGCAGTCCCGGCTCCTCAACATGCCCTTTGACGGTGAACAACTTTTTGGCAGCAAGGCTGACGAGAGCCTTGAGAGGTTGCAGACCTCAAAAGCTGCAGCGAAGTCGTTGGGCGCTGCAGTTCGCCAACCTCTGCCTTTTCGTCCTAGGGGACAGCAGTGGAGGGGTGGTTCCTTTCGCTATTACTCATCCTTCAGAAAAGCGAGAGGAGCTGGCAGTCAGAGGCCATCGCAGGGGTACCAGAGGTGGACGACAGGGTACCCGTGGTGCCAAGGCCGCTCGGGCAGTTGCCTCTTTGCCCTCAGAGCAGCCGCTCCCACTCAGTCGTGAGGCCATGTCCCATGGTTCGCCGGTTGGGGGAAGGCTGGCGCAGCATCTTGTAGAGTGGCAAGCCATTACTTCAGATGTGTGGGTTCTGGAGATCATAACCCACGGCTACTGTCTTCCCTTTCGGCACAGGCCTCGCGACAATCCACCGGGGAACCTCTCTTTGCAGAGTCCGGATCTGCTCCTTGCGCAGGAAATTCAAGCCCTGCTGGAGAAAGGCGCCATAGAACTGGTGCCTGTAGCGGAGAGGAACAAAGGATGGTATTCCCCTTATTTTTTGATTTCGAAGAAAGACGGGGGATTGAGACCCATCATTGACTTGAGCGGTTTGAACAAACTCCTCAGGAAGGACAAGTTCAAGATGGTTACTCTCTCTCAAGTCCTCCAGGCCCTTCAGCTTCAGGACTGGTTGGTGTCACTCGACCTCAATGTGCCGATCCATCCCAAGCACAAGAAGTACCTGAGGTTTGCGGTTGGCGACTCGCACTTTCAGTTTCGGGTCCTGCCGTTCGGATTGACCTCCGCCCGAGGGTTTTCACCAAGCTCATGGTGGTGGTGGCAGCGCATCACAGGCAAGGGGGGATTCACGTCTACCCCTACCTGGACGATTGGTTGATCAGGGGGAGCTCTCCCGAGCAAGTCCTGGATCATCTGTCCGTCACCTGCCGCTCCCTTCACAGGCTGGGCTTCTCCCTCAATTTAAAGAAGTCCCATTTGACGCCAACACAGCGGCTCCAGTACATCGGAGCGGTGCTCGACACTTCCCTGGGGCAGTGTTATCCTCCCCAGGTGAAGGCTCTTCACATTCAGCAGATGGTGCACAAGTTTCAGCATGCCCAGACGCTCCCTGCGTTCGAGTTCTTGAGGTTGCTCGGCCTCATGGCATCCTGCATTCTTCTGGTGCCAGATGCTCGCCTGCGGATGAGATCTTTGCAGTGGGCACTCAAGTCGCAATGGTCGCAGTCCTCAGGCAGGATGTCGGACCCGGTTCAGGTGCCGCCCTCGGTTGCCCGGGATCTTCTGTGGTGGGCCGTCGAAGGCAACTTGATGAAGGGGGGCTCATTTTGGCTTCCCTGGCCGGAGGTGACGATCGTGACGGATGCATCCCTCACGGGATGGGGAGCTCATGCCAACGGGCTGACAGTCAGCGGTCGTTGGTCTCCGTCGGAGTCCAGACTCCATATCAATCTTTTGGAGCTGAGGGCCATCAGGCTAGCCCTGAAGGCTTTTCTGCCGACTGTGCGAGGAAAGAGTGTCCTGATCCTGACGGACAATACAGTGGCCATGCACTACCTCAACAAAAAGGGGGGGGGGGCAGGGTCACTTCCTCTGTGCAGGGAGGCGATGCAGCTCGAGTTCTGGGCCATCCAGCAGGAAGTTTCGATCTCGGCAGTTCATCTGGCCGGAGACGAGAACGTGACGGCGGATGCTCTGAGCAGGCAGAGCGCAATCTCTCACGAGTGGGAGGTGGATCAGGAGATTCTCCTGGAGATCTTCGCCCTTTGGGGGACCCCTCAAGTGGATCTCTTCGCCTCCAGTGTCAACCGGAAGTGCGAAAGGTTTTGCTCGCGGGAATTTCCTCCAAAAGGAGCCTTAGGAGACGCGTTCGTGGTGGAGTGGTCATTCCCGCTGCTGTACGCGTTTCCTCCAGTCCCCGTCATCCCGCAAGTGCTGCGGAGGTTACGGAAGTTCGGTTCCCGGATGATCCTCATTGCCCCGGCGTGGGCTCGGAGGACGTGGTACCCGGACCTTCTCGACTTATCCATCTGCCCTCCACGTCGTCTTCCCTACCGAGACGATCTGCTCTCACGGGAGGGGGGGTCAGGTTCTCCATCCAGAGGTCAGATCCCTCAACCTTCACGCTTGGCTTCTGAAAGGTTGAAGTATAAGGATTGGGACCTCCCTGAGGACGTGATGGAGGTGTTGCTTTCGGCCCGAAGGCCAGCAACAAAGTCTCTGTACCGTTGCCGTTGGCGTAAGTTCTGCGACTGTAACGCTCACCTGATTCTCGCAGAGGTGCCCGTCTTGACTGGGCGACTACCGTATCTTCAAAGGTGATGTGTAGCACCCGGTTGGCTCTTTGGGCTGGACCTCTGTGCACTGTATGCCTGACATGTAGAGTAAGATGTCTGCAGATAGAAAATATGGGGTTAATGAACTGGGGTTATTGGGGTGTCCCTATCTCTTTCCTCTTCTCTCCTGTAGACCCCCAAAGGTTAACGCTCTCACCTTAGGTAAGTGAATGCCAAGCTCTCCATCTGCCTCGGGGCAGGGTGCTGTAGCCAGTTTCTTCACTGGATAGGTAGCACAGGCCTCTTGACTTCAGAGGACTGCTGTCCGTCGTTTACTGCACGAACGGTAAGTTTCGAGTCATTCAAATGTCTTTTTAAAGTCTTTAGTAATGATGTCTCTTGTTTTGCTTGGTTCCGGCGATGGCGGATGACGGGCTGAAGTGAGTTGTAGATGGAGCCCGTGTGATGAATAGAAGCGCCTGGAAGCACGTGAGTAAGCGCTTGTTGCCTGTTTCACGATGCGCTCTAACTGTCTTTTTATTTTGCAGGTACGAGTTCGGAGCGGCTGCAGGGTGCCGGAATACCCACTGGATTAGATGTGGAAAGGAGTAATGGCACGTGAGTATTAAAGTTCCCCAATGTCTTTAAACGCACCTTGTTTTGTCTTTCAGATGCGGATGCAGCGCCGAAGGCCTCCGGAGCGTGCAAAGAGTTGGTAAGCTTTTGTCTTTCAGATGCCGGAATGCAGTATGAAGACCTCCGGAGCGCACGAAGAGTAGGTAAGCCTTTGCCTTTCAGATGCCGGAATGCTAACCTGTTCTTTCTTGTCTTTATAGGGGTTGCTGAAGACTGGATTCAGGATGGTAAGCCTTTTTCCTTAGGCCCAGGACTGGATGCAGAAGACACGATGAGCGTCCTGCTGCAGAGGGTGCAGAATAACGCAAAGCAAGATTCATCCACCGGGTGTGGTTTAAATAGCCTCCTGTAGTGCTTAGATGTCTCCTTCCACAGCCACGCCTAAGTAAGAAAAGAGTTCCTGGTAAGAAAAGAGTTCCTGCCTTCCAGAAGAGTTCCAGTGTTCTAAATCTAGGGAGTGGCTCCAGCCCCACCCAACAGGAAAAGTAGTTCCAAACAGAAGAGGATCAGAGGCTCAACTGGCAGGCAAGTAAGCAGCATGGTCTGCTGCAGGTAAGTCCACCCAAGCATTATGAGCCCGGCGCTTCCAGCGCTGGGACTGGGCATATTTATGAGCCTGGTGCCACTGGCGCCAGGACTGGGTCCAAAAGGTCCCAATTGGGACTGGTTGGCACTCGGAACCTGGGTTATGGATCTGCTTCCAAGGGAGTTGGGAAAACCCTGACCTTTTGGAAGCAGAGATCATGACAGCGACTGGTGCAGAGTTCAGAATGTGGATCCTTTTGCATGTGACATCCCCCTGGTTCTGTCCTTTTTACTTTCTTTGGCCCACAGGGGCTTGCAAGTGTGTACCGTTAAAGGTTACCTGGCGGCGCTGTCCATCTTTAAGCGCTCGTCTGAAGAGTGTTCTTACTTTAAAATCCCTTTGATTTCACAGTTTCTGAAAGGGCTCACTAATGTGTTCCCTCCATCACCTTTCCTGGTGCCCGGTTGGGATTTAAACCTTGTTCTTAAGTTTCTTATGGGTGCTCCGTTTGAGCCTTTACATTCTTGCCCTTTGAGGCTGTTAACTCTGAAAACTGTGTTTTTAGTTGCGGTCACTTCCGCTTGCAGAGTGAGTGAGTTACAGGCACTTTCAGTTAAGCCTCCCTTCACTGTATTTCACAAGGACAGGGTTGTCCTTAGAGTTCGTCCTTCTTTTCTTCCGAAGGTAGTGACGGAATTTCATTTGGCCCAGAAGGTTGTTCTTCCGGCATTCTATCCTCCTCCGCATCCTGCTAAGGAAGAGGAGAGGCTCCATAGGCTTGATCCTAGGAGAGCTTTAAGCTTTTATGTTTCACGCATGTCCCGGGTCAGAGTGGACGATCAACTCTTTATTGGTTACGCTGGAAAGCGTTTGGGGCAAGCTGTGACGAAACAGACTTTGTCTCGCTGGATTATTTTGGCCATCTCGGAGTGCTACCGCTTGGTGGGTAAGGACCCACCGGCTGGCTTGCGGGCCCATTCTACCAGGGGTATGGCTGCGTCTACTGCCCTGCAGAGGGGTGTTCCTATTCGCAACATCTGTGATGCAGCCCCCTGGGCTTCAGTACATACATTTGTACGTCACTATTCCCTCGATTCCATCCGAGCACAGGATCTGGCCTTTGGCAAGGCGGTCCTTTGCTCTGCTATTTGATTGGCCATTCTAAATCTTGATTCTAAATTCTTTCCCTCCTCCTTGCTCTGGTACTGCTTTGGGAGTCTGTCATAGATATGGAATACGTCGGAGGACCCAATCCCCTCGAAGAACAAGTTACTTTCTTACCTGGTAACGTTCTTTCGATGGGATGGTCCGACGACGTATTCCATATCGCTCCCGCCCTGCCTTCCCCGCTGCAGAATTTCTTTTGCGATTGCAGCTTACGTTCCGCAAGGCTTTGTGTCTGACTGGCAGTTGACTAGTGTCACACGTTCTGGGGGAAAAAACTACAACTGAGGCTACGGGCGTCGTGCGTCCTACTTATCACATCGGATGACGTCGGACGTCGGAGGAGGCCCTCGACGACGGCTCATCGACGCAGGACGCAGACGCCGAAAAAAAAGTTTCTGAAGCAGCACAGCTGTGGTGATTACATGTCATAGATATGGAATACGTCATCGGACCATCCCATCGAAAGAACATTACCAGGTAAGAAAGTAACTTGTTCTACTGATCTACACGAAATTCTAATATGTACTGAACATCCATTGAGTGAATCTCTTCGTATATGTCCAGAAGTTGAGTAACTGAATTTTGATTGCATCGTGACTGGCTGATTTGCTTCAGTCTGAGATTTACAAGCTACGTTACACTGGGGTATAGATTGTCTTTACAGTCCATCTATTGAATATTTTCAAACTGATGGGGACTGTGGGCCTAGTGCTTTTGACCCGTGCCGGGTTTGATACGGCCTTCAATTAGCAGCTACTGCTGTGTTTCTTCTTAGCCAGTTCCCTTGCAGTTTTTCAAGTGCGGCAGTGACTGCAGGCTTTATGCCTTTGAGCCGCTCCGGCTTGTGTTAATACTACACACAAGTATTCGTTTCCTTGCAAGTTTGGATTGATGTTCTACTTCTTTGCCTTGAATATGTGGAAGAGAAGAACGTTTGGCTAAATGCTTTGAGCTGTTATAGGCTCTAGCTTTGGGAACAAGCAAAGGTTATTGCCTTATTGCTTTTTTGTATTAAAGGAAATTTCCTATTCTGCGGACAGTGCAATCCCTATTTGGGAGTCGAGCAGAGATTGCAGGCTTTGAGCTGCTCCGTCCTTTGCAACCCGCGGATATTCTGTGCTCCATAATTTAGCAAACTTTGTCTTTAACAAGGAATAGCCTTTAGTTTTATTTGAGATTATCCAGTAAGTATTTTGTATATGCTGAATCTTAGGAGTATCTTTGTTCAGGGTGCTGATTGTTGAACGAGGGATGCTGTTTTACTCCCAATTTGCCATCATTTATTGGTTGCGAGGGGGGGGACTAAGGATTTACCTCCTTATGTAAACAGTGCAGGTGGATGTGGCTGTGATGGAATTGACAGATGTTGAGTGTTTAAATGGATGTCTGTCAGCACCACCCATATTAGTCTCCAGGAAGGTGGTGAGATTCCACGCTACGACTCAAAACACGGTCCAAACTAAAAAGGATACTGGATTTATAGGTCCCAAACATCTCCTGTATCTATCCAAAAATAAGGGATATTGCAGTTTGCTAAGAAAACCTTCTGTTTCCTCCCCCGCCTGCACTTCATGTGTTCCTAATGTTTGTATTTGGTGAAACATGTGGGGATCCGCTCTCGATACCTCAAAGATTGTTTGAGACTGGAGGATCCACAACCAAACCTGGTTTTGTGGGTGTGGGAGGCGTGAATGGAGAGGTTGAAATAAACAGGATGGAATGGGAGAGTTTTTGTATGGAGGACTCATTCCATATAGTGGCAACAGCAATTATGGAGCTCATAAAGGACAATGATTTAGATATGCTTTCTATTCTGGATGAGTCACCCACTACAAGAAACTATATGCTGATGTCTGGTGCTGGTATTTTTGAAGGGTCAAATAACAGTTCTCGTGGGGGTGGGGGGAAAAAAACCCTAGGGTGGATGTGCCTCTCCAGGGGGGCTCTCAAAATAAAGGGGCTGGTCAATTGTTGTACCCACCACCGTTAGGGGTGGACCAGGTTGATGATGAAAACATGGCACATGTTTTGCCTAATCCTGTAGCCATTACAGATCTACTGAGTACTCCGAAGGAGAGGAGGAATTGTCTAAATTAGCCCCGTGCCAGGTTTAATTTTAACTATTTTAACACTGAGCCAAGAACTCCAGTTTATCCCCTAAACTCTTGACCACTGCACCCAGGGCGGGCCTCAAACCATATACTCTGACTAATCAAATTGTGCACAACCATGCCGTAGGGGGTCAAGATTTAGTGACACCTTTATTTACTAACTTGTACATTAGCCTCAACCTAGCCTAAAAGACTCTGGCTGATACCCCGGACAATCTTTGGGGGGAGGGGGGCAGTGGGGGTTGGGGAGGGAGGCTGCTAACAGGACAATAAACAGCATTCAATGAAATGTTGGGACGTATAACATTTTTGGAGGGATTTGTTACAGGATTGGCTCTGACAATAGTGCCCAGAGGGCATGCCGGGGCTATTTAGGACGAGTACAAGAAAAGATTCACTAACATTGATGCCAGGGTGTCTCTTGATCTTGGAAAAACTCTCTACAATAGAGAACATGCAGCGAAATATAAAGGATTTGAGTGTGGCACGGGAGGCTAGGGCCGGAGCTATCCAGGTATCATCTATGGGGTCTGTGCCTGCCCACAATCTACAGGATATGCAGGCCACAGATTCCCCTGATAGCCCTTCATCCCTGGTGGAGGCTGCAGTGTTTGGATGCTACACAGGACTATCCAAGCAATAAGATCTCGAAGGCTGATATATCTTCAAATATAATTACCAGAGATAACCCAATATACTTGGATAGGAGATATCCACCCAGGGGCAAAAAATGTAAGAAGAAACAGAATCCTCTCATCTGCCACTAATCAAGCTGAAAGGGCGGAACTCCAATCTTAAAGCTATCCGTCTAATATCATTTAATGACAACTATACGGATACTATTGATGCTGGGAAACAGGCTCAAGGGCCAGGCTGCTCAGAGTTAACTAATACCAATTGTAATCAATCAGTATTGCTTGTGGGCGGCGAGGAACAAATTGAAGTCTCTCCCATTGTACCTCTTGGACTGGTAGTGGGAGAGTCCGGTGACCCTCTTGCCAGAGCGTGCACAGACTAAGTAGACCAAGATCACTGCCTTTGGAAAGATTAATAGTACTACACACGCTCATGTTTCCACAGGCTCGCATAATATGGTGAATTTGTTGAACAATGTGGGTGGAAGAGGGTTTCAGGAAAATCAAGAGGTTGATCTTATGGTCCCTTCCATGGGTATACAAACTATGGACAAGGGACCATCTGAAACACACAAACTGCTGTGCAGCCTACAGTTGACATGGTGGGCCAGGGCATAGCTGTAGCCTCCATTCATCCCCCTCCACAAATGTTCATGGAGGAGTCTACACAATTTGCTTCCAAAATTGTAGGTTGGGTGATCAAAAATCCATCTGGAAAGCAGTCTAGGCTTAATAGATCGAGTGTTCTGTCTATTTTCAAAAAGATCCCTCTCTTGAGATCTATCCCATCAGAGGATATTGATGCCATTTCCTTGCCAATTATGGAAAACCACTGCATGGTCAGCTATTTCCATTCCGAAATAGTGGCCAATAGGGTGTGGGGGCAGAGGGAAAATCTGGTGTTTCTGGGGTATGATTTAGTGGGATTGAAAAGGATTATGGAGGCCAAGACTTTCCTGGCCCATAAAACAATTGATGTTATACCTAAAAAAAAAGGTTTCAAGGGCATCTATAGACCATGCTTCAAGGGGTCATGGGGACGTGTTGTCTCTGATCTCTAATCTTTTTGCTAATAGCCAGGACTGGTCATCGTTACAGCTGGCCTTGAAAACATTTGAGAACATTAGGCAGGGGCCGGGGGCATGAATGACAATAGAAAGGTAGAGGTGTTCTCTTGGAACATGTGTGGAGGCACAAATCTAACAAAGTGTATGGCTAATCATAAGGCTGGGGGTTTACCGTGCATCTTTCTGTTTCAAGAGATTATGCTCCAATCGCATTTCTCACTAAAGATTTTTCATGTCATCACGCGCCCGTCTGTTAGAGGAATAGCGTGTCGACCTAGAGGGGGTGTATCGCCATTGATTGTAATCTGGGGATTAAATGGGAACTGGTTACCTGTAATGAATGGGTTTTGGCTATTAAGCTAAATCTAGGTACAGTACAACTGCCAGTCTTATTAGTCAACCTATATTGTAACCCATTGAGTGTTGAGATAGTGCATATCCAGGATTGTTTGACTGAGACAGCTCGAGCTTGGTTTATGATGGGCTGGGGGGGAAAGAATAATTGTTGGACGAGACTTCAACTCCTACTGTGCGGAGGGCGCCCAGTGGAACGATGCAAAGGTTACAACTACCTATTTGCATCATAATGTTTTTACTAGGCATGGGGTGGGATCTCTTTCTTTCAGAATGGCATACGTCCTTGATGGATTGTTGTCAATCCTCCCCTCATCCGAGTTATACATGGAAAAGAGCCCCTCTATCATCCAGGATCAACTACTTCTACATCGCTAGTGGTCTTAGGTCTTATTGCACATATGGCAACCATACCCGCAATGGCTTGGGTGATCACTTCTCTCTTTTACCCTGGTCCTTCCTTTTCCTACCTTTTCTGTTGTATCTGATTTGGTAAGACTCCGTGAATTGAAGGGGCAGTGTCCTTAAGTGGAATTGAAAGTTGGTGGCCAAGTTGAATACACTGTTCAGCGTGGCAGATGGCTAATCTAATTCGCATTACAATACTATCTTGGCTTGTTTGTTTTGTTTTTGTTTGTTTTTATTACTTATATTGCGCACCAGACCCAGGGGTAACCGGGCGCATTTTATAAGACAACTCAAAGCTTGGTTACAAGATCACATGGCAAATAAAGCAAACAGGAAACATATAAAGTAATAATATACAAAATCTACAGGAATATACAACGGGCGAAAATGAGGATGCATGTATTTACAGTCCTAATCAGAAGCTCCTAGGGATTAAAGAAGTCTAGGCAGTGGATGATCTATTGTGTATCTGCATTTTATCAACAAAGTCCGACGTGAATGTCCACCTAATACTATTAAAACCTATTTGGGTGATGACAGAATTTTCAAGTCTAAGATCAGCAAACGCAGGAAACTAGCTGCTCTGAGAAGGCAATTTCTTGATGATTCTGTCTATTTGGCTACTGATAGTAAAATCTGCGCATCTCGTAAGCATCTTGTGAAAACACTTAATATCAAATTCAGTTGTCGGAGACACCAATCCACCCTGGAATCTCTCTCTAAGGGCAGGGATAATAAATTCTGGTCAATCATTAATCGGACCCTGGGTTCTGGAGAGAATGGTATGGATTGCCCGATTCTGGACCAAACCTGGGTTGACTTCTATGAGCAGAAATATTATTTAGCTTTAGCGACAGTGGTGACGATGAGCTAGGCCTTGTGGAGTAAAGGGAGGACATCTTGTGGGCCATCAGTAAACTTAAACCCTCCCGTTCCCCGGGTCCTGAGGATATCCCTCCTTTTGTTCTGAAAGAATGTTTGCAGACCTGGGCTGCCAAATAGAAACCGATGTTTGACCAGAGATTTATGACACTCCATCCCAGATTCTTGCACCCAATCGATCATCTTACCCATCCTGAAGAAAGGGAACATACTAAATCCAAATAACTACAGGCCGATCACCTTCATTGATGCGATTAGCAAAGTTTTTGCTATCCTTCTGAGGGATCTGAGCTTAGTAGTTAAAAAGCACAGTTTGAGTTGTTTCTAGGTTGGATTTAGGTCTGATATGGGGGACTCCTCTTAACGCTACGATTCTGGCCCATTTGAGACACCACGTTCATCATACACAGGTTGGAGGATGTATTTATGGCATCCCTTTACATGACAAGTGCCTTTGATGGAGTCATCAGATCTAGGCTATGGCAGAAATGATTAGAAATGAATGTACCTAGAAAGCTGGTCCAACTCCTTGCCTTTTTACACATGAACACATCTGTTTGTATATGCTTGACCAAGGAAGGCTCCCTGTCACGAGTTATAAGAAAGTTTGTAGGGATGAAACCGGGATGCACCCTAGCTCTTATTCTCTTTAATATGTATGTGTGTGACGTAGAATCCATCTGGCAAGAACCTTCCATTGCACCAGCGAGGCTAGGTAACATCAAGCTGGATTGAGTGGCCTCTGCTGATTATTTTATTCTTTTTGGCAGAACCCCTAAAGGTTTGAGACATAAGTTAAATCTATTCTATGACTATGCAATGGCTATTAACTTACTCCCCAATGCCACCAAATCTAAAGTCTTATTGTTCTGTAGGGGTAATGCAACTAAAATCAGAACATGGGTCATGGGTGAGGAAAAGGTAGAGCAAGTTCTAGTGGTGACCTATTTGGAATACAAGCTCACAAACAAGGTCTCCATGGAATCCTGGAAATCTAGCCTCTGAGAAGGCGTCCATATTGCTTTCTGATTTTCTTTGCTCCCACTACAGCAATACTATCTTGCCAAGTTCGAACTTGTAATCCTTTATGGCCTCGACATGTCATTACACGATTCAGGTAATTTGCTTAACTGTATCCAAGGTAAACTCTGGAAGGAGGCACTGAGTTTGTCTTTGGCAGTCCCTAATTCGTTCGTCAGACATGAACTGTGCCTCACTGAAGGCTCGGCATATGTAGAGACAATTATCCACCTTTAGGAAAATTCATGTCCCTCATGTTAACTCGTTATGAGGCACTGCATATAGTGATGTAGGAAGTCTGTTATTTCCCTCAAACTCTTCCAAATGAGGATGCTTGCTGTACTGTACTCAATGTGGCCATCTGTGCTTAATTTAATACAGCGTCCTGTGGTAGTGAAGACTCCTTTTTAGGGTTGACTGGGTCAAGACATTGAACAGGGTATCAACTTACGCAACGTATGTAGAATATTCAAAGTTTACACACTCCAGTGAATGTATACCCCTTTTATATTCAATGCCTTTGTGTGAGAAAATACGCACAACCTATATGCGCTTTAGACTTAACCAGTTTCACACTGCAGAGAGGTTAAAATACTGGAAAGACTACACTATATACCCACGAAAAAATCTTGATTGCAGATTCTGTGGTAGGAAAGATGCATATGAAACTCAGAAACATTTGGTTACTGTATGTTGATGCTTTGCAAACATGCATTCGAATGGATTGTGTCCAAGGGCGACTTCACTGGATGTTCTAAATTGGACGCACGGCGCCCGTAGCCTCAGTTTCGTTTTTTCCACAAATGTGTTTGCTTCGAGAACTCGGCACACCTCGTGTATTCTTCGTGAATATCTTCATCTACCCGTACGGCTGCGCGGTCTGGCTTTAAGACTTGCCAGGACTGTAATCTAAGATGTCGATTACTGACCCCCAACGCATTTGTTTGTGGTGTCTGGGTGAGAGTCATGACACAGACGACTGTTTGAAATGCCAGCTGCTGACTGCTAAGGCCTTGCGGGAGCGTAAGGAGAAGTTACAGGTAGGTCGGGGTACTAAACCCAGTAAGTCCTGAAAATCTGCGAAAGGGATGTGCACCGATTCGAGGGATGACTCGTTGTCGGAAGGAGTCCACGGGGATTTCGATCCCGGAGTGGGTCCCCCCACTAATCCTCATTTCGGCACTCCCGGAAGCAGCGTCACCAGTCGCCTTTCCCGTCCTCATCGGATTATGGCGCCGCGAGGAGAGTGGCTTGTCCCACGAAATCCTCGACTTCTGAGGAATGGGAGTCCTTCAGGGAGCAAATGCTGGCAATTTTTTTTCAAACCCAGGCACAGTTCTGTCCGCGCCTTTGGAAGAAGCCGACGGGGAACGGTCTCAGTCTGATGCTTGCATGCCTTCGGGCCCAGGTCCTCGGCACGATAAACATCGGAACCGCAGAGGTCCCGTTTGGACAAGGTTTAGGTTGATCGCCAGAGACATGTTAGGTCCAGGTCTCGGTCTTCATCCCCGGCGAAACCGCAGACGTCTGGTAAGGGCTCGAGTACGAATACGAAGGTCAGTGTTTTGCCTTCACTCCAGCCCTAGGTGGCGTTGTCGATGCTGAAGCCGTCAACGCCCTTGACTCCTTCAGGGCCATTTGGCCGGAATTTGCTGATGGAGGTCCCTAGTACTGTGGATCCTCCAAGGCAGGCTAAATCTAAGTCGGTGAAGACTGTTGGGGACTCCAGACCCACTTCTGTCCCTAGGCAGGAGTTCTTTCTTCCTCTGGATGATATCTGAGGATGAGAGGTCTGATTTGGAGTTTGAACCTGTTGAGCCAGATGTGGCTCCTGTCTTTTCTGGGGACAGTCAGTTGGAGGAGTTAAGTCATTCATTACATGATGCTTGTGGCTTAGGCACATCCCCCAAGGTGGAGTTTGGCAGGCCTGAGCCTGGGGCTCATGTTGAATCCTCTTATAGGAGACTGATGGCTAGGGTTACTGAGTATCTTGGTTGGTCTAGTCCTCCAGAGGTATTTGTTCAGGATGACTTAAGTTTTGGATTAAGGTCCGTCCTCTTACCCAGTGTTGCCTTTTCATTTGACTTTGCAAAAAAGAATGGCAGATACTTGCCAGACCCCAGAGTCTCTTCCAGCGGTTAACAAGTCGTTAACTAAAAAATACTGCCCTTCCAGTAGAGACCCCAGCTACCTATCCACTCACCCCACTCCCGAGAGTTTGATGGTTCAGGCGGCTACGGCCACCTTGAGACAGCCGGCATACCCTACCATCCCTCCTGATAGGGACGACAAGCGCTTCAATGATTGAGCACGCAAGGTGTTTTCTGCAGGGAGTATGGCGCTGAAGTCCGCTAACTCCACTTGTGCCTTGGCAAGATTTTCACAAATTCTGTGGAATTGTCTCTCTAGCGGCTGACCATATTCCTGAGGGGGAAGAAAGGGATGGGTTCCTTGCTGTCGTGCAGGATGGCAAGGATGCCATGTGTGAATCCCTTCAGTCTAGGTTGGACACGGCCGACAGTGTTAGCTGGTCCATGGCTGCGAGCACCGTTATATGCAGGTTTGCGTGGTTTCGGAAGTCTGGTTTTGCTCCAGATGTACAGGCCCGTCTTCTGGACATGCCCTGTGATGGCTCTCATTTGTTTGGAAGCAAGGCTGACGAGAGCCTTGAGAGGTTGCAGACCTCCAAAGCTGCTGCTAAATCTTTGAGCGCAGCAGTGCATCAACCTCCGCCTTTTCATCCTAGGGGACAACAGTGGAGGGGGGGGGGTTCCTTTCATTACTACTCATTTGGTAGGACGAGAGGAGCCGCCAATCAAAGGGGTCAACGAAAAAGTACCTGCGGTGGTCTGGGAAATAAAGGTGCCAAAGCCACTCAGCTGTCTCTTTGCCTTCAGGCGCTGCAACAGCTGCTCCAAAACAGCTATGAGGCCATATTCCATTGTTTGCCTGTTGGGGGCAGACTGTCTCAGCATCACGAAGAATGGCGAGCTATTACTTCGGATGCGTCGGTTCTGGATACAATTAGCCCATGGCTACTGCCTTCCCTTCCTAAAGCGGCCTCATAGCAATCCACCGGGGAGTCTCTATGAAGCTTCTGGATCTGCTCCTTGTGCTGGAAATCTTGACCCTGCTGGAGAAAGGCACTATAGAACTAGTGCCTGTAGCGGAGAGGAACAAGGGATGGTATTCCCCATATTTTTTGATTCCAATTAAACACTGGGGACTGAGACCCATCTTGGACTTGCGTTGGTTGAACATGTTCCTCAGGAAGGACAAGTTCAAGATGGTCACTCTTTCTCAAGTCCTCCAGGCCCTTCGACTTCAGGATTGGTTGGTGTTTCTGGACATACAGGATGCTTACTTTCATGTGCCAATTTATCCAAAGCACAGAAAGTACCTGAGGTTTGCGGCTGGCAGCTCGCACTTTCAGTTTCGGTCCTGCCATTCGGATTGACCTCCGCCCGAGGGTCTTCACCAAGCTAATGGTGGTAGTGGCAACGTATCTCAAGCAAGGTGGGGGGGGGGGATTCACGTCTAACCCTACCTGGACGACTGGCTGATGCAGGTACGTTCTCCCGAGCAAGCTCTGGATCATCCCAGCCTCACCTGCCGCTCCTTCCACAAGCTGGGCTTCTCCTTCAATTTCAAGAAGTCGCATTTGATGACACCTCAACAGCTCCAGTACATCAGGGCTGTGTTCGCCACGTCCTTGGGAAAGTGCTCGCCTCCCAAGGTAAGGGCTCATCACATTGTGCAGATCGGGGACAAATTTCAACATGCCCAGTCTCTTCCGGCTTTCGTATTCTTAAGGTTGCTCGGCCACATGGCATCCTGCATTTTTCTAGTGCCAGAGGCCAGACTGAGGATGAGATTCCTGCAATGGGTTGTCAAGATGCAGTGTTCCCAATTCTCAGGCAAGATGTCGGATCCCATTCAAGTTCCACTCTGTCTCACAGGGTCTTCTGTGGTGGGCCAGCGAAGGGAATCTGATGCAGGGGGAACCATTTTGGCAACCTTGGCCGGAGGTGACGGATACCTCACTCACAGGATGGGGGGGCTCATGCTGACTATCTGACTGCCAACGGTCGGTGGTCTCTGTCGGAGTCCAAACTCCATATCAACCTGTTGGAGCTGTGAGCCATCATGCTGGCCTTGAAGGTTTCTGCTGTCTGCTCTAGAGTTGGTCCGCGGAACCAACCCCAGCACCTCCGCGCCCACCCTGGCGGACCAATCCAATTACCCGAAGGAGGATTGAGAGTTTAGGATTTCACAAGACACAATTATTTACAGAAGTTGGCAAGAATCAAAGGCAAGGTTTCAAGAATGGTTGTGACAATATTACAAGTTCTTAAGGTAAGGATAGGATGGTATAGAGATTGGGATGGAACAAAACAAGGCAAGTTATGCTATGAATTTCTATGCTTCCTATTAATACTTATTCCACTTTAATTTAGGATTTTGGAAGTCAAAGGTTCTGGTCATCACACGGATCGGGTCTAACCAAAGACAGCTGGGCAAATCTGGCGAGATAGGGTCAGCTGGTCGGTTCTGGTCACCTGGACGGCATTGGACTGGCCCTTCTGGTTTACTGGAGATCAGTGGGATGGGGGGTTTGTAGGCATGCATTCAGTAGTAGTAAGCCAAACTGGATCATCATGCTTCCCTTGGGTTTTTTTGCATTTTTTTAGAATTTGAACTAGCTGAAAATGGGTGTCAGCAATGCATAGGCCATGGCTTTGCAATGAAATCAGGAATCTGGATCAAGGATGAAGAAATCAGGAAAAAGATGCCATGCAGAAAATCTGTTATGCTCACCAGGTCTTTGCCGAGGCGTTGGGGCACGGTTGCAGCCCTCCCTGAACTTGAATCACCCCCTTCAGGCCTCTCCCTCAGTAGAAAAGCTGTGAGCGGTGGTACGTGGTGATACTGCTCCTGCGTGGAGATAAGTGTGTGAGTGCGCCAATCTGTGATTGTTGTACCTCTCAAACCCTTCACCCCAAAGTACGGTGTCTGTGAGCATACACCAGCCCATAAAGCTCACCTGTGAATTATAGAAGATAAGCTCTCCATCCTGCTACTTCTGACAGGGGCGCGTCGAATGGGATCTAGTTCCTTCACTGCTTCCTAATAAGGATTAGTCCAGTCCAGCTGCGACTATGCTTCTCCTTATGATTGGGAAGTCTTTCTTGAGCTCTTGTGATGCTGTTCGTTCTGTTTAATGTCTTTATATGTTGCTCCTATTTATGTCTGCAATGTCGTCTCTTCTGTTTTCTTCTCTTAGATGGAAATGCGGCCTCAATGCAGCTGTGAGACGCGGCCAGATGGAATATTGATGCTACTGCAATATTCAACAGTGTTCGGAAAAGCACGAAGTATGGCGAAGCGCAACCTTGAACTGTTTTTTCGATGTCTAACCTGGTCTTCTGTTTTTCCTTGCAGGTGCTGCTATCGACGATGGAACGTGTCATGCTGCGGTGCCAAGATGAAGATATTGGCGTTCCGGAAAGTGTAGAGATGAATACTTGGTTCGCCGATGAGATGTACAGGTAAGAACGGCTTCCCCCAGTTGTTAAGTATGCTGGCAGGAAGCAGGATGTCCAGGAAGCAGGATCTTCAAAGGTAAGTCTGACCTCAGGCAACGGTGAGCGTTGCGCTGCTTGCAAGTGCAAAATAACGCGAAGCGTCTGTCTTGAGGATCATGGCAGCTTATATAGCTGAGATCATGGGCACGCCCGTTAGGGCTGGCTTACCCGCCACACCCTGCCACTCCTAGAGAGTGAGCATGTGCGAAGGCAATCCATTAGCAGCCACACCCAAGAATAAACTTGGGGCTGCTTAATGGATGGAATGTTCAAGGTTTATGCATCCTGCTTAATGGATGGAATGTTCAAGTTTTATGTATCGTAAGTGCTATGCCCATAATAAAAGCTTTTCGGTGTTAAATGGATGTTCTTGTTTACTTTTGTTCATGAGCCTGGCAGGACAGTGTCCACCCAGGTCTCTTGTGCATGCAACCCCTGCATGCCTGTGCCCCTGACTTCATGACATGACAAAATCAGGAAGAAGTCAGGAATCAGTGTGTTTTGTGTGTCAGGTTCCCTTATTTATCATGCCAAATGACATCAATAAAGTATATGGCTGTGGCAGGCTTATTGTCCACACCCCTAATGCTAGGATTGGGCAGGAGCACAGTTTCCGCCTTGCTCTTTTCTCTGATTGGATGACAGAAAAATATGTCATATTTATGGTGTTACTTTTGCAAAGTCCAGAAACCTCCTCTAGCCACTGGAACCAAAATCTAACTTCCCCCAAATACATATTTATGCCTGAGAAAGTCAGATACACAGGTTACATATTGTGTGGGTCTCATTTCAATCCAAATACCAAGTCTGTGGGACCTGGTTTTGACATTCTGCTACATTTTGGCGATTTTAACCATGAAAGATTTGGCCTAACATTTCTGAATTTTGTACATAGATGCGCAATTACCCCTGGGATATGTGTACACAATGCTATGTTTGCAGCACTAATAATTTCTGCGCATTCGGTCACTCTTTATAACTTCTGTTCCTTATGCAGTACTGAGTCCTACCAAGTCTTCAAATGAATAGCATACAATTAGATTTAAAACTACCAACTTTCAGATTTTGCCTCATTCTTGTGGCAAAGTTAAATGTCTTGAAAGTTCAGTTGCAAAATAGGCATTTTAAAACCAAATGTGACTTGATCAGTTTTTTTTTTCTTTTCCAAGTGTAAGCAAATGTCAATCCCTTTGAAGCGGAATGAATGAGGGGCCTCTTTCCTGCCTCACCCACTTGAAAGGTGAGAGTCTTAGCCTGCTATTGTCTTAGCCTGGGGCAAAGACGAATGTCTGATGCCGACTGGGAAGTCCCTGGGTATTCAAAGCCTCCAAGCTAGCAATTGGCCTTTCCTGTGCCAGCAGTTTGAGGTGTCACCCTTTCTCAGGGCTAGCAACTGGCAGAGCAGGTTTTTTTTATATGTAGTTTACCAATTTATCCTGGGTTTAGCTTTTTATTTTCTCATTTTAAATCTTGGCTGAAACCTATGGAATTAAAGCAGTTTATAGGTGGATTATTAACAGTAGCAAATCCTTTTACATTTCTTACATAATCAAGCCTTTACACAATAATATACTTTATAAATAGGCGATTTTGCTCTTCATTCAGGCAAAAGTACATTTTACTTATTTCTTTAAATTCGGTTTTCATCTACAGAAAATGCACACTTTGGGCAGCTCTATTTCTTGAGTGCTGGAGTTGTTTGCAGCATGGATACATGTATCGTGCATCTGTTTAAAGTCTTTCGCTGGACGGCTGTTTCTTGATAGTTGTTGCAAAGAAATAACTGCGTTTCCCTTGGAAAATGAAAACGCAGTTGCTGATTTGCTTTTCCAAAGATACTTTTGATAAGGGGCTGTCTTTCAAAGTTTCGCCATCAGCCAATTCCACATCGACCCGCTCCCAGGAGTCCAAGGACAAAGAGAATGATTCGCTCCTAACGCTAGGAATGTGCTCGTGGAACACGAGGGGCCATACTCATTTGACCAGACCCTCTGATGTCAACCTGATGGATTTTGACGTTCTTTGCCTCCAAGAAACGTGGCTTGCCGACTAACCGCTGCTCGATGGATACGAGTTGGCCCACTCCCCTGCACTAAAAGATCAGAAAGGCAGACCTACATCAGGGCTAATTACAGCATTAAGAATGGGCTCCGGATTGAGCTTAAAACAAATGTTATTAGCGACAGAGTTCATCTTGGCTACATCCATCGAATGGTCCAGAACATCTCCGACTGACCCCTTTAAAAGGCTTGAGGAGATTCTCTTACGCAACATCTATTGGAACCCCGCTAGAGTGAAGACAGAGAAATTTCTTGACCAGCTGGAAGTCTTAATTGACCGCTCCTTGGAGAGCGATAAGTTCACCCACATTATCATCATGGGTGATCTGAATGTGGATTTGTCTGTGCGCCTGAATAATCCAAACTGGAGAGCCCACTCATGGACCAAACTGATGGACTCCAGAGATTTGCATAACCTTCATCATGCATTTTCGTCCAACTTTTCCTCGATTCCGTCTTGGCAGAGAAGCGGTCAAGCAGCAACTATTGATTACATTCACACCGGTCACATTTGAGGTGGCTCATACCGAGCACAGTGATCACAACATCCTTATCGCTGTATGGCCAACCGTGAAGCCTTTAACAACGTACACGACTGCTAACTTGGCCACTAACACCTGTGGCAATAGGATAAGGCTGTCGGATAAGGCCATAGAAACACTCACAAAGAATTACACTGAGCAGAATCCACATATAATTCTGTTAGCAGTGTGGACTATTTTCGACCTTTGCCGCTCTGTTCCCACAAAAGAAAAGGTATCTTATGCTTCCAAAACCTTCTACTCACGTCTTCAATGCACAAGTGGTGGAAAGAAGTAAAGCATTAAGGAAACTAAGGCGCGCAGCAAAAAAATCTAACTGCATTATCAAAATGGAGGAAGTTCTACACGCCAGGAACTCCTACTGAACCTGGCTCAAAAACACCAAGTACAAGAGATACCAACACGATGATGCTGAGGAACTGCTGTGTGTAATCTTAAAGCTAAAAGTCAAGAGAGTTTTGGCCCTTAATAATAAAGAACAGTGACAACCCAGTGGGCCGTTAACTAACCCAGTAAGTGAATCAGAATGGACAAAACCTTTTGCTAGTCTATACAGCGCATCGACTGGAACAAAAGAGCGGAAATCTGTCTCGGCAAGCACTATATGGACCATTCCGACCGAGCATGACCTATCCTAGCTAAGATAAGAAAACTCAACAACTCAAGGGCTGCAGGTCCAGATGGTATAACTAACTTTGATCTAAAGCAATTAGCACCATCTTGGACCTTTTTCAGCTCAGAGGTTTTCAAAAAATGTGCGGAGACAGCAACGGCCCCCTCATCTTGGAAGAAGGCAATTGTGGTCCCGATATTTAAAAAGGGAGCCAGGGACAAACCAAACCAGTACCGCCCCATCATCCTCCTTGACTCAATAGGGAAGATCTTTGGTTCCATGCTCTTGGACAATCTTCAACAATGGACAAAAACCTCAAAATCAGCGGACCCATTTCAAGCTGGTTTCGTAAAAAACTGGGTACGTCTCTAAACATCCTCGCAATTAGTACACTCAAAGCCAAGGTTCTCAAAGGGACGTCCAAAAATATACATTGCTTTCATCGATCTGGTTCAAGCCTTTGACCAGATCGACTGAACAGTCCTCTGGGAAAAGCTTGAACATCGAGCCTGTCCACCTGAAATCTTGAATCCAATCAAGGCCTTATACTCAGGCACCTCGATGTGTGTGCGGCTCAACCAAACCGGATTACTCTCTTAATGGATCAAAACTGATCGGGGTGTTAAACAAGGCTGCCCCTTTGCCCTGGTCTTATATAATGCCTATACCGTCGATTTTGAGGATTGTGAAAACTGAGTTCGCTCCTTTCCACCTACACTTGGAGACGTAAAAATATTGCGCCTTTTTGTATGCGGACAATATAATCTTGATGGACCATACGCCAATAGGTTTGCAGAGGCAAATCACCAACCTGGCCGATTTGAAAGAAAACCATCTGCAGATGAACCGCGAAAAGACTAAGATCATGACCTTTGAAAAGCGTAAGACAAAAGGAAAACTTCTCGTGGTCAATCGGCAACCTCCCACTCAAACTTGTAGGAGACATTAAATATTTGGGAGTTATCCTAAATAATAACACCAAAGAGGCCTCGATGCACGACAGTTTGGAAACAAAAACACGCCTTCTGATTCCCCAGGATAGCATAATTAACAGGAAATATGGACGATTCACAATATCCCTGCTTTTGACCTTTTATAAATATAAAGTAATTCCCAGTCTCACCTATAGAATAGAAGCTATGCCAAGTCTCCCAAGCAAAATATGGCCAAAGCTGGAAGAATTATATTGGAAGAAAGTCCTGAACTTGCCTTCATCTACTCTGATTTCCTTGATCAGGAGGGAGCTTTCACTACAGTCTTTAAGCTCTATAGTGGCCAGGAATGAACTCCCGTTGCCATCGCCACCCTACATCCTAAGGCCATCGGTAAAGAAATTGAAGCAGGTTCCTGCAAAATGCTATGCGATTGGACCTCTAGGACCAGACTTCTGCTGGAAAAGGTTGGCAGTTTCGAAGCAAACCTAATCCAGAACCCTGAACGGGTAAAAAAAAGATCCTCGAAGAACCGACTGGATCCAAATGTTGGAAGAGGCTGGTCTGGTCAAGTCGGTGATGGATCTCCCAATTAACTTAACGAAAGTCAACGTAATTTGCACCTATTTGGCAAAATGATCAGACAGGAAGCTCTGTGAACACTTCCTGCGCATTCTCTTGAACATCTTTCATACAAATGAGATCCTTGTGAGGTGAAAATTAAGTCTTTCACCAGACTGTCGGTTCTGCACTCAGAAGGACACGAAGGAAACTTTCAAACATCTCCTCTTAAGCTGCCGGGGCCTGATGGGGGATACGTTCTCGTCACCTAGGGAACTTGTTTAAAAATCTCCAGTTCTACGATGATGAAGAATGGTGGTGTCCGTTATTGAGCGGAGCGAAAACCACCTTGGTAATTGCAGTGGTCGGTTTTCTTCAGGAGACTGGTCTACTGGATAGACACAGCACAGAAAATATAAAGCAATTGCTGATTACACCTAGCACATACCGATCCAGTGGCGGCAAGTGCCTGGGATGACCAGAGATTAGTGAACTTCAAAAAGTCGGACTTCTCAAAGACCTCAGGAATTGTTGAAAGATGCTTAGGAAATGTTAGGAAAATTATTTGTAAAAATGGTTTAAATTTCAATTAAAAAAGTAATAATAAAAAATAAAAAGAGGCCCGGTTCCTCTGAGACTCAAGAATGATCCTGGGCACTGCAGGGCCTTTTTGATCATAGTGGTTCAGGAGGAAGTGATGAATTTAGCGTCAAACAGCACCTTTAAAGGTTGAAAAGATGACATTTTACAGAGGCATTTTGAGTTTAAAGCAAAGTAATGCTGCTTCTTTCCTTTGCTCCATGTAAAATGTTGCAGAGCACACTGGCACATTCCTTCAGTGAGTACTCTATTTTACCCCACCTGAAATGGGGTTGGTAGGGTAGTGCAGCCATTTTCTGGTTGTGACCAAATGCAGTTCCAAGATTTTGGCGCGCACAGGAGTCAGCGTAGCTATTTTGTGCTGTTTCTTGTCCCAGTGCAGCAAGTGATCTAGCTTAGCACAACTGAGTGGGTCAAAATATCCCACAGAATGTGATAGGTTTGTTTTGCAAATAGTTCTGTTCTTGTAAGTTTTAGCTTTTCTTTTTATTTTTGGAATGTTTTAATGTTTTTATTTCTTTAAATATATGTGATTGTGTTTTTTTTTTATACACAATGTTGTGTAAGGGTTCCTGTATACCATATATGCAACAATAGAAAATAAAAAAAATAAAGCTCTAAGCTTTTACATCTCTAGGTTATCCAAACTTTGTATAGATGATCAGCTTTTTATAGGCTAAACAGGTCACAAACTGGATCTGGCTATGACAAAGCAGACCTTATCCAGATTGATCATTATAGCAATTTCAGAGTGCTACAGGCTGGCGGGCAAAGATCCCTCAGAAGCTTAAGGACCCATTCCACCAGGGGCATGGCTACCTCTACATTTGTGAGGTGGCTCCATGGTCTACTATACACACGTTCACGAAACATTACTTGTTTAGTCTTCCATCAGTCAGGATGGAAGCTTTGTAATGGCTGTCCTCCATTTGGTTCATGGAAACCATTGATTGCTAAATTCTAACTACCTCCACCAAAACCAACACTGCTTTGGGAGTCTTTCAAAGAATACGTGGGAGGACATAATCCATTCGAAGAACAATTTACTTACCCCTGGTAACATTCTTTTGACTGGATGGTCCTCCCACGTATTCCTTATCACCCCCGCAGTCTACCCCGCAGTAGAATTTCACATGCTATTACAGCTTTCTCTCCTTCAAAGCTTAGTACGGTCAAACCCATGGTTATGCGGGTTCTTTCTACTGAAAGAAAAATCAGAACTGAAGCCAACGGGCGCTGCGCGTGTTATATATACCTTTTGATGACCTCACCCTTGATACAGAGGCCCTCGATGGACATTGAGCCGAATGCATCGACGCACAGTCCCCTCCAGCGAAAAATGTATTCCGAAGCAACTGAAGCTGGCTATCGAATATCAAAGATGAGGAATACGTGCGAGGAACATCCAGTCGAAAGAACGTTACCAAGATTAAGTAACTTATTCTTCTCTTTAATTGATTGCTGCCAACACGTGCTTCGACCTTTGTTGCGGCTTCTTCAGGATATTATTTTGGGGTGAATGGCTTTTACCAGCAGCAGTTATAAAGCATGAATAACCTGCAGATTCTTTGACGTCTATAGTATTCTCTGTGCCTTAGAATTCTTGCACCAATCTCGCATATATGTAAGGCTTGTCTTGAGTGTAACTCTACTGCAACGTGTTGGCAAAGACTCCTCTAGCTTTATCAATATATCTTCCCAAGTAAACTTGATTGTCAAACCCAAATTAGGTTCCAATGAAAGGCCTCCTCTTGCCTCTAAATCTGATAATTGATAATCCCATCCTAATGTAAGGCACACCAATGTCATGACCTATGTTAGAGAATTGCTTATGAGTTCAAGTAATTTTCTTGTCTGAAGATTTCAACAGTTAAAGAGTCTGTGGTAACTGGAGTTTATGAAGCGGGCAAGAAAAGGACCAAACATATTTCCATTTGCCAAGATAATCTTGGAAGGAAGTATCTCTCCTAAACATGAAGTAGGATGCATACTCCATGATTTCCGCTTTATTTATGTATTGGAACGTGAAGTACCGTTCTTTAACCTCACTGTTCCTGGTCGGGTCACTGGTCATGTTATGAGCAGTCGCAAGTAAGGAATTTTTGGCCTGTGCAGTGATGGAGGTCCTAATACTGTCTCTAGACTCCATGCTTTGTCAGCAAAGGCTTTTTGGATTTTGATAATGTGCTTTAGACGGTATGAAAGGAATTGACTGCTGCCTAATCTTTTTCAGTATTGTAAAGAGTTCTTTAACTCCATTGTTAGCCTTCACAATTTGATTCTCGAAGAAGTCTTTCTTAGCGCGAGTTCCTTCCAAACTGTTTTATGGCTGTCAGACTGTGTTTTCATCCACAGGCGCTCTGCCTGCCTTTTTGTATTTCTTAATCGCCTTTAATTCCTTGGTAAACCAATCATTATGATGGATTTTGTCTCTCGCCACTGAGGTTTTTAATGGTGCGACCTGATCTAGCATAGTAGTCCTGGTTGATTCAAAAATGTTGTTTAAGAACTCAGGTTTAGCCTCATTAGAGCTAGATTCCATTGCTGACCATTTAATTGGGGCATGTGCGATTTCCAGATTTTGTTTACAGAAAGTCTCGATGTTTATGGCACCAACTACAATGTTTGGTCTCCATAATTTTGCTTCAAGATTTCTAGTAGCTACCCAGTCAAGAAGTTTGCCTTTCAAATGGGATGTCTGTGTTTAAAATACTTAAATTCTGTGTTCGTAATATTGTTCTCCAGCTGCACTGCTTCCTGATCAGTTTTGCCCTGAAATCAATGATTAAAATGCCCCAGAAGTAGTGTGGCACTTCTAGTATTGTTTATGGCTTGTAAAATCTGAATTAGTTTTGTTAAAATCGGGCTCCGTGTCGTCTTGCTTCTATCTCTCCCCACGCTGTAGCAATGTGTGGGGAGTCCCAGCTTGTAACAGTTGTCTATAAGATGGGCAACCATCTTCAGAGTTTATAAACCTTGTATTAGCCACTTTCTGCTGTTGGCAATATTGGATAGACTGTTAGAATTACTTCCAATGACTTTTGGCTTGGGCAATGCCAAATAACTCTTAATAATGTCTCCCCAACGATTGGTTGGGTTTTCCTTAAACTCCTTTCAAGAGGAGTCATTTGGTTTGGATTCTTTAGAATTGTTGCTGCTGGTCCGCACTTTGGTATTTGGAAATAACTTGGGAACCACGTTCACTCTTATGCAAGTGTTGCTTCTGCTGTCTTGCAGTTGTTTGGCATTCAAAACTGTGTGGGTTACTTTTATTCCTACATGAGTGCTGCGTTGCACTCTGTCTGCTTACACGTGAGTCTCCCACGCGCACGCCTGCTTCCAACTTGCAAGCAGGGACAGAGTGAGCTGCAGTCACTGACACTGTAAACTCACACTCGAGGGCCCCTCTACCATGACATGGCCACCCGCCTGCGAGCCAGCGCCAGGAGGAGACTTGCTGGTTTTATGTGATATTCCCGCTTGTTCAAGGTCGCATACCAAAAAGACTGATTTATTTCGGCTGATTTTGGGCGGCTCTCAAAATGCAGAAATGCCACATTCCACCTGCCCAACCTTCCAGTCAAGCTGTTAGCCTGCTCGCTCCCCTTCACCACCATCTCCCGCGCAAGTCAGGCTATCTTGAAAGTAGGAGTGCTTTACCCCCAACAACCCTTTACATCAGCCCTGCATCTCCCCACCACCCCAAGAATTATGCCCTCAATCCCCCACCAAACACGCAACATGCCGTCACATTTACCCTCTACATTCCCCATGTGCCCCTCCACACAAGACAGACATACACACACTCTCAAACACCAACACCCACAAAGCCACTCCTAGGACACCCGCGGCTCCTCTTCCAGGCCTGCCACGCATGTCAGCTCCTGCCCACACTTTTGTGTGGGAGGGGCATGACGGTTCACTTTAGAAAGACCGCTCTGAGCGCTCTGTGCGGTCTTTCTAAAGCCATCTTTTTTACAATCGGGAAAGTGAAAACTATTCACTCCATTCCGACCTGCCATCCTGGGTGCATGCTTAGGCATAGCGTTGGTACAACCTAGCAATTCCAAAAGCGTCTCTTGCGCTACCAGAGCCCTCTTGACCTGGGCATGAGGCCTAATAAAGTGTTTGGCATACCAGAAGGACAGATATTGTGCTTGTGCCACCCAATAATAGTGCCCAAAGTCCAGCAAGGCCAACCATCGGAACTCAGCCATGACTCCCTTCCAGACGCGTGAAAATAAATGCTGGCAGATACAGCAGGATATTTGTAAACTAGTATAGAAACTTAGGTACTATAACCCATTTTTGGCACAGAGATCTGCCCCATCAAAGACAACTGGAGGCCGGTCCGCCTCTGGGTTTGTTCCTTAAGGAAATAAATGCCCCTGCCTATCTTTCTCGAGAAAAAGGATGTCCGAGTCCCGTGAGATCTGTATGCCTAGATATCTGGTGTTCTCCCGTTCCCTTTGAAGTCCAAATTTGTCAGGGAAGGTTTCAGTGCTCTGCGCTAGGGGGAAAACTACCATGGTTAATTTGCAGACCCTAAAACGCCACAAACCTGATCACTTGCTGCAATACCGGTGTCAGTCAGCAGGCTCCCTCAAGTACAAGAATCCAAGAAATAAACAGTCCTAAAATTAAGGATCCTTAGCCCCAACCCCCCCTACACAACACACAACTGCGAACAGTCAAATTTGTATAATAATGTCAGTATGTTTGTCAAATACTTTATACAGCCAAAGGTATAAAATGCATACATTTTAATCAAAAGGACACAAATTATTTAATGCAATAACTTGTTCACAGCTCTATGCATTTTGAGTGAATACCCTTCGTTGGGAGCAAAATATGTACATCACAGTTCCAGAATATTCAATAAAGAATCTATATATCAAAAACAGAATTCAATAAATTATCTATCATTTGGATACCTTTTAATTCTAAATGTATTACCGAGTATGTAAGAGGTATATCCTCCCATGTTCAGGAGTTATCATTCACCTGGATTTTGTAGCTGTAACTATCCAAAAGTCCTAATGGACATATTCTTAAAGTTCACACTAGAAATGCAGAGCAAGAATAATAGGTAAAGGGGACCTACCGCAAAACCTTTAACTAGGCAACATATAGTTGTAAAAGGCTCAAAGCCATACCTTTAAATCCAGAGTCAAATGTATAGCTGGTGTCTTCATTAGGTAAGTTCTCCCATTTGGACCAAGCAACCTGCTATGATCACGCCTGTAGAGAATTCTCTCTAAATGGGGTCAGCAAAAAGAGTTGTGTAATGGCAAGGAGATTTGGGAAGATGTGTACGAAGAGATTTAAAACTATGCGGCAAACGCTGGAAGAAAAATCCTGTGTCCCCCAAAATAGCAAGGTATATCCTAGATAGGTGATTGATAAATATATATGCATAAATAAAGAGTGTAGTTTAGAACTATGTGGTTGCACACTGTGGTTGCACACTGGAAGTTCAATCTATTGTGTCCCAGTTGACATTATGATCTGATTTCGGACAATAGTACCTAGGTTGGTCAATTTAGAAGAGAAACGCCAGCGTTTCTAAAATGACCATCATAAATAATGCGTGCCATGTACAGTCATATGTCGATATTGTCTGCGAACCCGTACAGTAACTAATGTATCTGCGGATGTCATTTATTTAAAAAAAAATAGAGGGGGGATCCCTGGGTAATACAATTTTCGGTCACTGATGTTTGTGTTGGATCAAAGGCAGTGGTCCTCAATATTTGATTGTAAATCATAAAAGAAATGGTTGGGAGTCGGTACAGAATGAAAGAATCGCTCTGCTTCAGATGTATGCTCTAGGCCCATGTTAGAAGGCACTTTGATGTCAATTAGATGTATAATATGGTAAATGCCATGATCAGTGGTTTTTGTTATCATTTTACCTGCCTGGACAGATCAGGGAATCGCCAAGAGCCCTAGAATGTATACTTTATTAACTGATACTACAGTAAGTGTCTTCAGTAATCTCACTCAAATTCCAACTTTGCACTAGAATCGCCTTGTCAATCTTGTTCCTTTTACAACTTGGTATTAGAATGGCGCCAACCTTAATTGGTAACTAAACTTCATGGTCCATCTAATATTGGGTAAGCGAGTGGCCCAGTTTTGAAGCTAGTATAGATATAACCCAAAGTTATATCATTGTGTTTAGACCTTCACTATTAACTGATAGCTGTTAGTACTTGAGGGCAAATCCAATGTTAAGTCGGTGAGTAAACCAACGATGTCGATGTCGCCTAATGTTTAGACCATTGATGTGTATATTGCCCAAAATAAATACATGAAATGGAAACCCGAATACCCTCCAGTTGTTAATTTGGGGGTATCAATATTATGTAAATCCAGTTGCATGAGTACTTTCTTATCATAGTCACGATCTAATAGTGTATCTGTGAAGAGCATTACAAAACAGCAGTGATTTGTTGTAGTCTCCTCTGATCATAATGTATCAAATATAGAGTTTTTGTTACATCTTGCCTCTCAAGTACAAGGCCACATCATCGGCATAGAGGGAGATTATCATTCCATGAGGCCCCTGTTGTGTACCTTTCTGTAAGTACCATTCACAGTGTGTGCCTGCCAAGGGTTCCATTGCTAGTGCAAGGAGCACCGGGGAAAGAGGGCAGCCCTGCCTGGTCTCCCTCCCCATTTACATCTTGCCCGACAGGTGCGCCCCCCCCAAACCCCCCTTTGAGACCCTAGCAGAGGGAGAGGTGTAAAGGATTTTCACTATTTTGATAAATCCAGTCCCAAGTCCCAGTTTCCTCAGTACGGAGGAGAGAACGGGCCATTCGACTGAGTCAAATGCCTTATTGGCATCTAATAATAAGACATTAGAAGAGTGGAGTTTCGGGGAAAGTTATATAAGGGGGGCGTGGGGGTTCCCCATTCTTCCTGACCTGCAAAGGGTAGGGATCAGAAAGCATCTGTCTTTCCCTGGCCACTTGAAAAAGGTCCCAGGCCAGGTTTTCTGGGGGATCATCAAAGATTCATCACAGGGCCCAAATGGGAAAGAAGACAAGAGATGGAGTTCAAATCCTGGTAGACCAGAAGAAAGGGAGATAAACCATAGGCTGGCAACAAACCGGAGGAGAGAAAGATTGATGAGACTTTCAGTGTTCTTCTTTGAACTTGCCATTTAATAGACACCAAGGTTAGGGGTGAGAAACCAGCGACCATTGTTTTGTTTGGGCAGAGGCCCTAATTGAATCTTAGTTGAATTTATATTTTTCTTTTATGCCGATAGGGACGAAAGTCGTGTTAGCATGGGATTCTGGACAGAGGACTTTTCTTGTTTAGTAAGACTACCTGACAAACTACCTTTTATGTTTTTCTTTTATAGAGTAGAAAAGAGAATTTTAGGGTTAGGGACAGCTTATGACTGTTCTAATAAAGAAACATTGAGTCAAAATGCCATCCGGTCTGTCTCCTGATTCTTATCTAACATGGTGCGTCCCTCTCTGGGCATGGGTTTGTGTGTGAATGTGCTTATATTTGGTAACCAGTATTTTTGTGCTGTTTTTTCTATTGTGGCTATTTATATTTGATATGTTATTGGGCATTTGTAGTGCCTTTTTACCTTTTAGTTTGATCTCAAAGCGATGTGGGTTGACCGCCCTCGAGAACCGTAGTACATGTCAGTGGCGAAAATAGGGTAGTAAATAGTGCATGTGTGCACTCTGTATTTGTGAAGCCAGATCGAATTTTGGTGTTTGGTAGCAGCATTTTAATGCTGGAAGTGGTGTGGAGGTTTTGTGCGATCAGTAGTACGTATGCAGCAAGGCAGATTTGTTTTGGGGGTAGCTACATTCTAGCAGAGTTGGTGCTTATATATGAGATTGTGAGCAGCTAGGCCAATTTCTTTCTGTGGGGGATAGCTGCGCTCTAAAGATTGTTATGCAGGGGGTGTAAAAATGTGTGCAGCTAGGTCAATTGTGGGATATAGTTGCATACTATTGTTTGTTGGTGCATAGGATAGAGTCTGCCATTGGAGGAAGTCTCATGTTCCTGATTACCTTCCTGTGCCTGCTGAATTCTGCGGGGAGTGGATGTTTGGGTAGGGAAATAAGGGGTGGGGGTTGGTGGGGGAGAGGGTGGTAAGGTAAACAGTCGGACCACCAGGGGGCGTTGGCAAGATGGCTGCCTAAACGCTGAGCTTGCCCAGCAAGCCCCACGAAACAAGAAGGGAAAGCCATATACATGTGAGGCAAATTGCTTGGAAGGAGAACCCCCCAACCCCCCATCATCCCTGAGAATCCAGAATAGTGCAGAGATTGGTTAGGAGGCGCAGAGACAAAGACATCGGCTTTGTCGCCAAGTCTACAGGCTCTATAATCAGCTGAAGGTGTGAGTTGTGGTGACGCTATGAGGAGCTAAGAAGTGTCCCTAAGTGTCTACGAGTACCCGAAATAAGCTGCACAGTTCTGCTTGCCCAGGGTTTGGAGTTGGAGCAGTGGCTGTTGTGGCCTTGCGGATGGAGAGCTGTACTGGAAAGCAACAGGAGTGGGTCTGCTCCCGAACAAGAGGTCTGTGCAACCCAGAGGTGGGGAGGAGGCAATGTTGATCACAGCAGGAACGGGAAAGTGAAGGCATGGAGGGTTGGCAGATGGGAAGGGAAGGCCTGCGTACTGCAAGGGTTGTGGGCACTGACACAACCAGTCTGAAAGGGTGGCTCTTAGTAGGTGGCAACTGGCATGGCCCTGGGTAATGGTGGGTAACGGTGGATAAACCATCCACAAACTCACACTGTTATGTCAACATCAACTCTTGAAGTGTCCATCTGATACCACCACTAGTTAGGCTAAGGGTGCCCTTTGGCCCTGGCTCAACTATTCCCCTGAAGAAGTTCCTATTACTAGTTTGAATTATGGAAGGAACGAAACATGTTGGGTTTACACAGATGCAACTGAGCAGTATCTAAACAAGTAATGACTAACCTTGATGCACTTTAGATATATGTTGATTTAGGCATCATAACTAGAAACATTGTTTAATGATGGTCTCTGCATGTACTTATTGTGTGGTTTAATGTTCAGCGAAGAATCAATGTTACAAGTATCTTAAATTGTTTACATGTTGACCTGTATGCCTGATGCTATTAGAATATCCCAGAGAAGAGATGCAGACTAATTGCAAATTTTGCACAAAGCCAGTCTTTTTTTAACACTAAGCACTGTCTGTGAAGCACTTGACACTTTAGCCCGTTTTTGTATGTTAGTTTTTATGTGCTTTTATACAATTACTATTTATATTAAAATTTGTTTCCTTGAACAGAATCACTGATGAAGTCGGGTTGAATTCTCCTAGGACTTCCGTTCTCTAGGTTTGCACTGTCCCCACAGATGTGAGAATCCCATCAGTATCCAGTGAATCATGTGTCTATAACCTATACTAGCGTGGGGACCTCTCTTTTTGTTGATGGCTAACGGTGGCAAACAGACTAGCTGGCTACTGAAGGGGGAACCATAAGTGGGTGTAACTGGCTGAATGCTACGCAGGGAGGGTTGTATTGCTGGCAGGCTTATCAATTTAGTGGTGAACCGCAAATTCATTGGCCCTTTTTGTAAGGAACCTATGGTGGCAACAGTAAAGACAGACACAAGTGATCACTGTTCAAGGGTGTTTATTGAACAATAAATGCAGAGTGGAAAAACGCCTAAGATGAACCTAAACCTAAGATGGGAGCAAGCGTCGACTATCATGTAAAATAAGGCGTCCTATACTAAGAAAAACATATTGCCAATTCCTTAAAACTAATTCTAGAAGCCGTGTGGGATAGGGTTTCAATAAAGAAAATAATTGTTCCAAATAATAAGTCTGCATGCGATTGCCGGGGGTCTCCCTTCCCCCCCGCTTTCAGTACGGAACAAGGTGGGACCTTCGAGCACAGCAGACGGTCACACTTTCTCAGTACGAGCCGACAGTTCCATTCCATCTATCAGGTTCTTCAATGGCAATGTTTCTTTGCCTTAAAATGTCTCTTCCCTTCGGGGCCTGATGTATCCAACACATAAACGCAAACAAAAACTTATTTTCCACAGTTCACATTGGGGGATGGCTTCACCCCTGGATCTCCCTCAACCGGGCTCAGACCCCCTTCACAAGGGGGACAATTCACTTTCCCTCATCTTCCAATACCTCTTACTTACCCGAGTCTTAATGCTTTTTTAAACAGTACTTCAGGCTTTGTCTCCGATTGTCAGCTTCCCTCTTCTGGGTTCACTAATCTAATCGATTCTCCCCTCGACTCACCGGCTGTGATGAGATGCTTGCCTTTCTTAATCCTTGGAGTCCAGGTTGGTACCACTGAGACCAGCATCCTTCCCCGGCTTGGTTATCAAGGGAAGAAGTGTCTGTCACCCGCAGGCGTTCAGACTGGCGGTTTCTTCCGTGCTGGATTTTGGGACGCAGGTACGGGAGGTACTAGTCCCTCCTTTGTGTCCCTTTCTGGTTTCTCCTTGTAGCGCGGGGCCGCTGGGAGTATATTTTCTTTCCCGGCCCAGCGGTCCCTGCGTTGCAACTATCCTTTGGAAGCTCTTGCTCTTCCGGGTTCCTTCGCTCCTGCCTCGCTCTATTCAGGCTCCATTCACTCGTGCCCTCCTGCGAGCGTTCTTCTTGCTTTCTCTCCTCTCCAGTTTTCTCTGCTGCTGCCGTGCCTCAGAGGTCTGTTTCTCTTCTCTTGCGGCCCCGTCCCCGTGGATAGGCGCCGCCCTTTTTTCCCTGCGCTTTCTTTTTCTCTCTCCGCTACCTCCCTGGCGTTTTTTCTCTTTTGCTTCCTCTCCTCTGGTTCTCGCCCCGCTGTGGCCTTGGCTGGTGGGTGTTCAGGCTCCCACGACAGGACTCCCCTGTTCCGCTGCTGTGTTGCCCTCAGTCACACTAACGGATACTATTTTCCTTCGACCATCTGAAAGTCTACTTTCCGCTGGAACTACACCTTCCGTACTACACACCAGAGTAGTCCAAGGGTTTTTTCCCCATTCGGGGTTTTTTTCCCCTATTTTCGGCTTGGTTCCGGAAGGGAGGTCCTCGGACAGCTGTTCTCTCCAGCGGTCACGGTGGCCTCCCTCCGTGACAAGCAAGCTCATCGGAAAAAGGAGAAGGATTACCTACTTCGACGGCGTCTGCAGGATTCCGACAGTGATTCCGGCGGTCCAGGTGAGGAGAGTTCGACAGAAGGGGGAGAAAAGGGAGACCAGGCTATTAAACTGTCAGTGTCTTGCGTACCGTAGACATCTGCTGCAACACCTGCTGGCTATTGTTTGCGGTCTTGTGTTTCCATCTGCAGAGGGTTCACGGTCCCTGATTGGAAAGGGCAAGATTATGTCTCTCCTTGTCACCCTCTTGTTATTCACCGTCTTTCGCCTCCTCTTGAACTGCTGTGCTGAGTTAGCTCTCGCGTCGTGCAGTCTGCCTTGCTCGCCTTGTGCTGTTGTGTTCCACCTTTTATCCCTGTGGGGAAGGGAAAGCGCTGTCAGGTGTGTGTGATTCTTGTCAATTAACTGACTTTGCCTGACCCTTGTATTGGGACATATCAGGTAAAAGGCTCTGCTGTTAGTCCGTTGGCTTTCATTTTTTGCAAAAGCTTTCGTGTGGGAAAGGTGGGGGCAGTGTTTTAGAATATCCTAGCCTGGTAGGATCGGAAAAAGGTGTTGAAAGAAGGGATATCGCGTCTCACCAGTCGGTGTCCCACTCCCCAAGGACCCCCCCCCCCCTTCTAGGTGATCCTTCCTCACTAGTCCACCCCCAGGAACTGGATCCAATAGCGATGGCCGTGTCCTGGCCACCTGGATAAGAGATCCCTGGGGACTAGTTAGCGAGACGCCAGGTTTCTCACATATCCCATTGTAGTACTCTGGTACTGCTGGAGGGGCATGGCCCTGGGAAAGTGACCCATCCAGTTGGTCTGTGAAGAGCAGGGTTCACAGTAGGGTGGTCGACCAATAGCGGATGTTGCTGGCTAAATCGTTTTTTTATTTTTTGCTTGATAGGCGCTTATACAGCAGGTAAAATCAGTTTCAAAGCGTTCACATGGCTAGGGGAGAGAACAAGGGAGTGAAGTATATTACAATCACAACATTTAATAAGAGTGGAGGAGAGTAAGGACAAACCTACAATGCCTTGTGAGAGTACAACGTCCGTTCATCGCAGGATGTTTTTCCGCTGGGTTTTTTACCACAATTTTTTTGCCGGAAAAAACTAGTCTCATTTTTTTTGCAGGGGGGGGGGGGGTGTTTGGAGAAATATGTATATTGGGTGTGGGTGTTCCAGGATGTATACAAAAAAAAATGGGATATGGGGTTGGGGGTAACCCCCCCCAAAAAAATGAGTTTAAAAAAAAAAATCTGCTGTAAAATAGCCCACGAAAAAAACATCCCGCAATGAAATGACATGGAACCCTTGTGAGTATTCAGAACGTGCAAGTGCAGGAAGGAAGAGGGCAGAAGGCATATGTGCTGAGAAGTCCGGGTTCATGGGTGGGGACACAGATTAAGTGCTTGGGTTGTTGAGTGCTACATGGCCGGGGGCCACGTTAGGAGTAAGTGTGAACCTCCAGGGCAGAGGGTGTGCCAATGCAAGTGCTGAAGGTAGACAGAAGCTGGGGCGGTTGGGAATGGAAAGTCATGGGCCCAGAGAATGCATATGGGCCCCGAACATCAATCACAGCAACTGAGGGATTAGCAGAGAAGAGGAGGGGAGTAGGAAGTAGAGAGGAAAGTCTTACATTTCGGAGGCTCCTCAAGAAAGTCCTGCTCAAGACATATGAATATTGAACCATGTCTCGGTAACAGTGAGAATGTCGAGGTCAATTTCTTCAAGAAGGAGGCAGATGTGAGTGTAGTGTTTGTTGGCTGAGCAGGCGTTAGGTCGCCAGACGGAGAAGGTCTCTGCCTTTTCTGAGGTGGTGTACAGGGGTGTGTTACAAAAGTCGGGAGGGAGAGAGAGAGAGAGAGAGAGTAGTAGTGGGAGTTGCAGGAGCAAAAAGGAAGTAAATGGGAGAAGGCAGGAAACCGTCAAAGAGGAGGAGGTTGTTGGTGTTGACCCTGAACCAGGATAGTGCCTGTGTGATGGACATTACCGAAGCATCGGGAGGATGAGAAGCTGGCTAAGATGACTTACCACTTTGTGCCACTGTTATTGTTAGAGGATGTGGAAGAGAGAGAGAGAGAGAGATGAAATGGGGGTCCATAGATCTGGCGAGGAGACCGAGAACAGGATATCAGTGAAAACCTCTCTGGAGGAAGCACTGACGTAGTTGTCTGCGATAGGAAGTCCAGGGTTTGCACTCAAGTTGTCTTTTATTTTGTGCTTTCTTCTACCGGACTTTGTGAGAGTGTGGGCTAGGGGATAGTGTAGCAGTTAGAGAAAATAGAAGATATGGAGAGAGCCATAGGGACGGCAGAGGTTTGTCAAGGAACAAAGAGTGGCTGCGCAGCACAGTTAAAGCTAACTCACCAGGTGGCCGAGTGGAAGTATTCACAAAGGCATACATGCAATCCAGAAAGGAATATAATATCGAGATAAGAGGTGCCCAGAAAGTACAGGCACCCTAAAAGCAAATGTTTTCAAAATGGCATGGATGCAGAGTAAGAGGGGTGCACAGGTGGAATAAGCACACGTACAAGGTGAGTAGCACAGTGGGGGCCAGAGGTAGTGTGCAGTAAATTTCTAGGCACGCTTATGCAGGGAGGCATTGCATAGTCAGCAGCAGTGGGAGTTGTATGCAGTACGTGATCAGCACTTCCAGGCATGCATTTTGAGATCCTCAGTCAGATCAGAGCATTGCATTTTACGTTGTTCACACCGTTTGCCTTTTCGGGTGGAGAATGCGCCAGGGCACTGCAGGCCCATTTTGAGGAACAGGAAGGCTGCACCATAGTGCGCCACACTGATCAACTGTCATATGTAGCGGGAGACCATGGAGACGGGTAGAGAGCAAACACGCACAGGATGTTGGAGCCGAACAATGATGCCGCGGGCAGCAATGTCCCCGGTGTGCAGCCGGAGCTTTTGCAAGCAAGTAGGTAGCGGTTGTGCAAGGGGAAGGAGGGGTGCCAAGCCATGTGCCGCCAGTGCCGTGCTAACGGGCACAGCACTGGCAACACTCACATGATCTGCTGCCTCCCTGCAGCCCTCAGCGCGTCTCTCCCCTTCTCAGGTCTTCCGAGCGGGCCGCACGGCGCGGTCAGCCTCACTCTTGGCCTCAGGCGGCGCCCATGCCCTCAGACCGCCGGAGCATGTCCATGCGATCGGCGGGGTCCCAGCTGCCTAGAAGCTGGTAGCAGGATCGTATGGAGTAGATGCCTACCGCACCGAAGAAGCAGCCATTGGATGAGGCGACAATGACCAAGGTGGACATCCATATGATACTAAAGGAAATAAATGTATGAGAAACAATATCACCATATCAATTAAAGAACTGAAAGGAAGAGCAGAGATGAAAATTGAGACCCTGGAGAACAACATCTATCGGCCAACATTGTAAAGATGAGGCTACATGCTAGGATAAAGGAGCATGGAAGTAAGAGAATGTATGTCTCTGAAGATATTCTATTGGAGAATAGGGAAAGAGCAATCGGCATCCTAGGAGTGAGTGAAGGGAAAGGCGAGGGCCCTAAAAGCTTGGAACAGAAAGTGAAGGCGATTTTACAGATTTTCTGCAGAGGATGAGAAGAGAGATCGGGTCTTCAGTTTTTTTCTTGTTTGATACTGTTTTCACTGTTTTATGATGTGATTATTGTAGATTGCAATTTTTATTAATGCTTTTGATATAGTGCACCAATAAAATAAAATGCGAGGGACAATGGGATATATTGGACAAAGCACGGATACAGATGGATCTGGACTTCGTAGGATCCAGGGTAAACATTTACCAGGACTTGCCTTCCCTTATCTTGGAAAATGAGGAATTCTGCATCACTTCGAGGGTGGAGGCTGAGGCAGCATTGGCCCACCTTACTTATGGTGAGCTAGGGAAGACCTCAATCAATGGGTGAGTGACCGGCTTCCGCAGACCCCAAGGGCCTACGGGGCCAGGTGGGAGAGGCAAGGAAAGTGGTGGCACGACATTTAGGAGGCTTAATACCCCTTTGCCAAAGACACACAGGGATATCTATGGGGTAAGTGAGTCCACAAGACATTGCAGTCAGACTGCTGTTGCCGCAGAATATTGTAAGGGAGGGAGAGACGTATACTTTGTTCAGAAATTGCCTTGTGCTGGAGGATGGGGGTAATGAGTTTTACCTGTGGGGATCTGGATATAGGTCAGGGCGTCTCAACGTGGAGGGGGGAGGACATGTGGGGAAGGGTGGGGTGATGGGAAATCTGGGCAATAAGGAGATGGGGGTCTGTTTGACAAGTTGCATGTTTGATTATTTCGGTTTATTCAAGGATGCATCTGTTTCACTTGCTAGTGTTGTGCAGGATGTTTAGACAATGGGTGAGGTGGTGCGTTTTGGCCCTCTGAATGTGAAAGGCCTGAATTCACCAATGAGAAGGATAATGCTGGCACAGCTGTTCCAGCAGGAAGGACTATGTGATTTTTGTGCAGGAAACAAAATGCAAGCAGGGGGAGGAGATTTATATCATGGGGGGGGTGGCTGGGAAAGTCGGTCTGGGCTTGAGGGGCCTCGTAAAAAGTGGAGTGGTATACTATACAAGAAAGACCATATGATTGGAGGTGAGTGTCCCCGAAGGACGGTGGGTGATGGTGAAGTGTGTGCTGGGAAACCAGAATTTGACATTCTGTGCAGTATATTCCCTGAATGCGGCACATACGGTTCTGTACAGAAACCTTGGGAAAGTTAATGCAGTGGAAGAAATGGGGTTTTATGTGGTGAGGACTTTAAAGGAATGGTTCGCCCCAAAAATGTTATTGCAAAAAAAGATGGGCAATAATCAAAAAAATCGATTGGCACTTTTTTTTTTTAGTCCCTATGTAAAATTTTGAGAAAATGAAGCTCAAAGGGAAGCACATGGGGGCATCCATTTTGTGAAATGGATGCCCGCCGCTGTGCTTGCTTTTGCGGCACTAATTAAGGAAAAGCCAGCCAGCTATAGTAAACAAAAGCTACCACTGGGTGGCTTTTCCTTCATTGGTGCTGGGACTCGGAGGACGGAGACTACAGGCAGAACAGCTGCAGCTGCATCTCGGTAAGTGCTATTTTTTTAAATAAAAATAAACACTAGCTGCGGTTTCTTTTTCTAAGTTTTCCGGGCTGGAGGAGCCCGGAAAACTTGGAAATAAAACCGCAGCTTTAAAAATGTTGTATTTATGTTTGCAGTAGCTTTTGAAGCTACCCGTACGGATACATTACTCACCGTAATCTTATTTCTGATGCGTGTATCTGCTTAGATTCACATGCTGTGCATAGGCCGACATCTAGTGGAAGCTGCAGAGTATTAGTTTTTTGAAACTCGAAAATGGGCGTCGACCTAGGGCGTGCCAGTAATGCTATCCCTAGTGTGACGTCCACTGTACCCATGATCCCTCACGCGTCTAGGATCCTCAGATTGTTTTTTTCCGCCATACTGGTCGGAAGCATTTTGCGGAGTCCCCTGGCCTTAGCCATACTTTTGCTAAAATATGAATTTATTTACATCCTTCCCCATCCCAACGTCGAACTTCGACACTCGACACCAGCTGGAGAAGAAATCGACCGTCGGCTGCTGCACGACGGATTTGGGCCTCGGAAGGCCTCTGGCCTCGGCCCTGCAAGTAGGGAGAGTGGGGGGTTGTACATACTCTACACTCTTTGTATATAGGTACACCTTATACATTTCCTACACTTAACAGCCCGCTGCCTCAAGGTGCGTATGGAGGGTACCCCTTTCCAATTCTGCCCCAAGTGCAATCGCAAATACCCTTGGGTCGACAGGCACACCACGTGCAATCTCTGCTTGCCGAGGGACCATCCCGAAGCGAACTGCAAAGCGTGTAGTAGGTTTAAACCTAAGACACTTAAGGACTGTTCGACGAAGCGTTGGGCCCACCACGCCAGGCAGGCGGCCATGGCAGCGGAGGGCGCCTTCAGCGACGGCAGCGACGCCGTACTTTCGGACGGCGAGGGCATAACGGCGTCGAAAGACAGCCGAGCGCAAGTCCCCGACCTCGGAAGGTCGTCCGGCAGGGCGGCTATGGGGAAGACCCCTGGCGACACAAGCGCTTCACACACCACACACACCACACACACTAAACACACGAAGTCCAACCGAGACTCGACGACGTCGAGTTCTTGGAAAGAGGCACAAACAGAACGGTCCGATTCGGTGTCCTCTGGGCGTTCTCGATCGAGATCGCCGCATGAATCCAGGCAATCATCGACTCTTGCCAAGAGTGCCTCGCTCTCTAGGCTAACAGAAGTTCGATCGTCGGAGGACGAAGACCACTTCCACCCCCAGGCCGCGCTCCAGGAGTCGGAGCCCGCAGACAAAATCAGCGAGGCCCCACGCTCGAAGGACAGGGACCCGATCCTCGACGCCAGGCGTCGAAAACCTCCGGAGCCACAAAAGGACAGGGAAAACATTTTTCCACTCACGGGGAGGGGGGAAAACCGCAGAAGAAGCAGCATTTGCACTCTTCCACACCTGTGAAACACACCACTCCCCCTAAACAGACAGACAAGACCAGGTCTGCTGATATGTCGAAAAACCAGCAAATCTACTCGAGATAAATCCCCGAGACTTGCTGAGAGAGTCATTCCCAGTTCCAAAAAATGGTCCAGTGAAGACATAGATAGGGTCATGTCAAGGATGTCTTCTTTGGCTGATTTTTACGATAAAAATCCAGACCATTTCTTTTCGTATGATTCACAAGGGGCGACACCCTCGGGCTCTAATGATCCTATCCCCCGGACTAAGAAGCCCTGGTTTGAAACACCGATGAGGTCTACAGACCCCTTCGAGGTACAACCATACTCAAGACCATACTCACTGTATCAAGGAGAGGCTTCCTTTGGTGAGGACCAAGAATTTGGCATGGTAGAAGAGCAAACCGGGACGGGCTACTATGGGGATGATGAGGACCAAGTAGAGGACGAGGAAGACCCTGAAACCTACAGAGTAGATTCCCCGGTAGAAAACGAAGCCCCGGTTACCGACTCCCCTGTCGATAACAACCCCTCCTAAACGAGGTTCTCGCACGTGCAGCAGAACATTTCCATATTGACACCCACGGTGTCCAGGAGGAGAGGGACTTCGCAGAGGAGTTAGTGGGAGAAAGGAGGCCTGTTGCCCAGACCATCCCTATCCTTAAGTCCATTCAGCGAAGAATAGACCCGTCCTTGGTGAACCCGAACCTCACCAGAGCAGTCAATCCCAGGGTTGAAAAACTTTTCAGGGCAGCCCAGTGTGACCCTCTATATAAGAGGACATCTGAAGCCAGACTCCCTAGTTGTCACTAACACTCGTAAGAGGGCTGGAACACCCTTGTCATCGTCCGAAGCTCCTCCCCACAAGGAGAGCAAAAAACTATATGGTTTCGGCAGGAAAGTAGCCTCAACGTCCGCCTATCAAGCAAGGATTGCAAACTCCACCACCCTGTTGGCCAGCTGCAACTGCCATCAGTGGGAAGAAGTCGCGGCACTCATAGCCTCTGCTCCTGAACCTTTAAAGGGCCAGTTAGCTCGGATTTCCGCAGAGGGTAGAGCCGTGTCTGGTTGTATTTTGAAAGCAACCTTTGACGCCGCGGACAACGCAGGCAGATTGATAGCAGAAGGCACTGTTATCAAGAGACATGCGTGGTTACGGCAGTCTGGTTTTAAGGCAGAAACCCAGGCATCATTGTTGGACAAACTGGTGGAAGCCGATCTATTTGGTAAGGCGGTCGAAGACGCACTGAAGAATGCCAAGGACGAATACGAGACACTCAAGTCCCTTGGCCAGTTAACCAATAAACCCCCTAACCAGAGAGGGAATAGTAATTTTCGTCGCCCACGCAGCCAAAATTCCCAGACAGGATCTAACTATTCCCAGGGGCTGGGTACACAGTGGAACAGCCAACAGTCTACCCAGGGTTACGGCAGGGGTAATAGGAGAGGTCGTGGTAAAGGCAGAGGCAGCCCCAGCAAGGGAGGCGGCACGCCTCCACCAAAGCAGTGACACTCAGTTCAGGGTCCCTTCTCACGCAACCCCAGTAGGGGGACGCATTTCCAACTTCACCCAGGCTTGGGAAGGGATCACATCAGACAGATGGGTGCTGTCAACAGTATCCACAGGGTACTGTATAGAACTACTGCAGCGTCCCCGGAACCATCCTCCACGACAAAGAGTACACTCCTTAGAACATCAGAAGATTTTCCTCGAGGAGATCGCCATTCCGCTAGAAAAGGACGTGATAGAACTCGTCCCGGGACACCAGGTAAACAAGGGTATTTATTCAACTTACTTCCTTGTGCCAAAGAAAGATTTGACAATACGCCCAGTATTGGACTTACGGCCTGCCAACACGTATGTCAAGCCCCCAAAGTTTCGTATGACTACGCTACAAGAGGTAATCCCCCTCCTAAAAAAGGGGGATTACATGGCAACCTTGGATATGAAAGATGCTTATTTTCATATTTCCATGTTCCCAGCGCACAGAAGGTACTTGCGCTTCAAGGTGGACAGTCGACACTACCAATTCAAGGTACTGCCCTTCGGGATAGCTTCAGCACCAAGGGTATTCACCAAGGTACTGGCGGTGGCGGCTGCACACCTACGCAGGGAGGCAATCCCGGTGTACCCTTATCTGGACGACTGGCTCATAACGGGGGAAACCCCAGTAATTTGCAGAACAAACATTCAAAGGACTATCGACCTCCTCCACGAGTTAGGCTTCTCAATCAATGAGAAAAAGTCAAGCCTGGTGCCAAGCACCTCCAAACAGTTCCTAGGAGCAATCCTAGATACTCAAGAGGGGTTGACCTTTCCTTCAGAGGAAAGAATTCGGAATATACTACTGCAAATTCCGCATTATCAGTCCGGTCGCCAAATAACGGTACGCAAAGCAATGTGTTTACTGGGCATGATGGCGCCATGTATTTACCTGGTCCCCCACGCGCGCCTGCGCATGCGTCCCATGCAGGAATGGTTGGCAAAACAGTGGTCTCAGGCAAGTGGTCAGTGGGACGATCTAGTGGTCGTTTCGCCAACACTAGTACAAAGCCTTCACTGGTGGACAAGAGAATCTCGCACAGGGGAAACCCTTTTACGATCCCGAAGTACAGGCAGTAGTCACTACCGATGCATGTCTGACGGGGTGGGGAGCTCACCATCTCCACCACACAGCTCATGGTCTCTGGTCTCCCTCAGTGGCCAAGAACCACATCAACCTGCTAGAGCTTCTGGCAGTATTCAGAACGCTTCAAGCGTTCGAGCCCCACCTACTAAACCTGTCAGTGCAAATCCGGACGGACAGCACAACAGCCATGTTCTACCTGAACAAGCAACGAGGGACTCGTTCGCCAAATCTGTCCAAGCTTGCCCAGAAAATCTGGATATGGGCACTCAGACAGAACATCTTCCTGTCATCACAACATGTTCCAGGGGAGCTCAATTCCCTAGCGGATGCTCTGAGCAGAGACTCCCTCCCAGAGGAACACGAATGGGTTCTTCACAGAGAGGTCGTAGAAGATCTCTTCTCTCAGTGGGGTGTCCCCACTATAGACCTATTCGCCACAAGCGAAAACAAACAATGCCCAGGATTTGCATCCAGGTTCCCCCAGCCAGACTCCCAAGGGAACGCCCTGTGGATGAACAGGTCAGGGATGTTTGCGTACGCTTTTCCACCAACTCCTCATCAGGAAGGTGGTGTACAAGATGAACAAGGAATCGATGACGCTCATCCTAGTTGCTCCCATGTGGGCGAGACAACCATGGTTTCCACACCTACGCAGGATGGCGCTGTGCGAGCCCATCAAACTCCCAGCCTGGTACAACCTACTGTCCCAGCAACAAGGTCAAACAGTGCACCAGGAACCCAACTCAATGAACCTGGCAGCATGGCTCCTGAGGTTATAGAGTTTGGGCACCTCAATTTACCACAGAGGTGTATGGACATCCTAAAAGAATCCAGGAAACCAAACACAAGGCACTGTTACTTTGACAAGTGGAAGAGATTCGTTATTTGGTGCCAGAATAAACAAATCAACCCAGTTGATTGCACTCCTTCCAACGTGGTAACATACATGCTCCACCTGCTGGACGCAGGTTTGGTTTTTAACTCTCTGAAAGTACACCTGGCAGCCCTCTCGGCTTACACCACATCCCATAACAAAGTATTGTGGTGGAAAGTACCAGTAGTTAAAGCCTTCATGGAAGGAGTAAAGAGACTTCACCCTCCTATTTCGAACCCACCGCCAGGATGGGACCTCAATGTGGTGCTAGCTAAGCACATGGGCCCCCCTTTCGAACCCATGCATAAAAGTAGTCTCAAACACCTGACTTATAAAACGGCCTTCTTAGTAGCCATTACCTCCATAAGAAGGGTCAGTGAAATTCAGGCTCTGTCAGTGCAGGATCCTTTCTTTATTATCCACAAAGACAAACTGGTTTTACGCACACACCCTAGGTTCTCACCTAAATTTATATCTAAATTCCATGTAAACCAGTCCATCGAGCTTCCGGCTTTCTTCCAGAACCCGCAAAGCTCGGCTGAGGTGAAACTACACACCCTTGATGTGCGTAGGGCGGTCCTCTACTATGTAAATAAAACCAGACCGCTAAGAAAAACAGATCAACTGTTTGTCTCCGTAGCTACAGGCAGAGAGGGGGATCGCGTCTCTAAAGGCGCGATCTCGAAGTGGATTATCAACTGTATACAGCTGTGTTACTCTCTTTCTGAAAAAACTCTGCCTTTTACGCCAAGGGCCCATTCTACTAGAGGCATTGGTGCCACTCTGGCTTTCATTGCAAATGTTCCCCTCGACACCATTTGCAAAGCAGCTACTTGGAGCTCTATTCACACTTTTACTCAGCATTACTGCATTGACACACATTCCAAGACAGATACACAAGTGGGACAAGCGGTTCTAAGACACCTGTTTGCTCATGACCCTTCTCACATCCCACCTCCTTCTTCGGGTACTGCTCGCTAATCTATGCACAGCATGTGATCTAAGCAGATTCCACAAGCCTCAGAAGGGATACATTACTCACCGTAATCGTATTTCTGATGCTTGTATCTGCTTAGATTCACATGCGACCCACTCCGAGAGAAGGCGCATGATTGCTTGTAGTCTTACCTTTCTGTCTATCTGCTTGGATTATCTGTACTCACGCTACTCCTCATGCTTCCTCATGTCAGAAAAAATACAATCTGAGGATCCCAGACGCGTGAGGGATCTTGGGTACAGTGGACGTCACACTAGGGATAGTATTACTGGCACGCCTGTGTCGACGCCCATTTTTGAGTTTCGAAAAACAAACTGTAATACTCCGCAGCTTCCACTAGATGTCGGCCTATGCACAGCATGTGAATCTAAGCGGATACAAGCATCAGAAATACGATTACGGTGAGTAATGTATCATATATATATATATATATATATATATATATATATATATATATATATATATATATATATATATATATTCAATGAAAACACTTTGTTAAAGGGACGTTATGGTTAAGTTGCGCTACTAAAAACCTATGAAATTCAGTGAAAAAACTTTGTCAAAGGGACGTTATGGTTCCAAGTAAAACCGAAAAACCCTTGAAATTCGCCAGTTATGGTAAGCTAAGCTAAGCAACCATAACTCGCGCCACCACCGTGCACTGCTAAGACTAACACCCAGGACATCGTACCTGCCCCCTTCTCCATTCCCTAGTGAACCATCCCCAAACCTTCAGGAAGAAAATGGACGTTTCGACAATACATCCATCCCTTCTTCCCCTCACAAATCTTCCCCTCATAACCAGGCCATGTTGAATCCTAATTCCACTATATTTGTGTCAGTATCTGCTTCCCCCCGGTTTTTCTTTGGAATGAAGTTTGTGTGTTTGGAATGTTTTTGTATAGTAGTTGTAGTTGAAGAGTTTGAGGAATACATTTAAAAAAAAAAAAGACGATGTTGTAAAGGCAGTACACCTACCCTTACTAATGTCAAGTAAGATGGAGTTGATGTTTGATGCAGCATCTGTGCAAGTTGTGCGTACTTTAACAGAAAGTGGCCACGTACCGCTTACAAACGAGATCAAACATGTTCATAGAACACACCAGGTGTCCGGGATGGCAGTAAATGAGCAAAATGGGAGTGTGTTAAGGACAGTGTACCTGTCCGTATTGTCAACAGCCATGATGGTGCCGTCCATAGAACCGGCGCGGTGGCCGGCAAGGTCATAGTCAAACAAAGTGGAGTTGTCCCAAGGACACTGGACCTGTCCATACAGTGAGCATATCATGTATGCACATGCGCAGTACAACCATAAGTACAGCGAACATCGTGCCCGACCCTAACTGTCCGTCTCACTTGTGTCGCACTTTGAATTAGTTTGAGAACCCGAACACTGTCCTTAGGACACTTGCGCAAGTTTGTTAGTCTGCATTTCCTGTCCAGCAGACACCCATTTCTGTCGTGGATGTGTTCAGGACGTCATCATGTGACCGCACCCACGCTGAGCGTGTGGACTAATTTGCGCAGTTCGTGTGCTTCCGCAACAGTACAAAAGAAACCTATGCACACAAGACAAAATATTGTACAGTCTAAAAATATATACTCCTACGTCCCGTCCCCTTTCCTCCATACTTATGGGACATCTCTCTGTCCTGTGGGATGGGACCGGAGCACTTTGTAAAAAGCATCCACATTTTTTCAAAAATGTGTCCCTCTTCTCTTTCCTGCGCGGGGCCCGGGACGCGGCCATAATCCCGCCCACCTTGGCTCCGCCCCACGAAACGCCCATCAGTCCTTTTCTCTGCACAATCGGGGCCGGACGCACTTGCATCCTCGAAAGACTTTCTTCCCTTTTCCCTCTCTGGCTCTCGCTAGCGTTTGTTTACTAGTCTGTCTGTCTTTTAAACTAGATTTTCCAGACTGTTCATCGTGTCACCGTCGCTTCGCCAGGGCGGATCCCCATCCTCTTTGTTTAGAGTGTTTGGGTCCGGAACACTGTCGGGACTCCTGTTTTTACTGTGACTCCCTTTCGGTCCGGGCACTTCAACGTCGGTTGGAGCGGTGGGAGGTGGTGTTCAACGGACTCCTCCTTCGCATTTTCAGGCGTTCATCGACGAGAAGAAAAAACGCCCGGTAAGTTCTTTACTTTTCAGAGCACCCTGGCAGGGGGATACCTTTCCGGGTTCCTCTCGAGCTGGGAGGGGCGTTGATCGCTCTGTTACCGGGGTTCGCCCTGAGGTGCCTGACGGGCCTAATAATTCTACCAGAGTTTTCTCTGAGGGTCTCCATAAGGGGCCTGTGTCCACCGGAGTACGCTCCAAGGCCCCTTCTGTGGGGGCTGTCTGTAGACCCAGTTCTACTGAGTTGTGGGGTACCGGAGCTTGCTCTGAGGCCGCTCTTTCGGCTTCCCTCAAAGACAAAACCGGGGTGCGCCCGAGGTCTTGGCTGGGCTAGAGGCTACCGAACAGATGTCTGAGGCCCGTGCCGATAAGGCTTCTACCGGGCCTTGGTCCGAGGTCCCTCGTACAGAGGCGAAGGATACCACAGTTTTGAGCGGCCGGACAAGGCCCCGTCGGTGAAAGCGCACCGTTCCCGCTCTTGTGGCGACACCAGATCTGTTGAGGGGGCAAAGAAGAAAGTTTCTTCTTTTACCGGCAGTGTCGAGGCCTTTCCTTCGAAGGCTCAGTTGGCGGTTGGTATGTCGCAGAAACATTCCAGGCCTCCTAGTACCGGCTCTGCCGAGGTTCCTTACGTTAAGGCTAAAATTAAGACCCCTGACCCATCGACTGGGACCCCTGCCTCACTTCCTCACGTGCCGCAGTTCCCCTCAGATGAGGACAAAATGGCGGCCGTTCCCGCCACGACCACGGAAGCCATTTTAGGTACTACCCCTACAACTACGCCATAGGCCCCTGGTGTAGGGTTCGGTCCTTTGGGTGAACCTAAGGTCCCTTGTGCACATCCTTACCGGCCGGTTTATGATTGGAATGCCCGGATGCCCCTTCTGCACAATGTTTTGTTGCCCGTGGGGGTGGCTCCCTTGATTTATGTGGATTCGTCGGTGGAGGGACCGGTGTGGCACCCTTCTCCGTTACGTCCCTGGATTTGTCCACCTCATGAGTGGCCTCCTCAGGTTCCGAAACATTCTCCCGAGGATGCTTTTTTCGGTAAATTTCAAGCGCTTATGCGCACCGACCCCATGAGGGAATATTTCAAAGGGCTTTTCAAGGAGATATGTCAACCCGCGCCTCCGGCTCCACCCGTTCCGCCGGCGCCTCCCTTGCTCGTGGTACCTCCCCCTGCGCTTCCGCCTGTGCCACCATTGTCCCCAGTGGACAAGGCAGTGCCTGACACGGCTCAGCAGGATCCTGACCTGTCAGATGACCCTCGAGGCGATCAGGACAACGAGGACCTTCCCCGCTCTATCAGAGCTTTCCATGACCGGGTGCTGGACATGAGTTTCTTAGATGTTTCGGTGCCCGAGGCATCTGCTCTGCAGGAGGGCGTGCTTTCTGGGGCGTTCACCTTGTCTCCTTTGGAGCGTTCCAGCCTGTTCTTGCAGAAGGACGTTCTGGCCGAGGTCCGAAGAGTTTGGGTAAAACCACACGGGACTTTTTGTCAATAAAAAGTTTGACACGAGGTACAGGCTGCATTCTTCGGAAGAAGTGGCCTTGTCGTCTTGTCTGCCTCCCTCCTCCACAGTGGTGGCTGCAGCTACATTGCAATCCAGGCCTGCAGCATCCTCCTCCGCGACAGCTACTCAGGTCTTGGGAAAGTAGGACAAGCTCCTGGACTCCCTAGGGAGGAAAATCTTTGCCAATTCGGCCTTACAGCTTAGGCAGGCCAATGCAGAATTGATTTTGGCGGGATCTAACATGCGGATGTGGAGAGGTCTGTCAGAGTTTGAGGAGCACATTCCGGTCGAGACGTTGGAAGATTTCAGAGGGGGCCTTTCCGATGCCAGGGTCTTGGCCCAGGATCTCCTGGAGGCTGTGGCTCATCACGTAGACACCTCGGCTCGGGGCCTGATGCTTGGGGTTGATACCTCGCGGCAAGCGTGGCTGCATGCCACTAGGTTTTTGAAGGAAGTGCAAGACAAGGTACTGGACCTTCCATTCGATGGTAAGGAGCTTTTTCACTCTGTAGAGCTCACCAAAACCAAAGATAGCACTCAGAGGGCTAAATCATTGTCTGTTCTGGTTAAAGCTCCCTTCAAGTCTCAAAGGCGTTGTCGCAAGGTCGACCTTCCTCTGGTTTTAGGGGCTTCCTCGACCGCAAATCTCACAGAGTGGATACTCCTGCGGCGAATAACCGCCGTAGACAACAGCGTACAAGGTTTTTCTCCCTCTCCTCAGCCTCATCAGGTTCAGGTGGCACCGCCACCGATAATCCTGCCAAATGAGGGTTTTCCGCGCTCGCACGAGACCCCGGTGGGAGGACGCATTGCGTCTCATTGGGAAGACAGATGAGTCTTGTCAGTCGCTCGAGCGGGCTTCCGCTTACCTTTACCCGCTACCCCACCCCTCAACCCTCCTTTTCAGCTGTCGCGCTCGCCCTCCCTCAAGGCCGAGGTTCAGAAACTTCAGCACCTCAGAGCTGTGGAACCCGTTCCCCTTGGGGAGCGAGGGGAGGGCTTCTAGTCCCGACTGTTTACGGTGCCCAAACCCAACCAGGCTGGCCTGCGCACCATCCTAGACCTTTCCCAGTTCAATCTTTTCCTACCCCAAGAGAAATTCAAGATGATCACGCCCGGATGGGCGATTGGCTCAGCGTGGTGGATCTTCAGGATGCGTACATGCATATCCTGATTTGGAATCCACACAGGAGATACCTCTGCTTCTCTTTGGGAGAGGAGCACTTCCAGTTTCGGGTGCTTCCTTTTGGCCTCAGTTCGGCACCGCGTGTCTTCATGAAGATGATGTTGGTGATTGCGGCTTATCTTCGTCTGCAGGGTATCCATGTGTATCCGTATTTGGACGACTGGCTCTTACGCAGTCCTTGCCCGTTGAGAACCACAAGCAATATTCAGTATCTTCTACAGCTCCTGTTCCGTCTTGGGCTGTCGGTGAACTTGCGGAAATCTTCTACGAAGGTCTCGCAGGACCTTATTTTCCTGGGTTTTTGCTGGAACACGATCGACTGCAGTGTACCTGACCAGGGACAGAATGGCAGATCTGCTGGCCACGTGTCAGATGTTTACGCCTGGTGGTTCCAGAGGCTTCTGGGCCTCATGGCCTCGTGCGTGTTGGCTCTTCCTCTTGCTCGTCTCAAGATGCGGCAAACTCAGATGGCTCTTCGAAGTTCTTGGCGTCAGGCTGTGGATCCGGACTCCAAGTTGATAATGATTCCGGCTTCCATGAGAGTGGACCTGGAGTGGTGGTCGTCTCTCAGCAACCTGTCGGTGGGTGCGGGGTTTCAGGACCCAGCCCCTACGGTGACGGTCACGACTGACTCCTCCCTTCTGGGGTGGGGTGCGACGTTGGATCTTCTTCAGGTCTCGGATCTTTGGTCGCCTCGGACAAGCTCCTCCACATAAATCTGGAGCTTCTGGCGATCTTCCTAGCGCTCAGGGCGTTCAGACCGATCATTGCCAACAAGTTGGTCCGTATACGCAAGGACAATGTGGTGTCGATGTATTACATCAACAAACAAGGGGGAACCAAGTCTCCCCCTCTCGTGGACCTGTCCATCCAGATCTGGGAATGGGCTGTTCTTCATGGTGTTTAGCTGCTTGCAGTGCACATCCCGGGCCAGCTGAATGTCACAGCGGATGCCCTCAGCAGGCGGACAATGGTCCGCTACGAGTGGGAATTGAAGGCGGAGGTTCTCTCCATGATTTTCCTGCGTTGCGGCACACCGGAGGTGGACCTCTTTGCTACGGCGGTAAACAAGAAGATTCCTCAGTATGCCTCCAGATGGGGGAGCTGGGAGCCTCCTCTCTGGGGGATGCTCTCGAGATTCCATGGCACAACATGAGAGCTAACGCTTTCCCGCCTCTGCCTCTAGTTCACCGAGCAGTTTGCAAATTGAAGAACTCAGTGAACTGTTCTCTCCTACTCATAGCACCGTGGTGGCCGGCCAGGTTTTGGTTCTCAGAACGTCAACACCTGTCGGTGTACCCACCGATCAGACTTCCGGTGACCCCCGATCTTCTTCACCAGGGGGAACAGCAGCTGTGGTACCCTTACCCACAATCGCTCAGCTTGGCGGCATGGCGCCTGAGTTCAAGTCTTTAGAACAACTTAACTTGTCTGCGGATAACATGCGTATTATCCAGGCAGCCAGGAAACCCTCGACTAGGTCCCAGTACAGAAGCAAATGGCTCAGCTTCTATCATTGGTGTTTAAGCAAGCAGTTGGACCCAAGGGGGGCTACAATTGACACAGTACTGTCCTTTGTATCCTTCTTAGCGGAGTCGGGTGTCCACGTTCTGTCATGCAGAACTTACCATTCAGCGGTTTCCACTTACCTTTCTACGGACCAATGCTCTTACTCTCTGTGTAACCCAGTGGTTAAGAGGCATTTTGCAGGCTTGACGCACCTCTATCCTTCAATTCGTAGTCCACACCAGACGTGGGATCTAAATGTGGTCCTGACGGCATTGTGCCATAAACCTTTCGAACCAATGGCCACGGTGGACCTCAAGTACCTATCCTGGAAAGTGTCTTTTTTGGTCGCTGTTAGTCAGCAAGGCGTGGTGAGTGAGCTCCAGGCCTTGTCAGTGCAACATCCCTTCTTGGTATTTCACAAGGATTAGGTGGTCCTACGGACAAATCCTGCTTCCCTGCCGAAGGTGGTAGCAGAGGTCCATCTGCATCAGTCGATCTCCCTGCCGGTCTTTTTTCCGAACCCTGCCTCAGAAGCAGAAAGGGTTCTGCATTGTCTCGATGTCAGAAGGGCTCTTAAGTTCAATCTGGACAGAACATCTGAGTTTAGGAATTCTTCTCAACTGTTTGTGACGTTTGGTAACCCAGAAAATAAGCAGGCATCTAAGGCGACTATTTTTCGGTGGATCGCTGCCTGCATTACGGATTCTTTCACCGACCAAGGGCTGAAGCCTCCTAAAGGAGTTCATGCACACCTCGTGCAGTGTAAGGCAGCCGCGGTTGCCTTTCAGAAATATGTCCCCTGGGAGAAAATCGCTAGGGCGGCTACTTGTGCCTCCTCATCTGCTTTTTGTAAGCATTATTGTCTAGACATGAGCTCAAGAGTTGATGCTCAGTTTGGTCAGGCTGTGCCGAAGAACCTTTTTCAGTAAGGGGTATTTCCACCCACCCATAGTTCCTGTAATGAGTACTTGGGATCTCACATAAGTATGTAGGAAAGAGGACGGGACGTAGGAGTATAACCAAGTTACTCACCGTGGTGACCACCTTACTCCTAGTCCCCTTTCCTCCATACGCCCGCCCACCGTCCCCTCTAATAAGGTTCCTCTGTTATTGCTAATAGGTCTTAGACCTGGCGATAGAAAAGGACTGATGGCCGATGCGTGGGGTGGAGCCAAGGTGGGCGGGGTTGCGGCCTCATGCCGGGCCCCGCGCAAGAAAGCGAGGAAGGACATATTTTTTGCAAACTTTTTGGATGCTTTTTACAAAGTGCTCCGGTCTCGTCCCACAGGACGGAGCGATGTCCCATAAGTATGGAGGAAAGGGGACTGTGGACTAGGAGTAAGGTGGTCACTACAGTGAGTAACCTGGTTAAACGATGTCATCCGAGATGGACCCCCGCAAGGGACATCGAGGCAACTGCCTCGATGTACGCCACCCTCTTGACAAGAGAAACAAAAATGTGCCGAAGGAGCTAACGCTGGAAATGGAGATATCAAAGATGAGGAATAAGCGGGAGGAACATCCAGTCGAAAGAACGTTACCAGGGGTAAGTAACTTGTTCTTTGCTCTCCTTCTATCCCTCACTCCTATTGCGTTTGTCCTTTTATTAACTGTTTCCCTTCTTACTTTCTTTGTAGTCCTATCTTGTAGCTCATTGCTCGCTTCTTGTTGCAAATTCCTGTTTTGAATTGTCTAGTATGTTCACTGTCCCTTTGCCCCAAACCTCCTGTATTGCTTAGGTTCAGAGTTGCTCTTCCTCTCCTGTTATTCTTTTAAGGTTGCACCAATAAATATCCATAAAGGCGAAAATGCCCTTTCCATTTAAACATCTGGTGCAGCTTTACTATTGGGTGCTCCTTTTTAGATGTGTGCAGACCTTTTGGCCATTAGGATGAGAAATATAGAGAGGTTTGTTTGACTACTTGCAGCACTTGCTTGAATGGAGATGCTTTACCAACACTGTATGCCATTACAAGTATAAAATCCCATGTGACCTGTGTGTTCTAAGCCTTTACAAGTGCTGCAGTTCTCATGGGACATGCTTCCTCTGAGCCCTTACAAGTACAGTGGCCCTCATAGGATGTGCGTGTTCTACTTATGAGCTATTACAAGTATAGCAGCCCCGTAGAGTTGTGTTCCGAGCCATCACAGGTATTGCAGCCCTGATGAGGTGTGTGTGTGTTCAGATCATTGCAAGTAGAGCATCTCGGATGTAATGTGTGTGTTCTGAATCGCTGAGCATTTAGTATTCCTTTTGATAATTCGAAAGTTGAGTCATCTCTAACAATTGAATGTTACCTGCATCTTCAATGCTCATCTCTGATGCATACTCATTAACTCACCTATCAACTAGCAGATAACACAATAATCTCTGCAGCAGGGTTATTGACCCACTGATCTGCCTTTCCCAACAGGCTGTTGACACTGAAAGGCACATAGGGTCATGGCACTGGCAGTTCCATGTGAGGCTTGCCTGACATAAGTGGCTTGTCAAAAGCTCTAAGCCTGTTTGGACTATCCTTCATTAGTCAGGAGATTCATAATGAGGCTTTGAAATGTGCTAGATTTTTGGCAGTGGGATTCAGTAATCGGACATGGGAGAAGCAGAATTTCTGAAAAGCAGAAGACCGAGATGATGGGATTGAAGTATGACAGCAGTGTCATCTTCTCACACTGTTGGAGGTTGGGGGGGGGGAGAGCTCTGACCCTATTCTTGCTCAGTACTTTCGTTTGCAGAAAATGCAAACACATGTTCATGCTTTCTTAACAGCAGCTCTGGTAAGAAATTCAGGTACTGTCCCAAAACATAGCAGTCCTGCTGAGAAATGTGGGCATGATGCAATCAGCCCTGATGTGAATATTTGGCCATGACCTGCGTATGGTAGAGCAACTCTGTTGATAAATGAGGCTACTTTGCCTCAACATATCACATTCCTGTTGAGCCGTACCGGTACAATCTGTGCCACTTAAAATATATGCAGCACTGCTTCTACCTGTATCCATTATACCTGCTTGCGATGGGTGGTCAGAAAAGTTGCCCACATGCCCCATTTTTTTTTTTTGCTCTAAGAAAACCAACTATGTATAGTGCCCTTTCATTTACGCGAACACACACAATCTTGAGACTACAAAAAGCACATCTTCATATAGAACACACAAAGCCAAACAACTGCTTGCTGGGAGGCTCTCCTACAAAAAAATCAAGAGTTCAAGAACTCCAAGCCATTGAATGCAATTGATGTTTTTTCTGTGATGAAAAGAAAAACAAAGTTTGAAATGCCCATGCTTCTGCAACTGGGCTGCTTGATTCAAGCATATTAAGACTGAGGAAAATGAACCAGAAATGCAGCCCTTGTTTAAGACCATTTTTATTTTACATAATACTACCTGTGTCCTAAACCAAAGTGAAAAGCCTGTTCATGATTCAAGATACTTTAATAACACTGTAACCTACAAAATGAGGGCAGTTGAACAAAGTGAACAAAACTAAAAATTCCCTTTTACATTAGTCAAAGTAGTATCTTGATAGAATCATTAACAAAGGAGGTTAAAACAAATTAAACGGAGCAGAACTCATTGCAATTGCTTCTTTCAAGGAACTGTGTGGCTCAAGTAAAGAGTGGATTTGCAAGCTACTGCTGGCCAGGCCGTCACCAGTGAGCTTCATGATTTATGGGGGTGCTGCCATAAATACCCTGTCTGTGTTATGCAGGGAAGTATTAAAAGGGCCGTATTGACAAGATGTCTGTGCGTAAGGGCCGAGTGGTTGAATAATGGAATATGATAGTGTTTCATTGTGCAAATAAAATGCAATGCAAAGAAGCAGAGAGTGAGACTGGGAAAGCAAAACCGCGTCAGGAATTCAAATCCAAAATTCCAGATCTGATCGACTCTAAATCCTTATAACCAGATATTGTGAACTGAAGATTCTAAAAGAAAAATTAATAAACTGAAGCAAGGGAGCAGCCAACTTTCCATACCAAGAATTCTTAACAAATTGAGGCTCAATAAAATGTGTGCCTGGTTGAACATTATCATTTTAGTGCAAACACCATGTTTCACTGTATTTGAGCGTTAACCTAGCTGAAAAAGAGCAACAGGGCACTGTACCTAATGACAATGTTTGTGAACGCATCATGAAACAAGACACAGACAACAGATTAAAAGTTCAAAACAAACTGATTTATTAAAGTAAATGTCAGCATGGTAGAAGGCCTAACTTGCCCTGTGCCAAGGTGGGATTTTCCTACCTGAATGAAAATAAGGTAAGTCTGAATCCAAGAGTTCAACTTACAAATCTGTCTGTGTCCAAAACCTCCCTGTGCCCTCACAACTAAAGCTAAATAACCTGCGGGTATGTCAATAATCAAATAAATAGGGATCAACATAAAGTTTTGAGCTTCTTTCAACTCTAAGCTTCTTCTTCAGCTCCCCTTCCCCATGTTCAAAACAGTTCCCCAAAGTCTCAAGATTACCCTTCTCCAGTTCAACGCAATATAGTTCCAGACAATCCTCAGGGTTCCCTTCCCCAAGTTCTAACCAACACAGTTCAGAAGAAACCGGTCTTGAAGCTTTGTTCCCAAGACAATATTAGTAATTCCTCAAGTCTCAGGGTCCCTTCCCCAAGACGTTAACTCAGTCACTTTTTCCTTGGCTTGCTTCAGTGTTCTTGGTTTTCACAATTTAGGACTCACTGGTCTAGGCACAGTTGTCGGACCACACGGTCCATCACTGGTCACGCAACTAGGATTCCTAAACTCTTCAGTTCATACGGGTTCTTCTGGACTGACCCATGTGTACTGTATCAAATTCCCTTCGTCTCTCTTTATTGGCCTTTTGGCGTTTGTTAGTTTTACATCCTTCTGGCTTCTCCTGATTAGCACTTGCACTCCTTTCCTTGGGCTGCTTTCATATGGGCACTTTCCCTTTGGCTGTTATTCACTATTTGCTTGGGCCATAAAGTTTTATTGAATTCAGGGTGCAATATGCTTAATTTTTACTCAGTTCGGTATTTCAATGTGCATAGTTTGGCTTGATTTCAAGTTTTCTTAAAGTTTGGGATTCAATATGCATGATTTGATTCAAATTCAAGTTTTCATATAGTTTAGTATTTCGTTGGCTTCCATGCTTTTGGAGTGGCTCGCCCCTTCACTCAGCGGTCCTGGCTTTTCTCTTCTGCTGATCCTGTTGCTTTGTCTCTGCTTCTGTGAGCCCCAATCGCACGCTGGTGCGGTCAAGCACATGCCAGCAACTCCACTGCCTCTGGCGGAGGCGGACGACATCCTTTCTCCTCGGTCACATCTCCAGCTTCTTGGTTCCCCAATATGGAGGCTCCCACACCTGGGATGTCGGCCAACGTCCTGGATCTGCTCCTCAGGTCCCACCACGACTGCCTCTTCTCGGTCCGGGTCCTCTGCTGGTCTTCCCCACACAGGTCTCCCTGTTGCTCTTTATACTGCTTTCGGACTCTCCCATTTATACACCTGTTACCACTTGACCAGTTGCAGGTGTTCAGTCTCAATTGGGCTTGCCTGATCATAATTAGAGGGACATGCCTGACCCTGATAGGACTCTGCATGCATCTTCCTCGTCCCAGTGGTGAAATGGGTGTTTGGTGTTCACTTGGTCTTTTCTTCCTCGTCCCACTGCTGTCTGAGATGAAATGTGGGAAAATGAGGGGAGCTGATTTACAGTAGCCTACAAAGGCTGGGGGAGGGGTAGGCTACTTTTTAACAGGAAAAGGGGGGATACCATGTCTCACCTATTTTATCCTTAATCCCGCTCTTCTTCCCTCTCTTTCTGGTGTTTCTGGAGTGGTAACATCTTTGGGCATTTTCCAGCTCAGTGGGATAGGGATAGCAATACCCCATGAAAGTCTCTGGGATATAGGGTTCTCCCTAAAAGGGGGATGCAGAATACTGCGTCCCTCCTGAGGTCATAACACCTACAATCCCCAAGGACCTGCCACCCAGGTGATCCTCCCTCACTTCTCCACCGCCTAGGTCGGGATCCTAGAGCGATGGCCTTTTTCTGGCCACCTGTGAAGTGGACCCAAGGGGAGTAGATGTGATAACGCCCTCTGGTTTCTCACATGCAGAATTGTAGGTTGCCCACATTCCATAATTTATCTAATGCATTATGTCAAACGTTTACATCGGCTAGATTAACAGTTTCTAGTGCCATTAACTTGATGTGGGTTACACTTTCAGAGTCCTTGTATTGGTGGAGTCGAGGTGGAAAATGTGGCCACTAGCCTTTGGCTAGTGATAAATTACTCTTGGCGAGTGAGAAATGGTGGGCTGTTTGTCTCTATGGAATTGAGGTGGTGACTTTTTTTATGGCTGGCAAGTAGGTTGCAACTTGACATTTTGCACCCTCAGTGGAGTAATAATGTTTTCAGCCATGTCTGTATTATAAGAGGGAAATGGGTGTATAGAGGCAGATGGCTCTAGCTTGGGTGCATAGGAGGAAATCCTGTGGTCAACATTGGGTCTTCTTCTAGGGTCATCAGTATTCACAAACTCATTTCCTTTGTGTAACTTGGAAGAATTGTGTTACGTGTGTATGTTATGGTTGTGATCATTTGAAAGAAATCTGTTGTCGAGAAAGCTCTTTTTATAGAAAATTGCACTATGTTGTGGAGTATGGTTTGATTTACCATCTTCAAATTGCATGCTTTAATCTCCTATGTTGAGTAATAGTCCTGTTTACGTCCCTGTTTATTATGAGGTACCTTGATTAACAATTTCTTTTATGCTCTCTGCAGGCTCACAACCAATGCTTGACAGGGCTGACTTACAAAGACAGTCGGAGAGCACAAATTGCAGTCCATCGAGGAGGACGACGTCGGAGTGTATGTCGCCCACAGGTGAGTCAGGCTTAATCTATATTTTCTGAACATCATGCCCATTTGCTCTTAGACATAAACACTGCTGTGGACTTTCTGCTTTAATTGGTAGGTCCTTCAGCTGCTATTGTCTCTTGATACTATATCTCCTTTACCAAATGTGTTGATTTACATACTGGGTGTTTTTTTAAATTGAAGCATCATATCTGCTTGAACAAAATACCCTGGTGAAATAATTTGCTTAACTCTCTTGAACAACTAGAACATGCCTGATTACTAAGTTAAGAAGTGATGTTATAGGTTATTTGTATAATGTCTGTTAATGTTAAAGGATATTTATACTGCACACTATCACCACTGGAGTGGTACCCTGGCACTCTGGCGGCTTTGAAAAGGGAAGGGGGATGAGTTAACGAGCGGGAAAAGTGCAAGAGAGCCGTGTTGTGCCGTGAGCAGCCTCATCCTGATTAACGTAGTTCCCTCGGCTTTGGGTGCTTTCCGGTCGGTAGCCATTGTGTGCTGTTGTGCTAGTCTGTGTGGTTTGTTTTGTTGTTGCAGTGTAGTGACGTTTGTGCGGATTGTTGTGCTATAGGGTTGTAGTTGTGTTTGGTTAGCGTTTGAGAAGTGTATGCAGAGGGGTGAAATAGTTACTGGTTGGGTATTGGCATCGCTGTCTAGAAGTGATGTGCTAAATGTCCACGTTCTTTCTAGATGTGGCGCGTGAATATCTCTGCGTTTCTATCTAGATCCACTACTGGCTAATATTCGCAATCCTTTCTCTATATTACGCCCACCAATATTCAACAACTGTACCCAAATGTCGCACTGGCCCACCTTCGAAAATCCTGTCTGTATGTGAGGCAAGCTAGTATTCACAATTCTGTTTAAATCGGGCCTTGATAGTATTCCCGATGCAGTTTAGATGTGGCACTGGTCGACATTCACAATCCTATCTAGTTGTGACGCAGGCTATTGTTCACAATCTTATCCAAGTGTGGTACTTGCTAACATCCATTATTCCACCAGAGTGTGGCACTTGCTAACATTCATAAACCTGT